>NC_138656.1:79719457-80393694 GCF_964273445.1 Streptopelia decaocto | reverse complement strand
GTCCTCATAACATTTATATTGGGCTATAATTTACATTATAGATGATAGCCAAGTGTGTGACAGTGGTCATCCAGTACTATTTTAGATATTTGTGTATATCTGCTTCTATATGGGGCCAACAAATACGCCATGAAACTCACAGAAGATATATGCCTTTCAAGAGGGACTGCTAGAGGCCAGCCACAGTACCCTGGGACATCTAAAATTACCTAAATGTTTTTAGGTAACTGAATTTCTCATTAAAGGATTAATTCTGAAGACTATCAAAGTCATGGAACAGTAACTGCCACAATACCAGACAATATTGCAATGATGTCACAAGGGACACCTCAGATGAGACTCTTCACTATGCTACAAAATACAAAATAAATTATATTTTTCCTACTTAAGCAACAGTAGCCTTTATACTCAGTTTTTGTAGGCAAAAAATTACAGCCCTAAGGAACAGAAGCTCAATTTACAGTCCAAGATGCAAAAGAAACATGAGCTAATATGGTCCTTTTCCTCCTCTCAAAAACACAGCATAAGTGTATTAATGATCTGACTTCAAAACACATCACTTAATATTATTCTGCAACATTTATTGATTCTTTAAAGATACATACTATTAAAGCACCATTCCTGTGCTGCCAAGATTAAGTTTATCTTGCACTAATGTTTTAGTCTGATTGTTTAAATGTTTTGCAAGTTTGAGGTTTACATTTTAATTTATTCTAGTCAGCCTCATTCCAAAGCAACTAAATCTTTAAAAGTTTGCCTACTAGAATGATTTAGTTGTAATTTTAATAGGATTATGCAAACTGACAGCCATATATGAAACATTTCCTGTAAGCATTATGCCTCTATAATTCAGTCCATCTTAGACATAGTGATACAAACATAATGAGCAGCTGAAGTGTGGCTATACTGAAGAACAAAAGGTATGCAGAATATACTAGTAAGTATGGCTGTATGCTTCAGCTAGCGTAAATCAACGAAGCCCATTTAAGCTAGTGGATCCTTATGAATCTACACTAGCTAAAACCTGGGCCCTGCATTTTCTTCTCAACGGGCCTGAACATCAACATTGTTTTTATTTTCTTATGAAATTCTATATTATAATAAAGTACTTAGGTACGTTTAGCCAATCAATTTGCTGGGTAAATGGAATAGTCTTAATGCTGTAATTGTGCAATTAGAGTCATTTAGTCTGTGTAGAACTAGCCACTCTTAGATTAGCAGATTGATAAGGATACAAAAAGAGGGCCACAGCATTTTTTTTAAACTGAAACTTTATTTCATTATTATGTAATTGTGTTAGGTTTTATTTTGTTATTCCATATTTCAGTGGGTATGATAAATATGAAGTGCCCTGGGGGTAATGCTCATGCTATGATTTGCCTTGTCCAGGCTTTATCTGGGATAACATTACTATCCCAAGATTTAGTTTTGGAGCACAGTATTTGGAATAGCCCAAATATCTCAGTAGTCATAGAATTAAATACATTGCACTTTATCAATGTAATTTTAGCACTTATGGTTTTGTGTAATGCAGGTTTTGGTGCATTGTCATTGCTAACTTCAGGAGAAGATGCAAGTGGATTTAAAGCAGTACTGTTAAAGGTCTTGCTCTCCTTTTTGTTGTGTTGTTCTTAGCTTGATGCTAAATGTGAGAAAGTAGGGGAAAGGAATGTTTAGCATAGATATAGATCTGCAGCCATTATTTTTTATTTCCATCAAAAGTTCTATCCTGTGCAGTAAGATTTTACTGAAAATATAAATGATCTGTTGTACATAAATGAAGAATAGATTTCACTTTCCTGCTATATTTATCATTGCTGTCTTTTTAGCGGTGTATGTGTAGTACAAGAAATCTATTTCTATAGTGGGATACTAAACAATTCTTGGATAACGGCATATTATTATCCCTCCCATTAAACTGTTTGAAAGGTACATGGCATGCCTTTGGCGTTGGCCAACTGATTCTTTGCAACACAATTCCTGAAAATCGTTTGGGATTTAACACCAACTAGGAACAGTTCTGAATACACAATTTGGATTTGGCCACTGTCTTTAAGGGTAAGAGTTTAATAGAATAGATGCATGCTGTTTTGTGCTGATTGGCACAAAATATCTGAGAATAGTCCCAGGCTAGATATCTTCCCTATATTGTTAACATTTTCTTTATTACCTTTTTTTTTTTTTTTTTTTTTTAGTTATCACAAGTGTCCACCTGTGCCAGTCCGTTATTTCTGACAGTGGCAGCAGTGAGTGTTTAAGGAGAGAAGACAAGAGTTTATTTCCTTGGTGTATGTTGTCAGCTTTCTGAAACTTGAAATCTGACTTCTGAAGCAAGGGATTGTAGCCATACATTTTGTCTTTCATGAAGATGTGCAGTTTCTTCTTGAACCCATCCTCCAGCATCTTGGGGCAGTGCATTCCGCAGTGTATGTGCACTGTATGTCTAATTTGTTCTAGAGTGGTTAATTACAATTTAATTGTGTTTATAATTTTCTCTGATGCCCAACTTTGATTGTTCCATCCCCATTCACCAGCTCCACTGAACCCATTGTGTTATACATCCATTGTGTGTTCTCCTTTAAACAATTTTTTTTCCAAGCTGGAAAGTCTCAGTCTGTTCAATATCTTCTCAAACAAAAGACTACCCATAAACCTGTTTATCCTTTTTCTGTCCAGAATATTTTTCTTAGTTCTACATCTGTGCGTATGCATACAGCATATACTCGTGAACACATCATACCACAAAATGTTGAGCTACATATGTAGAAATGTTTCCTTCCTTCTGTAGTAGAAAAACAGAGCATCAGCTCTAACATAAATGAATATTTTCATTTATACCTCACATTTTAATTTATATCTCTGTAGAAGAGAAAATAAGGTGAGAAATTAGATTGTGTTTTTAGGGTACAGAGGGGTTAGAAAAACCCACTCTAACACTAGCTACTGTAATGTACAGCAGATTTAGCATAAGAAATCCAGTTCTTCAATAAGCCTAATTCTAGCATTAGAATTAAGAAAATACTGCACACCGTGGGGGAAAGTAGGTCTAATCAAGCTTAGAACAAGCAAACAAACAAAAAGTGTATGTCTTTGTTTTAGTTAATATCTGCTTATTAGCAGGGTCTTATGTAAAATTTCAATTACACATTTTGAATGCTTTCTACCAACCAGAAGTTCTAAAAAACAGTGAGTTTAACTGGGTATGTTTTTTCTATCATTCTATCTTCTCCTTTTCAGTGTGGATTCAGGTACACAGGCAAAATTTTGACTCATTCTTTCATGTGTAGGGTTGTTATGTTTTTACTTTGGGCACTTTGCTGTTGATATTAGAATCATAAAATAATTTTGGTTGGAAAAGACCTTTAAGATCAACAAGTTCAACTGCTAACCTAATAATGCCAAGTCCACAAGTAAACCATGTCACTAAGCAGAACATCTACGCATCTTTCAAATGCCCGCAGGGATGGTGAATCAACCATTTCACTGGGCAGCCTATTCCAATGCTGGACAACCTTTTCTATTAATATTTTTTCCTAATATCCAGTCTAAACTCTCCTTGGTGAAACTTGAGGCCATTTTATCTTGTCTTGTTGCTTGTTACTTGGAGAAGACACCAAAATCCACCTCACCACAACCTCCTTTCAGGTAGTTGTAGAGAGCTATAAGGTGTCTCCTCAACTTCCTTTTCTTCAGGCTAAACAACCTAAGTTCCCTCCTTCTCTCCTCATAAGACTTGTGCTCCAGACCCTTCACCAGCTTCTTTGCCCTTCTCTGAACTCTCTTCAGCATCTCAATGTCTTTGTCGTAGTGAGGGGCCCAAAACTGAACACAGTATTCAATGTATGGCCTCACCAGTGCTGGGTACTGGAGACAGATGACTTCCCTAGACCTGCTGGCCACACTATTTCTCATACAAGCCAGGATGCTTTTTGTCCACCTAGACACACTACTGGCTTATGTTCAGCCAGCTGTCGATCAATACCTCTATGTCCTTTGCTACTGGACAGCTTTTCTGCCACTCTTCCACAAACTTGTAGCATTGCATGGGGTTGTTGTGACCCTAGTGCAGGACCCAGCACTTGGCCTTGTTAAATCTCATATAATTGGCCTCAGCCAGTCCAGCCTGTCCAGATCCTTCTACAGAGCCTTTCTACCCCCAAGCAGGTCAACACTCCTACTCAACTTTATGTTGTCTGAAAGCTTACTAAGTGTGCACTCAATCCCCTCATCCAGATTGTTGATAAAGAGATTAAACAGAACTGGCCCCAGTACTGAGCCCTGGGCAACACAACTTGTGACTGGCCACCAACTGGATTTAAATCCACTCACCACAACTTTTTGGGCCGGTTTTTTACCCAGCAAAGTGCATGCCTGTCCAAGGCATGAGCAGCTAGTTTCTCCAGGAGAATGTTGTGGGAAATAGTGTCAAATACCCTACTGAAGTCTAGGTAGTCAATGTCCACAGTCTTTCCCTCACTCACTAAGTGGGTCACCTTGTAATAGAAAGAGATCAGGTTAGTCAAGCAGGACCTGCTTTTCGTAAACCCATGCCGACTCAGCCTGATTGTCTGGCAGTACTGTATGTGCGGCATGATGGCACTCAAGATAATTTGCTCCATAACTTTTCCTGGCACTGGGGTCAGGCTGACAGGACTGTAGTTCCCCAGGAACTCCTTCTGGCCATTCTTGTAGGTGGGCATCACATTTGTCAACCTCTAGTCAACAGGAAACTCCCTGTTTAGACAGAACTGCTGATAAGTAGTTGAAAGTGGCTTGGTGAGCACCTCTGCCAGCTTCCTCAGAATCCTTAGATAGATCTTATCTGGCTCCATAGACTTGTGCATGTCTAAGTAGTATAGCAGGTCACTAACCATTTAGGGGCTTCATTCTGCTCCCTGTTCTTGTCTTTCAGCTCAGGACGCTAAATACCCTGAGAACAACTGGTCTTACTATTAAAGACTGAAACAAAGAAGGCAGCCTTCTAGTTTTCTTCCTGCATAACCTCACAACATCCTTACAGTCCTCCTAAGTGGCCTTCCCCTTCTACCAAAGGTCATAAACTTTACTTTTTTTCCAGAGTTCCAGACAAAGCTCTCTGATTTCCTTCACTCTGAACATCTTTGCATATAAGTGAAATCTATTATGGTATTTTAAAGTAAATAATTTGATGCAGCAAATTGGTTGTAGGGCTTGCATAAGATGTTATTGCAGTAAGAGGGTGAAGCTGACTGCTCTTTTTAATTCTGACAGTGTAAAAAACCGCAGACTAAGTAGTCCAGAGAAAGAATATGTAATTTAACATGGAGAAATAAATGTGTGGATGTCTATTGACTTATGACAAGAAAACATTTTTTGTTGGTTTTCTGTCTGCCACACGAAGAGGTCCAGGCTCTTCATATATATAATTCAAAGTTTCAAGTAACTTGAAGGTGGGAATCATCAACAGTAAGTAAAGGAAAAAAAGTTCTCCAAAATATGTTTTCACTTCTGCCAACATCACCTGGCTGAACTTTAGCTAACATTACCTAGACATTAGGTAAGATAACTAATAATAATAATAATGGGACATCTAGCTCCAAACAACAGGTTTACTAGCAGAGAAATAATGATACAGGGAAATCCTCTGGCTTTATCTGAAAGGAAGATGTGGGCATTTTGCTGGTGTTCTGCTTGCCTTAACAAAGTGTTGGAGATAAAAGAGCCCATGATCACATTTAATGGAGACAGTCATATAGCTGGAATTCCAATGTCTATGGACAAAGACTGTTAGAAGCCAGCAGAACTGAACTCAAACTGAATCAATAGAACTGAAACTTCTGTCAAGGAAGTACTTAGCCTAAAGCTTTTCCTTTCTTTTGTAGTAGTAAATTTCAAATAATAGTTCATATTTCAACATGTTCACTCTGTGTCTCCTGGGAACACTATTGCTTGGAAAACATTTGCTGCATCAGATTTTTCAAAGGTCAACAGCTCCCAGTGCATTCTACCCTTGGCACTTGTGTGTACAGATTCTGATGCTGAAAACGTTCATTGTATTGTCTTGTTTAAAGTGTTGTAAGAGGTCTATCAGTTTATTTTCTTTATCTTCAAAATTTCATATATTCTGAAGAGAAATCATAATGCTGAATAGAGAAAACTATTTAGATTCTTTATTTCAAGCCAAATTAATGCAGTTCTCTTCATTGCTAGTACTGTTAAGACCGTTGAATTTCTATATCAGTTCTGGGAATATGTCAGCTATAAAGGTCACCTAGTTATGAATATGATCTTATGTCCAGTTGTAAACAAAATGTTTTCTTCATTTCCAAAAGAAATAACTGAAATACTATTATCAAGGATCCCCACGGTTTCTAACACTTATATGGTTAATCCTTAATCCTCTGTGGAGTTAATTAATACAAATATACATTTTGACTAAACTAGAGCACTATGCTCAAAACACTCAATGAAGACCCTGGGCTGTATCTGCCAACCCCAGAGTGCACAGCTCATCAGTACTCAGGTGACATAACCTGGTTTCCGAAAAGACTTAAATACAAAAACTCCACTTCCACCTATCCATTAGAGAGATGCAAGGCTACAGTCTTGCTGTTCTATTTATCATTCATGCTTTGAAACCGAGTGTGTATGTCATTCTTCATACAACTATTCACTTCCTTATAATACAGACCTCCCCACATGATGTTCCTTGTTTCCCTTCAGAGCCAGTCTTCAGTTCCTAGATTTTACCCTTATCTTCTTCCACACTCCTTGATCTGAACCTGAATGAAAGACAGTATGACCAGTCTTTGCAATACAATTGATGGTCTACTTTTTTTCAGGAAGGAGCAGCAAGTCCAGTTGGATAAGGAACAGCAAAACTCCTTTAGAGTTGGAATCAGCATCAGACTATTACATGTTTTATTTACCGAAAATTAAGACTCCTGTCTGCACACATCCAAAATGAAAAGTATGTAGAGAATGCATTGTTTGGGTCATAATTTCTTTTCTTACCAAGTGCTTGAAAAACTTCATTGGCTTTTTAGAAGAGTGTAACTAGTCTCTGAATTCAAAATAAGCTTTTCTATGAGTGAAAAAACATTCAATTCCTTGAATGCTGATGTAAATCAAATATTGCATTAGTGTATGGGTAAAGGAAATCAACTATAATTTTAAGTAAATATTTATGAAATTTTGTACAGTAATGAGAGGTTAAATAATTAGTAAGTATGAAGCTGAAATAATTTTACTTTTGTCAAAGAGAAATCTAAAAAACACAGTGTTTCCCATGGGAATTTAGTGACACTTCAGAATTACAAAAACAGTAATACAGGTCAAGATAGTCTACATGCTGCAATACATATGGAAAAATAAGGTGGAACACAGATGGAGATTCTTTAACTGCCCTGGGTTTTAAGGAGTTCAATCATGCTGTCAGTGTTTTTTGAACATAATTTATTAATGTGGCAATGTAAAGCAGGATGTTGTTCAAAACTAACCATATATTGAATAGAAAAGAAAATACAGAATATTTTTATTCAAAGAATTGTCACTGCACGTTGAGATAGTCATAGAGAATTATGTTATTTTATTTGAATTTATTGATGGCTAACAGAACAAGAGAATGAAAAAATAGAATGTGAAGAGAAAGACATATAAAAAACAGTGTGTAACATTAGCAAAACAAAGAACAAAGCTAAACAATTTTGACCAAGAAATACAAGTCTTTCCAAAATCGTTAGTAACATTAAAATATAAGCAAAGGAGGAAAAATCAAATGATTGAAGCTATGCCTGCCTTAGCAAGCTGCACAGTGCATAAAGAAGACTTGTAGTGAAAACATGTAGAGAAACAGTGCTGAGCACCTGGTGCGAATTTCACACGTGTTTCAGGGTGGGGGGGGCAGGGAGTTACTTAGGATTAGCTCTAGTCTGAATGCACATTAATGGCTGTAGGATTCTGCATGTGCTCCTGGCGTGTGTCTTTTGATTTATTTCCATCAGAAAAGCAACCAGCTCATGCACTCTGATATTTCTTTACAATGACAGAAAAAAACCTGGAACAACTGGAAGATTTGTTTCTCAAATCTCAGAGCTCCTAAACCAAAGTAAAACATTAATATAAACAACACATGCAACAAATAGAGGGTAGCTCATCCATAAAGAGAATACTGCCAGAACTCAGACTTGGTTCATTTTATTTTTAAGGTGTCCAGAAGTGCCTGCTGCCTTGAATCCCTTTGGTGAAATTATACAAGGAATTAATGGCAGGGTTCCCACTCCCAGCCTTGAAGCAAAAGAAAGCATCAGAGCTTTTTTATATTCAGTGAATAAGGCAAAAGCTTATTGAATAGCCAGAGTCCAGGTTGCTACTTGAAATCAGAATACTTTTTTTTTCTATAAATGTAGATGAAACAAATCATTAGCATTAGTGTTGCTCTAAATAAAATTTACTTAGTGTAATTGAACAACTTATTCTATTTCTGGGAACAAATGAAACAAGTATAAGCAATACTTAAAATATAGAAGAAAAATCAAGATATCCTTAATCTTTCTATTCACAAAAGCGAAATAGAATTTTTAAAACCTAATCCAAATAAATCTTAATTTGATAGCTATTTTTGTTCACAAGAGTATTGAAGTTCAATGTTTAAATGGTACTGATGCCACTGGAATTTATATATAGTTTTAGCTTTTAAATATAATCTTTCAAGGTTCTCTGAACAAGGAAAACTGCTTTAACTGTCACTAGTTGCTGTATAAGTCAACAGTTGGAAACTTTAGGATTTAAATTTCTATAACTGAATAATTCAGAAATGTGAGACTGATAACTAAGATTCTGTCTTGGCCCTACTCCTTACATGTCCAATCTGACCCAATCCTTATTGATGGAAGAATCAGCATATACTAAGGTCATTACAAGACCAGACTTTATCAGTTTAGACATTCACATATCAGATTTCACTTGTTATGAGAACCCAAGGAATTAATCTCACCTCATTGAAACTGCAAGAAGTTAGTTACTCCAGTTACTCCCTCCTTCTATAATCGGCAGAGATAAAGACATATTTCCACGGATCACCGAGGTACACTGCCTTCTGGGAGTGCTATTTTTCTCTTTTGATACAGAAATCAGCTTTGGCTTACACAACAAAATCTGAGATATAAAAACTGAGAATAATACATCAGATTTTGGGTTCATGTCTCTATTTGCTTAATGGCTGTTAGGCTGAATTGGTACACCAGCTCCAAGCTGTCCCTAAACTTCACAGAAGCCCAGTTACAATCACTGCTTTTGGGTCCATTTTCACCTTAAACAGCTTTGCTTTCAGTAGTGAAGTGCAGATTCCTGGTTCTGTTTTTACCTGCTCTTCTTTTCCTCATGTTCTTTCTCTCTTTGCTGGGGGGAATGAGAGGGTGTGGGAGAAGAAAAACATTCTAAAATTATGCTTTGTTTCTTTGAGCTATTGTTTGTATATGACTAGTTTAATCATGCACAACATTCACCCTTCATTACACCGAACTTTGTTAGTAGTGGATGCCTCTGAGCACAATAATGCCTAATTTACATTAATCTTGCTTTCTCAATTCTTCTAGAGTAGTACAAACATATGATGCAAATTGCTCTTTATTTTTTAAACCACAATAAATGTATGAGCCACACTCCTGGCACTTAGTTTACCAAACTACTGTGAAGTAACTAAAAACATTAAAATGTTCTCCTTTCTTCAAGAAAATACAAAACCAAAATGTCTCAAAACAGATAACAAAACAGTGTCTGCATAATGATGCTAACAGGTAATTGAACACAAAATAAGATACACCAAACCACAAATAAATAAATAAATAAATATAGTGTAACCCTGGGCTTTTAAATCTTTTACCCTCCCACTCCTCTACTTTCCTGCAGGTACTGTTTCTGCAGGTGCAGCCTAGAGAGTTTAATTCATTTTTTTAGGGTTTCTAGAGGGTGGCTTTTAGCTAAATTTAGCTGGTTTATAGCTATTACTGAAGCTGGCATCCATTCTGTTTTCCGTTTAAATTCTCCAATATTTACTACTTCTTTGTCATTCATTCCAATTGTTAAAGTTCAACTCTAAGTTCTTGCGGGTTTCATTGAGAGAAGTTTACATTCTTCCAGCTCATTTAAAAGATTCATGTGTTGTATGATTTCTATGTATTAGTCCAGGAGCCATAGAGTTTGTTTGGAAAGGGAGAGATCCACCTCAGTGTCATTTTATCTGGGGCAATATAAACACTCTTTTGAAACTCCCCAAAGAGAACTGCCTAACACTGAATTCGTTACTCAGAGCAAAGAAATATGGCACTCTCCAGCTCTCAACCCCCTGGATTCCCCATCTTATCCAGTAGTAATGGTGTTCACTTCCTTTTGTGTTTTGAATAAAGTACTGAAACAGTCTTAAAAAAAAAAAAAATCAGCACAAAGGATCTTGTAGTAAGTATTATGACCACTAGGTCAAATAGCTTTGTTCTGTCTTAATCTTACTAATCTTGCTTCTATTTTGATCCACCATTTGTAGAATTTCATCTTACCCAGTGGCATGTGTTTAACAAAAAGAGAGGCTGAGAATAGCCAGGGTATCTTAGACCTTCATAGATACACTCCTCCTTAAAGTATATGTGGTTTAGCACAGACTCAAGTAGAGGAGTAAGTTGTACCCACATATTTTGCTGGACCATTTTTCTAATTATCAAGTAAAATGGGGCTGTCACTTAAGTTCTATTTATTTCAGCAACATTCCAAATAAGACATTGTTCCCTGTTTCCTTGCTAGATAAAAAAATCTATAGACCTGTAACTTCTGCAAAAGGGTTGGAGATGAAGGTTCCAAGTGGGATCATGTTTCAATCTACAGCTTTATTTAAGACACCTGGGATGTGAACTAATTTAGGTTAACCTTATGTTGTACTTTTTAGTAGCTCTGGAGAACTGTGTACATGTTTAGCAACATGCCTACACTGTGCAATTATCTCTGAACTCATGCCAAACCACCTGCCTCCAGACTTGAAAGTAATACAGCTGTTTCAATGCTGACACTGGAACCCCAGCTCACGAGTTACACATGGTATCTTCTTGTCATGGAGATAAATTAGCAAGTCAAAACCTTATCAGGCATGTGTACTCAGACCCTTGCATGAATCCCAAATATCCACCATCAACATCTACATAAATGAGTTTGAATCTTTCCATGCCCAATGATACCTAAATAAGAAAGTTGCAAACCACAACAGAATTACTGTTAGGGCAATTGCTAAAAGGTGAAGGGCATCATTCTGCATACTGTCCTCCCCATCCTATATTGCTTCTCAAGGAGAATTTTATCCATGAAAACTGTCAGAATTCCAAACTGGAACAGCTTTCAGAGGAGATTAACTTTCTCCATAGCACAGCAATTTTCCCTCCTGAGGAAAGCCATATTATTTCAGTCTAGAGAAGGTGTCTATTACTGTAGAATTTAAGAACCCACATGTTTCTTCTCAGAGAGAGAAGCAATTACTTTAACTGCTGTGCTCAGCATGAAAATGTTTTGGGAAAAAATGCCTCTCTTAATCATATTTTGACATCTATATTTAAAATGGGGCTAAGTATGTGAAAAACTAAAATCTAAGTTAAAAAATATTCACCTGTAGTAACTATCATGAAACTGTAAAATACAATGTATACATTATTAATATTTTGCTGTGTGGAATGTAGTGTTCAACATTAAACTTTTGAGGGATTTTTCTCATTTAAAAACAGTTTTGATGAAAGATATTCCCATAAACAAAACCAACCAATGTATGAACCTTGATTTATTATTCATTAGCAGTTCTCCATTAGCAACTGAACAGTTTTTGCCATTGCAATAGGAAACTCCTCAGTGTTTTTCTACATCTGACAAAGAGGATTCACCCTGTAATCTTAGTATGCTACTGTGAATAGAGTGTTTGATTACCACAAGACACTTCTATTATCAGGTAATATATAGATTTTTTTCTTCTGTTGTTTCTTCTACTAGTTAAAGTACTTGCAAACACTGAAGCAAAACAGCACTTGAATTTCTCCTGCATTCTTCTATCTGCCTTATAGAAAGGAAAGGATAATAAAATTGTATAGCTGCAAAAAAGTCAGCTCAAAGGACTTGCATTTGGTGTGGACCATAGAGATACAAAATATGTGCAGTATAGCATGTGTATGGGGGACAGGCTCATATCCACCTCTTTCCTCATCACTCCTCCTGCTGAAAGAGTCTCACTGCAACTTCAGGGGTTGGTGCAACACCAGACAAGCACAATGTCCCCAGGCAGAGGGGACTGTAAATCATTGGCCACCATGTACAGCTGCAGCACTGCTGAGAGGAAAGCCTGTGTGAGACACATTTCATATATCACAATATATCTTAATGCTCAGTCACCTATCAGTATGAGGCCCTCCTAACTGTCCTAAAAATCTACTATTCAGGCAGTTCCTTTACCTTTCTCTTGCCCTTCCTTTTCTCTCTCTTATCGCCTCATTTCCATTGAGGAAACTGATAGACACTAGGAGGCACAGAGCATTCCAGGGCCATGCGTAATGTAACTTTTGGTGGCAGGACTGTAGTGTGCATGCCCCCCTCTTCCCTGGTTTCCTGCCAGCATCATCCAGGTGGAGTTTCCCTTTCAGACAGCTCCCACTGTGGATGGTTTCCAAAGTCATGACTGCTGCAAAAACACTGGATAACCTCAATCTCTATTATCTTTTGAGAGGAATTGCTTAATTAAAGAGGATGGAAAAGAGGACGGGTGATTGTTAGTGATTTGAATATTTTGTTCTACACTACAGCTTGCTGGAGCCTGTGAGTGAATTGGTGTAATTCATTCTCTAAGTGATTAACTCAGGAATTTTCATGAGCAGTAAATTCACTGTGAAAATTAGGCCAAAAGGTAAAAAAAAAACCAGATTGTAATCATCACCAAGTAGAAAAAAAACTATTCATAATACAAAATTTATGGCCAAATAAACATTATAAAAAGGAGCATTGAAAAACACATTAATTTGAGGGCACTTTCCCCCTTCCCTGTTCTATTCAAAGAGACTAACAGGGAGATTAAATCAGTAGGAGAGATATAAATGTCATATTGCAATTTATTTTAGTGCTATTGAAAGAAGACATCTGAAAACAAACAATCTACAGAGACAAGCAAAGGCTTGATCTGTATCAGTGACAAGAAAACGGGCCAACCATCTACAGAAGAATTTGCGAAGCACAGTTGTCAGAGAAACCAGTACAAATAGCTTTACTGGGGTTTCTAAGAACTCTTTGAAGCTCTGTTCTACCCTCTCTAAATTGTTTCCTTAGTGCTAAAGCAAAGCTTGTATGACTACAAGGCAATTCAACTGCAAACTGTGCAGTGTGTTGCCATCTCTATGGCTTATTTGGTACCAGCTTGGAAATGACAGTGTGTGACCTGTGGATAAAACCAGCAACCTACAGTTTTTTTTTAAAAAATGTGAGAATAGTGCATATCTGCAAACCTTGAAGTAAGTTAAAACACAGAGTAAACCTCTTTCCTACTTAATAACTGATAGTATGGTAGTGACTTGAATTAAAAACCACCTTCTGTGACCCAAATCTTTCATAGATATTTAACTTAATAGAAATAGATTTATTGTCATGTTTGTAACTCATAGCCCAAATTACACTTTTACAAAGACAAGCTAGTTCTATGTTTTGCACAATATAAATGACAGCACATTTTGATGAAATATTGCTACATTTGATTGTAAATGCTCCATACAGGGGCTGGAGCTGCCAACCACTTTAACTGATTCTATTGAATTATGCCCCACTACTGAAATTAGATTCAGAAAGCTGTGATTATGGGGACACTGAAGTTTCTCCCTGTACTAAGCAGAACACATAAGAATAATTTCGACTTTGGTTTTGTTCTGCTCATCTGGGTTTAGAAACAACAGTAAAGGTTTAGTAAGCAAATATTATGAAAGTAGAGACTTCTTACTTGACTAAATAAGTCTACATTTAGTAGGTTCAGTCTTGTCTCCTAATTCTGCCTCTGCCTCTACCATTATTTCTGTCTTGGGCATCTGATCTTTGTGTCTATAAAATGGAAATAACAATAATTAATAATAGAAATAATGATAATAATTAATAATAATAACAACAAATAATTAATAATAATCTGATCTAATATAATAATAATCTAATCTAATAATAATCTAATCTAGTCTCATAATCTACTAAAAAGATAATTGTTGGGAATAATTTTTAACATCACCACACTGCTCTGAAAATATAGTAAGCTATAAAACTGCTAAACAATTTTATTTTCATTGTGTTCCCATAAGTGTCTAAGCTCCCATAAACAATGATCATAGGTGTTATATGAGTCAGAGACGTGCCATCAGTATTGTCTTTTATGAATCCAGATTGCCAGTTTAGTTGTATTCTTACTTTGACCTATTTCTTGGCTGCAGATTTAAAATAACAAGTCTCAATATATCTATCAAACATAATACTTTTATTCAAGGATTTATTATAAGAAAAATAAAAATAAACTATTTTTTTCAATATATTAATAGGAAAGAAACTCTGAATTATAGTATTTCTTGATGATAAATCTGCATTTTTCAAGAAAAAGCTGAACTTCAGATAGTATTTAGTCTTTCTTCACTATGTTTTCCCTTCCTATCTGAAAAAGGAAAGAAAGCATTATATGGCAGAGCTATTAAAAGTAGTCTATTCAGAGAAATTTGGACTACGGAATGGTAGCTTAGAAAAAAAATGATTGTCAGCTACAATATTAATGAAACAAATCCAGAGTTTGAAATCCCCCTGTCTGGCAGTCACTTTATTAAAAATTCAGCTGTTGTCTGATTTCAGGAGTGATCTTGATCCTCCCAGGGCTCTTACCCTGCAGGTTAACAAGGCTGCAAGCATTAAGACCTGGTTCAGCAAAGCACTTCACTGGTCTGCAGGGGAGTGGAGGTGATAGATCACACATGGTTGAAACATTCCCTAACCCCACTTGCTTGGAGTCTATTGATAATAACATCAGTCTTACAAATTAGACATGGAAAAAAATTATTGAATCATGCTGCCTATCTCCCTGGCAATTTGTGACTTATCACATTAAGATATTCAATTTTGTTTTGCATGTTTCTAGAGATGGAAATGTTCAGCTGAATCCCATTTAACACAGTCACCTACCAAACAGATACGAAGTTTTGGTTTTTTTTTTTTTCCTTCAGATGTTTAACCTAGCTGAGCTTTTTTGTTCGTTTGTTTTATACTGCCCCTATAAAACCACATGATGAAGTAAGACAAATTGGTCTTTCAAAATATTTTTAAATACTTAGAAGGTAGCACAAATAAATAGAAATATTTTTTCAAACATCACAAGAAGTGGTTAATGAATCTGACACAAAGTAAAACATGCTCCTCTGACAATATATAACATGTAAAATATAACTGTAGATAAAAATAATTGCATGTGTAATATAAATCAAATGAATGACCTTTATTAATACTTTCTGCACATATGCAAAGGAAAGTGTAGGAAACCAAAAGGGCTTTTTAACAAGAATTTTCTAAGTTTCTTGTCTGGATATAAAAATTTTAAATCACATAATGTTATTTAAATATGATTTTTATTGTGCTTATTCTTTATCTTAAACACACTAGAATTTTATATATACATTTTTATTTATTTATAGCATAGTCTATGCAAAGTGACAAGGTACATGTTTAAAAACAGTATGAATAAATTCTGTAATGCAAGAAAAATTAACATACAGGCATAATTATATCTTCAGTCGCTTTCAAATGTTTGTGTCTTTAAGCACTTTCCTGTCTGTTAACATCGTTTTCGTAATGTTTTGCTCAGAAACATATATAATTTTCTAAAGACAGTCAAGCTTCGATCACACACCAAAGTGCTTTTATCTTCCTGCCACAAGACCTGATGCTTTTTTGCATACATGTCTCAAAAATGAGTTGATTTCTTCATACCACATGGGCATGGAAAATGTGTGCAAATTACTCTCTTCTTACACATATAGTTGTTTTCAGAATTATTGCTGTCTGTTCTGTTTCTATTGAATGTCTGTGATACCATTTTCTATTTTTTTCACCTTTTTTAAAAAATATATATTTTACTCTGGTTCATTTCCATAACAACTCATTTTTTAATTTTATTACTTCTGAGGGGCTTTAGTCAAGACCAATGACTTGCTGTGACAGGCAGCATGAGCATACAGGTATTTTCCGATGCTAGTTAAGATAATTAAGTCTCCTTGTATTACTTCCCTGTCCTCCAAGCATCTCTTTAGTATTATCTGTGAATGTAATTAATGCTATTTACTTCTCTCCTGGGTTAGTGAAGATATTAATCCCTGACTTAATGCAGATCCTTGCAGCATCATGCTACACACCTCTTCTCATCTGAATATATTGCTGACGTTATCCTTTGTTTATGCTCTTTCATCCTCTTTCAATCTTTCAGTGAGACAGTGTTTCTATCAAAGCTGATTTTAATTAATGTTGACAAAGATTTTAACATGTATTGCAAAACAAATATATTGCAGCTATTGTTTTTCATGTCCCCATTTTTCTTCATAGTTCTAGTTAAAAAATAAATCAGATTTATCTTCTATCCCTTTGTTCTTTCTGCATCTATTCTACCTTTTACTGCTAGGTGCATTAGCTTATAGATATTAGTGGTCTTTTCTCTTGCTATGAGCTTTAGTATTTGAGGGAGAACAAGGACAAAGCAGAGCAAGGCAGTGAGCAGGATGGCCCCAATCCAGTAAAGCAATGAAACACATGGCCATCATTAAACAAAGACACAATCTCACTGGAGTCAATAGAAAGACTTGCATGCTTGAAAGTAGTATCTACCAGCTCTATGCTGCTCTGCTGAATATATGAGATGATCATGTGCTAATCGTCCCATATTTCCTTTGTATTTAAAAATAGTTTCACACTATCCTTTCAAAGAGCCCCCTTCATTCTTTCTGACATCTGAAGAAGCGATACAATACATTTCTAAGGTAACATAGGTCAACAAATTAGGTTGCAAATCATTTAGATTTTCTGAACCATATACTGTCATATTTCCCCCATTGTTCCCTAACCTGCTCCTCATCAGAACAGGAATTACTTATATACGATATTCATATCACCTATTTATAAAGTTAGCTTATTAGTATTATTTATTTATTCACTAAAAAATAGTTCCATATTTCAATCACTTTTAAGGCATCATTAATTTCACCCCTCCTCAGGACATACTTAATTTCTTCAGTACCAAATGTAATTTTGCTTTGCACCCAGCAGCATAATGGTTCTTGTTGACAAATGTTAATTATTTGTGTGGGTTTTCTGTTCTCGACATTTTTGGCTCTGAACTTATAATCAGAGCAAAATGTAGTGGGGAGGAGAGGGGAGGGAACTTTTCCCCAAATAGTGGAACAGCTTTATTTGTGAATGTCATGGGAAGCTAGAAGGAGAAAAGAAAGCAAGTAAGTGAATGCATTAGCCTGAGGGAAAGAATTTCTAAGGATGTGCTCTTACATCCAGCTGGGACTGGTCTCTTCTTTAGCTCAATGGAGTAAAAAAAAAAAAAGGAAAACAGCCCCATGGCCCCACACCCTCAGAAGATACAATGGGATTTTAGCACTCAGAGGGAATCTCTCTTCACCACAATTGAAACACAGCTTAACTAGCCTTAAATCAGACTATCTAATCAACTGAAATCCAATGAAAAATAGCTTCTGTTATGCCTTAGAAGCAGAGTGTGGATGAGAAGATTAGCTGGGGAGAGATTAATCACTTTAGAAAAGAGAATTTAACTACTTTTTAATAACACGCAGTTCAATGTGGTTGAGAATATGGAAGCTCAGATAAAGCTTTTTAAAAAGTAAGAGCCATCAAAGCAGCTTGGAAATGTTTAGCTGCTCAGATACAGTAGTGGGCAGAACCCATTTTCATCTGTGTTTGTCTGAGGTGATTCCTTATTATTCTATGAGTTTCATGCTAGACAATACTCTTCTTTTTTTTTTTTTTCCTCATTAATGGTTGTCATTTCGATTAAAAAAAAAAAAAAAAAGAAATGCTATAGTTTAATGGGTAAATGCAAATGACCTCAACATTGCAGTTTTGTACTTCAAAGAGGAGTAAATTTGTTTTGAAGTTTATTTGGTAAATGAATTTCTGTCAGAGATAAGAAAAAATTTTTGAACTCCCAAGGGCTCTGACAAAGCTTCAGAAAGTAGAAAATTCAAGATTTACCACACTTGTGATCAAACATAATAACATTTAAGACTAATAAACAGCTTTTCTAAAGTCAGTCTAAAAGGTGAGCCAAGGAGTCTTGTGGAACATAACATTATCAGTTTGAAATTTACAAGCCTCATTGTCTTTGAATTTTTCGTTTCTTTTTTTTTTTTTGAAAGAATATTACTTCCACTCCTAAATTAAAATATTATTGCTGCAGAATAATGCATCCAGATTTAGCTTTTACAATCAAATTTCTATATGTGGGTGAACTTTTCAGTTATGGTAGACAGTTTTCTTTCCCGGAATTCCCTTGATAGGCAGAAGCGGGGTAGTAAGTCTCAAAAGATAATTTAAATAACAAACCTTTGTAATGAAATAACATTTCATATAAACTGTTTGAGTAACGTATTCCATGCTGCTAGGATCTATAGGACAAAAACAAAAGACTAGATTACCCTTCTTGATGCTATAAAAAAATTTCCTCAAAATTTCTCTGATTAAAGAAATAAAACAGGTATGATTTTACTTTTGAACTATCCAGACCTCTCTTCAGTATTAGGCACAGATTCATGTATGTTTTTAAACATTGCATTGTCATTGATGTTTTTTCAATGTCATGTTACAATTGGAAGATACTGGTGTCTGAGTAACTTTATGCTGATCTGTATCTCCTGTGAATCTCTCCCAATAGCAAAGTTGTAGAGGTTTATATTCTCCTCCCTCATTGATACATACTGTCATGCAAAACTTTCAGACCAGGCAGACTTGTCAGTACTGGCTAGCAGCTCAGCAGTCAATGCCCATTCAAAAGGGTATATTTTGTCTGACTTTGCTTTTTAACATCAGACATATATAACAAGACACAGCTCACAGTGTGTTTGCTTCAGGAAGAGCGCCATGCTGTCAACATGACAAAATCAAGTACAAGACAAGCCAGGACACTGTAAAAATCATTTACCCTCTACTGCATGTAAAGATATCTTAAAGCAAGGTATACAAATTCTGACAAGTCATTTAAATACAACTCACTGTTTTCTAAAATCAAACAAGTCAAAAAGATTTTGTATTAAGGTCCAAGCTGAACTGGAAAAACTAGGACAGAGACTGGTTGCCTCTGCAGTCTTTCTTACACTGCCAGAGACATGCGAAGGAACAACTGTGAGACTGTACAGGCAGCACATTGTTGACCTGTCGTTCAGCCTTTATCGATGGAGCACAGCAAAGAGGGACTCTGGCTGTAGTATCGTAGAAACAAGCAAAGCAGCTCCAGGACGTCTCCAGCTGCTGCTGAAGTTCTCACCATCTGAACAGGTTCATCACTTGAATCGTACAGAAATATTTTTTGAGACTTTTAAGTGTGGCACATGCTCTCCATCTACCCTCTATTACTAAAACAGACAGCTCATCAGCTAAGAATGTCACTTCAGAAAGAATATAAAAAAATATAAATTAAATACTAGACACGGTAGACAAGCACATTTTATTCTTGCTTTTCTGTCACATGTACATTCTGCTTGTGAACTCGAACATGTCATACAGTTTTCTACATCTCATTTTTATTGGTTAGAATTATTCAGAACAATCAGTGGGTTTAGGACACAGATTTTGGAAGACTCTCTCTCCCCCCATCAACTACAGAAGAAACCTTGAGGTTACTTATCCAACTTTGGCAACTGAGCTAGACATCTAAAATTGGACCAGATGAATCTGGTTACATATCCTAAGTTGAAGACCTTTTAGGTAGATATATCGATACTTTCAAGGTGACTAGTGTGTCAGTGATGAATGTGTTAGGAAGTAAATAAAGCTTGGCTTATTTCCATTTGCCCTTCAGAATAGGTTTTGAGCTCAAGCTACTGGTCTTTCTTGTATATATATATACACTTTATCTTGCACAGTCTTTTTTTCAGTTAACTGCTATTTTATATTGATTCTGCAATGCATGCACAGTTGTTCAAGTGGACCTTTGGTATTGCTATCACACTTAAGAGCTCAGAGGGGAAAGAGGTGCCTTTGTATTGCTTCTGAGTAAATTTGTAACATTATTGATGCACTGAGGAAATATGTACATCAAAACTCACACCTAAGTAAATAAAGAAGAAGAGATATTAATTGAATCCTGATGTAAAGACATGCTTTAATAGGTTATTGAGTCCTACACAGAGAGAAGAACCTGTCCTAAGTTTCTGTATGTATGACCTCAATACCATTCAAGTTAATGGGAGTCTTACCTTCAGTTTCACTGGA
The DNA here is from genome assembly GCF_964273445.1 of Streptopelia decaocto. Lineage (NCBI taxonomy): Eukaryota > Metazoa > Chordata > Aves > Columbiformes > Columbidae > Streptopelia > Streptopelia decaocto. Next base: position 80,373,192 of record NC_138656.1, on the reverse strand, counting down.
AATGGGATCAGGGCCCATGCTGATTAGCTGAGAAGATATTTCCAGTTTTGAGTGAGGCTAATATCCAGACTGAAGCTCATTCCTAAGTCTATGAAGGTACATACATGACTGATGATTAGTGTTTTCAAATATTGTTTAAATCCACATCCATAAAGTAACTTCCATTGTAGAAATTTAAACCTTTGCACTGCCTCATTTCAATGTTTTTCTTTGTAAAATGCTCATCTGTAACTCCTCAGATGTGCTGTTAGGGCACTCCAGCCTTCTAAGTGGTCTGGTCTCCCAGGACTGACTGAAACTATGATGCTTAGCATTGAAAATTGGTTACATGCAATGCTGACTTCAGTCTTCAATAAAATAATGAACTTGACAATAACACATGGAAAAGTAATCACTGGAGTATGAGTATTCTTTTACAAAGTGCTCACAAAGCAGTCTAATGATCTAGGCCCATTTTTTATTAGACTAAAAATTTCAAACACTCTTTTCTCTCTTTGTAATGTCAGATTGATTACTGTTGATTTCCTTGGAAGTTACTGTTGTTTCATCAGCAAAGAGGACTCAGTAAACATTGGTTAAACAAATTATGAATTAAACTAATGATAGGAAAAAACAAACAAACAAACATATTTTATTAGTAAAGAAAAACTGTTATTCATATGTACATTTTGCTGTGTCCTTCAGATCACTTTATAAATATCACAGCTGAAAATCAGTCTGGAATAAATTATGTTTGGTTTTTTTCCTTGAGAGGCTGGGGCAAGGTTAGTCACGTATGTGATATTTCTCCTCTTTTCCCAGACCATTCAGAGACATCTCTGTGAAAGGTATCCAAAGCTATGAAGTTTATACACTTATTTATAAATCATTTATCTTCTGGCATTTGAAACCTTGTATCACTTTTTGTGGTGAGGTCACAAACATCTCCAGGTCTCAGCTCAGGTAATTACCCTTCCCCTTTCAGACATTTCTCCTTCAGTGTTTGTTAGACTGAGATTCTTTTAGTTTTTTTGTCCTGTTCTTTTATATCTCGCTGTGCACAGTGGAGCTGCTCCTATGTCTCATTTTACACCTTTCTGAGCTGTAGCAGGAAAGTCACTGCCAACCATCTCCTTTTGTCAAGTGGTTCTTAGGCCATTTCTTGTTTATATCAAGTCAGCACTTACACACAGGTCATTTTGCCACAGCTAGCAGCACTTAGTATTTCTCCACAGGATACTGCAAAGTCTAAACAGTTTCTGGGCTTATCACAGGGATTTCAAAATTGTCTGTATAAACTATACCTATTCGGTAGAAATACTTGTTTCTCTGCAGTCCAGAAATGAAAGTTTGAGTTTTGTCAATCCTAGTAGACATATAAACCTGGTTTCTGTTACTCCCTTCCTGATTTTTTGTAGACAGAGGATCAATAGCACAAACAGACTCCAGCTGAGAAAACTCTTTAAAAACGTGTCCAAAGATGGTACATTCTAAACTGAGCTGTCCATTAGGCACCCAAGTGAGATGACAATTCACTGTCACAAACTGTTAATTAAACATAGAAATAGCAACATCTTCTTTCTAGAAAACATTTTCCTCTCTTTTGTTTTTTTTTGCATTGACATTGTCTTGTAAACATTCTTGTAATTCTTTTTTTATCCTACATTATCCACATTATCAATATTTCCAGTGCATTTTCATAAGATGCTGAGAATAAATTACATACTTTGTATTCACTGAAAAGTCCCTCATTGTTTTCTATAAAGCATTTGTGAATTCACTTGTAAAGACGTTTCTGCTAGCGATGCTGACAGTCCCTACTGATACCCTGTGACTCTGTTTATTCTTTGACCATGTCCAGGGAATGCTTGAGAGAGTAGTAGCTTAGGCAAAAACCATTCTACTGACCACTTTTGCTCTTTAGTGATGCATATAATAAACTTTTATCACCTGGGAACATTTATTGCCACTGCCTAACTTACTAGTTTAAGCACAGACTAAATTCTTTAGGTTTTTCTTCATTAGGTTTTCCAGACACCTTTGCACATTTAAAGATACACTGTAAAAACACTCTCATTTAATACATATCATTTAGTAGGATTCTTAAGATAAGGATTTTGTATGGCTTCAAGTGATAAACTTATGGAAGAGATATCTGCAAAGAATTATCAAATACACAGAAGTCACATGTAGTTGAGAATGTTAAGAGCTGGTATTGTCGTACTTTCTCTGCTCATATTTTCTCCACTCTTCACCTACTTACAATAAGTAAAATAAGTATTGGGCTGCATATAGTTTTGCTCTGAGTAAGTAGAGATATTCCTGTATTTCCTGCCTACCTTTCCACCATTCTATGTGAAAAGTAACATGTAACATGACATGGACCCCATCCCTTTGGCAGACTTTTGATTTCACCCAGGATATTTACATTTTGTTCATAATTCACCCCTTTCCTGATATCAGGTGGGGAGTTGGATGAACATTTTTTTTTTCTGCTGGTAGTTAACCCAGTAACAGAACTCTATAGAATTTCTATGGAAATTGAGAGGATAAGTATATGAATACTTGCTTTGATATAACTGAATCAAGTATCTGCCAAAGGGGAACTTACAGAACACCCATCAATTCTGTCACTCCAATCCATGTAAGAAAAAAGCATAGGTATCTAAAGGTTTCTAGTGAAGTTGTATCACCTCATACAATGTACATACCTATTTTCTTATTTAAATGCATACCTATATATGTGTGTATATATGTGTTGATATCTATATGATATGTGTTATTAAGCACATGTGTTAATAAACGTACCTTATAATTCTGAACATGGGTCAGTCTGCTTAGGTTTCTCTCAGGAATGCACAAAACTTCAGACTGCAGGAATTTTCTCTTTCATAAAAAAAAACAAAAAAAAAAAAAAAAAAGGAGGGGGTGGATTAAAACTGAGTAGAGTGTAGAGAGGATAGCATCCTTCAAAATAATTTACAGTCCAACAGTCGTGATGTTCTTGCTGGTGAGAGGTATAAGTGTCTCCTCTAAAATAAACAGAGAACGGAATGGGGAAATAAACCAGAGTTTTATGTAGGCAAATGGGATATTTGATATAAACCCAGTAGTGATTCTTCAGTGTGTTTTCAGGAATGCACTGTCCTAGGTTAGATGTCCTATTCTGAAATAAGATCAAGTTTTTGTGAATTTCATGCTTATCACATTCATTGTAGCCTGGACTTAGGGGGCTTACTCATCCATCACAAGGCAAGGCTTGAGTCTTGATGTACCAAGTACCTCAGGTTCCTCAACTTTGCAGCCTAGATAATGGCAGTATGTATATTTTCTTCAGGAATTTAGCATTAAAATTCTCTGTTGTACTTTGTGCTTTTCTATTATGCTACAAAATTTAATTGAAAGTACAATTCAACTACAAGAAGATATTTCCTCTGTAAAGTAATGAACATATGCATGAACCTTTAAAAACCCATTCTAAATATCTTCAGTATCATTAATATTTTTGTGTGAATTATGACATAATATATGAATTATCACAGCTTTGGAGGAAATTGAAAAGCTCTTCATAATATTACGTACTCATATTTCTTCATAGGAAAACAAAATCTATTCCTGCAAAGTTTACAATCAGCCAGTTAGCCTTTTGGGTCTGCTGTTGAAAAAGTCAAAAGAGCAATACGCTTATTGCAGTCATTCAATCTCTGTGCAATGTGTAAAATGAAAAAATAATTTAGTAATTTAGTAATCTTCCTGTCCTACAGCCACATGGTTGTATACTCTTTGTTTAGTTATTTTTTCTCCAGGTAGAATGTAACAGTCTGCAGCCAAGTACAATTTTCTGCCAAAAGCAGTGGGCTAGTAGCTTTGCAGAAAATAATATTTTATTTACTTTTTTAAAAGTGTAACATGAAAAATATTACTTTCTCTACTTTAACTTGCCCACCATCCTCAAACCTTAAAGTGTTAGAACTATCAAAAGGGTAATGAAACAGTCTGATTGTATGAATGCCTTACTAAAAAAGAAACATCGACTGCCTAAGAAAGGTAGAAAATCTATTTACTTGTAAAAACACTCCAAACCTGAATCTAGATTTGACTTTCATGATTAATGTCTAAATTTTGACATTTACAGAGTTACAAAACAAACATTACCAACTGTACTCAAAGCCCTTCTAATCTTTTCATCATTTACAGTTTAGATTTAATTTACCATTTTTACAATAATTTAATAACATTTTCAGTAATTCTTGCTTTTGACATTGAAACAGCATGGGGTTGATTTACTGTGTTTTCAGACTTGCGCTTTTATGTAAACACATTAGCATTTTCACAGCATGTTTGGAATAAGTTGAACAAATTCTGCTTGTTTTACTCCTATACAAAATTTATTGACTTTGTTTAGCAACAGAGAGAAAATTTGACTGAATTGCTGGAGTAAGTCAAGAGGAGTCAGGATAAAAGACTGAAAACTTTTGCCTTTTCTGGAAGGTGAAAGAGTCCAATTTCACATAGTACTGAAGGAAATGGAATAAACCAGCAGTCAAGACAGGTTATGTGTCTGATAGCTTTATCTGTTGTAGCTTTTATTACAGTTGGGTTTATCAGCTTTCATAGTTATGGAAAATAGATTCAGATGTATAGATAGCATAATGGGATGCAAATATGTTGTACATGACATCTTTTAAATAATCTGATCCTTAAATATTCTCACAAATACAGGTAAAATAATTACAAAATGAAATAGTTAAAAACAGAGGGGGGGAGAAGGAAAGTAAATATGATAGATAAGGGAGAGGATTATTTTTTTTTTTCAGAGGAGACTGGAGATTATAGCATCCCAATGAATTATAGCTCTCTTTGGTAACAAATACTCCTGCTGTTGCTAAAAGATTTTATTCATCTGTGTAGCTTGACTCCTTTATACCATTGCAAAAGGCAACAGAAACTTCTTATGAGTGTATTTCACCTTTTTTAGCAAACAGGATATTTAAGCCCTGAAAAGCAAAGGTATTGGGATATGTTTAGTGAGAAGTGACATGTTGGGTCTAATTCTGTGTTCTGTTAACTGTGAAATGCTATTGAAGTCAATGTTACACAGATGTAACTGGCAGGAGATTTTGCCTTCTACTTCTAAAAATCTGCTAACAGTGTCAGAGAGCAAGAACTGATCTGAAATCTGTTTAACTCTTCTCATCTTCTGTTCTCTTAGCTATCCTTAAAATGTGTCAAAAGATGTGGGTATTTTTCTGGGCCTTATCTAGCTTCCATTCAAATGTGTGAAAAATTCCTTTTCCTACCAGTAGTCTGTGAACTGTCATGGAGTCTTGTGCAAAGATAAACTAACCAATATTAATTTTTGTTTATATGTATTTTCTTGCTAAATCATAAAACTATGGTTTAGGATGCCAGTCCTATAAATCTTATCCATTTCAACTGGATCAGCAGGACTACACTTACAGACATGAAATGGTTCATTTTCAGTAATCTCCTTTCTCTAATTGTAAGTTCCCCGCTACTACACTGTGGGTTCTAAATAACAAAATAATTGGCACATGAAATAAGTCTGAAGTTATGCATATAAATTCAAATTCAGACAAACATCCTTTCTCCAAAGAAAATTTAAACATTCATTTGACCCAATAGAATTCAAGAACATATTTAAACATCTCCTTATAATAGTGGACATGGGAACTTTCCTGCATGGAAGTTGCTGTATTTGGATCTACTGACAAGTTAAATGGCCACCCAATCAGCTACATAAAGACAATATTTCAGTTCTAATTAAGCCATTTTTTCACCATCTGCAAATGAATAGGTGGCCATTTACAGCCAAATATGTGATTTGTGTGTACAGTTACAGAAATTATATATACGCGTTTTGTTGAAATTAATCACTGAGTTCTGTATACATGTGAATTTGGGAAAATCAGACCCCCGTACTTTAGAGTATGATGTAAATTATACAAAGTGTGTCTGAACCCACACCAAGTGAGGAATTTTAATTTGGGGATTTCCCCAGTTGTGTACTTAATGTTATGCTAATATTTTTTCCATTAATAGCTAAAGAGATCCATTGCTTCTCTTTTCAGTGGGCTTGTTGCTAATGAAAAAGATCTTTTGTTCCATAGCAAAACTGTACAGCTGAGGCAGAATGATAATATACTGGCTCTTTATACTTTGGATGCTAGAAAGCCTCAGGCAAAATATTTTGCTGAAAAAGGCTAGCCCAGCTCCATTCATTTCACAAGTACTGCCCTCTTACTCTAGCTGTGATTTTGTCTCTTTATTTAATGATTCACTGCACCCTGATATTTGCATAACAGCATATATATTTTTCTGTGGAACTGTTAGCCTTCTTTCTGAAGAGATCAGTTTAGAACAGTAAGAATATATTCTCTTGTCCTGGGGCATTCTTTCGGCAGCAATTGTCGACGTGATGTAAATAAATCACAACACTATTCCAAAATGAAATCAACAGATACAAATTCTTATGTCTCCCTCTTTTTGAAAGGTGACTTTGAGCCAGAAAATTCTGTTGTTTTGAACAAGGCCTCTGTTTATCCACTGAGCCAAGAAGAGTGGGAAACTATTCAGGAACTACTATTGATTTTAAGCATCATTTAGACTGAAGAACAGATTTGAAGTGACCTTCTGCTGTGATAACAATAGCTGTAAGCTTAAAAGCCAGCTTTGTCTAAAGGAAGTCAAAGTCTCAGCTATGAAATACTATAAATAACAATTTAAGTTTAGCTTAAACCAGTAACTAGCAATAACATGCCAGTTGCTATATCAAAAAGATCTGTACTGAATCAGCAGTTTTGATCTTATTTTGATGTTCTGCTAGATTTTGACAAACAGACAATAAAATAATTTGAAGTATTGGCTTTGTTTTGGTTTCAAACAATCATAACATTCTGTTTAGTATTTTCTCTTTTTGTTCACTTAAGACTTCCTTTGCAGTACGCATGAAGTTTATAAGGTATTTTCGTTTATTGTTAAGATACAAAATATAAAAACCCAAAGATATCTTCAGGAACTTCAGTCCTGACAGTAAAAAGCTGTCATAAGAAAGATACAGTCTTATCCTGCATGAATATCAGCCCATCAAAATGGTCTTTAATGAGTAACACACGTGTATGTGGTCCTAAGTACTTTATGATGGAAATATTCTCCTAAATTTGCATTGGATTTTTGAACATCCCTTTTCACAGTAGGTAATGACTTACTACCCATAAGGCTCCTAAATTTTGCCAGAAAATCCTGTTAGAGAAGTACAGAAATGTATCTTTGTTTCAGGATAAATATCAGCCAGGCAAGAATAAGGAAGTTTATGAAAACTCTTTTTACCTCAGCTCTGTGACAGGATGACAGCATAGCTCAACAAAAAGTATAGCAACACATACCACTCATTGCAGGGCTGAAAGTTTTGTCTAAAAAAGGGGTAAGGTCTGGTTTTGGGCCCATGATTATCCGTTTTACACCAAACAGTTACTGGTTACTATGTCTTAGTAGAAAGAATAATTTCCAGCCTCCCACATCACCTCCTGTTCACCTTAAACTTGCAAATCCATCTTCTTCTTCTAGTTGACCTTGGTATCATTTACATATTTTATTAAATAAGTTGAGCATCTTATTCCTAGGTGACTACTCACTAATCTCTTGCATATGAGGGAAAGGGACACAGAAACCATGTTCTCTAGCTGTGACTTGAAAGAAAAGAGTGACCTCTGCTGAAGAATGTCACAGAACTCTCATGGCAGGTGTCAGCTCCATGCTATGACTCAAATTTGCTGAAGGTGAGAAGCTGGCATTTTCAAGATGAGTTGGAGGGAAGAAATGAAAAGATTAATCCTTAAGATTTTTGTACTGTGTGGTTTGGGTATCATCCTCATCCAGTAAATGATCTGCTGCAAATTTCCCTCAAATCCCTTCAAACTCTGTTTAAAGAGCATTGGGCCAGATTCCTGTTTGTGCATTCACCTGCGTAAGAAAGGTAGCTACTGAGCTCTGTAATTTCTGCATGATTTTGTGATGCTAACTTCTTGTCTATTGGCTATGTATGCATTTACAAACATACACAGGATTTTTTTTTTCAATTATTTATTGTTAAAATTGATTCTGGTAAAATAAAAGCATACATTCAGAGACAATTTTTTTTAAAAAAGTATTTGTTATTTCCTCAGAGTCTAAAACAAACATCAGAGAATTTAGATAAGTACTTGTAAGGATGATGATGGGAGAGATTCTAAACAGCTTTTACTTTTGTTTTTTAGAAGTTGTTAATTTTTTTCAGTCTCCATGACAACAGTGGAACTCTGCTCCTGTCACACATTCTTAGTATATCAGCCCTGTCTGTGTGGAAGCAGTGCTTCACCCATGCCTTCATTTTAAATCATTATTTTGTGCTATCTCTTTTTTTACCCAGGGACACAGAGCCTTATTCTGATCTTCCCTCCACTAGTTTTACATGGGTGTCACCCTTACATAGGAAAGAAGTTCTGTCTGACTCACAGATCAGAAACAAGGTCATGCTGTAAATGACGTCATGACAGACTTCTCATCAATCAAAACTTATTTCACGTTGCTTCCAGCATTTTTCCTTCATGTACGGAGTCATACTCCTTCATAACATATGAATGTAGCTCAGAAATACACATAAGGAAAAACTGAGACATCACCTCACCTCAATGGCAGTTTCAGTGGAAAGGGAAAAAGAGCGGTAATAGACAACCTATATCCCACACCAGCAAAATATGGATAGAGCCACAGCTTTCACAGCAAGGTCTCCCTCTTGAGCTGGTGAGAGGAAACTCTAGCTACTGAAAGAAGTTTTTGTTACATTTTTGTAACTCAGCCTTTTCTTGCACAATTTGCATGTGTAAACATTTGCTCGAAAATCCAGTTGGTAAGAGAGAGAGAGAGACACTATATTATTATTCATCCAAATTAATCCTCTGTCATTTTGTTCTATGACTGTCTTCTCAATTCTATCACATGTTTTTTGAAAAAGGAAGTGGCATCTGGTCTGACCTTGAATTCATGACCAACTTACCAGCTGGAGGTATTAGATTCTGTAGTTACAAATACATACACAGTTCTCATAAGTTGAAATTCATTAATCTACTTCTTTGTACCATTTGTATCACCAAATATTTTCTACCAAACATCCAATTTTTTACAGCTATCTGACTTAATATATTCAGCAGAAAGTACGTATAAATAAGACCATTACCTGGGTTAGAAATATTCCGTGAAACAGATCATCCAATGATTTGAACAGTTAGTGTTTTGACACACATCTTGGAGATGGAAGATAACAGATACACACTGTGTTTACAAATAATAGTGTGATCTCAGACCATGAAGGCTTTCTACTGAGTTACTTTACTTTGGACAGGATAGTGAAAATCCTACCGCTACTGGTCAGCATTTCAATCACTGCAGCTTCTGAAGATGGAATGCATCAAGTTGCGAGAGGAGTGTACAGTCCTCTTCCCTAGGAATTTCCCTAGGAAAAAGGAACCATGCAGTGTAAAAAGGAAAATAGGTATGGAGACCTTATTCTCTCATGTATGAAATACTTAACATATGCCTATTTATAGAAGTAGAAATAGTTGATTATTATTTACCTTTCACAAGTTATCTTTCTACTGCAAAATAGTCCTGTGTTACCAGGAAGATTAAACAAAACAAAAAAATATTTTATTTGTGAAATATTTTTCACCATATGAGCTGATAAACACAGAGGCTACCAGCACTGTCTAAAGCTGCCTTCAAATATTTAACTTTTACACATAGTCATCTCCAAATTTATAATGATTCAATGTTCTCAGGTTTCTGCATTTTAACCGGAGTTTTGCTGGTAGAATCTTTTTGTTAGCAAAGAGTCCCAGTTTACCTTTATGGAAAAGTATATTCTTAGCCACTGTGATTATAAAAACAAACATTTGGGAACATAACTCTGTGTTCTCTAGTTGCAGAAGGCACTGAGTACATATACAGTTTTTACCATATATTAAAATTCACAATTTTCAGTCATTATCAGGATCTTGATTTATTATTTTTAAATGCATGGTACTGGAAGACTTTTCCTCTAAGTGCATGAATTATGTAATGATTGAATCTTTTATTCATAACAATCCTGATTTTATAGGAATTGTTTCACTTCATAGGACAAGACTATTCTAAAGAATGTAAACATCTTAACACTGAAAGAGCTTTAGTAGGTTAGTAATTAATAAGCTTGATTCTACACCCTAATGACAAAATTCCTGTTAATTTCAATGAGAGCATGATCAGGCTTAAAGTCATCTGAAATTTCTGTGAATGTGAAGGCTATTTCTTTCTTTCAGCTACTTTTGGACACTAATAAGGTTGATTTTCATGGAACTTATTACATCCTTACTGGAAGCAGAATTTGACCCCAGCTGAAAAGATTGCCCCCTTCTTTCACTTTGTTTTGAAAAAGAGCTACATTTTCATAATAGTGTCCGGGTACGCGCACAAATCTCATTACCCAATAATAGGATTTGTCTACGTACCTCCTGCTCAGTCTTTTGGAAATGTACATGCCCCTCAGCATGGGTTATTTTTTTTCCTCCTTGTTTCCATTTACATCTGTCCACATGAGTACAATAGATTATATTTTATATAACAGTTTTAGTCAAGCAAAAGTAGCTAAGGTGTAGATTTTCTTAAAGGACAAAATCAACTTTGAAAGCTAAACCCTCAGTTTGTTACAATGACTGAGATATTTGAGAGTAAAAATATGCCAGAGAGGTGAAGCAAAATGACATGGAATAGCTCAAATCTAGCAGCAAAATGCTAGAACAATCTTTAATTATAGTCCGCAGTCCAGGTATCTTATGATTGGATTAATCTGCAACAGTGAAGTTGTCTAATGGAAACCTGAGACACCAACAATTTAAATTGAGGATGCAAATTACAGTTTAGGTTGATCTTTATTTTTTTTCTGAACTGGGTCTCTTATGCACTTTTTTCAAACCAGTAAAGCAAAATAATAAAAAATCACTTTAATCTTTATTGTCTTACATCCAGTCATTAGTTCTATAGCTGTTCCAACTGAACATGCTATAGAACCTGAGCTAAGACTTCATTTATTCACAATGTAATAGTAAATTTTGGAAAAGCCACCACATACAGGTTTGGAGGAGAAAAGAAAACAAAAACAAAAACCAACCAACAAACAAACCAACAAACACCCCCACAAAACAAACAAACAAACAAACAACCTCACACAACCCCTCCCCCCCCAAACAATTAGAAGTAAAATAAATTGAACAGCCAAGTATATCCTATGCTCTCTGAAACTCTCTGGAAAGGCTCGTAACTTGAAAGATGCATGAAAAACAGCTAAAAGTTTGCTCTGTCAATAGAATTTTGTCCTTTGTTTTATTTCTCCTATTTCTATATCATAATACCAATCTCTACTCTTATGTTTCTTTCTGTGCATAAAGAGTCACTTAATTCATATAAAGAAATATTTCCCAGTGACAAGTCATACTTATTTTACCTTTTAGTTAATTAACGTTCTGAAAATTTAAGGTCCATCTATCTCTCTTGTTGAAAAGTGTAAAGAAGATGTACAGTCATAATGTGGATATGAGGTTTTGTTCTGTGTGCGTGTATTATGCACTTAACGCAGGCGGCTAAATTTTCACTTTTTTTTCTTGAATACAGGCAAATGTCCTAAGTGTTGTTGCTATGCAGTTTAGCCATAGCAACAAACCAAAAAGCCAATGTGTTGTTATTTCTATTTTCCCTTCCCGACAGTTTGCCTAGTAAAGAAGACATGCTGGATATAGCACTGTCAAAATAAGTGGAGTGTTTCCTGTGAGAGCTGTCAAACATTTCATCTTTCAAAAAATTATATTCTGCAAAAATGCAAAGCAAGAAGGTGAAGAGGTTATAGTCAAGCTATCCACATCCTTTTGACACAGAGGTAAGAAAGTTAAAAAGTAATTACTGTGGAAGGAAAAGTCAGGATTTTACTTATATATTTGTTTAATATAAAAAATACCATGGTACATTTTGGTTTTTGCCAAGATAACAGTACTTAATTTTTCACATAACCGAGTCTTCAGTACTTAAAAGAGATTTATGATATATGTGGTGCATATTTTCTTCACAAAGATTTTGTTCCTCTTCTCTAATGATGGCTTACAATCAACATTATACTGAGCTTCAATAACCTACATAGAACTTGTGGGACAATATCCCAGTCTTAAGCAAAGATACATAAAGGATTCTTCCTCAACTTCCCATGTGATTCCTAGCAAATCAAGTAAAGTTAATTTTCAATGTAAAATATTGGCCTCCTGCCTGTTGCTCACTTTAAATGGGACTTAGATACCTGACATTTCTGATATGGAAAATCTTACTAATTGCCTAAACAATAAGTTTTCTCCACTTGTAAAATAAGGAAATTATAAGAATAGTTCATAGAAACGCTGCAGATTTAAATGGTTAATATCCAAATATATCTCTTCGATTTTGAATACAAAAGATCACAGAAATTAGTGGCTATTATAGTAGTACTGATTTATTAAGTTCTGCTAATTTGCCTAACCAAGTATTTGAGGCATTTCAGAGAAAAAGTATAATTTAGGATGTACCTATGTATAAAACTTCATTTGTTGTTTTGTTTTGTTTTGTTTTTATTTTTTTAAAATATCTTTATATATTCCAAACATTGTAAGAAGCAACATAGTGACAAATCTATCATTTCAAAAACAAAAAAAGAAATCATTGCAAACACTACTTGATGTCCCTTATCTATGGTGGACTACAGGTTCTAAGTTCATCTAGTGCTTACAACCACTAAAATTACAACCACAAAATTAATGAATACCTAATAATTTTGTTTTTGTTATGCCTAAGCGACTAAACTCCTGTCTCATCTGGAAGTATGCAGTATATCAACATGCAACAAAGCTCAGCTCTTCAGAAGTTCATGGGAACAACTGGAGTCCCCTTATTTCCAGTGTGCTGTGTGTCCTTCATTTCACATAACTTTGGTGTGGACACTCTTGCTCTTTCAGGAACTAGGATCTTAATCCCAGTCTCTCCACCATTTCTCTGTAATAGCTATGGGAGATGCTAATGGTGAGAGACCATAGAAAATGGAAAGAAATATCATTTCAGTGACAGAAAATGCAAATAAAAAGAGCTTTTTGCTCATTTTTTAATACCTCTTTTCTTAGTTGAACAAATTGTATAATATTTTTGTTGTTGGAGTTTGTTGTTTGTTTTTTTGTTTGTTTGTTTTTTTTCTTTCACAATTAATCCCAGAATTTCAATATGTGATTGATCACCAGTTGCCAATGTGGACTCTGATGAGACATTATTTTAAAGAATATAATTTATGGATATCTGCAAATGATGTAAATGGAAATTCTGGGATAGAAAATAAAGCTATAAGCTATTTCTTAGAGTGTAGGTAAAAAAAAAAAAAAAAATTGGCCACAATAGTTGGATGGGCTATGCATTTCATCTATGCGTGTAGTGAAATCTATACCAGCCTCCATCCCTCCACCCTCCCCATCAAATGTCAGTAAAACTTTCAAACCGAGTAAAGGAAATTACTCAATCTGCCCTTTGGTCTACAAGTTATGGGCACAACCGCAATTGCAAAGCCTGCATAAAACTCCACCCTGGGTATGGGTTTTTTCCAGTCCATCTCAGCATGATGTAGATAGACTTGTATTTTTTCTTCCATCCACTAGTTCATTTTTACATGTGATATTTTCTGTCTCATGGAACAGCATGTACTTCAGGCAGCTTTGTAAATCCTGACCTTACTACAATATGCTGAGGACATGGCATCACAAAATTTCTGATTGCCTTGATCTTGCTTGCTTCTTCCTCCAGAGCTACTTTCCTCCAAGGATGGATCCATTTGAGTTTATTTAAGAGCAGGAAGGACTTCAAATTTTGCTCACTGTTTTAAGTCAACACATTTGATACCACAGAAAACAATGCATTTTTTATTGTTTCATGAATTTAGAGGCTTCAAAATGCATTGCAATAAAAAAGTGTTAGCTAAGAGTTATTGTGCTTTTCATGAAGTCTCAATGTACCTTAGAAAAATGTAAAATTGCTCTCAGAGTTCTTTCGCCTCACTTAAGGTTCAAAAGTAAGGTGTTCCTTAAAGAATTAGTAAACCAAGACTCCCTTAAAAGTCAGGAAGGAAAAACAGGCATCTCCAGAGAGCAACTCATCTTGTAAGATATATTTCCAGGATAACTGATATGAATTTTCCCCTTGTATATGCCTGTATTTCTCTGTTGATGAGGGGAACTGAAAGTACCAATGGAGCAGATTAAAATGTAATGATCAAACTCAAATTATTTATGCTTAGACACCCACAGTTAGGTAAGGTGAATACTGCCATTTGTTCTTCTTATTGTGGTAAGGCTTCACATTGCATAAGTGATTGCTCCACCTGGGTGTATGCTGAAACACTAGAGTTCCTGGAGTAGCAAGCAGGCCCTGTGTGTGTCACCTGCTTTGCTTCTGCTGGAGAATTGGAAAGGTAGGCAGGCTCTTGTCAACCTCAGAAGGAGGAGGTTGTTTGAGCAGTAGCTCCTGCTGGGATGGAAAAGTCTTCTGAAGACTTGATCTTCATTCTTAGCCCTCTTCTGGGAGCAAGGCCTGCTCTCCAAATCTATTGAGTTGCTTTTACATCTTCATTGTATTCCTTTCTTTGTTTTTTGCCTTCATTCTTTTTGTTACTGCCAAAAATCTAGATCTAATTAAATATTCCCCTAAATGGAAAAAAAAAAAAAAAATTAAATATAAGTAAAATAATTCAGGTCTTCTCCTGTGTCAGATTATGTGTTTTATTCAGGAGAAGAGGTGGCTAATATAGAGAATTCTCAACTCTGCAACTGTCTAGATCCTAATTCGTTGCACTACAGTGTGGCAACTTCTTCCTCTCACGTGTGAAATAGATGCCAGTGGAAAATTATCACAGGATGGATTTATACTGGGAAACTTGTAGAAAGTTTATAACTACCTTGTTTCACTCAGGTACTAAAAAGAAGATGGAAACACAGCTGAAAACCTGACAAGATAAGGCAAATAAAAATAGCAAACTGGTTAAAAAACCCAACAAAATATAAGCAGAATTATAATTTCCTTTTTCTCATCAACTCCCTTACCAAACACTTGCTTTAGTAATTGAAATTGAAAGCTCCTAAGAAAATGAAGACATCAGGTTTAGTTATCTATAAACTTACTGTTGACTTGTTATTTATATATATTTATATATAACATTACACAATTATACTACCCTATATTCCATTAAATAGTGGGGGTTAAAAAAGGTAGTCAGGCTCAGGAGGACATGAAGCACCCTGCCACCACCGAGAACTTGAAGCATTTTGCATATGAGACCATATGTTGGTTTGTTCATTTAACTTTACTGTAGGTAAAAGACACAATGGGCAGAGTGTTTCTGAAATGCAGTCCACAGACACATTCTGTAGCATCCATTTGGACATGGTTTTGACACTATCTAAACTACCAAATCTCCCTCCTTGTCCTTTGTGATGACTGTGTTTGGTACAAATAGCCTTTTGAAACATCTTCAGAAGCTCCTGCTTGGCACAACAACAACAACAAAAACAACAACAAAAGAAGAAGAAGAAATATTTTGCCAGATAGGACTGACAGTTATTTTAAAAAGCTGGGTAATGACTATGCCCAGTACTACAAAATTTTAAAAAATTGACTAACACTTCAAACAAGAATATTTTTATCTTTTTTATTTTATTGTATTTTATTTTCATTTTCCCCATTTAGAAATACAAAGAGAGGTGCAAAAAATGAGAAAAAAGAGAGTCAAAAAGTCTTCTAAATGTTTTTTAATATCTTCCCAAGACAGATTCTTCTTTGTAATAGTTACAATAAGAGACTTAAATCCTGAAGATATGGAGACTTAAAATACTACAAAGGAGTCTGTGAAGAAATAATTCCTGGATTCCCATCAAGGCACATAGCTCAAAAATGTTTTCTTTGAAGAAACAGCGATTTATGTTCATAACAACACTCTTGTACGTGAAATGGAATTGATGTGCTGAAGTCCATGACTGAGATCCCTACTTAGATCCTTACCATCTTGAGTCTGTACATACTTGACTCTCCAGTGGTACAGGTCTGTAGCTGCCTAACATTCTGCTTTGGGGCATATCTAGAACTGCTACCATTTCTGCACCTACCTCCTAGCTTATATATTCTTATTCTCAGCCCTGAGAGAATATTTTGTATAGATATATTTATACAATATGTCAATAAACAGCTAACAGATAGCTAAAGGCCTCCTTAGAATTACAGCTGGCGAGAGAGGTCAAGGACAGCAAAAAGAACTTTTTCAAATACATAGCAGATAAAACTAATACCAGAGGCAATGTAGGCCCACTGATGAATGGGGTGGGTGCCCTGGTGGCAGAAGATACAGAGAAGGCAGAATTACTGAATGCCTTCTTTGTCTCTGTCTACTCTGCTGGAGGCTGTCCTGGGGAGCCCTATACCCCTGAGACCCCGGATGAAGCCAGGTCAATGGAGGATTTTGCTTTAGTTGATGAGGACTGCGTTAGGGAGCAATTAAATAGTCTGCACATCCATAAATCCATGGGTCCAGATGGGATGCATCCGCGGGTGCTGAGGGAGCTGGCTGAAGTCATTGCTGGATCACTCTCCATCATCTTTGCCAAGTCTTGGGAAATGGGAGAGGTGCCCGAGGATTGGAGGAAAGCAAATGTCACTCCAGTCTTCAAAAAGGGCAAGAAGGAGGACCTGGGTAATTATAGACCGGTCAGCCTCACCTCTGTCCCTGGGAAAGTAATGGAACAGCTTGTCCTTGGTGCCATCTCAAGGCATATCAAGGATAAGAGGGTTATTAGGGGCAGTCAGCATGGCTTTACCAAGGGTAAGTCATGCTTGACCAACCTCATAGCCTTTTATGAGAATGTAACAAGGTGGATGGATGATGGCAGAGTGGTGGATGTGGTCTACCTTGACTTCAGTAAAGCCTTTGACACAGTCTCCCACAGCATCCTCACAGCTAAGTTGAGGAGGTGTGGTCTAGACAATAGAGTAGTGAGGTGGGTTGCAAACTGGCCTAAGGAGAGAAGCCAGAGAGTGGTAGTCAATGGTGCAGAGTCTAGTTGGAGGCCAGTATCTAGTGGAGTGTCTCAGGGGTCAGTACTGGGGCCAATATTATTCAATATATTCATTAACGATTTAGGCGAGGGAATAGAGTGTACTATCAACAAGTTTGCTGATGATGCTAAGCTGGGAGGAGTGGCTGACACGCCAGAGGCTGTGCTGCCATCCAGAGAGACCTGGACGAGCTGGAGAGTTGGGCAGGGAATAACCTGATGAAATTTAACAACGGAAAGTGTAGAGTCCTGCCTCTGGGCAGGAACAACCCCAGGTTCCAGTATAGGTTGGGAAATTACATATTAGAGAGCAGTGTAGGAGAAAGGGACCTGGGGGTCCTGGTGGACAACAGGATGACCATGAGCCAGCACTGTGCCCTTGTGGCCAGGAAGGCCAATGGCATCCTGGGGTGTATTACAAAGGGGGTGGTTAGTAGATCGAGAGACGTCCTCCTTCCCTTCTACTCCGCCCTGGTGAGACCCCATCTGGAATATTGTGTCCAGTTCTGGGCCCCTCAGTTCAAGAAGGACAGGGAACTGCTGGAGAGGGTCCAGCGTAGGGCAACGAAGATGATTAAGGGAGTGGAGCACCTCCCTTATGAAGAAAGGCTGAGGGAGCTGGGTCTCTTTAGTTTGGAGAAGAGGAGACTGAGGGGTGACCTTATTAATGTTTATAAATATATAAAGGGTGAGTGCCACGAGGATGGAGCCAAGCTCTTCACGGTGGCAAACAATGATAGGACAAGGGGTAATGGGATCAAGCTGGAACACAAGAGGTTCCACTTAAATTTGAGAAAAAACTTCTTCTCAGTAAGGGTGACAGAACACTGGAACAGGCTGCCCAGGGAAGTTGTGGAGTCTCCTTCTCTGGAGACATTCAAAACCTGCCTGGACATGTTCCTGTGCGACCTCACCTAGGTGTTCCTTCTCCAGCAGGGGGATTGGACTAGATGATCTTTTGAGGTCCCTTCCAATCCCAAACATACTGTGATACTGTGATACTGTGAAAGACAGAATGAAGAAGCAGCTTACATTCACTATACTATCCGAAGCACATACCAAAATAATTTCATTCTAGTCACTGAAATCTTCTAGAAAGATATCTTTGTACTGTTCCCTGAACGAAAGGTAGATATTAAAAATTAATTCTAAATGAAGCAATCATTGGTTAAAACATGTAAACAGGGTTTCCTCTCTTGGATCCATGTTCCTGTGTCTATAAAATACACAGGTTGTCTTTGGAGCAGTGTTCAGAGGTCAGGTCCTCCATCCATGCAAGTTAGGGAAAAATGTTTTCTAACCACACAAATTGAAAGTCTGTTTCAAATCAGTGTCTTCTAAAATCTGAATTTTGTCCAGAATCTAATCCTAACCATATAAAACATATTACAGATCCATTTCCTTTTCTCTCTGCATAGCCACCTCCCCACCTGAGCCCCAGTTCAAGGAGTCCTTTTCATTTACTTATTTATTTAGTTGCTTTTTGGCAATGGGTCGCACAGCCTCCTTAAAAGAAGGGAGGTTTGTGTTGGAACCATATAGAGGTTGAGTCATGGAAGGTGTAAGCTTCCAGTTTCAAGTTTTTGAAACCAATTTAGGCACTGAATTTGTGTATAGAACAGAATATAGCTGTCTGCTCTTCCAATTTTTTATAAAGGAGCAAAGGAACTGGTGGTCCACCCTAGTATAGTTCCAGGCTATGTCAGCTAATAGAGTCATGTTCTTACAGACCAGAGGTAGTGACATATGTTCCTCATAGGACTGGGCTTTTAAACAAATGGTACATTTCAGTGCTTCAGATTGCTGAATAGCACCGCCTTCCACAAACTGAGTACTTCTTGTGAACTGTCTGTGCTTAGACGTTACGTGTCATATATAAGGTATATGTATATCAGTAAATCTTTTCAAAACTGATTTATAATACTTATGATTTAATATGAAACATACCTGCTTTAAAATTGGTATACCATCACTTGTCCATAGGAGTATACTGATATTCATTTAAAGAACTAAATATTTGTGTGTATGTACATCTAAACAGCATAGAGCTTTTGTTTTCCTCCATGTCTTTTATGTCTCTGACATATATGTTAGGAAATTGTTTTTTGTACCTTTTAAGACCACATTCTGGACAACTTTTACAACAAGAAAACACAGATGTAGAATAATGCTACCATACCTCACTGACTGTTGAAAGGATTATTTTAGGTAATGCAGATGCAATGTTAAGGCAGCAGAAGAGCCATTTGTACATGCTAACGCTTATCCTGGTCACAGTCTGATAATAATTCTCATATGAGTTCTTCTTGATGTTCCCAGGATCTCCAGGCACTTTACACACTGAAGTGGAATCCATTTAAATGACAGCAGTTTTGCTTAGGTTCAAATCCAAAGCTCATTAAAGTATATAACAGTGTTTCCACTGACTTTCTTGGGCTTTGACTCAAGCTTCATGAATAGTGTTTAATTATAAATGAACATTTCAGTGTTTTTTTTTTTTTTATATTCACCCAGTCTGGATTATCACTGTGTCTACCACTTCTTAATTTGCTAGCCAGGAACTCAGCAGTCACCGGCAGTGTCCTACTTACCCTCCACATGAAGAAAATACAGTGCCTTCTGCAACTGGCAGCTGCTACTGCTGTTTCTCTGGGTTCCTAATTTCCTAACTCAGCTCTTGTTGAAAATAACAAAGAAGAGAAGGTGTTGAAAAAAAGCAGCTTTGTAAGAGAGATGAAATCTCAGGTATACGCCAGTGTTTCTGCACTGACTGTAAATTACTGGTCAGAATGACTCCTGCTGGTTTTACTCCTCAACGTCACTTTCTTAGGTATTCGTGATGATGATTCTGCATGTCTGTAGTGTTTTCCCTGACAAGTTACTTTGCTCAATGATATCTTCCTCTAATGAACCTTCCTTTAATTTCTTTCTCCATCTTCATTTCTTCTCCAGTTTATATCTGATATTATATTATATTATGATAATACAATGGACATAACAGTCTTTGTCTCCACCAAAATCTTTCTACATCTCCACTATTAATACAAATGTGATAGGCAGATAAATACATGTGAAACACAAAAAAGGAGGGGGTACCTGTATGCACACAAAAACTCATTAACCCACATATATGAAACATATACAAAATAGGAACATCATTCAAGAAACTGCAAAACAGCAAAGTGAAAATAGATTTAAAGATACTGTTTTAAATAGCTGCTGCATGCAGGGCATTCTTCATAAACTGCAGATAGGGTTTTGAATAAAATATGAGGACATGTAACTCCATGACTATCTTGCTTAGTAAAAAAAATCTGAAGAATATTTATAAAAAGGCCATACACTATCTCTAAAGGAATAAACAAAATAGCCAGCAGTGACAGTATTTGCTTTTCATGTGTGCAAATACAAGGCATAACAAATGTCAGTTCCTCATTTGCAAATTAAGATGTAAAGGAAATGTCTGTGACAGTACATGCAACAGTTCATATTTGAAGTTTGGCACAGTGAACTGACAGCCACAGAGGAAAGGGAGTCGCCTAATCCTTTCTTTCTGCCTTCTAGCTACTGGCGAGGAGGGGTGGAATTTAATAAATACGTGATGAGAAAAGACTGTGAAAGGCTGGCATATTTTCTGCTTTGGAAGAACTCATCTTCAGAGATAATTAACTAGGTGACAATATACAATGTGCCATTAACAAGAGCATTCAAATCATTTTTGGACTTAAGTACAATTTTAAGCTGCTTATCAGATTCTCATTTTTGAATCCATTCAGCTGTCAGGCTTACATCCTGGCTCTTTATTGAAGCTCACAAGGGAATCCAAACCTTCTGATTTTCTATACAGATTCATTTTGGAATCAATTAGAGCTGGTGGCAGCCTTGTCCCTGTGTGCTAAGGGGATTAGCTGGGTACTTGCTCAGCTGAAGCTACCTTTAAATGTACATTCAATCCTCCATCGAGAAAGAGTTGTTTTCGAGAGGATTCTGAAGCAATTGAAGCACTGAAATCAACAGATGGCAGATCATCGCTGGAACGGTCTCCAATTTTGTAAAGGAAGGGAAAATGATATTTCACACTGGCTCCTATGTAAGGTTTTTACACTGTGCAAGGAAGAGAGAAAGGGAAAGGGAAAGGGAAAGGGAAAGGGAAAGGGAAAGGGAAAGGGAAAGGGAAAGGCAAAGGCAAAGGCAAAGGCAAAGGCAAAGAGAGAGAAAGAAAGAGAAAGAGAAAGAGAAAGAGAAAGAGAAAGAGAAAGAGAAAGAGAAAGAGAAAGAGAAAGAGAAAGAGAAAGAGAAAGAGAAAGAGAAAGAGAAAGAGAAAGAGAAAGAGAAAGAGAAAGAGAGAGAAAGAGAAAGTCTTCAGATTGTCCCCCATTTGCTCAGACACTCTAACTACCAGAACTTCCAAGGGTTCTCCTTTTATTCTTTTTGCCTCAGTAACTAATTCCCAACACAGTTTTTGCATCTGACCTTTGGCCACCTTTCCACCAATATGTTACTAAATTATCTATTACTTGTCTTAGCAATTTCAGCTTGTCATACCAAAACACATTCCTTTTGTCTTCTAGTGAACACTTCAGAGCATAAAAATGTGTTGAACAGTTGTCTACTCTTTTCTGTTTCCAGGCAGTCTGGTCTTTATTCAGTGAATCAAGTTGTTGAGAATGTATTTTGGTAGTTTGTGTACTGGGGTCTTTCTGCTTAAAGCAGCATTTGTGAATTATTATTATGCATTGCAAAATTATATAGTTTCCATTCTCCGAGATTAATTCTGTAAAGTTCCTGTTTATGAGAAGGTGGCTTATGCTCAACCACTTCAACAAGCCCCAGTTGCTAGAGCTTGAATTCAGGTTTCTGAGATTACTTGCAAAACCTGATAATGTCTCAAATAAATAAGCAGCCTAAGAACAATTTACTAGTTTTAACTGAAGTACTACCTCCAGCTTTTACTTCCATGACACAAAAAACTGGTTTATGGAATTATAATACTCTTACAATAATATATTTCAGTGTATTTAGTTTCAAAGTGAAGGTTATAAACAAGGAAGATGAGCTTCCAGGTCCTAGGAGTTGTATGTATGAACCACCAGACACTTACCCTGAGGATCAGGACCTCCAAGGGAGCCTAGAAAGTGGGAGATGGCCAACTGTGTCATGATCCTGTCAGTTATGATCTCTGCCACTGGCTATTGTGGCCTTGGTGGGTTTTTTTTTGTTGTTCACTGTCTCCCCAAATAATGCATATCTATGAGTAATTTCCAGCCTTCCTAACATAATAACCCAGTAGGACCCCTGGCCTAATTTTGGCACAGTAACTGCACTTGAGCTGTTTGTATGTTATCTGGGGGCCGAGAGCCCAGGTTACCGACCCACATCACAGATGTTCAGGGCAGAACTTCATCACATAGTAATCTTTGAGATGTAATTATTCCCATTAGTTTGATTTGAGCTGCTTCATGCCGACAGTGAAATAAGTAGCTAAGTTCTGCAAGGTATTTTTGAGCTTTAGGCACCGCTAGGTTATATGACACAGGGACAGAACTGAATGCTCCTGCTCTCATTGGAACAACAGTCTCATAGAGAAAATACATCCACCGAGATGAGTTCAGAAAACTATAAATTATTCTCTCTAGCAACATATTTTCTATATCAAGCTTTGTTATAATTCCACTACTAAATATCTGAATCTCAACCTTTTTTTACTCTCCTGACAGCTTTCTTAGAGTCTCACTTATCTCATACAAACGATGGTGAGGTCACCACATTCAGGTAAGGGATTTTTTCTAAATCAAGAAGAAAGAACTTCACTATATAGTCCATTCACATATTTTAATGGAAATTCTTGCTAAAGTAAATCAGCATTTTCCAAACTTCTGGAAATATAAGAGGTCTAGTAAACATGCTTATTTAGTTATTCTGCTCAAAACCTCCCTTCAGTTCTCAGCTGGAATCCATGGGCTCCACATGTTTTCATAGCTGTCATATTTCTGAGCTAATAATATTTACAGTGTTCAGTCCAAGTGAGAATGGATCTGAAGATGTGGTTTTGTGATATTGTTTTCTGAATCACAAAGCACAAAAAAAATAAAGTTAATGCATTATTCGTACAATAAAATATGAAAATTACTAATGCAATAAGGATAAATCACACACGTGAACACACACACGACTATGTCTATATATCAAGAGTATGATAGTACTGAAATGCCTATATTCCCAATGTAACAATTTTGAATAATTATATTCAGAGATTTAGACATAAAAGTTTTGCAGTGCCTTATATATAATAATTTTGGATACTACTTCCCAGTGGAGAAGAAGAATGCTTTATTCTTAACAGAGGATAGTATGACATTATTTTTAAAGTAATATGGCAATATGCTGTATTTAATACTGTAGACAACAACATTATCAGAAATCTGTCACATAGAAATGTGAAACAAAATGCAGCACACATACATGTGAGTAATCTTCAGCTTGTATAAATAGTCATGAGTCTCTTAATTTTGGTAAAACCATTTTATATTTTCTAAGGAACAGATCTATTATGCTCATTAAGGGTGACAGAGTAGCAACTCTTGAGGCTGAAGATAAATCTATTATCGAGAACATCTAACCAAGTAGAGCAATCCCACAGAAAGTTAGTTCAGGAAACCAATAAAATAATGTATTCTCCCTGTGTAAGGGCATATGGGTTGATATTTATGTAAAAGAAAAACCTATTAAGCATTCTTTTTTTTAATAAAATGAAATTTATATTCCCATTTTTAAAATGTTTATATGTTAAAGATTAAAACAAACAAACTCCTGAAATTTGTTCTCTTGATTTAGTGATGCAGTATGTAGTGATGTTATTTCTACCGTTGAAGTCAGTGGCGAATTTAAGCCTGGATGTCAACTCAAAACTGAATAAGGGAAGTTCTTTATTTTCTATCTTACATAGATTTTTGCATTTACAATTACTTTAGAGAAATAGTATATTGAAGCCTGATGGAAGAATACATTTGAAATATTGCATATTTCCACATATCAACTTGAGAAACTGAAGACTCAGAAATCAGAAATATAATTTATATTAGTATTTAAGAAGAAGTAGCAAACAAGGAAACTGCTAAGGAAATTTGCCAATGACATATTCAGAAGAGTTGCAAGCACCAATGAGGACTCAGAGATTAACAGCATGGGCAGAAAAAGCAGAGATTCAGCTTGAAAAAAAATACAAGCTTGAGAATCTATGAAGAGATAAATTAAACCCTATAAAGATTGAAAGGGAAGCAAAAACCTGAAAATCATTAACTTTGGACAGTGAATTAGATATGAGTTTCCAATGTGAAATGTTGTTGCAGTAAAATAAAAAAGCTAATACAAATTTTTAACTGAATGTGAGTTAACTTACAAAGGAAAAGTCTAATAGAACTCTTTCTAAGGTGCTGGTGTGATTTCACCTACATCAGTACATTCCTTTTGAGGCATCAAATTTCCATAAAACTACTGATAAATTGGTAGTAGTTCAGTGAGCTGTATAATATAAATAAATAAATAACAACAACAAAATCAGTGGGCTAAAGTGAATGATTTATTGTGAATCATTCAAGGAGCTAAATAGAAACCTGGCCACCTAAAAAGGCATTTTCCCTGACGTGAAAAAATGTCACTGAATGACATTTGCTTTGCATGAAGATTGAGTCTTTTCCTGAAAACCTTTTTACCATAGTCCAGTCCCTATATGGAAAAGCTTATTGAAGCAGAAGCTAGGGACAGCAGCAGTTACAGTTCAAAAAAGTCAAAGCATGTACAACAGAGGAACCACGGCTGTTAGCATAATACATTAATTCAATGAAAATAAGAAAGGAAGTCTATGTGGAAGAAAATCTGTTTGAGGGGGGCTGTGCATTTACAAACTTCTTTTGGAAACTACTGAACAAAGAAATCTCATAAACTATATGTCAGGAGGAATCCTGGGAATAATAGTTCCAGGGAATCACCCATACTTTTCTTCAGGATTCTGGGGTAGGTGGGAGAAAGATGATGTCATATATTTAATGATTTAGCCATGTTAGCAAAGAAATTCCTCTCATCAGCTTTTAGCAATTTTATTAAGGTGTAACAGTTTCTAATATGAAACATGTACATGCAGATAGATACAGATCAACATAAACATAGACAGATATAGAAAAACACTATAGAAAAACCCCCATAGATTCCTCCTTAACTAGATTTTTTTTTTTTTTTTTTAATGTAGTAATACATTCAAAGACACTCTCTTCAGATAAATTTAGTAAGAATGCTAATTGAGAACTCCTAAAGCTAGGATATGATGCCTTGTTTCAATCAATTCATACAACAATCCCGATCCTATGTATCCACACTATATATCATTTCACATATCTCATGCCATTCACCACAATTCAGTTTTCATCCATTTTTTTCAGCAGATTTCAGATCTAGTACTCAGGTAGTTCCAGAATTTAATTCCGAATTTTCAGCCTCAATACAAGGTTTTCCCCTTTAGCCTTCCATAACCCAGTAATTTATCTTGAATCCCATTCCCAGTCCCATCTGTTATTGAGTTGGGCAGTTCTTGCCTTTCTTTGAGGACTAAGATGCAATAAATATTTATATGAAAGATGGATATTTTCCATTCTTTCTTCTGCTGTGTACTGTGGTAGTATAAGAAAAAGTAATTACAAAACTTGTGCAGAGCTTGCACATCCCGAGATATAACATTCTTAGCAAGGAAGAAATCTTCTGGGTCTTTAACTATTAAGTAAATGTTAACACCACTTTATTTAGCATGTCTGAACTGAGGCTTTTCTCACATCTAACTTGCTTAAGCTTGGTTATTTTAAGATGTAATGCAATTACACACCTGTGAACAAAATCTTGTAATTGGAAGTATCAATTTAACTATGTGAGATATTAATAGATTTCTTTCACATCTTTTTTTATAATGCACTCTTTATTTGGAACTGGTGGTTATATATATCTATGTCAGACATAGAATCATTCGGCAGTTTGTTACTTACCTGATTTTTTTAATGTACTACTTTTTTTCTCTCACAGTTGATAGCTGCCTTCCACTGTCATTAGAAGATATTTATTTGAGTCTTCCTTAAACATATTGATTGTAAAATATTTATCTTCCCTAAATTAGTTTTCAGTAAGATTATCTTTCATTAGGATTCATCACTATATGTCATTAAGTGTCCAGCCATCCAATCATCTCCATTTTCATGATGAACCACCCATTAGGACCATTTGAAGTGCTCCATGCTCCCTATGACTTCCTTAGTTTACATAATTTTAAAATAATTTAATAAGATTCTGTTTAGAAGTGGGTTTAGTGATGACTTGTATTTTTTTTTTATTGATTAAACAATATTTTCATACCAGTGTAATATCAAAAACCTATAAGCAATTCATCTGATTCTTAGATTATGAGGATAAAATTTCACATTATGTTTATTGACCTCCATTGTTAAATAATTAATTGATTTCATCCTGCAATTCATATTCTTGTCATTTGTCTAACTGTAACATACTTTTACAACAACTTTTTTTGACACAAGCTCTTCAAACAATCCACCTATGACATCCCTTGCTAATTTACTCCAGTTGATATTTATGATTTAAAAAGATGCATTTTATTTACACTTTGATTATTTTAAATTTCAGCTCCTTACATTTTGGACACAAGAAGTTCCCATATGAATAGTTAAATTAATTCCTATTTATTTTTACTTTATTTGAGTTAAATGGTTTCTGAAAAAGAAAATAAAACATTACAGAGTGCTTTTTCAATACTGCCAGTTAAGGATTTGTTTTAATATATTTTTGTTTTCCATTTTATTATTTCCATTTTCTTTGTTGTCAACCAAGTATAACAAAAGAATATTGCACATCTGCTAATTTGGGAGGTTTCTGTTCAGCTAATACAGCAGCATGTACCTGCCTAGTAGGTGGCTGGATATATTTACAGATTTTTTTTCTCCTAATTAATCTGGATGATGCAGGTTGTATGTTGTCTGTCTGCATTTTCCCACTGTAACAGAAATAATTAATTTTACTACAAGGATTTTTCCAGTATTGATTCATGTAATTATGTAAAACCTCTAATATGAGATTTATCTGCAGCTTCCAAAACTATAACTTGATAACCATGGCCTCTCTCTGTATCATTTAACTGGCTAATAAAGAAGTGATGCAAGACCAGAACGTGCAATCGAGCAAATAATAATTGACAAAGTTATATATCACATACATGTTTTTCTATTTCAAACATTAAAACTGAGATGTTTTAATTAATAATTTCATACTTGATCATGAGAGGTTTTTTTCTTATTGTTCGTCCTGATTTTGTTTTATTTCTACAGTTCTGATTGTTAAAAAAAAAAAAAACCACCACCACCACCAACAAAAAAAAAAATCTGAATGATCTTTCTTTATGTTGAAGTGCTATTTCATTGATACTCTTAATTTGTTCATGTTTACATTTGTTCAGACAGGTCCCAGGACTTCTTCTGAAGGACAAAAATTCCAGATACTAAAAAATAACAATGACATTCCACAGTTGCTTTTAACTATAGCATCATATTTCAGACCACTTATAATAGCTGTTGAATAACATCATTTTTACTTAAATAAAAATGCTACCCACTGTTTTATCAGAATCACTTTTCAGTTGAAATTTACAATTGCATCACTTATCACAGCAAGAAATCCATTTTACTAAAAATAATAGAAGGAGGCACACTTTATGCTAACTTAGTATAGCAGTTCATTTGAAACAAGTGAATTCTAAATGTCTGTGAAGGAGTCTTGTACTAATTACACTGTTTTCCTATAATTCATTTTCTAGAATTTAGAAAATATATCTAAGACACTGACATTTCTGACATTTTCCAACTGTTCTCTCAGACGATTTTTAATGAATAAAAATAATGGATTCAAATATTTCAACATGAACTTAACTCTTAAAAAAAAATAGACTTAAAAAAAAATAGACCAATGAATTACTTCAGTATGTACTTTTTTTTTAATCTTAGACGTCCTTCATATTTTTCTGCAGTTCAAATATTTCTTCTCAAGAAATACATCAGGAAATCTGGTCCCTGAGCCAGAAATCTGCGTTAATACAAGCTTAATTTTAAAAACGTTAGCCCAAATTTGGTTAATGATTTCAATGAGACTCTATTATTTTTGATATTTTCTGTACATACTAGCTTCAGGATAGATTTCATAAACATTTGAATGTTTTAAATATCTAAATCATAGTAGATGGTATATTTCATGTTTTTCTTTGGAACCCTTGAGCCTAGTTTTTTCCTTAACTTGAATGAATACAAGAAAAACGTTCCTTAGATTTCAATTAGTGATCTCTCTGGATGCATTCAGTGTCTATAAATAATTGGTAAAATCCCTTTATATTTCTGATTAAAAACTGTTGATTCTTAATGCTGGTCTTCATATAATTTAATTTTAGAAAACCAATTTAAGTGTGAGCCAATAAGTACAGGAACACGAGAGGGATTATGGCCAGGAATGGCCTAAACATGAGATTTGTAAAAGACCCTTCAGATTGCTAATCTATGGATTGAAGAGTTAATCTCTTTGAGTTAGAGTGCATGTCAGTCTTGTACATAGGCCAGTCGTAAAAGAGAGAACAAAACCGCATGTATCATTACTGTGGTTTATTACTGTTTATTTGTTATTTTCTACTATGTTATGGTTTAAAAAAGTTACAATAATTCAATCAAATAGCAAACCCAACACTAAGTTAATTAAGCAAGCTTTTACACAGCATGAATGGCACAGAATCTAAACTCCTAGGATAACTTTCAGCAACATAAATTACATGACCATCTTCCAAATTCCTGTATAACTTTATTTACTTGCCAATTTCTGCATAAAATTGAGGTGAAAGACCTAAAGTTTGCAGCCAAATTCAATACAAAAGCACATTTTGTTTTCAACAGAATGGTTGAATGAGCAGGATCTCACAGAACAAAAAGGAAAAGAATAACACATAGGATTAAATCCTGAAGGATTTTATAATAACGGGTGAACACATACGGGATCAAGGGTAAGTAAGATGCCCTACACAAGCCTAGTTCGAATTTGTTCTGACTTTCAAGTGTTAGGATCCCAATAATGCAAAAGAACAGAAAAATAAACTAAGTCAAAATTAAATTAAAGCAACTTAAAAGTTGCTTGTATGTCTTTCTGTCTTCATAGTGTGGCCCACACAATCCTGTGGCAATTGGTGCAATTTCTTAAATACTGCTTCTTATTACTTGAATGCTTTTGTAATATTTTGTCATATGCCCAGCAAAAGATTCATAAAGTAGATCATACACATGAAACACTAATCAAAAAAAAAAAACAAACAAACAAACCAAAAAAAAAAACCAAAAAAAAAAACCAAAACCCAGAAAAACTTATATGTATAGCCATCTAATTCTGGAGGTTTGGGCTCCAATTTTTCACCTATTCTCAGTCACCTGGTTGCAGTAATTAAGCTAGAGCTTAGGCCTTCATCTATGCTTAGTGAAGCAAATTATCTTAATGAGGCAGAAACTCTGAAAGTGTCCACATGCCTCTAGTATACATACACAAAGAGATAATCTAAGGTGGCTAGTTTCCTAACTGAGACATAGGAGTAACATAGGTGAAGTGGGAGGTCTTCAGAGACTGTCTTCTGTGCAAGTCCATTCAAAAAACTGAAGTTCTATCACATTAGTTTCCTAATATCTCTGCTCTGGTAGGTAAGCGTTATAGAACAGAGACCAAACAAAATGTAGGGCAGGCATTTTGTTTGGAAGACAAGTGAATGAAAAAGGCTGTTCAAAGCCTGCATCTAGCAGGAGGAAAAAAATCACTTTTGTTATGGGATTTTCCTTCTGTCTTATTCGTCTGGCCTACTCGGGCACACATGACACCTGACATCCTGGAGGACCTAACACTTGGGTATTTGATGTCCCTACAACCAAATAGTATTGGTATCACCTCTATCCATTAATCAACCTGAACATGTCCTGCCTAACTGATAAGGAACAGATAAAGAGGACTGTATTGATCCATTACCGTACAGTTATGTTATGATATCACTGTGAGAATTTACTTTATAGATTATTTGGGAAGAATGCTTTAGTAGACCATTTACAAATACTGTAGATTTTGTATTATTTTATTTCTAATCTCACCCTCATTTGCTGTTTTGCATGAAGCATTTAGATGCATACTGCCCTAAAAATGAACTCCCTGGCTATTTGGAATTTTTATGCTGTTACTCCATGGTCAATTAATTCCACTTAAGGTCACAGTTATGCTTTTTTATTACGTGTGATGATACTTTTGTTTGACATTCATGTTACTTGTTATATCTCATAAAAGTGATTAATGAAGAACTCCTAATTGTGGCATACAAGCTTTTTATTCTTAACACTTCTGCTGCATAAAGATTTCTAAGCACTTGAAATCTAAGTGAGATACTCTCCATTCTGAGATACAAGACTTAAGACTTAGATAAAAACAAGATTAGATTCTGTAAGGAGTATTGAACTCAAGTATGCTCCCAACCCTTGAAACACACCTTAACTGAGGCAGAAGATTTGTCTCACAATTCAGCATATCAAGAAAGTTTTTTTTTATTTTTGCTTATTCACAGTCTACATTAAAAATTAACCTAAAACTTAAACTCTTACCAATCTGGGCCTTGTACTATGTATTATAACTCTTGAACAAAATATACACAAATGTACTTACTGAGGCCCAATGGCTATAGTAATTTAATCAGAAATATTTAGTAGTATTTAGTAGCATGTTTAGTTACTAGTTCAGTTACTTTAAAGACACCCTCTCCTTACCCTTTTAAATGTTCATATGCAAGCTTAGCTTTACAGTCTATATTTCAGACATCAGATTTTTTTCATCACTACACTCTCTAAATGTATCTACATTAACTGAAGGCAAAGTAGGTGAGAGGAAGAAATTGCATCTGGGATCCCCTAGTTAAAGGCAAGAATAATATTGTTGGCATGTCTCAGGCTAAAGATATCAAAGAGAAGAAAACCTCAGTAATCTGCAGGACGAACAGAAAAGGAAAGTAAGTTTGGGCTACATTTAAAAGTTTTCCTGATGTTGCTATGCTGCTTCTGGAATAACCTACTCTATACAGAACTTGTCCAATCTGATACTCTTAAACTTTATCCCTGATGAACGCTTTCCAGTATAGTACCCCAAGCAAGTAAGTGATGCTATACTCTGAGATATCTGATGTAAGAACTTTTGTGTATGACTGTGGCATGGAGAAATTGTGAAAGACTATTCTGTGTTCTATTACTTAGGAGAATGACAGAGCTCCTGCCATCTGGTTGCACGACGTTCAGTTGTTCTGAAGAACCTAAATTAGGGAAAAGGTTGAGTACATGTAGGAAATATCTGCCCCTCCTGTACACCTGTAATTAAACAGAATAGAGTATTTCTGAATATGTTTAAGCTCATTAGGTTTAGGCACTGTCAGTCATGTTGTGGAACAATCTTCCTCTTTTAAAATTAAGAGGGACACCATGACAATCAATAATCATTCTCTGCAAAAAGGTATCAACAGTAGAAGGGAAATCACAACAAATAAGTTGTAAGATAAGGGAGCAACTAGAAAAAAATAATATCCACAAAGCAAGTTTTTATTATTAGTATTGTTTACATAAATCTAAACTGATGGATGTTAGTCTGACCCTTGTATAGGTATGAAATATTTATCCTGCCCTTGTGCAGTCTGCATAAGAGTCACTCGGGAATGACAAAAGTCAGATAAAAGAGGGACAAAGAATGTTTTAAATTGGTGCCTTTTTTAATCAAATCATAAGAGTTTCAAAGGATTTTCAAACTAGGAAGTTTCAGAGAAATTGGAAGAGAACAGAAAGTGGGGAAGACAGAATGAAATAGCCACATCCTACACCTGTACTCGAGTCAGATAGGCATGAAGCTTTCCTGGAGCAACTCTAGTGCTGTCATAACTTCCTAAAGTTTCAGAGCCCCTTTCAAATGACTACACCTGCCAAGTATGCTCTAATGCCTTTCTCAAGTACTGCACATTCACAAGTAAGAAGTACCAAAATGCCAGAATATGTCCAGGCAAATGACATTTAAAGTTGATATTTTCAATCAAAATTTACTTTCAAAGTAATATGAGCTCTAATTTTATTTCAAGTTTTTGTTAATTGTATTTGCTTTCTCTTGCAATACATCTCTTACAACCAAACAATGAAGAGTTCTGTGGAAACAGAAGTGAGACAAATTCTTTTTTTGTAAAAATGTGTCAGGAAAAAAGTCTTATTGGATTAATTTTCTAGAAACTAACAACCTTGACTACATTACCTTTGCTATATTTGAAGGGTTGTAAACTGCTCTACTCTTTCTTTCCACTTCTCCAGGAAGTGAAAAACTCATCCTCGTTTATCATGACTGTAGTCTTTGTAGGTGTGTCAGCAGCAGAGAATAAGTAGGCAGTAGATTGGTTTTATCCTGGTCCTTTGGAACAATTTCTCAATTGGAATTGTGCAGAAAAATCCTGTATTCCCTGACCTGTTTTGATATTATACTCTGGCACATTGAACAATAGAGAAATAGTGAATCAGGTTAACCTTTTTTTAAATTAAAAAACCAAAACAAAATCCACCCACATTGCCCCTTTCAACAACTATGGATGATAATGCTCTCTTTTGGGAACAGTGACATTGATGAGGTTTGATACATCAGCCTCTCCCCCCCAAACCCCCTCCAGTTTAATATAGAGATATCAGTAGCAATATGACATAAAGCATAGAGAGATCTTCTCCTCATTGTTGTGTTCCTCACCGTAAATTAATAGAAGCCTGTGCATGTCTGCAACCAGACTCAACAGGCTTGTTGGCCAATATGAACACCACTTCAGCCATTGCCTTCCAGACAGACAGCGTCTTTAGACTTTTTGCATCTTAGATAAAATCCTGAAAGTTCAAGGACAACTTACCCTTATTTAGTCTTGATCAGATTACAGACCAAGAATACAGGACTTTTGCCTCTGTCTGCTTGTCTTCCATCATGCGGGGCTTTCCACTCATTTATTTCATGCCAGAAGTAATTAAGTTAATTACTGATTTTACTATACCTTTTACTGTGAAAGTGACTGAACATAGGAAAGGGTTTCTCAGAGATTTTGTAGAGTTTCAACCTTTTGGTAGTCTAAAGTTTTGACTCTTTTGGTTGCCAAAACCCAACTGGACATGGCCCTAGGGAACCTGCTCTACCTGACCCTGCTGTGAGTGAGGACTTGGGCTAGATAATCTCCACAGGCTCCTTTCTGATTCTTAGTTACTCTATGATTCCACAGCTGCTTGAGGTAAACTGATTTACAGAATCTGCTTATTGCATATGGTTCAGCCATTTTCTGTGTTTGAACTACAGCCAGTAACAGTCATGACAATCTACTGCCTTAAGAATAAAAAAATAGCCAATTTCTCACTTACTATAATTTGTGTTTATGTTTTTCCTTTTCTTCATAACTTTTCCACAATTTTTTTCCTAATGTTGATTTATATGAAACTATGCACTACTGGAAAAGAAATGTCAAGTACTGCAGATCCTTCCACAGCACATCAGCTATGTTTCTGTATTCAACCTTCAAAACTGCAGAACTGGATTCTCTGAAACTATTTCTCTTCCAGGGGAATAAAATATTGCTCCAGAATAATCTCAGCTACTGAAAAAAGCTGCCACAGACACTGAAAAAGTTCTTACTTGTTCACCATCCCCAAAATACAGGGTGTTGTAAAATGATGGACCCAATTTCTTCTTGAATTGCAATTCAAATTGGGTCTATCTTCTGGAAACACCCTGTAGACAAGCTTTTATCAGGTTAATTTGATGTGCCAAGTATTTTAGATAATTTATTAAGGACAGCTAATTTTTCACCGAGAGTCATAATTGCAGAAAACATCTATGCTTTCTAACTCTGGTGAAGCTAGAATGGGCCTATTCCAAGTACTAATGACTTCTTCAAAGTATTGGTAGAAAATAAGAACATATTAGCTATTTCAATAAGGCTCAAAAGAACTGAACACACTTAAAAGTTTTGATGTGTTTCTTCCTGCTACCTTAATTGCCTGTGCATCACTGCAACTGGTTTTCTACATGACCAAAAATTTGCATATATCCTGTTTCAATATCAGACTAAGACTAATGGTCCCACCTGTGCCCATTTCTCTTGTCACTAAAATTCCTTATAAAGTCTCATATTTTCCATATGATTTACAAGGGTATGCCTTCTGTCTGTCTTCTCTACTTGAAAATTAAAAAAGAGAATATCAAAGAGTATATAACTGTCCAATATGAATTACATTTTCTGTATGACTTGCTTTCTCAGTCACTGTCTTCTCCAGTAAATCCTAGAGACTTTTAATTAGACTAACCACTATTTATGAAAAAAAATATTTATTTTTTCTGTATTGGGACTTGAGACAACAAACTTTTCAGGTCAGGAATTTTACTTACATCCTTTTTCACAGAGACTGAAAAAGATTGTTTGTCTGAAAACTAACATAAGAGTAAGTTCTAGTCATTTTTATTAGAAAACTGGAATCTGCCTAAACGTATTTTGCTGTAGAAATGGTCAAGAGTCCTCATGTGATTTTTTTTTTTTAAAAAAGTTTGCATAGTGAATTTTCTACCTTTTCAAAAGGTTCTAGACTCAACACCAGAAATTATATAGCTAAAAATCTTGACAATACTCTCTGCAGAATTGTGTAAAAAAAACTGAAGTTTTAGCTTCAGTATAGTTCATTTCACCGTCTCATGGGTGCAAAAATCCTACTATGACTACAAGTGGTAGAAAATAGTAATGGAAAATAAATCGAAAAAGTTTCATTTTTTTTTTCAAAATTTAATGGGCAATTTCAGTCATAACTATGAAGTCTGATACTAGCACAACTGACTCAAGCTCTATGTATGAAGGCAGAAATGGTTCCCAAGAGTTTACAGAACGTAGCGTTTCCTGCCATAGCCACTGAGAACTGGAAATACTCAGTGGTTGCTGTATTCTGATTATGCAAGTAGAAAATTGTAGGTAATAAAACTTTGGTGGTTCTTGTCCTCTATTAATCCTGTTTCAAAGTTCAGTATCAATCATTTTTTTTTTCTTGTGAGATGAATCTAAAATGCGGAAAGATTGACTGTAAAATCAGCAGTTCATCCTAAATCTTCAGAGAAATCGTAAGTCTTTGTGGGATTTTTTGAAGTGTTTTTCTCATGATTACTAATGATCTGTAATTATGTATCTTTTTAACTTATGTGTATGTATTTTTTGTGTATGTACCTTTTTCAGCTTTCTCTTCACATGCCTCGCCCATTTAAAAATATGTTAGAAATTACCCTTTGACTTTTACTGTGTTACAACAGGAGAACTCATTACAAAAAGGTTATTTAAATTTTTAGATTCTAATTATATTAGTCAAAGACATTTTGGTTCAAAAAGAAAGAAGAATCTTTTTACACTAAAAATCAGAAATAATTCTGGGAATGACATTAGTGTCTGAGGAAAGAGAAATATGAAATGTAATACTGATCCCCATCTTTGACTGAAGCCCACTATGTTTATGGTAAACACAACTTTTTAATCTAGTTTTTATTTTTTCAAACATTTGAAACTGCATATTGAGTATGTACTTTGTAATTGCTGAGATTTCTCTTAGCCCAAAATAGAAGTGATCAAACTACTTTTGTGCATCGTGTGAGGTAGTGCTGTGAATCTTTGGCCATCTCTGTCTCTCAGGCCTATGTTCTTCTGTGCAGTAGGCTATTGCTTGCTTAAAAGGTCTACAGAACACAGAACTGGGTAATTGTCTGCACAGTGTGACATGTCATGTCACCATGTGGGGACAGCACGGCAGTGACAGTCAGTAGCCTGGTTGATGGTGAGGGAAGTTGCTTCCCAGACTCCGTTGCCTCTGTTGACCAAGGGTTGACCTCAAGAGCAGCTCCAGAGTGGCACAGGTAGGAAGGACGTCCTCTGTCATGTCTGCCATCTTAAGCAGATATTTTGGATACATGGGTATTCTGATGGAAGAAGATGCCTACACGTAAGCAATGTAATTGATCTCTACATTTTGATTGAACATTATGGATGCTTAAACACATCTCTAGAGCCCTGCATATGGACTTTCAGAACTAAATTTTGTAGCCATATTTCATGATCTAATACATTCAGGATGTCCTCTCTATCTGAGATATTCACTTGGTGCTGGGAGATATGATTGGGACCTAAAGATGACAAAATACTATTCCTTCTACAATCAGTCTGAAGCCAGATGGACATACAAAAAAGTTCTAGAGACATGTCTGGACAGCTGAACTGGTTCCACAGACTCAAGAGGGAAGCAAAAC
Source organism: Streptopelia decaocto (assembly GCF_964273445.1). Taxonomy (NCBI): domain Eukaryota; kingdom Metazoa; phylum Chordata; class Aves; order Columbiformes; family Columbidae; genus Streptopelia; species Streptopelia decaocto. The sequence goes on along the minus strand of NC_138656.1, from coordinate 80,336,605 downwards.
TGTGGAGGAGACTTGAAGTGTCTAATACTCCTTTGCAGATTTCCTTTTCTTCTAAGTTTATGCGCAATGTTTAAAACTTAGACATTTAAAGTTAAAATCTCTGTTACAAAAGGAAATTTAAAAATTAAATTTTGAGTCTACTTCTTAGCTCTTTTTCACCTTTCACTTCTTTAATTTTTTCTTCTTTTTCTAAGACTCTGCAGGAACAGCAGACTTCAAACTTCAATATTTTCCTTAGAATTTCAGTACAACTTTCAGTCTTAAGCTATGACTGAATGTCATCTCCTTTGGTCTCCCTCCTTTCTCCCCATTATAATGAAAGGCAGCTTAACTTAATGATTTCAGAGCTTTGTACAGAACAGACAGATATTGAAATAAAGAAAAGAACACATACACTCTGTGTCAGAGTTCAGAAAAAAAAAAAAAAAACGCAACCAACCAACCAACCAACCAAAAAAAAAACAAAACAGACCACCAGCAAACAACTAAAACACTCCAAGCCAATCACTGCACAAGATGTCAAACCCAATTGTGAAAAAACATCCTGAAATATGTATTATTGTGCATCTATAACACTATATATTGAATTAAACCTAGTCAGTATTTAGAAGATTAATAAAGTGCCATATCCTATTTTCTTTATTTCTGAAGACTGCAAAAGAAAAACATGATTAACTGTTAGGACTCTGTCTCTTAGCAGAGAATGGTTATATAAACAGAAGTTGAAAATTTGTGGTGTGCTGTTCAAGACTGAAGAACAGTCTTGCCTATAGAAACCTGAGAGATGGACACCAAGTCAGCACACATGGAAATGGTGTACTGGATACCACCATTAGTGCCTGATTGGCTTGAGTAATTACAAAGATTAGAACTAGATGATATTCAGGCATCAGTGAATGTTCCAAATCCCAAGGAAGTCACTGAGAAATAATAAAGATTAGCACTTCACCAGACCTGATCTGACACTGTTTTACTGGAGTTTAGACAAAAGCATGTTTAAAGCACCGTAGTTTAGAGACGGAATAACTCTTGACAGAATCTCTTATTCTGCTGAATTCCAAATAAGAAACATAATAGGGACTAAATATCTAAATTATGAAAGCTGTATAGATGTGGATATCTGTACTATGGTATCCAAAAGGCTGAAGATAATTCAAAATATAAAAATAATGTATTTATAAGATCTTTCAATATTTCTAAATCAATATTAAAAAAAATGCATTCACCTTTAGATTTGCAAATCACAATTAAAAGAGGTCCACATCTCTAGCTTTTGGTCATGACCAACAAGTTGGTCCAAGGCCAAGGAAATTGATAGAAAGTTTTCCATAAGGTTTCAGGTTTGATAAACAACAGTTAAACAGACACCTGGCATACCATTTAAGAATTCTGCAAAAACAAAGAATGTCTTCCCCCTGCCCCAGAAAAAAATAAAAATAACAAAATAAAATCTATTACTTAGGTGATTGGTGAACTCCTTGATAAATCCTGTGAAAATTATCTGGTACATAGGTAATTAAGGATTTAGTGGTCCTATGCCTGATTCTCCTCAGCGAGGCAGGTAAATTCACAGACAGTCTCTGACTACCTTTGCAAATCCTCAGAATTGTAGTTATCAATGCCTGGTGTTTATTCATTTTGAAACTTCCAGAAACATAAGTATAGATAAATTCAAAGGAACTGTCTTTTTACAGTCCCCATTCATTGATAAATTGAATCTGAAAAGGAATTTGTTCTCTGATAACATATAGGAGTATGAGTAGCCTTGAACTAAAGATTTGATGTATTATTCACTGTACTATTACAATGTTTGAGAAGCTGGCAAGTGAGATTATGTTGGTTTTTCTACACATATGATAAGCATATGGTAAAGAACTAGTGATTAGATTCACAAGGAGCACTGCAATGCTCAGCTTTTAAGTGTCCAGGAGACTAAGTTGTCCATGGTTTCGTACATAATCCACCTTAAATAAAACACTTAGCAAAAGCATTTGTGAAGCCAGCTGAATAAGAAGCCCTGAAACCACAGCCGTCTGGTTCTGTACAGAAACGCAGTAGCTGAGACAGAGGCTGGATTCAGCTGGCACTAGAGATTCAGGGTTCTTTGTAGGTCTTGGTGTTTCTCAGTTCAGTTCAAACTGATTAATATACCATAAAATATGTGGGGAATTTTTTTTTTAACTAGTAGCTGTAACATCTAAAGAATACTTTTGGATGGCAGGGGTATCTACTATTTAAATCCAGAATTCATATTTCTTCATTCTGTTCTCCTTCCTGTTTGTTCAGGATGGAACTTGATAATTGTTTTAAAACATAATGAGATTTATGAAGGTTGTTCATTGGTAGCTGGTCCCCTGTGTCCCAACAGAATTCAAACATCCAGGAAGTTTCAGAAAGTTCAAGTTGTATTCCTTTTGTTACCATTTGCTCTTTTCCAACCATTATATTCCTTGATGAAAAAAAACCAAAACAAAACACAGCAATAATACCAGAGGAACAGTCCATAATACGCTTGCTAATCAGCTGAACAGGTGTCTCTAGGTAGAATCAGTCCTGTTCCCTCATTCTGTTGGCATGGAGGCATACATTTCCCAAGAGCTTTTCTCATCACCCATGGCTCCATTTTGCTCCTTTCTTCTTGAACTTGCCTAACTTGATTAAGACCACGTTTCTTCTCTGATGCTGATTACTGCCTGGCCGGTTGATTAGCGTTGCTTAGCATTTTAATGAGTTTTGTGACTTCATCTAAAGGCAATGCAGTCATGGAAACAAGAGGAAATTGGCATACAGAAGTCTGGGAAAGTAGGATATTTATGATGTGTTTGATATAATTTATATGATTTAAGGTCTGAATTTCCAAAGTACTGATAACTTTGTAAGAAGCTATGACTGCCATTCAGCTTTTATGCAGTCTAAAATACTAGAAGAAGACAGTGAAAAATAATTAAAGAGTTTAACTTGAATTAAGCTGTTAATTTTACAGCAATTTCTTCTTACAGAAGAACAGCTGAACTAAGAATGACCCCATTTTATTTGGTATGTTCATGCTTTGCAAATTTCTGTTGCAATCAGGTGATTACTGCTATTTATTATTCAACAATATAAAAATAAAAAATCTATAAGTAGGACTCCTGCAATATGTTACTTGCACAGTTTCATGGTTTTATACTATTTTTTTAAATTTTACAAAATAAATCCATTATGGGTTTGTGGGTTTGTTTGTTTGTTTGTTTTTTACCTCAAGTGTTATCGGAGGTTGATTTGTAGGTAAATATTCTGGATTCTTCAGATTCTGTTCTGATACAGATCAATCTTCATGCTGCAGATATATTGCCATTCCTGAGTGAGCATTTTATGTGTAAGTAGATTATAAGAGGTTAATAAATACTATAAGCATGTTAGGCTTATGTATCATGTATTACAGATAATTATAAACATATAAGTAGAAGGTTTTACAGTTAACCTATTGATCCATTGAACTCTATAGCAATTTACAGTAACTAGCTGACCACCCAATAAGTCATATATTATCCTTTATTATCTTTTGTATATGGCCATCAATAAACTGTATTTTAAAATAAAACACAATTCAAATGCATATTTAAAACTACTTCTCATAAATGGCTCTGGTTTAGGAGCTTGAACAACTTTAAGGTTTCCTGCCCCTTGATTTCTACTTTATGCTTCTCTCAGAAAATTCTTCTTTTGATGAGGGAAAAGCCACTTTTTTTTTTTTTTTTTAATTTGGAAAGTTGTTGCATGTATTGTGCAAAAAATTACCAGTGTACTGTTAATGAATTGGGTTTTCTTTAAACCAATAGTCCATTAGCAAAAATAGTTGAAAGGTGATATACAAGTCACAAGAATTACCCATGAAACAGGGTGAGACACTAGGAAACTAGTACAAGCACTATTTGATATAATTAGACTGAATTGTCATTATTCATTTATTTCTTTTATTCATCTATACAATTCCCAGTCATTATCAGGAACTTCCCCCATTTATTTATTTTAACTTAAGATCAGGAAAAAAAAAAAAAAAGTGGCATACATTTTGTTCTTATCAACATGATTTTTTTGAAAACTACAAAGGGAATCTTGAAGACTGTGTTTCCTTTTTTAACCTAAGTGACAAACACAGTAGAGCTTTCCCCCCCCCACCCTTGTACACACATACACTCTTATTTTGTTTGTGCAAATGGTAAATTTATGAACATTCTTCTGCTTTGGAGTCTATAACTGTGCAGCAGCACTGTGTGTGAAAGCAGGTTTATAGCCCCTATCAGCACTATAAGTGCTTAACCATAATTTCTTATGATGTCTGTTGGACTTTACTCTAGGGATCCTGTATCTGTTTAAAAATAAATTTCATAGATGCAAGGGGTTTTTGGTCTAAAGAAATTGCAGATTCATATTCATTGTGCATATTTGACCTCTGCCATTCCATTCTAAATCAGAAAGGTCATGAGGCTGTTGTTTTTTTCTGTCTAAGTGAGTAAAACTGGCATTTGCTCCATTAATGAGAAATTCAGCTATTGATCTGATCTTTGCTCCACTTTCATTGATTTCTGCTCTTTGTTTTGTCATTTGTACCCAGGACTGTCAATAAGTTATTGACTAAGGAATAGAAAGTCAATCGTTTGTATTGTCCTTAGAGCTTGTGAAAATTGAATTTATGTTCATATTCATTGACACTTTACTATGAAATTCTGAGCTTGTAATACAGCTGTTTCCAGTTATTCTGGGCTTGAGGAGTTTGATTATGAAAAATAATTTTGATGCAATTAATTTACAGATTAATAGTTTCTAAATGACAATAGAGAACATCTCAGCATTAAACATCTGTTAAGTAAGCTTATGTAGCATATCTTCTATAATAGATTAAAATCATAGCTCCTCTGACAGTATAGCATTTTACATCCATGCATCAATACCTGAATTGGTTTTAGGTTTTATTCTGGTTTCTTTTAATACAAGGAAAGAATAAATAAAACAAGAGCAGAATATAGAAAGCATTCACAGGGTACTATCAACTGCAGGTTTCAGTGTGGCATAGAAGAGAGGGCTTCAAGCAGAAAGGGTGACTTCAGAGACCTTTTCATATATAGATTTATAAAGAAATCATTGCTAGATTTAATTTTCTATTTGGATCACTAGTTACATGTCCACTTTGAGGAATTCTGAATTCTGTGTTGGATGATCTCAGATTTAGAGGCACACTTAGGTCATTGGTTTTTCAGGTAGCATTTTTCCAGGTCACTAGACAATCTGTGAGTCATTTTTTATGATATATTTTACTTGATACTTCCGTACATGGTCTTTCAAGTACATCTTCTGGGTAAATTAACAAAGAAGAGTAAAGGCTGAAAAAATGTAGGCAGCTGCATAAGCCATGTTGCTAAACAACATTAAGTACCCTTTCATTTGACCAGATACCCTGTGTCACATATTGGAATATAGCCTCCTAAAATTATAAGACAAGACACGGTCTCCAGCATACGAGGGACACACTTGGCACTTAGAGACACAAGGGAGACAACAGACATAAATGCCATTATTTGTCAGAAAATACCTGTTCTTCTCAAATAACATTTGTCAAGAATCATGACAGAGATAAACTTTACTTGTTGTTTCTAAAAGCTTTGACAAGTTTTTATTTCAGAGAAACCCCTCAGAGTCTTCCATTGAGGACAGTAATGTTCTTGATTTGACCAGATGCACACTCTTTAGAGAGTTTCATTCACATTCTGCACACACAACACATATAGTTTACTAATAAATCCTCTCCTTTACCAATGATAGGCATGTGTTACACCCTTAGGCTTACATATGAAAATATTTATGACTGTGTGTACATAGAGGTTAGAAGTATGGAATTTTCCATGGATCCACAGTTTTATGCCAGGAAATCACTGTAGTGTGTTACAGTTGAGTATTCTGGTGGAATCCAGTGAGACAATGCCCATATATATACTTATTTGCATGAAGAGAGTTGATATTAAAGCCCACAGTGTAATCATAGTATGGCTACTTTAGGTATTTAGTGAGCACTGCAGTGAAGAATCAAAGGTTATGTATATTTTTCTGCCATTAAAGTTTCCTGATATTGATACAGAAGTTCTTCATATTTACTATGATAAATCACTACTTGTTTACAATTTTTTTAAGGATTTGGTTAAATGCATAATAATTTCTACTCAGATCAAAAGCCAAGTCAACACTAAGATTTCAATTAATTTTGACGAATTTTCTGGTTTGGTTTTTATCAAGTTCTGGAAGCTTAATCATTTTTTACATAATGTACACATTTTCTTGGACATAATTTTGTACACAAAGAATTCCCAAACACATAACTTTTTTACATGTGGAAGGTGCCAGTGTACTTAATGTCAATCTCTCTTTTCACAGAAGTGTCATGTGTCATGAGACCGCTCACACACCTTTGGAATTTTATCTGAAGCAGGATAAAGTTTTGAAACCCAAGGAAATTCTGTGGTTACATGAATGAAGAAACACTCAGCAGAACACTTTTCATATTTATATATTTAATTATGCTCATGATAATTGATAGCTGCAAATTTAAAGCATAGGAACTGTTTATTGAAAATGGGGAAAAGGTAGATAACCTCTTTGCAGGTCACAATTACAAATATTGCATGTCTCTGAAAATTATAGCTGCTAGTTCTGCATATCATAACTAACTGTATTCAGTAGTTTGGACAAATGAGGAAATAGGTTCTGTGCTAGCAGGCAAACATGATCTGTTACAGAGTTTTTTAGAGTTTATCTACAATGTGGTTTCATATTTTTGTGTCCAAATTCTAAGAATTTTCACAGTTCATTTCTGGTTTTTGCCCCTCAGACTTTGTATAACAGGAAAATGTGATCCCAAGTCTGCAAAGTCATTGCTTCTCGAGGACTCACAGCCAGTGGTGTTTAATGACCCCTATTGGCCTGTTCAATAGGAACTGCTCTGTTCTCCTAAAATGGATGGACTATCCCTTACAAGTATGTGCTTTTACTTTATTTTTAATATTAGTTTATTAGCTTTGCACTTCAGTCCACTAGAACAGATTTAGATCTGATCAGTGGGGAGGAAAAAAAAAATAGCAGCCTATAAATTGCTTTCCCAGTAGGGAAAGATAATTTTTGCTTAATTTAGCTACATAAATTCCTTCACTTATAAAACCAAGATGTATACTCTATAAAATTTTCTGTTTATCAAAACAGCTTTTGTAACCCACAACAATTAAAACAATTTCACGTTTTCACAGACTAGATTTTTCTCTGCTTAATCATCCCTTTCTAGTTAGAGTAAGAAAAAGATAAGTATTATGACTAAATCACTGAAATATGCATAACCTATGTATTGAATGATCTTGTTGATTTTCAGTTTTTCAGTTGAGTGCTCCATTTACTTGCATTCTAAAGAACCTTTTATCCAAATCTTGTGTTCAAGAATTGTGGTGTTTGAGAAGTGAAACTCAGAATGCTTCAAATATGGAAAAGCAAATTCTTGGGATAATAGAGAGCATGTTCTTGTGACAAGGACAATTTGTTTGAAATGAATGAATTTCTGAAGTCAGTACGTTAGTTTCTTTCATATCAGAGATCTCAGAACAAGGAGCACAAAAAATATTGCATTGCAATGTATTTATATTTCAGTCTTTTCACTTGCTTCCAGCTCTGTTACTTTTGCTATCTAAAAAAAAGATAATATTAAAATCATCTAAAGAAACTCATGAAACCCTTTCATCAAATGTAAAGATAAAGTGAATGTATAACTATGAGCAACATTTATTCAGTTTCATGGTTTAGGTATTGTGTATAGCTGTCAAAACATAATCAGGAAAAGCTACCAGCTTTTTGTCTGTCACAGCACAAATTGACTGACACAGAACCCTGTGTGAAATGGTTTATGTTATATATATATATTCATATATATATAAAATTTAAACACATACCTTCATTCACACAATAGTGAAGAGATCATCAAGCTTTTAATACTTCTGATTCTTAATTAAAATATATATCAGTGGAATTATTTTCTCCCAAAGTGAGAGAATGTTGCAAGACCTTAAGGATATGGGCTAAACGTGGAGTGTGTCACATTTGTTAGTTCAATTGAATTTAATTAACATGAATGAAAAGCGTGGGTGGGGAGCTGAAATGCAAGCAACCTGAATTATGAGGTTTTAATTATAACATGTCCGTTTAGCCTAGGTAGGCTAAGGAATCCTAGCAGGCCTAGGAATCATCAGGTATGGTCCCAGGAGAAAGGGACTAGTGCTACCTCGTTTATGAAATATGATACATGCTTTCAAACTGCTTGTAAAATCTTCCCAATATGAATTAAAACTTGAAGTGATCAAAAAACTACTTTGCAGGGTTTTAAGTCATTTTAAATAGATCTTATTTCCTGATAAATATCCTCCCAATTGTTGGCATACCCATCTGCCTTGTTAAAGATATGGATATTTTTCCCTACTCTTTTTCTTTGATTTGCAGCATGATGTGTGAAACAGATAAAGTGGGATGAGATCACCCTATGTTTGCTGTTGTAACTTCATGAAATTGCATTTCAGTTAAATAGATTTGGTATCATTTCTTAGGAAAGCTATTAATCATTCTGTGCCAGGAAAAAAGATTTCAGACAGAAATTTCCCTTAAGTGAAGTCAGTGGGAGTTGCTGTTATCAAAAATTTGTCAGTAATCTTCAAATAATTATAATTTTACATGACAATTCTTTCAGAAAAAGAAATGACCTACTGAAAACTAGTCTGCCACTTCAAAGTAAAAAAAGTGTTGTTATTAATTAGCTGAACATTTAAATTTGGTTTAATTCATAGAGTCATATTGCATATATGTTTCCTTTAAAAATAAAGCATTAAAAATCATTGTTACTGGCTGTTTTACATATTTTTCTCCCTGTCTTAATTATTGCTCTATATTATCCCTATTTCTGCTATTCTTTAGGGCTCTATAGACTATGTCATTCTTTGATCATTCCCATATAATAATTCCTCACTATTACAACAGCTTACTAATGACAAGCTTGTTTTTGTTGTTTGTCTTGTGGTTGTGCTTGGTTTTTTTTAACCCTTGTTGAAAAATCAAGATCAGCTTTTATGATCTTATACCTTTACTTTTTCCTCTGCCTGTTTTTGAAATCAAAATCAGAATAGGCATGACTTTCCAAAAGACAAAATTTTGTGGAGGAAACACTGATGGCTGTTTCTTGAAGGCAGATGAGCCAGGAGTCAACGTGACCAGGAACTGCACCAACTGGCTAGAGATCCCCTCGTGACTGAGTGAGGCCAAGGTAGTGACAGTGACAGGTCCTGTTAATCATCCTCATGTGATCATTAGAGAAGGTGAGACAACGAGTGCAGTCCAGGGTGCAGCCAGAATGTCCTGACAGCACTTCAGGTTTGCAGGGGACAGGACTACCTGTAACACAGGACTGAGATATGGCTGGAGACTGGCACTCCTGCAACATTTCTGGGGTAGAGACTGGCATCTCTGTGATGAGCTGAAATGGGGCTCAAGGACTATGAGCAGAAAGTAGGAAGGCCCCAGGAAATGCTGGAGATGAAGACTAAAGTCTATTAGTGTCTTCTCTTGTTCCATGCACACTGACTTTACTAGTTTTCCCATGTTCAGAGCAGTTGATCCTTGATTAACCTTCAACTTATCCTAAAAATACTTCTTCTTCCATGCATGACATCACACCAAATCCTGTTCTGAACTGTAGTTCAATTTTTTAGCTAAAGGTTTTTAGCTGACTTTTGTCCTTACTAGCAGTTGTCTAGGTCTCATATCTACATACATCAATACGATTCATAAATAATTTGTTGAGAAATGTAACATAAATTTCTCCTTTTCATGAAGTATTTAATTTCCTCTCTTACTAAACCACTCTTAATAGGCAATTTTCTGAGAAATTTGGATTGTCCGGTTTGCTATCGGTATTGCTGTCAGCAACAAGATTATCTTGTCACAGAACTTGTCATCAGAATGCAAACAAGTTTTAGTTTTATCTTTACTGACCTTATGCACTACTGTCCTTTTCATTTTCTTCACTTTTCAATCATATTTGTATCATACTTATCTGCTCGAACAGTCAAAATACCCTATTCAAAAATGCAGTTGGGTAGATGACACATTTATTTCATTTCAGGCTATGCAATAGTTTTTCCAAATGTCAAAGTATTACTGTTCCCTAAAAACACTGGTGAGCCTTTTTTCTCCACTACAAGAAACCATTGTGTAAAACCAAACCTGCTGTTTCCTTCTACCTTAACTTTTCACTTCATTTGTAATCATCACTATAGTTGTCATCAATATAGAAAAGAAAGATGACAACAGTTATACAAGACATTCATCTTATCCCAAAGCACGGACAATGTACCAGTGCTTTCTTTGTTAGAATGCTTCTGTATTCTACCTTATATAGACAATATATACTTCAACCTCAGCAAAAGGACAACTCTGGAATGTCTAGAAGTTCGGTTCCTTTCAAATTAGCATCTGTAAATTCTTGTGTTTCGTATAAATATATAGTCACAGTTCAAAACTCCTTAAGTTTAATCATTTTTTGCTGTAGCTTAAGAAAAAACATGTAAAAAATAACTTCTGCTTTTTGCACGATAAATCATAAATATAAAAAATATTCCATTTTTCTTATTACAAAATGCCATGCAAATTAAGGACAATTTCCTGCAGAAACATTTTCAATGGGCTAGTCATATGTATTCTCACTGTTTTCATATACTCAGCAGCATGAAATGCTGACTAAACAAAAAATATCTCCAAAATCAGTTCATTTGTATATATAATGGAAAGACTGTTATGTTGCATCCTAGAGATCCACACAGCCTTGGAGAAAGGGTCCTGATGTCAGTAAGGAATTTTTACACTAAGAATCCTTAAGGCTGCAGTTTGCAATGACTAATTGGTCAACTATCAATCAGTTGCTTAGAAGTCTTTTTACCTGAAATGACATGAAAGTTGAGGGGTAGCATACTGCAAGTATGTGACTGATGGAGATGGACACTCATGACTTGGGAAAGCACCACAGGGACTTGTTCAAGAGAAAGATTCTACTTTGAAGCTACAAGTATGTGCTCGATGCCAGTACAAACAAGGATACCAGATGCTGCTCAGATCTAATTCAACCAAATGCTCCAGGATCAACATCCACCTTTACAACAAACAAATGAGAATATTACATTAAAGGGGATCTACTTAGGGAACTGCCCCTGCCTTGTTCAGGATGGTGGCAAGACACTAACAAGCTTGAAGTAAACGCATGCTGGAATCATGCTAAATATTACACTTAAAGGTTGTGAGTGGCCTTGCTCAGGTGTCCTAGCCTTCTACCAGTCTGCCTAAGATATGTAAGTTAGCCAAATATGTGGCTAATATGAATAAAGCCAGCAGTTGTGAAGACAGTTAAAACTGCTTCTTCCTAATGAACCTGTGCAAGTTTTAGCAGTATCACACTTAGTATAGTTGCATTCCTACAGGACGTCATCCACTTTATTTGGCACACTGATCCTTCCTTTTTCTTTCTTTTTTCTTTTTTTTTTTTTTTCCTACTTTTATTTTGTGCAGGTTTCACTTTCTTCTTGCTGTCTTACTGGGGATAATAGCAAAGAGGAACTGGTGAGGTTGTTAAGAGAAGATGCCAGTCTGAGAGAAGCAGCTCTCCAGCTCTGCTATTTCAGCCTTTCAACACAGGTTGCAGTAATGCAATCTCTTTTTCACATTTAGACTCTCTTTCTTTCTCACAGGCCTCATTTTTTTTCTATGAGGCATTTAATCTCTTCCATCTTTTTCCTCATTCATGACCTGGTATCCAATTAAAGTAACTATTCTTGCTTCCTCATGTCATCTGTATCATTTCAGTATTTATCATTTTCAAATAGTATCTCTTACCACAGACTTTCTTTATATTTTTAGTTTTAAAAAGCCAATTAAAATTCACAGGAGCTGATAAGTCTAATGTTTTCCACTGTTTTTAGTGATTTTCATCACAGTCAGTTTTTATATGCAAATATAGTCTTCAGCTTGATATTTTGGAGTTAGGCAAAAAACATAGCCATTAACAGCTTATGATTCCTACTGAAATTTGCCCCAGGTAAAATGTTTGATTCACTGTAGTTGAAGATCAGAATGATTAGAATATCAAGTCTAAACAGCTATTTTTAATGCTTCATTTGACATATTAAAACCTGCACGCCTGTCCGTTTTTAAGAGACTTGGCAATTCTAACACAGATAACTGTTACAAGACAGTACCTGATATTGTATTTTAAGTAGAAACTGATTGCCACCTTCAAGCTAGATGAAATTGCAAAAACTAGTAATATGCTTTAATTTTATTTAATTTAGTTTAATTTCTGTGTAATAATTACTTAAAACAAATACAGTTTATGCCATTTTAAAGGTGATGTTCTGGGCTGCAAGTTTTCATAGAGTAAAGTACATTTAAGCCAGTTCAGTCTTTTTTGTGTCTCCCTATATTGCTATATTTTCAATAAATTTGGAATTCCAGTGCACAGAGAGACTGGTGTATTTTTCACATGCAAAAATGATAGTGATCATGATATTTTTCCAGTCCTATTTCAGGAAATATGCAGTGTGTTATAACATGCAAGAAAGTTCCCAACTGTTTTGATTCTCAAGACTAAGGAAAAAAAGCATTTTGAGGTTCTTCTAAAATAATCTGAGAATAGAAACAAGAAGCCTAGAGGGTGTAGCTAAGTGTCTTTAATTGCATAATTATTATTTATTTTTTTAATACAGTGCTTTAGTCTCTGACATATCATTCTGCCATTAAATTTAATGTTCACTAATGCAATGTACACAAATGAACAGCATTCGAAAGGAAATAGCTAAAAAAGGTTATCTGAAACAGTCAGGTTAGTATTCTAATATGTCTTCAGTAAGCACTATATTTTAAAACAAAAGCAGAAAAATAAACAAATGTATGAACTCCAAAATACCATGACTAACATCATAACTTAGTCTCCATCTGGACATTGTGATGAGAAATAGAGAGACAGTGCTGACATACAAAGAGGAAAAATTGTTTTTTTTCATACAAGTAAAATGTAAAGTGATAATGTTTCATAGGTCTCTTCATATTTACACAGAATTCCTGCTATTGACAGCATACAGTCAGAAGGTAATACAGAAAAAAACCCTCAGCAGTATTTAAAAAATAATCTTATATTATATGTGTTTATTGCATGGATTTTTTTATTTATTTCAGAAATGGTGAGATGACAAAGCAGCACAAAATGAAATGCATCTAACTTGCCAATTAAGGAAAGAAAAGCAAAATATTTCATGAATTTTCAGACCATGAGAGACTTAAACATGAATTAAGCTTCTTTCTGTTAAGGTTTCTGGCAGTCTCTAAAGAACCATTTGCACAGCAATTTTTTTTTTTCCCTGATGAAAATATAGGTGATAAGGACTTCATTTGTCCCTTCAATGACTTATTCTCTATCTTATCAGAGCTGCTAAAAGTCAGTCTGGAAGAAAATAGCTAAAGCTGAATTAAAATTATTTTCGTTTCATTTGTGATATTAAACTATATTTCATCCAATTAAAAATGGGTTTATTTTGCTAAAAATCAATTTTTTTGGAACTCAAAAAAAAAAATATGGTTTTAGGCAGAAATTTGCAAGTCGGAAAGCTGATAGTTATAATAATTTCCTCAGGGATTAAAACTCCTTGTTCTGAAGCTGACACAGTACTGTGCTCAAGCTCGTATCTCAGGAAAATATCCTGACTATGTATGCAGTGCTTAGGACAAAGGTCTACATCTCAATCTTTCCTGTGAATAATGTGCCATTCCCTTAATTGATAATAAAAATTTGAAATTTGATTTTCCCAATTATTCTTTTAACAGTGCAGAGAGAGGGTATTCAGGTAGGAACGCCTTACTTCTTCGGGAGGCTGTAGTTAAAAACACATCTGTGGCAGAGAATAGTAGGAAAGAGCCTCCCTTGTGTCATAAACATCTGAATTACACCTCATGTACTGACAGATTGCAGTTCCAAGAGCAAACATGCCCAGAGAGACCATCTCACAACACCTCTTGGGATTCATTCACTCTGACTGAGGTCTCCAATTTCTCAGCTCCTGCAAAACAGAATGAGACAACTGGTTGTAATTATAGCCCCTCACTGCCCACCGCCCCCCACCCCGCCCAGTCTGAACATTTCTTTTTGCCCAAAATTTCTTCTCCAATTTTTGTAAAGCAAACCATTCACTCAAAGTTCATAAATTATTCCAGGTGATTCAAAATGACAATCTTTCTGTTCCCCTCCAGTGCAATTCTACATATTCAATCAAGACTTTTCAGAGGTGTACCCTAAAAGAATATTGTTTAGTGCTTCTTTAGAATTTTCCAGATGGCCACAGAAGGCCTCTTCTATGAAGATTTAAATATTTTCCACTATTCTTATTTATTTTTCAATATTGAAAGATCTCTTATATTGTTCATTCTTAAAATCTGACTTTCTTCGAAACTCTGGTATTTATATGATATAAATTAGAATTATTAATAACATGCTTAAAATGAATATTATATAAATCTGACTTTTCCCTGTAATTTCAATACAGCATATTACAACTCAAAATACTAACTCAATTACAGAGATGTAGTCTGAGAAAGCGTGTTTTGTATCAGACAAAATTGAAAAAGTCTTTATTTGGAAACAAGAAAGAAAGTAATTAGTGTCTGAGAAATTCTTAAAGGTTTGAGTACCTTGCGGGACTTTGGACTTTAAAAAGCACTGTCTGTGACAAGCAATCCTCCAACTCTTTTTAGATAGCAATGAATACCTTTATGATGCAGTTAGGAGACTGCGTGAGCCACTTTCTGGTTGTATTACCACAGTGCAACTGTTCATAGCATAGGTAATCTATCAGGAGATAAGAGTAGGATGACAGATGAAAACTCATCCTCTAGTAAGTCTGGTGTTGTCTGTAAAAAAGTAATTTTGCATTTTTTTTTTTTTTCTAAGTCACAGTTTTATTCTGAATCTCCTTAATTATTCACTGCAGTTTCTCAACATGAGAGGGAGCAAAAATATTAAAACATATTTAACATTCAATACTGTGGGCAGAGATATCTTTCCTTAGTATAAAAAGGTTTCTACAAAAGTTTGACTGCTGACTTGGGAGTTTTTTCAACATCACGATCTTTGATGTAATGATTCAAATGGTTTCAAAATATTTAAATTATTGAAAAATACATGTGCACATTTATAAATGTATAACCATTTAGGCTGGCATTCCACTAAATATCATATGGTCTGTCCCTCTGCTTAGATCAGAGATAAATTTTGTTAGAAATATAGGGAAAAAAATTCTGTATGTGTTCTTGATCCTGAATGATCCTCTTCTTGAAAGTTAGTCCACGGCTGTAACTGAAGAAGAGATCAGAGCCATAGTTGTTTGAAAAACAGAACACCAAAATAAAATTCACATACATATTTGACTTTTCTGTCATAAATATTTTACTTCTATATAATTACTATATTGATGTATTGTCAAATATGTATTTCTTTTCATCTTTCATTTGGTTTTAAAATGTTTTTGATGTGAAAACAGACTAGTCCTATTTTTATTCCCATTAATACAATGTACATCCACCCATATTAACATTCTGCCAGTGTGACTTATCCCACCATGTTGCAGTAATTGCTGTGTTTTCACACTTTTCCTCCAGTGTTATTGATTCACATTCATCCTGCTTGGTACTCATGCTCACAGACAATAGGAAACTCTAGGTAAAGAAAATCTATCTCAAAAGGATTTAGAGCCTAGCAATGGACTTCCCGCAGTTTTTGATGTATCTTCCAGAATTTAGGTTTTCATTTAAAAAAAAAAAAAAAAAAGTTACCAGGACATCAAATTTGAGGAAAAGCCTTCCCTGTGTAAAATGTGTTCAGAAGTGTTCAGAAGAAAACATTTGTTTTTAACAGAAGAGTAGATTCCTCACATTCGTCTTACCGCATTGTTAAATATAAGTGTAATTACCTACATGGTTAACCAAAGAGTTGCTGATTGTCATAGCAGAACCAATAGACTATGGCACTTATCCACTGTGACTAACTGTATCTGCCACCTCTGAGACCCCATTCATTTGAAAATGTTTCTTAAACATAATAGAAGCTTTGACTACACAGAGCTACAACATTTTACTTTGCTTTTTCTTCAAGGAAAAATAGCAAGAGAAGAATTCCAAGTTTAGTCAGCTGTAAACAATTACCATCTCCTAGAAAGTTGTCCAGCAGCAAATATTTTTCAGCTTAGTACATTTTTACTATCTAGCCTACACCTTAATGCAATCTTAGCACAGAGATATAGAAAAAGAAACCGGAAAAATATACATGAAATTTCCACACTGAAGAAAAAGATTTACTCATTTTCCAAAAATGTGCTCATTCACCTGACATTTGCAAAGAACTGCTAAAGGAACTTCTCCATCACTAATCTCATATTTTTCATTAACTCTACACCTTTCCTGGCATTTAAAATTGCTTAGGTAGCCACCAATACTTTTGTGGGTCAGGAGCCGTGAACAGACCCAGACCAGAAAACAGGAAGAAAATTGTTTCCGGACCTTTCCACACGTACCTGTCCCCATTTGTGTTTCATTCATAATTTGAACTGTAATCAGAGTTTGAAAGTTCAAACTTAGGTAATGATAATTAGAATGCAGAAGTATAGGGAAGAAAAGGAGACAGTATCACAGGCATATAGTGAGGTTTGTGTGTTGAGTGCAGGGGCAGGGGGTAATCAAGGTGAAGTGAGATGTAACTGGTCAGGTCTTGCCCTGTGCAGTGGTAGACAGAGCTAGGGCAATTTTTCACATTTCAGATAAGGAGCCCGGAAGATATCAACACCATACATTCTTGGGCTGTTTTGTTGTCGGATGTACAACTTAGAGACTAAAAGGAAATGAAGCAGCACTAAAAAGAACTTCTTCCCTAAGTTACTTTTTCAGTACAAGTCCCATGTTATTGATAACCTTACTCTTTCTTCTCATTTACACTTCTCAAAGCAAAATGCTTCCAGAGGACCGTTGCCTTCATATAGGCATTACAGCAATACACCATCCCAGTGGATTACTGTGGGACCTGTGCATTTTTAATCTGTCATGATTATTTTTTTCCTGTTTGTCCTCTGTAGACCACGTAATTTTATATACTTTCGAATGGTTGCTTTTCTAGCAAATAGCATTGTGATTAAACGAAGGGTGTGGAAAAGTGTGATATTACCCTTTGAAAGACTAAACATATGTATTGCAACTGCCATAACATTAAAAATCAGGAGGACTTAAAGGCAGGAGGAAGTATAATGGCTTCTTTTCCATCTTTTCCTCCGACCTGCATCAGAAATTTCCAAGCAATATATTTGTAATTATTAATCATAATTGAGAAACATATCACAGATAAATTTAGATAAAGATAGTTGAAGTGCATCACAGCAGAAGAGTTGCAAATAAAATTATGAAATTATGTATGGTTGATGAAGAATTGTTTTGTGAATGGTTGCTCACAGTGATATATTCTCTCTGGCCATAAAGTACAGAGTTAAGTTTTAGAAGAAAAAAAAAAAATAAAAAAAAAAAAGTTTAAAAAAAAAAAAAATAACACAGTGGGACACCAGGACCCATGCCTATGGCTCTACAGTAACAGAGATGAATAAAAATTATGCTATTAATGTAGCAAGAAATACAAATTCTGCTTACAGAGCTAGAGTTCCAGTTTGAACCTACTGTAGAGGAAAACAAGCTTGAGGGTGTTTAGTTCTGTCATTGAAGACAATACACTAATAGTATTTTAAAAAAATGTAGATGCACATGAAAAATCAGCATCAGTAAATTTGCTTCATTTAGATATAGTAAAAATGCCTTACTAGAAAAAATGAGGCAGTTTCTTGTTCTTTAAAGGACCACAGCAAACAGTGAATTCATCTTTTCATTAAAAAAAATTGAGGGAAGAGAAATGGGAAAAGGTGGTGGTGACTGACTGTAAAAGGTGGACACAGCCTGGCCATTAGAAACTTCCCAGTTCCCAGACTGTGCCTCACTTTACCCTGACCATCTAAAGTTAGCTGACTAATATAAGTTTTGTCAGACAGACTCATTGCTTCCAAGAAAGGTATTTCTTAGCTGTTTACAATAGCTGGGAGGAATCAGCTTCTAGAGGTCAGCAGCTCTCTATTATGGCAGTAGAGAAATCTGAGACTGGTAGCTTAGACTTTTTCATAGCTAAATGTAGATTAGATTTGGTTTGCTTGGGTAACTGCCCAAATTAATCAGTTGGATGTGTCCAGGGTGTTCTCTGACACTGAAGTCTACTTGTATGTTACGACCTCATGCATCTGTACTACCAAACTTTTTCACTCTCCAAAATGAGATAGTAGCATAAAGCTTGCTTATTGAGAATGATCTGTGGCCCATGTTAATTCCCCCACTACACTCAGGAATTGTTCAGGCAGTACTGCGTGATCAAATTATGTTCAGGAACTATGTTAAAAATTTAGCAGTGTGGCAAGTGAAGTACCACTGCATGGGAATCTTACCTGGCACTGTGCAATTTTCCAGTATAAAAACAGCCCATATGTCTCCTTCCATAATGTGTTTAGGACACTTTAAAATCTTGTGATTTTTAATGGACGAACATACAACTATAAGTTTTCACCTACGAGCTATTCATCCATCACTTTTACATTAATTGCTGCTGGGCAATGTAACGCTGTATACAGCTAAGTGGCAAAAGACAGGCCTCCTGCTGAAACATTCAAATAGTCCAAGTCTACTTTCAGCTAGTTAAATATCTAGGAGTTCACAGAATACTTCATCTAGCTAAACTAATGCAGTAAAACAGTAGGTGGTAAATGGTAAAGCTTTAGATCTAGCTCACTAGTATAAAATTATTCCCACTGCCTTTATATCTCCTGGTTAAAAATTAATAAAACAAGAATCTAAATTAGACTATTACATCAAAATATAAGTATGCAGAGTTAGAATTCCACCTCTGGTGGATGTTTCTCATGTGTGCGTCACACTCACACAAATTTTATTTTAAATAAATTCGAATGAAAAACTATTGGAAAAACCTAGCCATCAGACTACTGACATGCCATTTGAAGTGTCCCTGGTGCTAAATCTTCAATTATTTTTTTAGCTTATATTTTCATGCAGTGACAACTGGCATAAAACCCAATATTTTGTCTTGAATTTTATGCCATAGGAAAAGAGTCATGCTCATGCATACCATATTATAGTAACAATAACATGCATTCAATCCTGATCAGAGTTTTCTTCAGACAAGAAAAATACTCATGTTAACTTCTGGTAAGAATCAAATAAGAGGTGTTTAAGTGGTACTTGTAATGAACAGCAAACATAAGGATTGGTAAAAGTAACTCTGTAGGAAGTTATCCTGTTTCTGATTTTCTTGCAAAACTGCCATTTTATAATTTACTAAGAACCAAAAGCATTTACATTTCTTGCTGCTTTCATGGACCTGCTGTCATTGACAAGATTATCACATTTAGGTGATACAGGCAGATACCAAGATAGGGAACAGGCTGTGCTGGTGGCCCCAGTATTTTTCCATAAGAATAACATATACAAACTGAGATATGTCTTGGAATATGTTGTATCCCCTCTCTGTCCCTGCCTCACCTTCTTGTTTGTCTTGTCCACACAAAAGTAAAGCAGTGACAGAACCTAAAAGTGACGGTTGTTGTTCATATATAACGTGGTCGCATATACATTTTATTTGTCTCTAGTAGGTTTAGTTTGATGTGACAAAAATATATTTATTTTTATTATTTTGTTTTCCTTTGAGATACTAGAAACTTTATTCGTATTTACAAGTATTCATATTTCTTCTTTTGTATCCTCTGTTGCAGTCTTCATTATGTATGTTCTCAAAGTATTTATTTCTCAAAAAATGCAAAATGCATTTAAATAATTTCCAAATACTTCTTTAGAGCTTTAGTTTATACTTTACCACCTGGTTTAACAAAATAAAAAAAAAAAAAAAGGCACAAAACCCCCACAACTAAAATAAAAATTAATTGCCCAAGGCACCGAAGCGTACGTACTACCTTACTTCTTATAAGCACAGTGGTGTAGCAAAATCAGTAAATCATGTTCTCACATTACTATTTTATGATGGTGTCTTTCTTTTACATATTATTTAATTATTTTCAAGGAACATTTCCATGTTAGGAAGAAATATATAAAACTATTTAATCAATAATATGTTTCCCTTTGATGTTATCATAACTCCTTTGCTTTTATCAGGGTATGAAATGTTTATGGTTAAACAAAGTTTGCTGAATGTTTATACGATTTATCAGCTTTAGGCAGGTGGTTTCTTTTCAGAGAGTAAACTGAAGGCTTGGGCTCTGATCCAGGCCAACCCATAAACATGTGCTTGATTTTAAGCACAGGACCAATGTCCTTGAAGTTCAAAAAACATTAAACACTTTTTTTTCTCTTGTCTGAATCAAAACTTCAATTAGGAAGAGATACCAGTGCTGTCCTGTCTCTTTTGGCCTTTCCATTTTTTCTTTTTTTTTTCTTGTTACTTGGGAAACTAAAAGAGTCTTAATTGTGATATAGTGTTAAATTCTACGGAGGAATGTAAAATTTTTGCCAGCTCACACTACAAACTGGGTAGACACCTGGAAACTTTATCTTTAGTTCTCTACACATCAGCTTGTCACCATTTTTCAACAGTCAGTTTACACTTTAAGTGGGAGCCCAAGTCACTGTCTCCCTGCTGACGAAGTAATCAACATACACCTGTTTTCTGCTGGGAAAAATGCAGCACTTGATGTAGTGGCTTTTTAAACTGCAAGATGGTGATAAACTAGCATGCTGTAAACATTTGAATTTGACAAACTTTCTCTTACTGTTTGCAAATTGGAACATGAGCAGCAGGATATGCACATGCATATCTTTCTGTGATGACAGACTATAATGTCACTGGTAAAAAAATAAACATGTGGCCAGTTAGGATAGCAAAACCTCACTGATTCTTTCACCTAGAAAACTAAAATAATTACTTAAGGCTATAATGTGAATATTCATAAATTTCCCCAACATAAGAACATGTGAGGTCATAAAAAACCTAGATTAGACTAGTCTAGGCAACTACATAAATCCATCAAGGGAAACATCTCCTTATGGATTCCAGACCATGTGCAAAGTACAGCACATAATGCAGAGAGAGAGAGCTAGAGCAAGAGCAAAAAGGGAGATAAAATTCTGACCTATGGGAAATACCTTCTTGACAACACATTGAGCACTGATGATGTGAGGATCATGGTCTAGCTGAAAAGAGTTTTTATTGCTTGTAGAAATACGTCTAACATCCTCTCTGTAGTTGTGACCAATCTCTGATGCTTTATGCTATTTTATCATTCCATGCTACAAAGTGAAGACAGGTATCAAAAGGAGAATAAAATATTCTTGGACCCAGTAGCTGTGTACCCAAAGCCTTAAAGCTCTGGATTAATACCTTATCAAACATATCTCACCTAACACAAAAGAGAGAGATGACTCCTTTAACCCCTCTTGGATGGGGGGCACCCAGAGTCTCACAAGCTTTAGTCTCTGACCTTATCATGATCCCTTACACATCCTACAGTTGTTTATATAAGTTGATGTTCTCTATTACAAAACAGCTTTATTTCTTTTCAATTGAAATCCTATGGACTGAGCATGAAGTCTTTTTTTCTATATGTTTGACATCCCCCTGTAACTAGAATATCTGAATTCACAAGTGATCAGCCAGTCTTTGAGATCTTAGAAGGCCACAACCAACGAAAAAACCATAACCAATGAAAACACAAACTGTTTCTAGTTTTAAAATGTTTAATTTTTGTTTTGATACATATTTCTTGAAGGAGTGGGAGAGAGGTAGCTCATTTCCCTGAACACGGTTAGAAAAAAGATAAATCCAAGTTTTACTTGACATCAACCTCATTACTCATTTTTGACCCCTGGAAGTCGTGACCATTTCTGCCTTTTGGAGTTTTGTTTTTTTGTTTGTTTGTTTGTATGTTCTTTTCAGGGTGGAGAAGCGGGGAAGAGCTTGATTTTATTTTCCTTCAGATCTTCATGCATTGAAATGTAAAATCATAGGATCATTCATAGGATCATTTTGTTTTGAAAAGACCCTTAAGATCATCAAGTCCAACCATAACCTAAATCTAGCACTAAGCGATATCCCTAAGAGACTCATCTATTAGTCTTTTGAATACCTCCAGGTATGGTGACTCAACCACCTCCCTGGGCAGCCTGTTTCAGTCCTTCACAACTCTATCTGTGGAGAAATTTTTCCTAATATCCAATCTGAACCTTCCCTGGTGCAACTTGAGGCCGTTTCCTCTTGTCCTATCACTTGCTAGTTGGGAGAAGTGACCAACACCCTCATACTACAACCTCCTTTCAGACAGTTGTAGAGAGTGTTAAGATCTCCCCTCAGCCTCCTTTTCTCCAGGCTAAACAGCCCCAGTTCCCTCAGCCACTCTTTATAAGACTTGTTCTCCAGACTCCTGATATGATACAAATACTGTGTCCCAGACACTCCCTTATTAAGCCAACTGCTGAGGGCCCACCAATCTGATCAGGGCTCTGGACATCACCTTGTGTTGTTCCAACTACACTAAACAAGCTAGCATTCAAATATTCCCTCCTTTAGCTCAAATATGGAATATGTCCCATCAGATTTGACAATAATAATATTATGCACAATAATATTATGCACAAAAGAATTCTTAACATATCTTTAAAGCTATAAGGTCAAATGCTAAAAAAATAGGAAATACCAAACCTAGGTTTGCCAGTGCTTGGCTTTGTCCTACATTCTAATATCATCTTTCCATGGTCCATTGACATTTTCAGCACACTGTTAAATAAACTAAACCAAATATTATTTCACCTGCTTGCCCGTAGTGTGGTTCTCTAGCTAACATGCCTCACACCATTCAAAAGTATAATAAGTAAATATCTCTTTAGGTTGTTTTTTGTTGCTTTTTTTTTTATGGCAGTGATCACTACAGTATCTGAATGTTTCTTAAATATTAATGGGACTCTTCATAGCATCTTAGTAAGAGGAAGGGGTGGCCATCTTGTTAAATAAAACTGAGGCGAATTACAAAGAAGCACAATCTGAAATCAATCTTATTAACACAGTTAACATTAATGCATTTTCTATTTTCAGAGCATTTCTTATAGACAACAACTGCAGCTGTGAGCTCTCAGCAGTTCTGAAGATAACCTTCCACAAGTTAAGCCTGCAGAAAATGAGGGACACATAATTAATGACCAGTCTTTTAAAACTTTAGCTTTTAATGACTTAAAATGCTACTACTGATGTTTTGTAGTAGGGGTAGGAACAGGGTTAATTCATCAGGACACCATTTATTCCTCTTAACCATCCTCTGCCTATTTATTCAGTAGACAATTTCTAGTTTTGCAGGAAAAAAGGGTAATAAAAGTGACATTCTCTCATCCCTTGGTACTGATTCACCCTTACAGCTTTGCCATGCTCCCATTGCAGGAAGTTTGGCATAGTTATCATGACACATATATTCCAATAAAGGCTCTGTTGTCAACTACCAGTGTGTCTTGAACTTCTGGCTTCATCTCTTAGTCTCATCTTCCTTGCATGGCAAATCTCAGGTTCATTCTTCTCCCCAGACTCCTCTTTTCAGAGTAAGGCTCCTTGCTCAGTACCCAGTAAGTGATATCAGAGTCTGGCAATCTCCAAGCCCATGCCTTTTCTCTGAGCACCTCTGTTTTGGACCTCTGATTTCTGCTAAAGCCCCTATTTCTTCGTTGCTCTGCGGGTAGGATCTGAGCAGTAGAGAGACAGGGTGTCATCCCCAGGCATGGGATACAAAATCCTTGGCCTCACACTGACATAAATGTAGCACAGTTCTGGTAATTTAGTTGCTGAAATCTCGGAAGTCTTACCTCTCATACAAAACTTTTTTCTTTTTAAAGTTTTTTTACATCACAAAATTGAGATGAATTTTAATAGAGACAGAAAGTTCTGGTATAAATTCTTCCTTCCTTATTGAATCAAGTACTAGATTGAAAGATTTCCAGAACTTATGTTGTGAATGTTAATATGTTCTCCATATTTATGGAGCAACATTTTGTCTGGGTTTTTTGTTTGTTTGTTTGTTTGGGTTTTTGTTCGTTTGCCTTCTTTTTTTTTTTTTTTTTTTTTTTACTGAAGAGAATAACAACTAAAAATCTGTCTGTACTGCTGCAGATAGCTGTCACAAACAAATTCTGTTCAATACGGTTTAGTATAATAAAATTAAAAATTACTGAAAATAAGGTCAAATAGTTTTAATGGGAACATCCCTTCTGGCTTCAACCATAATACTTCTAAAGACATTAATTCTAATTCTTCCCTGTCTGCCACTACAGATGTTGTTAGCCCCATGTTAAGGATTGATATGATCTAGAAAAGAGAGCAGAAGAAAAGGACGTCTGGGTGGGTTCCTGGGCACAAAGCACAACTAGTCTGAGGTAGCCAACAGCTAATTAAAAAAAAAAAAAAAAAAGTTCCACTTTAATAGAACTAAGTCATCAAATGTTCTAACAGAACAGAGTCATCAAATAACCATGTTTATGAAAACAGGCCTGTTGCCACCTAATCTGACCAATCCAGTTGAAGATCAGTCTCATGTGTATAATGTGCTGGCCATTCACCAGACCTTTTTCAGACTGTCTCTGCAAAGCCAGGGCTTGCACAGCTTCTTCTAGGTATTGCAATTTGAACAAAAAGCATTGCTTATTTCTTTTTCAGTGAGGCTCAGGAAACAGAACTGCATCTCCAGTGGCATCAGAGACAAACCGCCTATTGCAATAGGAAAGGAGATATCACAGGAAATAAAGGAATAGGAAATATTTAAGGTGTAGTGCTATGTTTTCTACTCAGTAATGTTAGTGAATCAATGAACAGCATTCTGGACTTTACTGTTTTGCAGGAAGGCCTAATTCACCCTGTGCATTATAATATTATCAGCCTTGCAGCACTTATGTCTTCTTGTGAATGTAGTTCTTAGTCCCCACTGTACGCATTGTCCTACAGCCATTTTGTTCTTTCTTCCCCTAGACACTCATCATTTGATTTTTTAAATAATGTAGCAGCAGATACCACACCAGCAAGTGATTTAGAGATTCCTAAAAATGTATATAACCTTTGACTGGATTTGTTGCATTCAAACCATTTCTATTTTTCTGATAATCTCCCTAAAACTAATATAATAATACTCTCTTAATATGAAAGTTCCAGCTTTTCAGAAAATGAATAAAACATCTGCTAGTTTAAAATGTACCATCTTAATGCTCATTTTCTCAGGCAAACAGACCTTAAATTATTCCTGATTTAGTATTAAAAAAAACCCAAACAAAACAAAACACCACATTTCAAGAGGTATTTTCACCATTACCATTTTACATTAGCTCTGCTTTTTGGCTTCTGCAATTATAAAACCGTAGGATTTAATAAAAGACCTATACAAAGTGTGGGAGAACAGAATGGATTAATCAAAGACATAAGATATTATATATTTTCCTAGCATTTTCCTAAATTTAATGAATAATTAGCATTCCTATTAATTATTTATCTCATATGCTACTGGTTCTAAGGATAATTTCCCAAAGTCTGTATTTATAAGAAACTGGCATTTCATGCTGGAGTTATCAAACGATGCCATATGTGCTGCCTTTTGTAAGAGAAATAATAATCTATCTTTAGAAACATTTGTTAAAATGTAAGATAAATACAGTTTAATAAAGAGTTCAACTAACCCCAAATTTAATATTCTCTTTTAGTTCTATTCCATTCAAGTTTTTCTGTCAGCTTTATCACTATTAGACTATGTGAATGCCTACGCACTTAGGATTATTCAGTTGTGTATTAGTGTGCTGGTTTAATCTCAGTTACTTTATACCATCTAAAACTTAGGTATCTAGCCTAAGAGAGGGTCATCCAACCATGTAGTCATATCTAGTCACCATCTAGTCACTAAAGCGCCTCCAGAGACTGACTCATCCCACCCTCAGTTTGCTATCTAAAATACCAGTTCCTACTGGTGGTAAGTTAAAACACCTGCAAACAATTTTTTTTTTTTTTTGGTTTGTTTCCATAATGCTTCATCATTGTGGCTGCCATAGGCAGTCGGAGAAGCACATGTACATAGTATTCTCCTTCCTGCTGGAGCCAGGACCATGCAAGTCTGATTCTCCTTGATGCTGAAAGCTTTTGAATACTGTGGTACCTCACTGACTAGTGCCATAATCTGTGGAAAACTCTACTATTATATTTTCCCTATTTTTTTTTACTTTAAACCATATAATAAATGTTCAATCTCTTCTGTATTTTAATGTGGATATGTATTTTAATGTGGATAATGTAGATAAGGGATGGACATGAGCTGTTGATAATAGAATATAATGAGCCCTCTCAGTATATTTCATGTGTGACAAGACTTGGAGTCAGAGAACAGATTTATGGTATTTGATTCCACAGTGACTAGTATTAAAGCTCAGGTGCTTAAAAGCATGGCTGTATGGACATTGCAAGAGTCATGGTTCTGGATAGCTTGTAACTATTTATGAAACTCTTGTTTTGGAATTTAAATATAATGAAATTAGGGATTGTATCCAATTTTTGCTTTGTCATAACGCAAAGTAAACCGAACATAACAGGGATTGAAGTAAGATAAACATGTAGACAGGTACAGAGAGATTTAGAGACAGAAAACACACTACCCCTCAGCACCCTGAACCTGCAAGGCTTTGAGAACCTCAATGAATTATTTTTATTACAAGCATGGAAAAAAGGTCACTCTCATGATATCCCATAATACAAGAACAAAGAAGTTGACAGTTTAATTAATTTGAGACAGTATGACAAACATGTACAAAATGCTTACCACCTGACACTAGTATTCATATACTCCACCAAAATTTCATACGTACTATGTATCAATATAAAGTCAGTAAAATTACAGAATTAAATTGTTGAAGTCCTGAATTGTTTTATAATTTTAAAGCTTTGAATTATCCTTTTAGCCTTTATCCTCATAGAAATTTCTATATTAATATGCACAAAAACCTCCAACTTTAAGGTAAAATTTTACATTATACAGTCCCTGCCTATTGAATTTCATAAGTGTAGGTGCTGACCCTGTGTAATCACACATGCACAAACACATTGCCCTCGTGTAACCACAGTTACAGCCTCCTACCTCAGACAGTGGCTAGCACCAGATGCATCAGAGGATGGTGTGAGAATCCCACCAAAGGAGTGGGATTTTTATTTTTTTTTTATTCTTACAAAATTAGGATCAGAATTTAAATGTGACAATGTGGAAAATAATGGTGGGAAGGTTAGAGGAAAAAAAAAAAAAAAAAAGCTTGATTTGATTTGTATTCATCTTCACAAAAGCAAATTGAAAAAGGGAAAAAAAAATGGACACACTTGGAATTGTGCCTGTCTTTCAAAGTCTGAAATATACACTATTTTTAACATACATATAAAAAGAAATAATATATTAATATTTTAACTGATGGATGAAAGACTGATTATCTGCAAGAACTTAGCTGGAACTCCTGGAAGAATAATAGTGCCAACACTGCTTTGTTTGCATGGCTGATAATGTTCATTATGAACAGCTGATACTGCAAGAACAAAAAACTAGGATCTAGATAGACATAGTAATTAAATAAATGAAACTTTTTTTTCAGTATATATATATAAAATATGCATGATGACCCTTTGAAGGGCTAATGGGGGTCAGAGGTCTGAAGTGTTTATCTAGTTTAGCCTGTACAGGACTTTTTGTGGCCACACTGCAGCACTCTGCACAGAAAAGTGTGCATTTTGGTGATTTTGATATGTTGAAGTATTCAAATTTCAAAGTGCTCAGAAGTTTTCAGTAAGTGCCTCTCTCTCATCTACACTTTCCAATAGCTTTCTGATTTCACACCTTTCCTTGAGATTATTTAAACTTTTTCCTTTGTATTCATAACCCAAAACATATCCAATTTCTTCATGGTCTTCCTACTCTCCTGAATGAAATGTTCTTCTACTACTTTGCCAAACTTTCTACTAATCCCCAAGTTCCTACTTGAAAAAGACAACCCTCTAACCAGCTCTGAATTGATTTTTTTTCAGCTTACAAATCTATTTTCCATTTAATGTCCTTTTGTAGTAGCTATTGAGCTAAATATTTTATTCTCTGTATGTCTCATCTGAGCATAACCTGAATTGAGGAACGGTTGAGGTTCATTGCAATGTGTCAGGGCTATTGTTCTTAGCTGAAAAGAAAAAGGAAGAACACACAGAAGAAAACAAGTCACAGAAGACACTGGAAGGAAGGGGATTGGAGACTAAGTAAAAGCTTACACAGAAGCATTCTCTGAGGGATTAATATTCAGTACAGGAAAATCAACTATGATAATTTTGAACTTGAAAAGGTAAAGGGGGTGCCAAAGAGGTTGTCAAAGGAATTAAGAAGATTTTTTTTCATCTTTAAAGCTTTGCCTTTGCTAGACAGGGACATGAGGGAGAAGCAGACATGCCTATTCTTAGGCGTTGAAGTTATATCACAAGATTTCTGCTCTGTCTTTAAAAATCTAGCTTATTTCAGCAATAAATCTCATATAGGAGCTGCAATTCTAAAAGTGGTGCTGGCGAAAACAAAAAAAAAAGGAATATGAACAACACTTATGTTTTGCTTTTGTGGGTTTATTTGTTTGTTTAGCTCTAGGTTTTTTGTTGGATTTTGTTGGTTTGAGATTTCTTTGTATGCAGTTAGGTGAGATAAAAAAATCACTGAGGGAAAACATGCTTTTCTAGAATTTCTCTCTTAAAGCAAAAATAAGCATAAATCTCTCATTTTTCACTCTAGTCCCATTAGTAACATTACTTTAGAAGAAATAGCATCCTGTTTGGCTGTTTCAGTTATTGTCATGATCTATGCATTTGCCCACTTATGCACTGGACTCAGAAATGACTGGTGACTTATACAAAAGTTCAATTGTTCCTTTAGAAAAAGACAAAAAATCTTTGCTAAACTGAACCTATCACAGAGGCACCCCGAGGTTAGTTTAAGGGACAACAGGGTCCAAAACAACTTTTATTAAACCGGTGAGAAACAAGGTTTTAGCACTCCAAAGGTGACTTAAATAAAGGTTCGGATATCAGTTGAGGAAAATTATTAAGGGGTAGCAACTAATACAACAGGCGGTCCACAGTGTGCATGCACGTGGCTTCACTCAAAACAATGCCAGAGCCGGCCCTGAGTCCCGGAGAAATACACACTTGCCTAAACACAGTGCAGGATTATTTTTTAAAGAGATACACGCACTCGTAGTGAGTACGGGAAGTGTACACTCGCGATTCCACAAGGGTAAATTTATAATACACTCGCAATCCTGCGAGGGTTAATTTACTTACACGTGCAAATGTGCACGGAATCCTACACGTGCTTATGTGGAAGCACGGGAGGAAAATACACTCGTGATTGTGCGAGGAGCTCTCGGCGGCCAGTCGCAATTGTGCGAGGCAATAATCTATACACGTGCTCATATTGGCCACGGAAAGTTACACGTGCAAGTGTGCACGGAAGGAAAATACACTCGCGATTGTGCGAGGAAATAATTTAAAGTACACATGCAAATGTGCACGAAAAAATACATGTGCAAATGTGCACGAAAAGTATAAATATACTCGCAATCCTGCGAGAAGTTTTACTTACACACGTGGTGGCAAGGCAAGCGGAGTCTCAGTCACGGGGAGCAGGGGGGGGGCCCGTGGCTTCTGGCGGCAGTGGCTAAGCTCGTACTCCGAGAGACCCGCGACAATGGGCAGA
Organism: Streptopelia decaocto; assembly: GCF_964273445.1. Classification (NCBI taxonomy): domain Eukaryota; kingdom Metazoa; phylum Chordata; class Aves; order Columbiformes; family Columbidae; genus Streptopelia; species Streptopelia decaocto. Next base: position 80,306,648 of record NC_138656.1, on the reverse strand, counting down.
GTCTCGACGAGAGTCCCGTTTTTATAATGCCTGATCAGATCTGACTGTAGGCATTCTAGAAGCTTCTCTGCACCCCCACACTGGCTGTGAGTGCCCCTGAAGCCTTCCAAACATCCCCCACACTGGCCACAGGCGCCCAGCAGCTCACTGGCTCCTCGGCACTCCCTTCTCCTAATGGCCAGGGTGCTCTGGGGCCAAACAAAAGAAGCTGTTAGCCTCAAGTAGCAGAGAGAGAGGGAGATGTGCCCACTTCTTCCATACTGAAGGAGGCAGGGGGAGAGGGGGTGTTGCATTCTGCCACAGAACCAATGATGTAACTTTCCAGGTGAACTTCCCCTTTGACCAAAGTAATAAAGTTCTAACAAAGTGTTATCAACAACATTCCTGTTGAAGTACTTGATTACTGACAGTCCATAAGATTTTATATATCTTGCCACTGAAAACATGATCGTTTAAATGCTAGCCAATAGACCAGGACTTCTATCCTGTTAATCTCACGAGTAGTTTTATGCCTAAAACCATTTGTTAATGGTCATCTGATGAGTACTACTGTTGCTGTTGTTTAAAAGACAAGCTAGCTGTCCTTATTTAAGGAAGGAAAAACATATCTAAGTCTAGGAGTTATTAGTTCCTGAATCACTCCATTTCATAAGCACCTATCTGAGGCATGTCCTCATGGATTCAAGGCAACAACTGAACTTCAGAAAGAAGAATTCACAAGAATTCTTCTCTTTAGTTTTGTTTTTTTTTTTTTTTCTCAGTTTCTTATGTAATATTCCTAAAAATCACTTGATCAAAATTGATTCAAAATTTCTTTGTAGATCTGATCCAGAAGTCTGCACAAGGTAGTATTACAGTTTGTGGAAAGAGTTAAACCCCTCAGAGCAGGATCAAGAACAAGAAGAACTAAAACAGATCTGCTTACAACAGCATCTTCAAGAAACTAAAGGATGACTTTGTAGGCTAGCAGCTAAAGCAAACACATGGAAAGAGTAGAGTATAGTCCCTGCTTCCAGGATGATTGATATATATATTAGGTAATAATTATGAAATATCCATAAAGCCGTGAGTTATCTCTCAGCTGCTGCAGAAAAAGGTGAAGAAGGAGATACATGAAATGACTTTTTGAATTAAAATAGATTCAAAAACTGTATTTTGAGAAAAAAATCTCCATTTTGCAAAAACGGTAGTTCATTCTGGGATCAAGTACTACATCAAGTCATTCACAAGTTAGATTTTTCAGAAAGATACCTGCTCAGCATTTTGAAGACTGAAGTATGTTTGATTAGGAATGAAAATTTTTTTATAATGGTTGGTTTTATAAGACTCCAGTCGAGACAGTGTTACGTGGGAAAGGTTTATCTCGCAGGGGCAAAAGGATGCTGGGGCAGGAATTAGCTGGGTTCATTTGGAGAGCTTTAAACTAGGCTCAAAGGGGGATGGGGTTGTAGCTGGGCTTGTGCCAGTGGGGCAGCATTCTAAAACTGATGAGGACCCAGTGGCCTCCTATGCCACTAGGGAGAAACTGGTGTGCTCTGCTCGCTCCCTGAAATGCCTGTACACCAATGCGCGCAGCATGGGGAATAAGCAGGAGGAGTTAGAATCCTATGTTCGGTCGGGAGATTATGATCTGGTGGCAATTACAGAAACGTGGTGGGACAGTTCACATGACTGGAATGTGGTCATGGATGACTATGCCCTTTTCAGGAAAGACAGGCCAGCCAGGCGTGGTGGTGGAGTTGCTCTCTATGTGAGAGAGCAACTACAATGTACTAAATTCTGCCCAGGAGCGGATGAGGAGCGAATTGAGAGTGTATGGGTCAGGATCAAGGGGCAGGCTGGCAGGGCTGACACTGTTGTGGGCGTCTGTTACAGGCCACCAGATCAGGCTGAGGAAGTTGATGAGGCCTTCTACGGGCAGCTGAGAGTGGCCTCACAGTCACAGGCCCTGGTTGTTGTGGGTGATTTTAACTTCCCTGATGTTTGCTGGAAGGACCATTCAGCCAGCCAGCCACAGTCCAGGAGGTTCCTCCAGTGCGTTGATGATAACTTCCTCATGCAGATGGTGGAGGAGCCGACTAGGAGAGGTGCACTGCTGGATCTCATCCTCACTAACAAGGAGAGTCTGGTCGAAGCAGTAAAGGTTGAGGGCTGCCTGGGCTGCAGTGACCACGAGATGGTGGAGTTCAGCATCTTGTGTGGCAGGAACAGAATAGCAGGTAGAATTGCAACCCTGGACTTTAGCAGGGCTAACTTTGGCCTTTCCAAGCAATTGCTGGGGGAAATCCCATGGGCAAGACTGCTTGAAGGAAAAGGGGCCCAAGACAGCTGGATTGCATTCAGAGATTGCTTCTTCCACGCTCAGCATCAGAGCATCCCCACATGTAGGAAGTCAAGGAAGGGAGCCAGGAGGCCTGCGTGGTTGAATAAGGATCTGTTTGGTATGCTCAAGCAGAAGAGGAGAGTTTACAGGTCATGGAAGCAGGGCCTGGCCACTTGGGAGGAATATAAGGCTGCTGTTAGAGGATGTAGGAAGGCAGCTAGAATAGCCAAGGCCTCCTTAGAATTACAGCTGGCGAGAGGAGTCAAGGACAGCAAAAAGAACTTTTTCAAATACATAGCAGATAAAACTAATACCAGAGGCAACGTAGGCCCACTGATGAATAGGGTGGGTGCCCTGGTGGCAGAAGATACAGAGAAGGCAGAATTACTGAATGCCTTCTTTGTCTCTGTCTACTCTGCTGGAGGCTGTCCTGGGGAGCCCTATACCCCTGAGACCCCAGATGAAGCCAGGTCAATGAGGAGTTTGCTTTAGTCGATGAGGACTGGGTTAGAGAGCAATTAAATAGTCTGCACATCCATAAATCCATGGGTCCAGATGGGATGCATCCGCGGGTGCTGAGGGAGCTGGCTGAAGTCATTGCTGGACCGCTCTCCATCATCTTTGCCAAGTCTTGGGAAATGGGAGAGGTGCCCGAGGATTGGAGGAAAGCAAATGTCACTCCAGTCTTCAAAAAGGGCAAGAAGGAGGACCTGGGTAATTATAGACCGGTCAGCCTCACCACTATCCCTGGGAAAGTAATAGAACAGCTTGTCCTTGGTGCCATCTCAAGGCATATCAAGGATAAGAGGGTTATTAGGGGCAGTCAGCATGGCTTTACCAAGAGTAAGTCATGCTTGACCAACCTCATAGCCTTTTATGAGAATGTAACAAGGTGGATGGATGATGGCAGAGTGGTGGATGTGGTCTACCTTGACTTCAGGAAAGCCTTTGACACAGTCTCCCACAGCATCCTCACAGCTAAGTTGAGGAGGTGTGGTCTAGACAATAGAGTAGTGAGGTGGGTTGCAAACTGGCTTAAGGAGAGAAGCCAGAGAGTGGTAGTCAATGTTGCAGAGTCTAGTTGGAGGCCAGTATCTAGTGGAGTGTCTCAGGGGTCAGTACTGGGGCCAATATTATTCAATATATTCATTAACGATTTAGACGAGGGAATAGAGTGTACTATCAACAAGTTTGCTGATGACACTAAACTGGGAGGAGTAGCTGACACGCCAGAAGGCTGTGCTGCCATCCAGCGAGACCTGGACAAGCTGGAGAATTGGGCGGGGAATAACCTAATGAAATTTAACAAGGGAAAGTGTAGAGTCCTGCCTCTTGGCAGGAACAACCGCAGGTTCCAGTATAGGTTGGGAAATTACATATTAGAGAGCAGTGTAGGGGAAAGGGACCTGGGGGTCCTGGTGGACAACAGGATGACCATGAGCCAGCACTCTGCCCTTGTGGCCAGGAAGGCCAATGGCATCCTGGGGTGTATTACAAGGGGGGTGGTTAATAGATTGAGAGACGTCCTCCTTCCCTTCTACTCCGCCCTGGTGAGACCCCATCTGGAATATTGTATCCAGTTTTGGGCCCCTCAGTTCAAGAAGGACAGGGAACTGCTGGAGAGGGTCCAGCGTAGGGCAACAAAGATGATTAAGGGAGTGGAGCACCTCCCTTATGAAGAAAGGCTGAGGGAGCTGGGTCTCTTTAGTTTGGAGAAGAGGAGACTGATGGGTGACCTTATTAATGCTTATAAATATATAAAGGGTGAGTGCCACGAGGACGGAGCCAGGCTCTTTTCGGTGGCAAACAATGATAAGACAAGGGGTAATGGGATCAAGCTGGAACACAAGAGGTTCCACTTAAATTTGAGAAAAAACTTCTTCTCAGTAAGGGTGACAGAGCACTGGAACAGGCTGCCCAGGGAGGTTGTGGAGTCTCCTTCTCTGGAGACGTTCAAAACCCGCCTGGACATGTTCCTGTGCGACCTCACCTAGGCGTTCCTGCTCCAGCAGGGGGATTGGGCTAGATGATCTTTTGAGGTCCCTTCCAATCCCAAACATACTGTGATATTGTGTGAAAATAAACATCTGAATGGCTTTGCTTTAAAGCTAGCAGTGTGCCATTCATCTGTAAATGTCCATGTGTGTGCTGGAAGCTCATATGGCTACTGTGTTGTCTGCTTGAATACCAAGGTACAGCACCCTGATAAGCTAAGTCCATTCATCAGTACACTAGAGTCTCAATTTCTCAGTATGTATATTAACTTCTCCCTCATTAGCTGTTCATTTTTAACTAAATAGCTGCATGACAGTATTTGTATTATTATATAGCAGCCCCATACAAGTACCAATGACAAGTCTCCTGCCTGTATTTCAGATTCTGGCCCCCAACATTTAGAGTCTAAATGATAGATTTCAGTATCTAAAATTATATCAACCTCGCTATTTTGTTTATCTCTTTGTGGTAGGTCCAACAAGTCAGCTCTAGCAACCTCTAAAATTCTCCCTGTTTCATGTGGCCAATAAAGCCCTTGTTCTTAGATAGAGAGGCCAGAAGCTCTCAATCAGGGTTATCAAAGAAAGGTTTAGCTCCAGGGTACCTGAAGAATCAATTGCTGCTTAATTAGGTTTATAATTACTAGTGACTGTCTCATTATAAAAAGCAGATGGTATTGATGTGCCACTTGAACTTATCCCTGTATCATGACTATGTGGTAGTAAACATCACCATAGAAGTGGTACATCAGTGCTAATGTTTGCTTAGATCTAGAAAGGAATTTAAAAACTAGTATTGAAGTGGCAGAACAGGACAAACTTTGCCTTATTCTAGGCAACAGCATTCTAGATTTTTATTTTGGGAACGTTGTGCTAGATTCCCAGGGAGTCCTGATGTAGTCATGCCAACAGCCAACACAGAACTGGAGGTTCTACAAAAGGACTAGCAAGGACTTCAGGAAATAACACCCAAAACAGTGGTCACATATGGACATTCTTGACAAAGCAGCACAATGCCTGGCTCAGACATCAGCTTAGTCAGACACAGAAGCTAAACATAGAATGACTAAAGTTAGACTGAGCCCATGACCTTATGTCCATTTAAAAGTCATATGAGAGACACTGGTGTCCCCAAAAGGGATTCATCCAAGACACATCTGAAACATGTGCCATTGAATGTTTCAGAAAGTGCTTACTTTTCTCCTTTCCACAGGCTGTAGCAATTAGCTCCGATTCTGATGTCTTTCTTTCATATGCCTAAAGGTGCATGAGACTAATCCCATTTTAAGTGTTCCTAATGTGTGCCTAAATTCCCTGAGGGGTTTGATTGGGCATTCCTTTTTGGAGCATACCCAATCAGTAGTGACAATTTTAAGCTGAATATAACTAGGGCTGACTTGTGTTTTAGTTAATGTCTTAATGATTAAAACAAAGTATGGTGTCTGTGCCAACTCATCAGCCTAAAATCTTCCACTTTACAGGAAATTATCCTGATATTATTGCTGTGGGCTATGTAGGGATGAGAAGCTCACGTCAGAGGTGAATGTTGTAACCATTGTGTGACCAGTTAAGTTGGTCTACTAAAACTTTCATGTTAAAGAAATTTGGCCTTGCTGCCACAGTTTTATATAATAGTTACTGGAACAGAAGGTGAAAATTAATATAAAATTTGGTGTAACGTGCAAAGAGAGGGAGAAAAAGGAGTTAAATGTAGATGCTAATCCTCACAACATTTAACTCTTACATAATGTATAGGGAAGACAAAAAAGCAGAATAGTTTGAGTAGAAACAGATAAGATAGATTGGCATATAAGAAAAGCTTGCTTTTCTCCTCCTATTCAAAAAGTCAAAAACTAAGAATGCGGAATCTGGGTGAATGTAGATGAATACTTAGGCCACCATGAAGACAGAGGTTCACAGGTGAAAGCAAATACACTGTGAGATGATTAAAGTTTCTTTAGTGTTCGTTTGATTTTGACCAACACATAGTCATCAATCCTGAAAGAGAAAATTTATAACTAAATGCAAAAATTGTTTGTAAAGACTGTTACACACATTTTTGAGCTTCAGGCTATCATTAGCTGTGTTCGTTTGTTTGTTGTGTGGTTTTTTTTTGGTTGGTTTGTTGTTGTTGGTTTTGTTTTTGTTTTTGTTTGCCTGCATTTCCTTAGAGGTCTGCCAGGCAAGGGCATCCCAAACGACTGGTTAAAACAGAAGTTGCTCAATACGTTTACCACAGCAAGGGGGCAGGGATGTGACTCAACAAACATTGTACCCTGTACGTACATTACAATTATGTTAATGAGTAAAAAGCTATCTGGAACTGCATAGACTACTTTAGGGCATCCCTCTGCACTTTAAGATATTCCTACTTGCAAGGTGCTGATTAAAGTGTAATAAAATTTCATAGAAAATGTAGGCTACCTTCTTGGTAAAAACCCGTTTTCAACAACAGCAGAAGACAAGGTTTAAGAAAGACATTTTATAAGATGGATTGTTTAGAAGCCCAGAATCCTTTGGACGTTTTATGTCCAAAGACAGGATGACATGCTTGTAAGATGTGTACATGATAGTATAACCATACTAACATTAGAATTGCAGGTGCCAAAATTCAGTTAATTCATTAGTCATTCTATGTTTATTCACTAAGGGGAAAAATTACTCTTATATACTAACTGAAAACAGCCATCCTCATGCAGATTACTAGATCAGTGGTTCATTAGGAAAATATTAGAATCTGGGTACATTTCTGGAAGACATGAGGTATAATATTGTATTCAAGACTGTAGGTTCAATAACAGATAGCTGGATTAAGCAGAAATAATCTGTGATAAACAGGGTATAAAATCAGATGGTATGTTTGCCTTTTGTGGTAATAAACCTTTCCTGTATAGGGTTGATGTGATAGCAACTTTGTCATTTGTTCCAGTTTTGAAGTATTATTATTCTGAGTTTCTTTTCACAGATAATATGAAATAAGGATGTTCTGACTATCAAAGTCATGGATTTAGCATGGAGCTGCATGACATTGACTTTCTCCAACATCAGTCTGAGAAAGGAAATGAGTAAAGAAGTATTTGTGAAAAATAAATTGTTATGTTTGATTGATTTTTAAACTCTTAAGACTTTTGACACTGGGAATTTACCAGAGGAAGTAGGTAGAAAGAAAATAATACTGGATTATTAACTTTCTGATAAACACAAACAATTGAAGACACCGCACATTTTCTTTTCAAAACAAGTATCAACCATTAAGTGTACATGCATTTGGTTTTCTTTGAATTATACCATCACATATTCTAAAGAACATTTTAAACCAAAAAGAATTTTTAAAAACTAAATAGCACCTAAGAGAATCAGGAAATTTTGAATAAAATCCATCACATTTCAGCATTTTTTCTGTATTAAAATTTTCCATAATTCATCACCAAAAAAAAAATTCTCTCACTAGCTTTTAGATTATGAGATATGCTGTTTTATTTTCAGTGAAGACTATATTTTTTTACATTTTCAAACATTTTAACTTCTTTGATTTCTGTAACAATGATAGCAGTAGCTTATTAGCAATTAATTGCATCTGTAAGCATTCTTCAAACTTCTCAGAGTGTTCTATTGAATATTTGTACTGCCAACTGCGCAGCCTGGGATTTTTTTAATAGTGCTAGGCTAGCTGTAACCAAGGATTATAAACTCCTTTAGTTTCCTTAACAAAGCATCATGCATATATATGCACACAGTTTTATGCTTAGAAGATGTGCTACATTTTAAAGAATAATAATTTAACAAAAAACAAAACACAAAAAACAAAACAAACAAACAAACAAAAAAAGTTTTAAGGTTTTCTTTGCCTAAGGGTTTCTCCTGGAAAAGGAAGGAAAATAAATAAATAAGAGGAAACAAGGAAACACAGAAATAAATTATTAAGAGGATGCAGTCAAAGAGCTTTTCTTCTGTTTAGGAGGGACAAGTTTTATGAGGAAAGTAAAATTAGGAAATCTGGAAGCTGCATTGGAAGTCTGCTTCACTGAAGAAGGCAAAATTGGTGAAATGGTGAGTGTTTGCAGCCAAGCAGGACTGACAATCTGAAACACTGTCTGCTGTGAAGCTCTCATCATATGATTTGATAGAGTATCTCTGCATTTAGACCATCAACATCTAGTTTGGACTGGACAAAGAAGAGACATCTGGAATTTGAAGAACATTTGAGTGTATGACAGAGTTTTTCCCAAATCTTGGAAGTGTATTTCAGATTCACTTTGTTGATGGAATTGACTTCTTGCAGGTTTTTGTTTGCCTCATAATGGGAAGGGATTACTGGCTGTCTCATGTAAAAGAGGAATGACAAACGGGATAGCAAATCACTGCTGTCTGACATATCAACATTGAAAGTTGTGGATTTTTAACATCCATATATTGATGTACACATAAATGTACAATTAAAAATGCACTGGTAGATGCATCAGGTCCCGAGGACTGCTTTAGATTATTTTATTCATGTTGAGTGAGCTTCAGAAGCTACTTGAGAGCGAGGTATTTCTCAAAATAAGTAAGGCTTATTAAATTTTTATATAGCCTTAAAGAAACACCCCCACAGATACTCTTTGTACTGTCTCTTTTCAAATAAAAGAATATGTTCCTTTGCACTGGAACCAGCTGGCTTCACCAAATAGCGTATAATTTTAAATGATAAAGGCCTTTTACTAGCTCTTGCATTTAGAAGTGCAATTTGAATACCCAGGAAATCAATATCGGCTTTGCTACATGATTACAACCAAATAATTGAAATATCAGAAGGGCAGTGAACCACAGAGCCTTTGTACTGAGGAAATAAGACATTCTAATGACAATGCTTTCAGTACTCACACAGCTCTTAATGTAATTGTGTGCAACTTTTGGAAGTACTGTTTTCAGCACTCTGCAAAGAACATAGGTGTGTAAAAATGAGCACCTGAAAACACCAATGACACTTTTGTGTCATGAGTTTTTGAACAGGACTCCCCATTGCTCTCTATAGTACTGCTGCAGACAAGCCACAGAAACTCACACAGGGAGGAATATTATGCAAATCCAAGCCAAAGTGGCAAGATTGATTGTGGACAAATCTAAAGGCTAGAAACAAGCCACTACTTCTTGCAAGCTAGGAGCAGTGCTTTATGAACCCTGGTTCCTCTGAAAAAAAAGAAAAAAAAAAAAAAAAAAGAAAAGAAAAGAAAGAATCTGTATAAGGGAAATACTTAATTCATGTTTTCACTTGTAAAGAAAAAAGGATTCTCCCTTATGATATAAAATCAGGAGAATCTGTAGGTGAAGAACAAGTCAAGGTTAATATAAATTATGTATCTGCTACTTAGTTGCAAGGCAGAGCAAAGGAAAAAAGCAGGCTTTCTTATCAAAGAATGACTGCAATATTATTTCAAAGGTATTCACTGTGATTGTAGGATAATAGTTTTAAAACTGGAGTAAGCATGAAGGTTGAGCAGCTTACTTAATGAAGTGCTAGTCTTTTATCCCTGGAAGTATAATTTATATCCATCTTTCAGTCCCAAGTAAAATTAGTGGCCTCATCTTTGTCCCTCATGGACAGTAATATACATTATATAACTACTGCATGTAATTTGACATGATTTAGTACAACCAACAGTCATTTTGTCAGTAGAACACCAAGCTTCAACTACCATGAAGGCTAATATAGATATATAGAGATAGAGATATATATAAAAATATATATGTATATATATATTTTTTTTTTTTTTTTTTCCCCAGGAGAGCAACTTACAAAAGCATGCTTTAGTTTTTGCTGAGGAGTTTCTAATAATCTCCACTTTTCCCATTGCAAGCCTCATTCCAGTTGTCATCATTATCTCCAGCTTCTGTATCAATCCGTCTAAGATCCAGATGATGGCAGTGAACTTTGTGTTACATCTATTGTTTCCGTTATTTTTTCTTTTAGTTTCCACAGGATTTTCTTTTAGATCTGAAACTCTAGTCATTTTACGTACAACAACAGTACCTGCTTGAGTGGAGACCTAAAGGAAGGCGATGTTGGCTTAATATGAAATTTTGCAGAAGGTCTTGCAGCTATTTTTCAGTTATCTAATCTGGAAAATTGTTTGTTTCTTTTATTATTTTCACTAATATAAGACATCTTTTTGTATTCATAACCTACAAGGATGAATCTGAGACTACTAGTAGATCTCAATCTTATAACATTTTCAATACACATGGTAGTTACATTTTTGGTGTGGCTTTCCAATGAAAGTGACCCCATAAACACTGATGTTTGCAAACCCCATAACCAAATTTATCAGATTTGGAAGATTTGCACTGTGAAATCATCTAGTGAACTAGTGAGATATAGTGAATATGGGTAAAGTGCCCATTGTCAGAATATATGGGAGCTACCTTTGCTTGCATCAGTCATTTTTCTCAATATTTCACCCACCGTGTAAAGAACTTATGAAGTTGTTTTTCTCTAAGAAACACTAATTGATTTTCATTGTAGTGAACGCGGATCTTCAGTTTGTGTCAAGAGCTTTTTGCTGTTTATATTTCTGCATAAGTGTAAGGTCCAAATTTCAGTCACATTCAGCCCCATTGATTTGGATTAGGACAGGTAATATACATAATAATGCTCTGAGAACCTCAGTTTCTTAATTTCTTCACATGTGTGTACTTGCAAAGACAAATTACTGCTCTCCTACTCCCATCATTTAATGGGAAATTTTCTATTTAGTGATTGCATCAGTGGTTCCTCTGCATATTGTGCAATATCTACCTTCTTTTTAGCTTACTGAGCTCTATCAGATGCTTTTGTTCCCTTCTGAGTAGTGAAAGCTAAGGTCTTAAGTATGTTTGTGAAGACTTCACTCACAAAAGCAGCCTCAGTGAATCAAATCCTACCTTGGGAAAAGCAGTTACAAAAGCATTGTGTTTGATTCTTCAGTTAGTAACAAATTTGTTTTAAATATATTTTAATAAAAATTAATTTTTAATAGTGAATTAATAGGTTAACCAGATCTGACTAATTTTATTAAAGTATTGTACTGGTGTAGTTGCTAAAATATTCAGAACTTTTTTTTTATTTATTTAACATTTTTTTCACTCTGTTGTTGACAGAAAATAGTAAATAGCCACCTATCTAAATCCTGAATAGGATACTTCTATTTATTTATTTAAAATTTTGAACGTACAGCTAAAGGCAATTTTAAAAGATTCCGGATAGACAGTTCTGAAAACATGATAGTAGATAGTGCTTTTATCTAATTCTCATACACTATTGAGCTCAGTTATGAGATTTTTGATTAAATGACCTCACTATTTTGTCACTATATTACAAAAAGGAAAAACAGATTCCCTTCTCTCTCAAAATCATAAACTACCCACCTCTGTTTACTTGTAAACTGTACATTTTCTCTTAGCCAATAAGGTTTTAGGGGGTTTTATTTTGTCTATTTTCAATTTACTGTACTTGCAGCTATTTTCAAGCTGACAATGAATTTAGAAAGTGGAGGAAAAGCTGAAATACGATCCATTCTTAACAACAGGATAATCCAGATAATTGTTGTAATGCATCAAGGTATATTATTTTTAAAAAAATAACAATTCAAAAAGCATGTTATGCATGAGAGTGATGGTTTCCTGTACTCAGCCTTATTCTGACAATACAGAAATAATGTTTACAATTACCTGGAAGATGATTACTTCTCTGAAAAAATAGAAAGGGTGCATTTAGACTTATATTTTCATTCACTTCTGTCCACAAAATCTTTCCTTTACAAAAATAATGCAAACCCTCATTACTCAACAGTGCTTGAATTATAGCAAACTGTGAGCTCGTTTGTGTTGAAGTGGGGGATGACTTAAAGAAAAAACAGAGAATTCAGGAGCTGGATTATGACTTGACATGGTACTTAAATTCACCCTTCTAATAAGCCTAAAATACCACATCAAGGAGAATTTCAAAGACTACCTTTTTACACAGTCTGTACAGAAGTCTCTTTTTTTCGGTCTCAAAAGCTTTCAAGGGCAGAAAGGCCAAGGCATGAACACTGTCTCATCTGCAGAATTCTCATCAAACATAGCATTTAAGAGCAGAGTTTACTATTTTGTGTTTTATGAAAGAGATTCAGATAGTTACTGGTTTAGGTTTCATTTAATTATTAAATAACTTATTGGATCTTGATTATTTATTATGAAATCCTTTTGACAGAAGAAAAACTCATTTAAATACACTCATTAGCTGTTTAATATTTCTCTACTGTGAAAAATTACTGCACTTTGTTCTTTATTACTATGCAATCATGATTTTTCAGAAAGACACATTGCTTGGTTAACCTTAAGGAAGAGGCTGTATAGTTGACACAAGTCGTTACTTACAGGCCTGGAGTGTACTGATCTGTAAAAGTATTACCAAAGGAAAATCTATAAGATACTAGTAAATTAAAATCGACATCTACCTCATCATCTTCATGAAAAGAAAACAGAAAAGGCCATGGAAGCAAATATCTCATTATCAAGTGTGACAAAGTTTTAATTAGGGTAATTTTTCAAGGATGTTTGCTTACTGGGCTGTGGCTTTTATTAGTCCCTGATTCTTCAAATATTTAATGTCACTGTCACTCACTTCCTATTGACAAAACGTGTCTACAATAAATGAACAACAAATTCAGCGATGTCCTCATAAAGCTTTTTTCCTTTTTTCCCCTCATACAAAGGGGGAAGGGTTGAGTGTCCAAACTCACTGGAGCAGAAGCTGTTCTTTTTTCTGCACAAGTAGGAGCTGTTGCAGTACTGGAGCTCATGCTGTAATTCAACCATGTTTTAGAGCTAAACTTCATTAAAAACAGGAAGTCAGGCTTGGAGTTATGGACCTTTATCACTTTTTAAATGCAGTTCTTGCATCTGTTCAATTGCTTCTGCTTGTTTGTTTGTTTGTTTGTTTTGAGAATGTTTATGGAATTGTAACACTTTTAGTAAAGGAACTATGAAAAAATTACGTCCTACTTCACAGAAGGAGACATGGAGACACATATTCTAGCAAGATACATCAGTCTATATATTGTCGAGATTCTCTGGATTTTTTTAGTTGTTTTTATTAAAGTTATTGTTAGACAGAAGGGGTTAAGGATGAGCTATTCTTTGTTGACGTAAGAATGCCAATTTTATCAGATAGTTTTAACTATAATATTGCATGTTTTTATAAACACAGTTATAAGACTTATAACTATTAAATATAACAACTACATAGTTGTAATTTTGTATTTATTGCCTATGCCCAGGCTTCTCTATTTAGGAAAAAAATGGGAGGGGGGTATAGAGCACTAGTGAGATACACTGTGTGTTTCTGGTTTTGGATGTTAAAACAAAAATCAAGGTACTTTGGATAACGAAAACAATTCAGTTTGGTCATTTTGAAACTTACTTGCATTTTAGTATTCAAAACCATGGTCTCACTCAAGCACAACAAATCTAAAAAAAAAAAAAAAGATTCAACATTTCAGCTGGTTTTAGATTCAAAAGGAGTAAGATCAGAAGAATGTTCAGTCAGAAGTCCTACAACTGAATGGGTTTTGCAAGAATTCTTAAATCTTTTTTTAGCAGAATGTTTACAAGAATTTTTTATCAATGTGCCATTAAAAGGAAGACTAGTGTATGAAATGAAGAATCCCTACAGCTAACTCACATTCAGGAATGGGCACATAAAACAAAGAATTGTCTTGGCTGAATAAAATATCAAGCACGTGAAAAATTTCAGTGTAATCTTGTTTTTCAAAATATATATATATATATATATAAAAAAATTCTTTTTATTTTTACCTGAATAAAATAAAGACTCCTGACACCAGTAAGAAAACATACATATTTTAAGTAAGAGACAAGTTTGCCTCTTATGTGTTTTAAATATTTAAGTCAATAATATTCACTGTAATATTCTTGAGGAAGTGAACTGTTCTTGTACTTGAACATTGCATTTTGTTACTTATGTGGAATTTAATTTAATACGAACCCAGAATTCAGAACAACTTATATTTAAAATAAGATTTTCAGCCATGTGTAAGGTAAACCATTAGTTCTGATGGAATTGTTTTAATATTTTTGGAAACATGTAGCTGTAAAAGTGAAAAGTTTTATTTTTATTTAATGTAGAAATAGTGTATATCATGTCTTTAGTTGCTTTTCTTTTCTTTTCTTCTCTCTTCTCCTCTTCAAATTATAGGTCCACATAAGTGCTTGACAGAGCTTTCACTTTGTTTTGTAAAATTTATTTTTTACTGCTTGTTAATAAGCTATTGCCATAGTGTTTCATTTAATAATATTAGGTTTACAACCTTCCTCTACAAGAAAACGAAAAACAATTTTTCTTTCTTTGTTTTCCTAAATTACCTGTGTATTCCTTGTATGTTTATTGCAATTCTGATGTATGCATCTTTTCTTAGTCATGTTCATCAAATAACATCCCCAGACATACTGCAAACTGAACCTTTATGGCAAATCTCAGACCTATATGCTCTATTTTGTTTTGTTTTATTTTGTTCAGAATCACATAATATCTAAGCATACTTCCAATAGCTTTCAATAGGCTGTGGAGAGCAGAGTGAATACTTCCATAAGTCACAGTTGATTTTGTTTTAACAATGCATAACAGTTGAAATAGATTGTCAGCTAAATTAGTGTATCACCAGCTGCTACTTCAGTGACCACAGAGAAAGTAAAACTCTTCACAAGAAAAGATTATAAGAAAATGCATAATGTAATATGAATTGTCAATGTGAGACTCTTGAGCAAAAAGGTGACACATGCAGAAGGGTTATCTGAAGCCCTCAGGTAGACTGGCTAGAGGAATCCTACTTGAATGGCCCCTGGGGGGTTCTGGAGATTAAGTTGTCTCTTTCACTTGGATAAAGTCTGGCAAACCAGCCGACTCCAGTGGAGAATGTCAAACCTGTTGGAAGTTACTTTGTGTTGCAAAGCAGCTGCATAAAAGGAGAGTTAATTCTCAGCTCCCCAGAAGTCATCTATACCTAGTTTCAGGAACGTAAGCTTCATGTGGCCAAAGGCTAATGATAAAGTTAAGACATTTCCCAAATGAAAAGTAAAGGGTATGCACCAATAAAACTGAAATAGAGTGAAAAAGTCTGAGAGACACTGAGAGGCATTTAGAACTATTTCTATAAAGTCTATGTAGTCTACGGAGTCTTCTTTTAGGAACTTTCATCAAAAGAATTAAGTGAAGTATTGTTTTGTAAGGCAAATGTACCTAATTTTTTTTTTTTTTTTTTTTGGTAGTGGGGAGAAGGGGAACAAAAGCAATTCAAAATGTTCATCTTTTTTTCAATGTAATTTGACAGGCTACAGTGCCTGAGAATCTGTTATGAATCAGAAAATGATCAATAGTAACAGCAGTGTTTAGTCTCATAGTTGTGTCTTAGGATATAAATCAGTCTCCATATAGGAGAAAGAGCTGTCAAGACAATTCACTCTAGCAATGGAATAAATATATAAAGAAGATAAAAGCATTGTAAAAAATAAATGTAGTCCAACAACCATGCAATTTATTATTAAAGTACTACAGTGAATATAGAATTTGGAAAATTGAAAAGCTAACTGGCTCCCATAAGCTGCCAGATAAATGACTTTAAATCATATGTTTATCTTCAAGATTAGTAGAAGATACTTCTTCATGGCCAGTTAAAATAATATATATATATGTGTATGTGTGTGTATATAAATATATATATTATTGCTAAAGTGACAAACAGCTGAAACTCATAGTATGAATTAATTATGTTGATTCTCAAGAATGCAAGGAAGGCAAGTGAACAAACTGTGGGGAATGTGAGGAATACAGAAGGCAGCTATGCTGATGGATAGGAAGGAGGTAATAGATGTGATATTTCTTTACTTTAGGAGCATTTCTTACACATGACATTCTCAGAAGCTGATGCAGACAAAATTAAATTACTATAAAGTAGGTTATGATATTGGATACTCTTTCTTTATATCACTATATCTTTATATCACTGAAGTGATAGAGGAGGAAAAAGATGCTGGTTCATGTTTTGCAAGTCTGAACAATGTCTTTTCTGTGTACGTAAAAGGGAGCAGTTGCTCAAATTTCTTGTCTATGCTTTTTCTCAAGCTCCTAAGATGCAAGTCTGAACTATGTGTGAATAAACCATGACAAACTTCCTTTATAACTGTGGAAAAAAAAATAAGTATTTCTGAAGTATGGTTCATCTTGTCTCATGACAATAGATGACACATGAATTGTACCATAAGCGTGCCTGTTGTGTCGCACTGGCTCTAAAGATAATGAAGAGAAAATAACTCACTGGAAGACACTGAAGAGAGGATAATTAACCCCCTCTACAATAAATATGTATCAGTTAAAATACAAGAGAGATTAAACTAGATATCGTATTTGAAAAAAAAAAAAAAAGTCAACACATGAAAGCTTAGAACTTTTGTTCTCCATTGTACAGTGCAGCAGACTTGCTGAGAACTACTGGAGTTTGAGAGAACACTCATATTTATGATGGAAAGATTTGAAATTGTAAAGTTCAGTAGAGATAAGACCTGGTTTGTGATAAAAGAAATCAAATACCCAGAACACATTTCACAGATGATTGCCAGATGACAGCAAAGCTGAAGTTCCTAACTATGAAACCACTATGGGGCAAAAAGTATCTCAGGATGGTTGGACAATTCATTCATCATAGCATGGGAAAATGATCTTTTCCTGAGGCAATGGTCATGGTAATCTGTAGTGTTCATAAGAACACGACAATGACTATGGACACCTGTTCTGGTTTTAGTTAAAACAAGACCAATTTTCTTTTAGTGAATTTTCCTTTCTGCTAAGTTCTTCTAAGCCTACAGTTTAAAGGCATTTAGTTTGCATGAAATAGATCACTACAGAAGAAAGTGCTTCCAAAGATGTTCCAAGAGCTTGCCCAATACAACACATAAGCTCTACTTCCAATCTACCAACAGCTCCAAGAGGAATAAAGTAAAATTAAGCTGAAAGTAGTAACAAACTTATTTCTTTTTGTGTCAGACGTGATATTATTAGCGCATATGTGGAGTACAGAAACAAGGACAACTGGACCATAAACCTTTTGGTTCATTTCTCATGAAACCTCTTCCAAAGTCCCATGTTAAATGACAACATTTACTGCTTTAATGCAGAGAAGTCACAGACATTGCTGAGATGATAAATGAACATCCCAATCAAGAGCTGCAGAATGACTCATGGAAATCAACAAACACTACCTAGTGTGTGGTTCAGCTATGCTCTGAGGTAGGAAAATGTATCATCTAGCCAAGTGAATTACTATTTTCTTTTTGCTCTCCAGGCAGGAGAGACTCTCAATATCTACATCAAGAGACCATGCAACTGGTAGAGGAAGGGCCAAAAAGGGACATTACCTGGGTCTCAGCTCTGTTCCGGGAAGCTTGCTAATAGCTTAGAGTACTATCATAAAACACAAATATGCGTAGAAGTAGTGGTACCACTCAGGTACTAGGGAATAAATCAGCAAAATTTATATCCAAACCCAATAAATGTTCTGAAGCAAAGGGCACTAAATTCAATAAAGGCAAATGCAAAGTAGTACACTTGCTTTCTAGTGCATACATAAACCAGGGAATACTTGGGCCAGACAAAGAATTACAGATCACCTGAAGTAAAAGTGCAACACAAACTGCATTGAAGTCAACAACATAATGCCTCTTAAGAAAAAGTAAATGCTTTCTGAAATGGATTAAGACCGCATTTCACATTTAGCTGGATCCTGCTCTGACCTGGCAATAGTCTAACCATGGCTTATCTCCTGACCACTTCCAGCTCTAGGCTGTCTTACTGTAGTGGGGACCTGCCTCATCCAGGTGATCTTAAATGCCCTTCTACACACAATGTATACCACAGGTAATTTTAAATAATGTCAGTGGAGGCACAGAGTTGTTTTCTGCTGACTGATTGAAGAAGTGCTCATCTTAAAGTGTGAATACCATGAATTTAAACTTGTTATTAGTTGAATGTTTGGTGCAGGAACATGCACAGAGTCATGCACCCATCTCAGCTAAATGCCATGGGCAGGAACTTGGGAGAGCGGCCTCCCACCATGCAGCCTCTCCCCGTTCCACTTGTGCTTCAGGTATCACTGGCTGTTTGTATCCTGGGTGGAGCAACAAAGAAGAAACTACACAGTCACAGGTTTTCTCATATGAGCCCAAAGTTCTCCTGAGCTGCCACATCTTAAGGAAGATGGTACCAGCTGCCTATGGACTGAGCTGTTTGCCTGATGGGTCCAGATGAGGATACAGCGAGAGTGGGTTAGGAGTTCACTCAGGTCACTAGACCAGATATAGAACACAGACATAGCCAAATAGGAACATTGCATGTTCGACAGGGGAGGTAATCATTTAAATTATTTTGATGAGTTTAGCATTGACAAGGCCTCGGAAGGATTATTATGCTGAGTTCTACACACCAAGGCTTAAGTAAATTGTAGGAATACTGGAACGAAATTGAAGAGTAAAATAATAATGAGGGGTTTAGGAAGAATAACCTGTGAAGACAAGCTGAAAGCACTGCTTTGTTTAGTGTAAAAAAGGAGACTAAGGGGAGACATTAAAATAGTCTTCAAATATGTAAAAGATTATTAGAAAGACAATTCATGATCTCCACTTTACCCGAGGACAGAACAAATCATAATTGACTTAATTTGCAGAAAGGGATATTTAAATTAGTTATTATGAAAAAAATATTTCTTAAACTGTGCATAGTTAATTGCTGGAAAAAAGTAACCCAGGGAAATAGTAGAATTTCTGCTGTTAGATCTTTTTTATGAACACATTTAAAAAACATCTGTCTGCTACTCTCATTTTTGTGAATAAGGATGATTGCTGCATTCCTAAAAATTAGCATATTTTCCTTCTCAAAAATCTATACATACATGTGTGGCTTGAGATATTATTTTAACTGTATTTTTGCTTCCAAGGGGAATGGAAATGAAATATTGTAAAAAAAAAAAAAGGACAGTAACACTAAAAGCAGAAAGCAGATAATGGGAGCATTGATACTAAACCTCTAACAGGGATTTTGGACAGCATGTGCTGGGGAAGGGCAGTTTCAGTTGTTCTTTAGAGGGTTCTTGGCATATACTGTAAAACTAATTTTTACAAAGAAAACCACACCTCTGTATCTGGAGTTGCATGACTTGTTAAAAAGATGAACTTCTGTGAGTTTTTTGTATTCATAGTTTGTCAAGTAACACTGTAAGACTATTCTTTCTCACTGATATTATCACAGGCAGTTATTTCTTGTTGTGTTTTGTTTGTTTTTCAGTTGAAAACCTTTGAGTTTTTGTTACATTATTCCCTAAAATATTTCTTAATGAGTCAGAAATTCCAGTCAGTCTCCAAAAAACTCCAAGGACAGCTACTGATGCAAGCAAATTTGAAAAGCACAGCTCACATGCATGATAATTTACTGGAGAGAAAATAGCTATGTTTTCTATCAGTTAGGTTTATCAGTCCAGATGTGGTATGCAAGATAAACACACCTTTGTGCTATCTTGGCACAAAGCAATAATTCATTGATTTTGTTAATTATTGGTATGCTTCACAACATCTCTCTTATTCAGATAACAGTGTATGCCATGCGAAATGTCGCCAAGTATTCCAGGTTGCATAATAGTTTGAAACTACTATTTTTCTGATAATATTTCACAGTTGTAAAACTGGTGAAAGCTTTGTGAGCAAAGTTTGAAAGCTCATATGCAGCCTTCTAGGGAAGGTAGTGCAGTTGCAGCTCCTCACAGAGCTTGAGCTCATTCTCAGCTCTTGATGATGTGAACTGCTTAAGCAAAGGCAGAACAGAGAAGTAGCTTTGGAAAACAGGAACATCTGGTGCAGTGGGGCAGCTTTATATATCCTAAAAGTATAACCTGTGGGAGAACAAGAGTAAAAGATTAAAAATGTCCAAGCTCTCTTTGTCTTTCCTGTATTCTGTGCAACAGAATAGGTAGAAATGGATTTTACCATTCTCTGCCATGTTTTCTGGACAGTACAGCATTGCAGATACATTTGGATGAGCTCTGTTAAAAATGCCATTGTCTTTCACAGAGAAATTCAACATTTTCAAAATTTTGTTGTTTTTTAAAAAAGCTTCACTGTTTGAAAAAGTTTTTCATTATACAATGTGTTCTGTTCACTATTTTGTGTTTTTCTTTTCCCTTATTCTTTCTTTCCTCTCTTCTTTACTGTTTGGTTGCTGGGCACCTTTCTTTGTTGTTTCATAGCCCACTGGTTTTTGGAAGTGAACTGTGTCAGTTATCAGGTACTGGAAGACAATATATATTCATCTCATTCTTACGGAGCTTGCTTAATTCAGCACAAGAGTATTAATAGAAAACATGTAAATCTCATGTGTACACAGAAAACACTCATGTATAACACATTCTGCATGAGTATCTCAGATTATTGCAGTGCAGAAACCTACAAAAACAATAGCTTTTAAACAGAGCAAAGTGAATAAGGAAGAAAAAAAGAAACTAAGAAAACAAGAAAGAAAAATAATTGAAAATCAAGATGGTTTAAGGACCAGATTTAACAAGTCTGATTAGATCTGCGGTTCTCTTGTCTGTTTGTTTTCTCCTTTCTTGATGAATGCTGTCCATTGAACATTGTTAATCTTGGTTGAAAAAAATCTTAGATATTTTGCCACAAAGAGATCTATTTCAAGGAGCTTGGAAGCTTTCTTTTTCTCTCTAGACCAGCTGGCTTAGTATAAATCTGCTTTATAATCTCAGATATACAACAGCGTTTCTCCTGTGTAAATGCAGATTGCATATCAAAATACCTATTCCAATATACATTCTGATAAACTTTTTTTTTTTTTTCCAGGAAGCTATTTTGCTAAATTAGCCTGTAAAATAAGTTGTCCAGAAAAAGTCCTCTTAAAGAAATAAAATTTGTTGGTTTTGATCTTATCTAGCAAACGTTAAAATAACTAGAGATATGTGAATCCAGTGGAGTATGACTTTTTAAAAGTGTCATCAAAGAAGGTAAAGGTTTTATCTTTCATCATAAATTTGTTTTGCTATAAATAAGGAAAAGTATATACTTAAATAAATAAATGTTGAATTTAGGCATCCTGGTTTTCAAAAGAGGACTCTCAAAATTTGCTACCCAATCTCAAAATCTAAACAAGGAACTAGGTAAAATCTTTTTTTATATAAATTTTCAAAACTCTTATTGGTATGATATTTTTTTGTCCCAGCAGTATCACTGTGGATGGTAAAGGCACTAATAGTCCCACTGACATGAATTAGAGAGAGCTGAGACTCAATACAGTTGATACTAAAGCAATAATTTTAGGCCTTCAACTTCAAAGGATTCAAAATTAATTCAAGGTAATAATAAATTTTTCTGTCTTTTCAAATAATTCAAAATTATACATTCAAATTAAATACAAATTATTAATTTTAAATTTATTTAAAGTCAAGTATTATTAATTCCTAACTTCTTTTTTTTTTTTTTTTCCCTGTAAGGTCACTGTGCTTGATCCAGAGAGGTTTTATGGGTATAAGCTTGTGTTTGTATAATTCTGGCCACTGTGGAGTACTGAAAGAATCTGGACTGTATTATCATCCCAGAAAGGAGTTTCACACATGTAATTCCCATTAACACCTGTGAGGAAAATATAGTTCATATATCCCATTGGAGCAAAATACGAATGCAGTGCATGACAGCACCTGGTAAGGCAAGTCAACCCCATGTACTCTTCTTCAACAGAATAGGTTGGATAAGAAGAAAACAAAACCTAACTGCAAGAAGTTGGTGGCTTATTTTTATACAAATCTTCTACAGACGGTCATTTATTAAAAGAAGAATAAAACTATTGGTGTTAGAGTTTATCTGTGTTTATCTTGGTGTCTCTTATATTTAGAAGTGTCATAGACAAGATTAACCTCTAACAAGCATACTTGCCGAATGTTCAGATTAAATCTGAAGCTTTAATGAAGGTTTATCAGTTTGAAAGTGCTCTGCTTGTGTGGTCTTGTAATGGTCTTCCAAGTTAGACAATAGAAAATACAAATAAAATAGTTTCCAGGGGAAAAGACTTAAAATTCTTACACAAGAATCATCCTTACATTAGAACTATCTACATCCACACACAGAATATTGATGCTGATACTCTACCCTAAATTTCAGCTTGAATTTTTTAGCTTTCCTCAGAGTTCTGCAAAATATTTTAGTGGAACCAAATTCTGTGCTGAGAAAAAGATACACTGGAAAAGCTACTTATCTCACCAAATTTATCACTTGAGGGGAAAATATGCACCTCAGCTTTTGACATTTTCCATGGAGGTTATGAATGTGCGTGGATCTATTCTGGTGTACAAGAATGTGTGCATGCATGTCAGTACAAGGTTCAAGCACACACCATTCCCTCTGTTCCTTCTGTGCCTTAGTCCCACTGGAAGAAAACCCAGCACATGAGCAAATCCAAGCAGATGCACACAGATGGATCCACAATTACTTCCAACATATCCCTTAGTTTGAATTAGTGGCCTAATAAATATCTTGACCATTTTTTTCTTCCAAAAGCCATCCATTATTTCTTTTTTCCTTGACTTTCTTTACTCAGTTCCTAATGTAAGTGAAATCCAGAATCGATATCTAAAGCTATTGCCTGTAAAGCTGAAAAAGAAATCTGCCATTAAATGTGAAACTAAGCAAAATTATAATAAAATAGGCATAATAGAGCAGGAATCAGTGGCTCTGTGTAAAAGGCATTTTGCTAGGGTTCTAGATACATGACAATGACAGAAGTTGCCTCTAGGCAACAG
Organism: Streptopelia decaocto; assembly: GCF_964273445.1. Taxonomy (NCBI): domain Eukaryota; kingdom Metazoa; phylum Chordata; class Aves; order Columbiformes; family Columbidae; genus Streptopelia; species Streptopelia decaocto. The sequence continues at coordinate 80,283,474 of NC_138656.1, read as the reverse complement.
GATTGTAAGTAGTACAATAGTAGGTTGGAAAGTATTGGGTCACTTTGGCCAAAGAGTAAAAGCTCACTAGACAGATCACTTCCTCTAGAGATAGAGGACTGGGTGCTTGGGGAACCAGGAATTTCCATCCAACCAGAATGGAGAGTGGTAGAAGAAATGGACGGACAACAAAAACATAAATGCAAGGAGAAATTAAGTCAGAAAGCAGAAGCAGTTAATGGGAGAGAGGTCAAAGAATAATATCCAGGAGAAGTGTGAACAGTAATTAAAAAACAAAGAACATGTTGTGGACTAACTCTGCTAACAGGTTTCAGTGCAGAAAATCAATGGGCCGAAATCTACTACTGGTACAGAAACTGCTAGTAGAAGGAATATAAAAGGGAAAGCGATCAGAAGCCTTAATTTGGCCAGAGAGATGATACAAAGGAGAGAAGACTTCTGGTCTCTTTGCTCTGTTCTCTTAGAAAAAACAGACCAGAGGTTCTTCAATGGAAAAAGCAAAGCTTATGGAGTCATTTCTGAATATAAAAACTTCCTCTGGGAAGGTGAACTAAAAGTTAGGTTGGGAACCATTCTTGTGGTTGGTTCTAAATATTAGCAATGTATGCCAAGAGAACACTGAGGGAGACAGAGGATGACTATGAGGAAAGCAGCATTGATTAAAATATAATAGGACAAGTAGTAGTGACAGTTTACAGTGTACTGCAAGTTTTTGTTCCCAGGTAAATCCATGATACTCAATTTGTTCTTGTAATCAGACATGTAATCGCAGGAACAACCCACAAAGTTAACAATAGACTCAATTTAATTTAGTCTATAATGGAAAACAATAATTATGATAAGCATCCTTGGTCTTCACTTTCTCTCACATTGTCCATTTATGCTAACACTTATGTGTATGTAAAAAGCCAGGTGTCATGGAGACCTGCTTGCTCCCTCAGTTAAATCCATTCCTGTCTGGCATTTTATCAAACTGGTAAGTTTATAAAGCAAATACATGTGCCTGCACCTCAGGGAGGGTAACATTTCTCTGACACATGCAGTTATCATCTTAAAATGTGTCATCTATTATACCTTAATAAAGTATTGTTTTTACAAATGGAACTGATTATTTAAGTGTGCAAAACATTTAAAAATTCCTCTTATGGAGGAAAGCTATTACAATAAAATGTTCTGCTGTACCTCACTGTTTTCAGAAGCCAGTCAGAGAGTCCAAGAATGAATGAATGAACAAATTTATGAAAATCGAACTCTTCACAAACAATTGGGAAACAGAAAAAGAAATTGAAAGATTCATCAAATAGATTGTTTACAATGAATAGTTGAAGCCCGCTCTATTCACAGAAGATGATAATCTGTTTATTAATGCCTACTTACTTTCTTATTATTTTACCAAAATTCAGAATATAATGCTTAAAAGGCAGTTTGGCATTTCCGATATTTGAGTAACACTTTAATTACATATTAACTTTTTTAAACAATTAGAAAACAACAATAATGTTACAGAAGGTAAAAAAAAAAAAAAAATATAGAGAATTAGCAGATGATAAAAATCACCTCATAAAGTCTGAAGACTTAGGCCAAAAATTAAATTTAACCAAGGTAAAATAATTCCTGTGGTTCATGTATTTTCTTCATAACCCTTGCCACATTATTTTCAGATTCAAGGTCTTTCTCTTCTCCATTTTTGTTATTAATATTTTGATTGTGACTCTGAGTTTTAATCCTAAGAATCCCTTTTAAAGAGATAAAGTCATTTGAAGGAAATTATTCAACATGTTACACTCCAGTCAGACATATTACCCCTTCTGACAACTGACAGCTTTGCATTATACTGTGTTAGTATGTTAATTATTGCCAACAACAGTATTAAATGAAGTCCATAATATGATTGTAATTGTACTTTTTTTTTGTAAAAGATAACAGCTACATGGATATCATATTTAGGACCATATTATTGACAGATGCCTTCCAGATCATCAACTCTGCTACCTTAATACAGCAAATCAGCACACACAAGTCACATAGCTCTCCCATATAATGCTTAACCCTTGCCCATTGCTCCCATTGGAAGGTCCAAATCTTGTTTATCTGATGGCTTGTTGCCCAGTACTGGCACACATTTTGACCATGCGATGGCTACATTTATTCACGCACCAGTATTATCATTTTAGAAAAGATCTGAAGATACCTTCAAGGAAAATAACGCTGTCACAGATATTTATGATAGAACTAGGAAGTACATTTGGGGTAAAGAGAGAAAAATGCATATGTAAAGCTAAATGAGGGCTGCATGAAAGCTGTTATGCTCAAAGTGTCAAATTGAATCCAAACACTATCCATGTATTATTGTAAGTACTACTATTAGCATCTTTCAGACAACACCTGTTTTGCACATCAGTTATTCTGTATATCGGTACTGTTTATGCAAGACTGGCTGAAGTTAAAAAGCAAAGAGATAATAAAGATCTCTGAAATCCATATGTAGACTCTAATTTTAGTTTAGCATTTTCATGAAGAAAATTAGCATTCAACAGAAGGAAGATAAAGGAAGTTATGAAGTGGGCAGTGTAATGTTCCTCAGCCTGAAGTTAAAGTACTTTACGTCTTTATCTCCTACTTTTCAGAAGTTTTTATATAGTTACTCCAGTTGCAAAGCTAGGATGCCATTGATAGAGAAGAGAGCAGCTTTTTGGGCAGAATGGACAGATGATCTGTGGACTTGTACAGTAGAAATAAAAAGAACAAATAGTACAAAGTGGGAAATGTCCCTGCAAGAGACATTGCCATAAATTTAGCTGCCTGAAGGTGAGGAGACTGATCAAATTAGCCATCTAGCCTTCCTTCTCTTTTGCAGTGAATGGAGAGAAAAATGCAATTAATCCTTCCTATTTGGGACACTTCGGTTAGAATAGAGTGTATGAATTTTCCCAGAAAATATAGAGGAACTACAAGCTGATCAATTTAGATTTGATGCCATAATTTTCATATACATACATGAATTAATGCCTGGAGAAGCATAAATGTCCCATTTCACTTACTTGAAACCAGTCAGTCAAATGACAGCTATCGTTTCAAGAGTTGAGAGGGCGTATTATAAATAAAATATTCACTTAGTAGAAAATAAAATCAAGTATACTTTCAATTAGATACCTTCAAATACACTGGGACTCCCTCCCAAAAAAATTATGAATGAGGTGGAAATTTGTGTTGGATTTGTTTGAATGGCTGGGTCAAACATTGAAATGCACTTGAACTGAACTTTAAAACTGTATTCCTTAGCTGATAATGATGGATTCATATCCTAGTAAAATTGGATATAATTTCTAGTCATAGTCATCATAATGTCTAAAATAATAACACATCTTTTTCTTTGTTTTTATTTGGTCGTTTTAAATATTTGAGTAACAAATACTTCAAATTTGATTAAATCTCCAATTAAATTCAAGTCAATAAAGAATTTTTTAAAAAAAATAAACATGCAAAACTATGAAATTATTTAAACAGTGGACAGTGGTATCTTTTGCATTACATATCTGACCTACAAGATTGTTTTGGAGTTGATTTTACAAAGAGAAAATGTTTATATACTCTTCATTAAATTTTGATAGTACTCAGGGCTCACTAATTGCTACTGTATAAAATGTTGAGCCAAATTCTGATAAAATCAAATGCCTTGATGTTCATAGCTTAGAGTCTGAGGACTCAGGAATATTTTCCCTAAGAGAACTCACATCATTTAATTTTAATATGCATGTGTACTTTTCTCAGTAACAACCAGTGTAAGTAAATTGCAACAAGTAGTTTATTTAGTTCCCTTTCATGACATTTCAGGGAGAAAAGAAAGATCAAAGCTTCAAAATCTCCTGTAGAAAACTGTTCGTGAAGCGATTGCTGGAAAGAGTATAGAGGGTTTGTAGGGCGATTGCATGACCCATTCTTGGGGTGGCTCCAATACCCCCAGGTTATTAGGACAGGACTGTGAGCGCTCTGAAACACCTGTGCATTTGAGCACAGGACTAGAAACAGAAATACAGATAGAGTCAGCCTGAAAAGAGGCATAGAGGCAAGATGAAGAGTTGTCAGATGGAGGTGACCCTGGAGGAGTTCCTGTCACAGCAGTGGCCCCCGGCAGCCATGGCCCCAGGTAGCAGCCCTTACCTGACCATGTACCACACCTGTGAAGGGGGTGCTCATGATCCACAGGCTGGGGCAGAGGTGGGTTCCCTGGGAGCTGTGTCCTTCTGGGGATTAGATAAGGGGGGCTGGGAAATGCATAGCTGTTTAACACTTTGTAACAGTCTAGCATTGTGATTTATCACTTCTGATGTTATTGATCTTGGTTAACAGGTTATTAATAGATCAATGAATTGCTTCAATCTGAATGCAGTTTGAACCACATGAACTGATTGGTTTTTCCCCTGTGACAGGATCTACCCCAATCCAGTTTTATTTTGCCCAAGGTCAGAAATATGCAGTTATTTTTTCCTATGCATTATATTTCAGACAGTTTTCTCTTCCTTCACCATGGCTTTGGGGAAAGGGACTGTAGGCGGAGTAGACCATCCAGAACTGATTGTTCAAGCAGGGATCAAACACTGCAATGAAAACATCAAAACTCACGTTTCTGAATATCCTATTCTCAACTAGCTGATTTGTTCCCTAGTCTATTTCTCAGTTTTCAGTTTCTCTCTTCATTTTTTCTTTGCTTATCCACTTAACAATTCCCCTTATTTCCTAGTGAAACAGCAAAATAAATAAGTATCTAAAACTTCACTTAAGAGGCAATATAATTTTATTACCATTGAACTTTTGGCAGGAGTCACTCTTACGCTTTGTTGGTTCTCCATTGTGCTGACCTTGTCTGTGCAGGCAATAATTTCAATGATCTACTTTAAACTGGAGAAATGTTCTAATATTTTATTTTATTTTATTTTATTTTATTTTATTTTATTTTATTTTATTTTATTTTATTTTTATTGTAGAAACATCACTATTTAACTGAACCACTATTATTACCATAGCAACAGGTGTAAAAATGTTCTTACCATAATAATTTAGAGGGCCAAGTTTTATCCTGTGAGATGGAGGATCCGAATATGAAAAGGGTAGTGTGAGAGAGAATTAAACTTAATCTCTCACTTCAAAAGCAAATTAGCCTACTACTATACTAATATATAAAATATTATAAATCCCTCTTTCTTGTTTTAACAGAAAGAATATTTAAATTTGTACAAGCAAATCTCAATGACTTGAAATTTCACAGCCTTTCATCTCTTTTGATGTATTTATCTCTATAAGTTGAATGCAAATTGTTTAGTTAAGGTGCTGGATTGCTGAAAATCCAAATTGAACATGATATGAAAAGGTGAAAACAATATTATGATTTTTTCCCATCTCTCAACTAGATGAATCATCAGAGAGAAGGATGGAGTAAGTAGTACCCAGAAGACATGCTCTCATAAAGCACATCCTCAAGTTAAAATAGACCAGATACTTACGTGCTTTACTTAATCAGAATCAAAATCTCTTAGAAAGAGGTAACTATTTGGAGAAGGTAAGAGATTAGATTACTATAGTAAACAAGTAAGATTGTTGATCTATTCATTTACAGGCCATCCTGAGCTTGCTTCAGGCTCCTTTCTTTGAAAAATTATTCATCTAAAAGATTTATTAGCTATTTGATGAGTTTAAAATTTGAATTTCTTCTGTCACTTTCTTGGAAAGTAATTGCATGTGCGGTAATTGTTATGAGTTGGCTGGCTCTTTCAGTGTCTCCATGCTAAAATTTCACAGAGAGATTGAGTCCTACACTTTGTCAATGTCCTACGGTATATAAAATCTCCATGAGGAATTAGACTGGATGTTTAAAATTTGAATTTGTACAAAGGACCACAAGCACAGGCAAAATAATGAATCCATGTATACAGGCAAATGTGCTATGTGTGTGTGACAAAAAATATATATCCAGATATAACTATAATGACTTTGACTTTTTAATTCAAGGCTTTACTTTCTTTAGGTTTTCCTTTGCATGAAGCCCTTGATCTGGTTTTGTAGGGTTACTAACGATGTTAGGGTCAATAGTTGGCTAATCAAGCCAGTGACTATGTATCAAGGTTATATATGGAAGATTTCAAGAATCCTTTGATGATAATGTTAAAAAAATATGTGATATTATAATGAGTTATAAAAACCAAAGTAAAACTCTTCTTAGATTGTGGTATGGACAATGTATTCTTGGTTCAAAAATATATGTATGCGTGTTCACAAAGAATAAGCCAAACCCAGAAGTTTCTGTATTGTCTTCTCCCTTCTGATGTGGAACTATTTGACACTACATGTAGTAGCAGAAGATCCAAAGACCTCATTGTTTAGGTCTACAAGACTTTAGAAATACTGCCTACAGCCACAGGCATGACCTCACTCAATTCTGCAACATGATCATGAGTCATTGTCACTGTAAGCAGAGATCGTTCCAGTAGGGCCAGGGAGCTACTGACATATTTGGAAACAAGTTTGATGCACTTCCTATGTTATGATCAACTTTAACTGAATTGTTATAGGAATTTCATAATTTTCATTACATGTATTAAGACTTTTATTTAAGCTTTCCTTTTTTTTTTTTTTTTTTTTGCTTGCCAGAGGATGATCTTCCACCAATACTGAAAGACTGATCTGGAAGAGGTGGGTGCTACAACATTTTAAATGCTAGGCTACTTCAGGATACCTATTGATATCTTTGCCAATACAGTTGCTTGATGTGAAAACGCTTCCTTGGAGAAGACCACCAAGTGAGTACATACACACACAGTATAGAAAAACAACCCAGAATCTTTTCCTGGCATGAGTTCTAACAGAAACAGTTTTACTTGCAGATTCAGCTCCACAGAATCAATTTCTCTTGTGAAAACTAGGTGCAAATATTGGCTTTTGTGTGATGAGGGTTTATGTACTTCATTAAGATGCTGAGCACTGTCCCCGAGTGCCAAACATCTCCTGTGAGTGTTTTTGTGGCCACAGTCTCACAGGATTTAGCACTATAGACTTTAAATTAAAATTTGTCCCAATCTTATGGGTCTTAATCTGCTGAAATTACTTTCAAAAAGTCATGTTGCCTTGACTGAGACAATGGCAGGGCTTGAATTTAAAGAAGCAGAAGACCAGAGGGGTATAGCTGGTTAACCGAACACAGTGGAACACAGTAATTCAAAATTTCAGGAAAGAAATATTTAGATTCATGGTCCAGAAGTGGAATGTAGTGTCTGTTTCACATGTCTTGTATACTGTAGACCATGAAACACAGCACACTCTAAGAAACTTGAGACCTACATTTAAAGACCAAAAACCAGAAACTATATTTTGCCACATTGAAAGAAGTCTAGAGACTGAGAGTTGTATCTTACATTTTTGAAATAACACTAACTTGCCCAGACAATCATGGGAAGTAAACTGTATCCTGCTTTGATTGTGAAAGTTAAGGGGGAGAACTGGGTAACATTAAAAAAAAAAAAAAAAGCAAAACCAAAACAAAACAAAAAAAGTAAGCAACAGTGATTTGAACATATGGGAAAAACAAACATACCTGAAGGATTTTTAGTACCCTAAGTAAATATATCAACATAGGAGCTGTGACCAGTTTAGTGGCTGACCATGTAGGTTTTTGTTTTATAATCAGAATTACTATGGAGAAAGGGAAATAAGAAGGTAAGCTGTGGGGTTTTAAAAAAAAAAAAAATAAAAATCTGCCTGTTGAAAGGCACATTGAAAAGCCCTAGAACACTGGTTTAATGCTTAAAAAAAAAAAAAAAGTGAAAAAGTGCAACATGACCAACCTGCAGAGATAACTTTCCTTACATTCCTCTAAAGGTTACCACAAAACAAGACATGGGAAAAGAAAAAAGAAAAGGCAGGATGAAAAAAAATTTAAAAAAAAAATATAGATATAATTTTAAAATATACATATCTTGAAAATTTTTAAGAAAAAATATATGTTCTAATCTCAAGGGAGTACCACTGCATCTGCTTTTGGCAATAACCTAGAGAAAATAAAAAGACAGCAACTTTGCATGAAATGGTTTGCTTTAAAAAATACTGATTCCTATGTGCTGGATTTAGAGTTTTCACTTTTAGATGTCTGAAATCAGTGTGTCTTCTACTAAACGAAAAATTTGGAGATGAGCCATGAAGGTGTCTGGCAAGAAGCATGTCAGACTTATCATTTGATGAGAAATTGCAAAGCCTAACATTATTTAATGCTGAGCTGAACTGAATTAGAAGGGACTTAGCCAAGGCACTAAAAATTCTGACTGAAAAGTCCCTCCTCATTATCCTGTGGCAGAGTAGCAGTGGCATAATGCATAATGATCCCATAACACAGGGAGTCTTTCAATGTAATTAAAAGTCAGTAGAATGGAACACAATTATAAGAATTTAATTTTTTTTTAAGTCATTGTGTGGTCAGCCAGGGAAATTCACTGTAACAGAAAATCACTGAGACGACATCTATGCCAAAAACTGGAAAAGAATATGATAATTTTTTAATCAGTTATGATATCTGTAGGTATCCACTATAGAGAGAAAAGAAGGTGCACGGGACATTATACTACTGTCTATACATTTATTTAATGTATGTAGAGTACCACATATTGGCTAGATGCCTGAACAAATATAAATAGTAGGGCCTCCTGTTCCACAAACCACTTACCCAGAGGTGTTAATTCAGTCAGCCAAGTTATTCACATACCAGGGTACTCATTTCATATGTATTTAAGCATCTGTAAGTTGTTTGTATTATATAAGACAGTCAAAGCTAGTCTTCCTTTACACAAAGTAGGGAAAATAGCATTTCCAGAAGTCATTTAACCTCACAGACACAATGTCTTAGGCTGATTCCCTTCTTGGATGTCTTTATTTCTTTATACAGAGAGTCTAGAGTAATTATCTTGAATCGAATCAACTAACTTTTTAGTGACTGAGGAACATTAAACCCATCCTCAGCGTCTATGTTCTGTCTGCAGAAAGAGAGAGACATCTTCAGATTTTTAAATAGATGTCCAAAGCAGATGACAGGGTTTACCCTGTCAGAATTCTTAGTTTTCTCCATTACGCACAGGAAGAGTCAAAATGACCAGCTGTCGTTTTGATTAAACTCTGAGAATACAAAGCTTGATAAAGAAGAGCCTCATTCTTAGACGTGTTGCTGAAGTAAGGATAATTTGCTGGCTTAGCATACAAATGAACTGTGTGGGTAAAATCAGTTAATGATTTTTTGACTGTGGGACATGCGACCTCATCATAGGCTGGGATGTGTGATTTGATAACTGCCAGACTCATGAATAAAGTCCCTCAATGTTAACATACCACACATCTTCTCATAGCCAGCTATGCTGTGAGATGAAGCCTCCCTGGAAGCACCCTCAGACAACATCAGAGGAAAAAGGCAAATGGAGCAACAACAAAATCAATTTGCTTAGCATTAAAAAGGAGTACAAGTGTATATCTAGAGGACAGGCTACGGTTTCTATGAGAATGATATTCACTTTTTATTTATTTTTTCCTGCCCAGTGAAGAAATGTGGGAAACGCTGATGATCTCTGTGGTGTGCAGAGCTGTGTATCAAATTATGATGTCTCACTATGATAGTGTTTTAGTTTTTCACATATCTAACAAAAATGTGTTAAATATATATTAAAAAATCAACTAAATGCCAGTCAACAAAAACTGAAAATAGAAATGTAAGTCAATTATTAAAAAATAGACCCTGAAGACTACAAAATGCAAATTTGAATCTATGTAACACTGAGAACACATAAACCAGACAGATGGAATTAAAATGACAATAACATTGTTTCAGCAGTTTTGAGAGCTGATATAAAATATGCAGATATCTTCAGTACACTAGTAAATCACTTAAAACTATATAATGATTTTATGCAAATAAGACTTTTCTTTAGATATGTTAATTGATATAATAAAAATAAATAAGTCCTTCCAAAATGAATCAATAAAAACACAAGGATGCATCTGTCATAGAATCATCAAATCATAGAATGGTTTGTGTTGGAAAGGACCTTAAAGATCATCTAGTTCCAACACCTTTGCCACTGGGAGAGACATATTCCTCTTGACCAGGTTGCTCAAAGCCCGATCCAACCTGGCCTTGAACACTTCCAGGGATGGGGCATCGACAACTTCTCTGGACAGCTGGTTCCAGTGCCTCATCCCCCTCATAGTGAAAGTTTTTTCCATTAAATCTAATGTAAATCTACCCCTTTCAGGTTTAAGCCATTACCCCTTGTCCTGTCACTACAAGCACTTGTAAAAAGTCCCTTTCTACCTTTCTTGTAGGTCCACTTTAGGTGCTGGAAGGCTGTTATAAGGTCTCCCTGGAGCCTTCTATGCTCCAGACTGAACAACCTCAACTCTATCAGCCTGGTTTCATATATTTATACATATGACTCTGCAGTGTTGCAAAACTGAAAACTCAGTCACTATTTCTATTTTACAAACAATCCATGAAGTAATTGATTTTAAAATTGTGTGAGAGACTGTGTACTGTAAGGAAATGAGTAGTATGTATTCTTTGTGTAAGAACATTGGTAGTTCTCAGTGTTAAAACAGGGTATGCCTCATAAGAGCAGGTAGTTTTTTTCCAGTAGATGTGGATCTAGAGCAAAACATCTGTTGATGAGGAAATTCCATCCTCACTACAGGAGTTTAGGAGGATAAGGGTGCTTCATACTCATTCCACCCTGATTGAGTGGGCTGAATGCCCATTAGCCCTAGAAGCACCTGAGGTGTGCTCTGGGCACACATGCACCAGCTAGGTGTTGTCCAGCAGGAATCCAGCTTGTGTGCTCCAATCTGTCACTAGGAGAGGGGCTGGTCAGTGGTAGATCAGCTTGAAAAGCTCACTCCTTGGCCAAAACATAGCACTGATGTGGGAACATCTATAGAGTAACAGAAGGTTCAGTTACAGTAGAAGCACCAATTATATTAGTTTACCCTTTTCAGAGTCCTGCAGTAATTCAAATATGGAACATGTGGCATAAATCAGTATTCCCCCAGACTCCACAAAAAATGTACTTGCCACCTAACATTAGCTAACAGGTAACCGAAATAAACTAGACAGACCTTAATCTGTTCCCTCCAAAATGCTGCAGGGAACTATGCTACATAAAAGTCATCCTATTGAAGGAGAACAGAAGTTGTAGGTGTGCTCATGAGGTCTCTTTTGGAAAAACTAACAGTTGCTACACGCCATCCCCTCTGGAGAATATTCCCTTTGTTCCTTCCTTTTTTTAAGGAACAGACTTTCCTTTGTAGATTTTATTGGCCCTAAGTTCAATGCTGTAGCAATCAGACACAGTTTTATGGATTCTGCACATATCCCTTGGAACAATGTGGTTTTTAAAACTCTGCCCCAGCTTTGAAAATAAGCTTTAGCTTGAATCGTCAAAGTATCTTACCATTCATGTATTTTAAAAAAGCTTTTCATTGCAACCATAATTAGCCTCTTTCTATTGATGCACTAAGTGAAGTGCAGCAAAGGGACAGTTGCATAGTGAGTCAATCATGGACTAGTAACTACAACCTTAGTTATCAGCTTACTTCCACCATAGAAGTGGTACTGGTCAAGGACAGCTGAAACAAACTTCCAGTTATTGAGTAGAGAATGCAACTCAGACCAAGAAGGTCTGGAAATGTGGGGAAAACCATGCAGACTAACAAATCTTTCATGTGACACAGAATAAAACAAATCAGAATACACACAGTATTGTTGTCAGCAGAATAAAGCAGATAAGGACTTTATACATCCTTTCTGATATAGATTTAATAAAAATCATAAAGTTTTGGACAGGGGATGAAAATATATAACATCTTTTTACCCCTAAACCAAACATTTGAAGCATTGGGTTAGGATTTGTTCTGGACTTTTTTTTTTTCCTAAACAACTTTTCAAAAATTACATGAAGAAACATTGTTATTCCAGCCAAATTAGGAATCATTCAAGACAAAGTAACCTAAAATGAAATTAAATGAAATATATTGTCAACATATTGTCTTAAGACACTTAAGTATTCTCATTGTATGTTCTGAATTATCAGAGTTTTATATAGGGTTTTATTATATTTGTTTTCAGGGTATTTTCCTTATCTATAAGACAGAAAGATATATGCAGGATATATCATTTGTTGAGGCTTGCAGTACCCAGAATTTTACTAAATAATATTTCCTCCATATTTTTGTTTAAACATAAAAAAATCCTCCCCAAAGCAGTACAGTCAAATAACATGTTACTCTGAAGCTATCATGATGGAGGGGGAGTTTATTAATGGTATCCAGAAAGGTCACTATGACTCTGCTAAGAAGAAAATATGGATATAAAAACTTGAAGATGGGTTGATTCATTTCACAGAGGTAAATACTCAGAGCTGCATAACTGTCTCCTTTTAATTAGCTTGTCAAAAGTTTTTGACAAAAACCTCTAGTGGATTACCGTGTAAACCTGAACTGCAGATTACCTCTATTGAATCATTTATTGTTTTCCCATGCTTTTAAAAGAATTGATCTAATCAAGCCAGTTCTATTTGCTTATCAATTTTCTTCTCTTTTGTTGCATTAGTTACTATAAGGTTTTCCAGCAATGTTTTTATATTTTTTTCTTTCCTGTTTGATATAAGACTGTGCTTGTACACACACTTTAGATCTTCATTGATATCTTTATTTGGGCTTCTCTACCTATCAGTTTATCAGAGGACATAATGTTTCCAGGTTTTTTCTTTCTCTTTTATTTCACTGGTTGTAAATATATCTTTACATGAATGGATGGCATCTTCTGTTTAACACTGCAACATTTAACACAAGTTGCTCTTAAAAGTAAATAGACATTTACAAAGGGAGCTATTAATAGATAGCATTTATTGCCTTCCTCAGTGCCCCATTGACTGTGTTTTACTTTATATTAACACTTCTCTAAGCACAATTTCATGCCACCAGAATCTATTGCCAGAACTGTATTAATAAGATACAAATATACATTTTGGTTAGTTAGAATTTGACAGATTTAGGAATACAAACAGAAAAAATAGATTTGGCAACTATTTTCTGACTTAGAATTCAAGGGAATGTGAGAAAAGGGGCAAAAAGACTGATCATCTTTTCCCATTAAGCATTTCCAATTATAGGTACTACGTGCTCTCTGAACCAGTTTAGTGAAAGTAAAGACAGTTATCTTACCAATCTTTAGTGGTGCGTGGGTGGGTAAAATAATAAAGGTGACAACCTGCTTTTGGATAGTCATAGGCACCCCAAGGAGCTGCCAGAATGTGGGTGCAGCCATTTACTAAATAGTATGGTTGGAGGACAGAGAGTCCATTGCCTCTTTCTACTGACATATCTTGTGGTTTTGTAAGAATCTGAAAGGAGGTCAGCACCAGAAAAGTGGCTGAAATAATAAGGGGTGACACAGCATGTCACCTCCTGCATTGAATCATAGTCAACATTGATGTTTTTCGGTATTAGAGCACCTACAATGTACTTGTATCCAGATTACCCAAAGCAGTCTCTAACTTTACAATTTAGAAATGTTAAATAATATAAATCAGCCTCATTGCTTGCAGAGTAGTAATGTTTTGCCATGCCGGGCATGAGGAAAAGATCCTATGCTGTTGAAAAACATTGTCTTCAGTCTTGAATGAAAGTAATGTGGGTTTTCTTGTTAAATAATTTATTAATTAAAATGCAGTTTTCATTAATTTAAAAAAAATAATAATAATTTGTGTTAGATCCAACAGTTTCACCTGAAATTTTGGGGGAGACTGGAGATGCTCAAAATCAGTTCTGTGGAAAGAGCAGCTCTGTGGAAAGAGACCTGCAGGTTTTGGTAAACAACAAGCACAATATGAGTGAACAGTGTGCTGCTGCAGCAAAGTAAGCCAGCAGGGTGCTGGGCTGCATCAACAAGGGTGTCACCAGCAGAGACAAAGTTGTTGTTATCCTATTCTACTCATTGCTTACCAGGCCACACCTAGAATACTGCATTCAGTTTGGTTTCCTGCTGCTCAAAAAAAGATGTGGACAGGTTGGGGATGGTCTAGAGAAGGGCCTCAAAGATGATCAAAGGGCCGGGAAGTTGCCCTATGAGGAAAGAGTGAGAGAACTGGGTTTGTTCAGCCTTTAGAAAAGGCTTAGGGGTGGGTTCCAGTATTTAAAGAGTGGCTATAAAGAAGATGGAGACTCCCTTTTTACAAGGAGCCACATGGAAAAGATAAGGGGCAATGGGTACAAGTGACTCCTGGGGAGATTCCAATTGAACACAAGAAGGAAATTTTTCACTATGAGAACAATCATTCATTGGAATATTGTCCCCAGCAAAGTGACAGATACTCCATCATTGGACACTTTTAGATTCAGCTTGATGGGGTGCTGGACCATCTTATCTATATCATGCTTTTGCTAAGAAAGATTGGGCCAGATGATCCTTGTGGTCCCTTCCAACCTAGTATCCTATGATTCTATGATTGCTTGCAGTCTGGAAAGAGGCTGTGAGTACTATTTTATTCAGTTAAAGAAGGGCATTGTTCTCTTTGCTTTTACAGTGTCTAAGTCTAGCCCTTGATTTCATTAACTTTCTTTCATTAGATATGCTTTTTAGCATAATATAAATAAGATGTTGTTCTTGGAAGCGTTTTCACTTTGAAAGAAATGCAGGCACACAGATTTGTGTATATATATATATATATATATATACACAGATAAAATGTTTCTATTTATTTGTGTGTATATACAGTTTTATTGTCCCAGTGGTAACTAAGCTATTTTGTTTGTTTTACTTGTTAAACTACCAAGGAAAGCAAAACATCACATATACAACATTGCTGTTGTATATCCACAATGAACACTATCCTAAAGTTTCCAGTTGCCTAAAGAGTTTTACATTTTTGATAAAATTATATGCTACATAGCAAAATTACTTACAATTATTGCAGTTCAAATCCCCTGCAGGATTGAATAATGAATTGTTAATATGAAGTATTTATAAAAAACAGTTGAAAGAAAAACCTTCTTGCGTAATTTAAGGTAGATAAGGAAACCTCTCAGAGGGAAAAAAAATCTGATAAAGTGAGTGTATTTGGGAAAATACGTTTAGTGCAGCGCAGCAGTCCAAAATAGATGTTGTATGCAGTACATAAACATATTAATTTGTCAGCAGTTTCTCAGTGCCAAAATATTTCACAAAGTTTTGAAAGAACTATACTCCAGTCTGAGTGGTATGCTGGCAAGATGCCTGCACTTGTTCTACCATTTCAGTGTAGTTTTACTTACCTCATAAAGATATAAACATGATTACTTTTTCAGTTTTTGCAATGTCCATTTTGTCCTTCTCAAAAATATCTATAGTTTTATAGTTTGTCTTCCAAACATGTAGCTCCTTTATCAGCGGGTTAAATGGAAAAAAAAAAAAAAAAGTATGTCACCACCCAACCCACATTCAGAAAAAAGCAATTAATTTGATGGGTTGACAGTTAAAAAAGGTAGCTTCTGACAGACATCCAGTGTGATGCCAGCCAGAATCATGTACTGTATAACACTTTCCTCAAAAGAGAAAGTAAATCAGGCATCCCAAAGGCAAGTCCTTTGTATTCCATTGAAGCTTTTAGGTATTAGTGCATCTTTGTTGTGTATTCCTGACAAGTTGTAAAGAATTCGACTGTACTTAAAATATGGTTGAGAAGAATTCACAAAGGGCTGTATGCAAATCTCACAAAGGAGAGCCGGAGAGCCAGGCAGAGGGCAAAGGAATCAGCAAAGCATCACTCAGCCACATTACAGCTGCTGTGCAGACCTCTGCAGCTGTCAAGGGCAGTGGGGACAAGGAGCAGGTTAGCAGAACAGTATTCGGCCCATTATGCTCCCTTCAAAGTCCATTAGCTATTGTAGTGGTTAAAGCATCATAAGTTACTCCTATTTTTCTACTTTGTACAAATGTTCGTGCATGAAAGGAAAATGAGGGCAGAGTGAGTAACCTTTTGTGATTTTTGGTTGAAGGCAGGCATTGAAATCATACAAATCAGAAAAAAACAAAACAAAACACAACTCATGACATCCTTAGAATTTATGCCTTGCAAACATCTCATATCTACTTCATTTGACCCAGTTCTTAGGAGACAGGACAGAATAGTGAGAACAGCTGCCTTAAAGACCTGTTTTCCATGAAAGATGTCTGTATTTAAGGCATGGAAGGGAAAGTTTGTATGTTTTTAAGTTGAGGGATAAACATTGGCAAGTACTAAATGTAAATGATTTGTATAGACATTGTCTCAGGTAAAAAACAAAACAAAACAAAACAGCGAACTGCTCAACATATTGCTGCTAAAATACAAACTGGCTAAATCTGATTCTGAAACTAATGTGTTCTATGGAGGAGTTATTTTGAAATGGAATAAGGTTAACAGCCTATAAATGTCTCTATGTTTCTTGTATTACGAAGGGAATACTAAATTGGGAGATATTAATAGTTGCATTATCCAGCAAGGAAGTAAATCTCATAATTCAGTCACTAGTCACTAGTCACCTAGTCACTCTGGTGTAACTTTACATCTGTTGGAGACCATGTTCTACCTCTTGTTGGAGTAAGAGCAAAAACATTTGTGATTTTCCCACATGAAATCATCACAAATATACTACATTTCCCTCTCATGACAGAGGTAAAAGACTATCTACTAAGTGGAATTCTAATTATACAGTCAACATCAAGCTGCATTTTGGACCTGTAGTCAGGAACAAATCTATCACCCATACTCTTTAGATGTTATGTCTAGATGATAAACAACTGTACTAAAATACTAATTAACTTTAAGATGTTTCAGATTACAGTATTCATTAGGAAGATTTAGCAAGATAGAGCATTTAGATTTATTTTTGCTAGCTTAGCTATTCCTAGTTGCCAACCAATGTTCATTAGAGAAATAGTGGATGTGTATGTAAATAGTGCAGTAAATTTTCAGGTCCACCTATAGGAAGTTACAGCTACAACCCCCTCTTTACAAATGCTATGGCTTTCATATACACTTTGAGTAATGCTCTTACACATATAAACTTCGTGATATTGAAATTTTTGGCATTGAGATTTTCCAAAATTTACGGTACCTCATCTTCCTAAAGTCTGGGCCAAACCCTGCTCTCAGGATTCGCTCCAAGATCCAATGCACATTAGGTTATACTGGAATTGCAGGTAATGGTATTTTGCTCAATGCACTAAAAAAAAAAAAAAAAGAAAAAAAAAGAAAATTAAGTATCTGAGTCTGAATTCCTTGGGATATTTTACATTGTTCTAAAACAATAGCCTCATATAAACATTAGTGAGACAAAACTTCAAATATATTTCCATAGGAATTTTGATAAAAGGTTGTATGCACTGCTAGTCCTCATTTAGCAAAACACTCCAATGCTTAATCTTGGGACCATAAAGCCCAGAGAATATTGTAAAAGGCATGTTTATATGTGTATGTGTACATATGCACACATGCACACATACGCTTATATACACACATATAATGTAAGGTCTCTGTTGACTATGGGTCTCTATAACTCCCTCTACAAATCTCAACACTAGAAAAGGTTTATAAAAATATCAACCATGTTGTGAATTACCACCTAAGTTAACTACTCAACCATTTTGAAAGTAAAAAATGGAATACTGGAGACATCATATACCTCACACAGTCCACATAGTAAACAACTGCATTACTCTTATCCATGAAAAATAAACAGTTGTTTAACAACCTTAACTCTTTTCTTCCTCTGTATGTTTTTAACAAACCTTTACTTTGCAGCAAACTATCTTTCTAAACAAGATTACTATAGTGGCTAATATAATCCCTGAGAAAGTGAATGAACTGATATCTTTTGGTATCAATATCACTGCTGGCTTACAAAAAAAATCTTGTTTAATCAAAAGGAAGACTCCATTATTTAAAAATAACTGCACATATATGCATTAACTTTTGGCTGAAACTTAACAATCTCCTAAAAGGTATATGTTCATATCCAGGAGTGTTTTGTACTGCTTTTATCCTGCAGTTGTTACAATGTGCACATCCATTTTCAGTTAGAATATTATTTTATATAATTTCTCCATAATACAGGTATTTTAACATTTTTATTAATGATATCATGTGAGCTAGCACAGCTTTTGCAATTCCCAAATAATTCATTCCATGGTAAAATTGTTTTGGTTATGTGCAATGACTCCTAAATAAACTCCTTGGTCCATGTTGTGTGAAGTTTTAGGCAAGATGAGTAGCTAATTCTTGAATTCATTGCACAAAAAAGAGCACAATAATACTCCCATCATTATATCCTCCTTCTGACCCCACTGTATTCATCCTGTCTTGTGGCAAATCACCAGTTTATGGACCGCCTAAGCTGGATGTTTTATCCTCAATATTATGACTAGTAAACTTCAGTCAACTTTTCTTCTGTTAATTTGCCTACTCACCTTTCAAACATCCTTTGGCAATGTGCATTACATTTTAATTATGTGCTGCATGAAACAAGCTTCTTTTTGTTTGTTTTAAAGTTTCCACCTGATAGTTTTCTTTGTGTACCCCTTGGGTTTTCCGCTGTTAAAAATTGTAGATAGTGGTTGTAAGTCATCAGTATTATCCATTCCCTCCTCTGTGTGTTCCTTCTTCTTTCCCCAGTTGTCTTCCTTCCAAGCTTGGCAGTATTACATTAATGCATCTCTCCTTGTAATTAAGCTATTCTTCCACTCTTACAATATTTTGTGTCTTTCTCAAGTTCTTTGCTATCATTTTTATAATACTCTAACCTGGGTGCATGTGTTTTTCACATTATAACTACATCATGGATTAATAAATTGTCCAAATATTTTTTCTACAGCTTTTCAGCTGTTACTTCCTAGTACTCCTTAACATTGTCTTTTTCCCTGAGCATACACAAAGATGTATATATCCACAATGAGACCACAGTCTGTCTCTAAGTGATATCTCATATTGTGGTCTTTATGGTGTAGCTCCTGTGGGTTTTCCTTAAATTTATGAATTTGCTTTTGTCTACATTGAATTTGCTTTTAGGTTATTTTGATTCTTCCTCCTTTGACACAACTTTGAGGTAGATTTACTTCCTCCAGAGAAAACCCTGAGAGACACTTTGGCTTAGACAGTGACTACATTAGGTCTTGTTCCTCTCTGCTCATGAACTGAACTGGTTCGATGCTTGAACTGGACTAGCACTGCCTACCTCTCAAGAAGGTTATTAGATCATGCCAAGTTTATGATTTTTCAGGTACACTTCTATTCTGCAAATTCCTTCCTAATGGTCACTTCAAAGGGTAAATAAAGCGAAGTCATACCTGTCAACAAAATACAGTCTGGCATCTGTGCTCAAACAACACTCTTTCTGTGTTTTACCCTTTCTGTGCTTTTTTTTAGTTTAGAGTAGCATACGTACTATTTCAGCTGTGTTACTATAACAAGTAACAGTAAAAAGCCTTTGTTCAGTTCACTCTTTTCTTATCTTTCCTTTCACTCCAGCCATCATCTCTGTAGAGTAATTTAGCAAGAATATAACATTGCTTGTGCTTGTATTACTGACACAGATAGGAGTGAGAAGAGTAGTCTCATCCTACCTTAGTTATTTTGGTGTCTAGATAGTCCATGTGACAAACTAGCTTTTAAATTTTCCTCAAAGATCTGATCTGGGGGAACAATACTATTCAGTGCAGTGCTGCATACTCGGTTTTAAATTTTATATTAGTTGTATTATTTATATTAGTAAGGCTGTGTTTCTCCTAGATGCTGATGGAACTTTTTGGATGATCATTTGAATGAAAGATGGGTTTGTTTGGCTGGTTGTTTTTTATCTCATCTTTGTAATTAACACACTTTGTATTTGTTACAAAGTGCTTCTTTTCTACATTCTGCATTGGAAACTACTTGCACGTTTTTCCTCAGCATAAATAATTGTTTCAGCAGGGTCATGGCTTTTAGAGTTTGGCTGGCTGTCAGCATTCCAGCCAAATGGCATCTGCACTTACATCCTGCTTCAAGGGGAAATGCAAACAATCATGCTGCTTCAGGAACAAAAATCTCAATATTTATGTTTAAATCACTTTTGATTAAAAGACAGTCACACTGAAGATGATGCAAATTCGTCCTGCCTTTGTTTGGGCAAATCCAGAGATAAAAGCCCTGGATCTAAACCCACTTTTCTGCTCCCCATTGAACTGTCTGTAGTTTTGAAATTATAGCTGCTCTATAAACCTAATCAGCCACAACAGGATGCCAGAACATATGACTATATGAAGGAAGTATGCAAAAGCAGTGACTGTTAGCTAACTCTTTACTGCCATCTTCCATAACGATTGTCTTGGGCAGGTTTAAGGGGATTCTGATTGATTGTGTACTCAATGACATTTGCTATTGTGTAAAATTTGCAGAGGCAGTACAGTCAAAAATCTGCAAATGGTTTGATATTGCAGGAGCACCCACTTCCAAGGTTGTCAAGCCCTCTGTTGACATTGTCTGGAAACCCCAGAAATAAAAGTTTCATTGGCTCTATGAAATAACCACACTTCCATGTGATACAACCTAATCAGAAAAGGCAAATAAGGAAATGTAGTTTGAGATGGCATCTCCATGAGATTTTGAGACAGATCTGCTTACCTGAATAATGAGTAGCATTAAAATAGTATGGAGGTTTTATAATTGGGTCTTTCTTGACTTAACTATGTGGAAACTTAGTCTTACACACAGATCTTCCACATGTGTCTCTGCTGGAGCTGTATAAAATCATGTTGTAAGGAACATCTAATAATCAGGTGAGACTAATATAACAACCTCAGTATCTTCAGTATATTGTTTATAAAATAATATTATTTTAATAACTGAAAAAATAATAGGACACTCATAGCTATAAAACAAAACACTTGAGTACATAATTAACTTGTTAGAATGCTTAAGTCCCTTTAAGTTAATTATTATGAACAGGAATGGACTTAAGCAGAGACCGAGAGTCTATCTAAAATAATAGATTCTTTAGTGCCCAGGAAATGTGTTTCACTGTTCATGAATAAACATAAAATGCACAGTATGATACCACAAGAGAAAAATGATATAAGAGGAAAAGTTCCTCCTGCAAAATAAATGTCCTGTAATGTAAAATAAACACAAGACAGCAAATGGAAGAAATAAAAAAATAAGAAAACTACAAGGCTATTGCCTCACTGAATCAAGCAGACACATAAGGCATTCTATTCTATTTACTCTTTCACAGGGTGCTATTAATCAAACTATCTACATAGCTATCATAGTATTTCTATCTATTTTTTTCCTCCATTTTTTCTAGTAGATCAAAAATGAGGGTCACTCTTTTGTTTGTTTGTTTGTTTGTTTTATCCCAACATTTGATTTCAATTGTCTGTATGTTAAAAGAGTAAAATGGTAAAAATCTACTAAATTTTTATTACTCACTTCATATGCGTATTCTAGTGAGTCAAGTTTAAATTCTTTCTATATTACATTTAACAACCTGGAAAAAGTTCACTGAGAGCAAAAGAGAGCAAGGAAATGATGAGACACAACCCTTTGCACAAAGTCTTTTTGTAGGTGGTTCATACACACACTAATTTCTATTGTACCATTCCTGATTCTCAGAGGCAGATCAAACTTGAAAGAAGATTGAATTCAAGTACTATTTTTACTACTTGAACTGAGCACATTGCACGGCTCTTATCACCTTCAAAGGTTGTCTCCTGCTTTATGAATAATGAGTCCTTAAAGCAATGTTGTCAAAATAAAAAAGCAAGTAAGTCACCGCTACGCACAATTCTAATTGTTGAAAGAAGACACTAGTAGTAAAGGGCAGAGGTATTTTTAAAAAGAAATTTCCAGACTAAATGGATAAGCCTTGGTCCAAGAAACAATTAGAAATTTTTGTCCAATTATTTCAATCTTACTGAACTTTTCTAATTAGAATTGAACATAAACTTCATAGTGTTCAAAAGTTACTCGAATATCAATTCAGATATAGATATCTCAAGACCTTCCTTAGCAATATTATGAGCATTTCGAGCCATATAGGTAAACAAGGTCTTGTTATCTTCCTGTTACATTTTTTTGTAACATTTCAACTTGGTACTACATAATAATGCATACAATATTTGCATTACCTATTAATGCATAGCTCTAAGTTGGGATCCTAATTTCCTCGATAGATTTTGGCAGAAATCTTATTCATATACACAAGTTTAGAATACAGAATCAATCATGTAAAAACAGTGCTTCCATATTTCTATGCTCTGTCCAGAAATCCAGGGCTTCTGAACTACAACTTATAAAGCTATTAGACATTAAAATGTTTTGGTTTAGTCTTATATGCAAAACCAGAATTTTCAAACTCTTCTTCACATCAGTACACATTTACTTTCAATTAAACTGACAAGTCTATATTCTATGATGCCAGTAAACTACTAATTCTGGTAATTAAAATTGCCTTAATCATTTTTCTGGTCTAAATTTAACCAAGATTTTGGAGGCATTAAATTTAGAACTAACAGGCCAGTCTTAGAAAAGGTTGATTATTTTTTCTGTTCAAGAGATTTAGAATAGACATGTCATAAGAATTAGAAAGAAAAATTTAGATAAACTAGTGGCATGTGAAAAACTGAACATATAGTATGTAGAACAGTTTTGATCTTGTTAAATCAAAAATAAGTTAACATATTAAAAATAGTATTTGAGGTACCTAAAATGTATTAAAAGATATTTAAAATCTATTTGAATTCAACGGAAGAAAACCTCTCAACTACAACGTAAAAACAGTAAATGATACTAAATTAAGCCTTTTGATATTTTTGCTTGATTTGTTCAAATGCTGATTAAGAGCTATGTTGACTTTCAAGATATTGGATCTAACATCTATCTCGATGATATTTCGAGTAGTCCAATGGGAGGTCCCTTTGTCCTGCCTCATGCCTGCTGTTGTGTGTCTTGTAAAAAATGGCATGGTTTATCCAAAAAAAAAAGCCACAGTTCATGAATTACAGCTGGTGTCAAATCACAGATCCCTTTCCAATTCTCTTTTAGTGAATTTTTCCTTTCAGCTAAGTTCTTCTAAGTAACTACATTTTTCTGAAGTTGGCTGCATGTTTTTCAGTCTTCACACCAGAGCTGGTAACAGTAGCAATGGTATGCAGAAAAAACCCAGGTTTATCCTTATTGCTATGGAAGCCAAAGTTGCTGATAAATTTTGTATGTCACATAAGCAAGAGGAGCACACTTGCAGGGAGGGGCAGACAGAACAGGTGACCAAAATTGGTCAACAAGTTTTTCCATGCCATCCATGTCATACATTGTATAAAACTGGGAGATCACAAAGTTCTCACTCTCATCCATGGCCAGCATCTGAAGAGGATCATGCCAGTTCTGCCAGCAATCCTAGGCCTGATTCTAGACCATGCATCCTTGGATTCAACGTTGGTTTTGTATATTTTGCATTATTTTCTCCCCTTATTAGCATTATTAGTAAAGCATTTTTAAATTTCCAACTTATAAGTCTCTGTCCCTTTTCCTCCTATTCCCTTTCTTCAGTGGGGAGCATGGGGGGTTAACAGAGAACATCTGCCACAGTTTATCGTTGCCCTGCAATAAACGGTGATACTATTCACCTTATTTACTTAAAATACTTGCAATAACCTGAGGCAGCTTCTGGATAACCCTGAGTCTGAAATGGGAGATGAAACTATTAAAACTTGCTTGAGCGGCTTAAACAGGCAGGCAGTCAAACTGCTTAAACCAGAGGGAATAAGAAAACAAAATGACCTATTCATCTCAGTCCTGCCTAGATAGCTCTGCACAACAGATATTTAATAACACTCCACTCAGCTTCTCTCCAGTACATTAGACACATGAGAGCCAAGTCAGACTGTCCAGGAGCCCCTGGAAAATGTTAATTGACAGGAGCCTGGAGAGGTGAATCTTTAAGGTCACAAAGGATAGCAGGTAGCCTATCACTAAAATGAAGTTAAAGTAAAATCACATTAAGTGTTTGTGTTAGGTCCATCAGATAACTCCCCAAGGGGTTGTAAAACACTGAATAAAGCATTGTGAAACAATACTATAACCTCTTTGTTAGTCAGAATTTACACTTAGTCCAAGAAATAAATTTTTACAGGAAGAACAGGTTGGATATGCTGCCTACCTACTTTAGAGAAATTGACAGTATAAAACAATATGCACGGTAAAATTTGTTCTGGTTTTTATTTTCCTAATTTTGTTGCTATTTTCAGCATGCTGATACCTGGAATTTCTTTTTGTGATTTTTATGTGATACTGAATGACTCAAAGACATAAAGTTACTTTTTGTGTGGTTTTAATAAAGAATAAAAAATTACTGGTTGACCAAATGAATTAACATTGGATAACTACAAATTCAGAGAATAGGTCTTTAGAAATACTTTCCACAGAGTTCTTGTTCTTTCTGATAAATTTTATTTTATTTTATTTTGAAAATAGTGTCCTTAGTTTTAAATGTAATACTAACATTTTCTACTTTACTATCATCTTTAATAGTAAAAATATAAACAAAATAATAATAATAACAACAATAACAGTGTTTAAGAAGAGTAAACAGATTACTGCTTAAAAAGTTAGTCAAAAGTAATAAAGATTGCTTAGCTTTCTGTGCCTTATTAGAACTGTAGTCTGTATTATAGGAATAAACAGGTTGGGAAGATGAAATTTTAAAAAAATAAATAAATAAAATGTGTGATAAGTACTTAGCTTGCCTAAATATTTTTTGTGTAGCTAAACGTAATTTTCTACAAACTTGCATGTTGCACATAGGGTAAATGGACTGCTATGAAGAAATGTGAGTCCTGTCTGTCATAACACACAAAGAACAATAATAACAGCATCCTTCAAATGCCCATTTGCATCCTGCAAATGCATCTCAACCTGGGTTAGAATAAATTGCTTTTGATAGTGAGCAGCTAGTCTTCAGATAAAGCTGTAAGGAAACAGGCTATATGCACAACAAGGCAGTAAAAGGTCTGTGTGACATAAAACACTTTTTCCTATAATTTGCCCACCCTGGGTAAAATGGGTGGATGTGGATGCTGCACCAAACAATGGGCTGCCAGGAGACAGCCAAACCAAGGCAGAGTTTATGTAGGAATTGGAGGAATCCAGCTCTGTTGCACCCAACCTCCACCAGCCTGGAGGTCTGGAGAAGTTCAACAGTGCTGAAACTGTGGTAATTAGTATCCCATTTCTTCTTGGTTTGAAAACAGGCAGAAGGACAATTAAATTGGCAATTTCACTCAGGACCTTCATTTCAATTTCCTTTGCTCAGTGCTATATTCCAGACATCTCTAATTATTTTAGCTGTAGTTTTGAGGAAAAAAAAATATTACCTAGAATTTCAAAATTATAAATAGGCAATATAAAATGGCTAAAAAAAAAAAAAATACAATAAAAGGCCCTGATCATGGAATAATTTGGATGAAGGGATAAATAATAATTTACCTTACATTATTTTACTTGTGATGGTATTAAAAAAAAAGTTAAATCCCAGCACCATAATCATGGCCTTTCCTTTATATGCATATAGATTATCTATTGTTAAATACAGAGTATCTATATGTACATATAGATTATCTGCTAGAAAGTAGACAATCCTGGGCCATGGTATGCCTCAGGACCCTGATACCTCAACAGGGACTCAGGGTCTGCCTGTGTTCTCCATCAGTTCAAATGTACAGATTGCATTTGTATATGGAATGAGATGCAGGGAATAGCTTGGGAAATGAAGAGATGGTTCCATGATGTGTCAGCATTTGCTTATTCTTTATATAGAATAACATATGGCAAATTCTTTTTTCTTCCCCTCCCATTCTCTGTATTGAAATTATTTTCCACAATATGAAGAAAGGCGTAAATAAAATGTTCTTGGCTGCAGGCCTCCCTCATTGAAATCAGTGTGTCAGAGGGAGGGGACTGCAAAAGAGGTCAATGTGTGCAAAATTAAGACATTATTTTCAAATTATCTTTTCATGTACTTAGAGTGTAGAATGTGAAAATTATTCCGGATGTCCTATTTTGATAATTATTCTTTTTGTTCACAGCAGCAACTGCATTGTATCTCTTTCCTGATATAAGCCCATATTCTATGCAAACTAATAACGTTGAAGTGCAGGTTGTTCAAATCACATTTATTATACATAGCATATTCAGTATAACATAGAAATGTTTGCCTACTAAAGTCTCTTTCATAATGGGTTGTATTGACTTTGCTGTTTTTAAACCAAATATCAACCATAAGGCTCGAGTGGGAAGGAACAGATGGGGAGTTTGTTTCTCAAAATTTATTGGAGTCAGAATGCATTCTTTAAAATTCACATCCAAATGTGGCTCTGGGAAATTATAAATTATAACTCTACCCTGTTTTTATAGTGATGCATCTGATACAATATTAACATAATGATTGTGCAACAGTAACAATAAAGGAATAATTTCTGTGTAGTATTATTAGTCTTGTTATTGGAAACTTATAGCGGCTGTCTTAAGCAAAGAAAGAGGACTGGATTTCAAAAAGGAAACTCTGTATGCCATTTTTAAAGATAGTAACCACAACAGTTTCTAAGAGACATTTTATTATTAATGTGCTAATTAATATTATATGTCATTAATCTTGTTCCCATTGCAATGTATCTGTGCATGTGTATTATATTGTCCCAGACTTATATTAACTTAGCTTTTGGAATAAAACTCTTACAAGACTTTAATTTCATCTTTTCTCAGATATCTCCATTTCACTGTCCACAACTCAGATCTTCTTATCTTAGGCTCTTTTTGTAGCCAGTGGAAAGAAAAAGGCATATGTATATTAGGATTTGTTCTTTATCTATTTTATATGTGTAAACATTAGGATAACATGAGACACACATGTAGTGCCAATTTGAGTCCGTTGACTATGAAGGGAGCCTTGATGATAAGCTCAAACAAACATTTCCAGTATTAATTATTAACAGATGAATCTGAACTTCTGCATCAGTATAGAAAGCCTTTGATAAGAAAGTATCTTTGCTAAAAAAGGGCACCCTTCAATGAGACATAAAAGGTTTTTAAATTTTCATGTAAAATACTTCCTATTTGTGGAAACATTTAACCTATAGAAACTGATCTATAAAGCCTGGGAATTCAGAAGCACAAATTTATGCAAGACATGGTAAATTTATCACAGAAATTGAGCAAATAGGTTTTGGCATTATATTGCTGAGTTGAAGGATGCTGGCTGACTTTTTACTTCATTTGTAGCCAACAAGAGACTGAATGAGAAGTATTGCTGTTAGTAAAGTTAAAGGCAGAGATCATTTATGTGTTCCTCCCACCACTGGAATAATCATCTGCATTTGGTATTCCATCAACAGATTGCTTCTGACATATTATGCATTCAGTCAGTGTCCAGCAATCTTTTCCAATAAGCTTTAACATGAAAAATACTTTGCACTGCATCAAAAATTTGTGGTCAAGTATCAAAACAATGCATGGTATTTAGTCTAAATTTCATGACACTTTGCTTGTATACATGCTTGGTACAATGAAGTGACTTGACTGAATATGAGCTTTTTTCTTTCTTCTTTAATGTGAAAATGTTGTGATTTATTATGTTTAAATCATTTTTTTTTTACGTGGGACTGAAAGCAAGGCTGCTAACAGAGAAGTCAGAGGAGTTTAATATAGTTCAAAAATAACTGAAAATAAGTTCTTCCTCCTCCCCTGCAATTCAGGGGAAGGTACCATGTAGAAACTCCCAAGATACTGTGAAACTGAGATACTGTATCCACATGGTTCAGCACAAGTCAGGTACACCACCTTGGCTCCTACAGATGTGTCAGGCAGAACCCAAGCACTGCTCTGAATACAAGACTTCCTAGCTGGCACACAGCATGGCATTTATGCTCTTGCTCGGTGGCGCAGGCTGCCAGCAGATCTCCAAGTTACCTGTGTGGTGAGCACCTTGCTCACCACTAACACCTGTGATGTGAGAAGGTCAGGTTCACTTCTTTGCATAGCCCTGTGTGAAGCAGCTGCCCCTATTGCAGGGCAAGGGGTCTGATCACTGAAATGTTCAAGCCTTGTGCTCCAGTTATGATCAGAAAATCTGACAACAAAATATAATACTTTTTTCTGATTCAAGTTTTATGAAATAGATCCATTTCCCAGAAATCATTCATACCTGCAATCTACATTCTCAAATAAAGAAACACCTCAGCAAAATACCAACCAGATTTAGTAGCCAACAGGCTTTGTCTGAAATTGATAGTGATAACCTTGTAAATTAATTTTTCATTTTAATTTACAATATGTTTTTATTTTACACAAGGAACAAAAAATGAGGTCTCCTGCAGTTAATTTAACACCTGTACATTCTCAGAAATGATAATGAAACACTGCACAATTCAGCCTTTATAGGGCAGTGAATTCTAATCCTGTTAGTGTGGTTCTTTAATTAAAATGTCTATTAACTTTTCTGCAGTTAATGAAATTATGGATTTATTACTTCTTGCCATTCTAGGGAAATTTTTTATGATCCAATAATATTTAATTTATAAAATCCTACCTTAGGAAAAGAACAGCTCAACACAGTAAAATATCTGTAAAGCTATCCACTTTCAGATATGAAGTATCTGTTTAAAAGTTCTAAATAAACAATATACAATTAAAGGATCTTGGCCTTACATCCTGGATTTAAAATCCTCCTTAATATGTTAAGAACTACATTGCAATTTAATTTTCCATCATTGTATATTTTTTATCACACTTCCATTAAATCTAGGATACTTCCCTTATACATAGTGTATTCTATCAGTTTAACTTTTAACTGTTCGCAGAACTTTTGTATTTATGTTTCTTTTCTTTTAGTATATGGAACACACCGAGAGTACCAAACAAGTATTAAGGTAATCTCAAAAGTATTTCCTGTTTTGTTATCCTAATAAATCTTTAAAATCCTCTTTTGTCCATTTATGTTGCTGCATTGTAAAACATTAGTCAAAAAAAGGGACACCAGTGAAAAATAACTGAGTGTGCTTCCAGGATGGAAGGCAACCAGCAACTTCGCAAGCACCAAACAGTAGTGTGGCTGAGATCTTACTCTGAATGTACAACATGACTTGGTAATCCCCTTGTGGCCCAACGTTTACTGCTAACACTTTATACAGTATCAGTTGAGTTTGAAATTCATGTATTAAACCATTGGCTTTCAGGATTTTTATAGCTCCCCGCTTGCAGTTAATGCATTTCATATTAGCCCTCAGTGTGAAGAAATCATAACTCCACATACCAAGGGATAAACTCTGACTTAAATTACTAGAAAACACTCTCTGGAGACTTGGATATATGCACTGAGATGCCTGTTCTATTGCTTTTCCTCTGGAAAACTGAGTGTTCATCATATTTCTACCCAGACTTGAAACACTTTTTTTTTTTTAATAGTGTGATTTGAGACAAAAAGGTGGGAAAGTACAGCTCTCGAACACATCAAAGACTTGATCCACTAGAATAGTCAAGACAGAAAATTATCTCACATAAGCTTTTGATAAATGTTCTGAGAGTGAATTGCATTGTTTTATGAGTACAACTTTGGCCTTTTACAAGTTTTAGCATAATAGAAACACTAAGTTGTGCAATATAATATACATGTCATGGCTATGCAGCTAGTCCAAACCATAAGGCTACACAGCCATGTGGAAACATTGTCCAACAACACAAAATTGGAGGTTGCTCGTATTACCCAAAATTGCTCTCTGGTAGATGATTGAATAGCTCTAATTCAGTCCAGGAAAGGGAGTTTCTGATCTGTTGCATTCTGAGGGTACTGTTGGAAAGACAGATATGAAGTTGTATTTTGTGACCTATTAACAGTGGTTCTTTCCCTTTCTTAAAGTGATTCAGAGTTGTGCAGCCACAATGCATTGTCTTATGTAGTTTTAGAGATCTTGAACAGGAAATTATTATTTAAGGATAATTTGAGTTTTTTAAACATATGTGTATTAATTGGGAAACAGTTTTTTGAATACTTAGAAAAAGTAAATTGTCAACTAAGTTGTTGTGCTCTGACTGTAAAGACCAAATTATTAGTTGTTCTTTCCTTTTCCTATTTTCAAAAAGGCTGAAATGACAGAAAGTTCTGCTCAGGAAAAAGCAGAAGCAAAGAAGAGAGTGTTTAGAAACTAGGGGTTTTTAACAGTTGTTAAAAAGACAGTTGTTAACAGCTGTTAAAAAGACAAAATGTTGGTTTTGCTCTTGAGAACTAGAAGCTGCTTTAGCATTCTGGAAGTGGGATTACACGAAATGGAACATTCTCAGGGCATTTCATAGCAGATGAATGAGAGCAAAAGATGCAGAATGTTCCTGCACAGAAATCTCTGACTTCATAGTCAGGGAAAAATTTTGAAGTCTACCTCACACCAATGGGCAAGAGAACACTGGCTCTTTTCACGTCTTTTTAGTAGCTTTGAAAGGTTCTAGCTGGAGTCGTTAGGGCAGTAGTCACATTTGGGGTTTTTTGGTTGGTTGGCTGGTTGGTTGGTTGGTTGGTTGGTTGGTTGGTTGGTTGGTTGGTTTGTTGTTGTTGTTGTTTTTTTTTTCCTGAGGCAGGCATGTTGTAGATGTCATGGAAGCAGGTACAAGAATCTTAAGGCTATCTGTTTATTAAGAGCTATTTTGTAATGCACTGTGCTTTACAATAATTTGAGATTATGTGATGTACATGAAGACATTTTACAGTGGGGTAACATTGGCAACAGGATCTTAAACATAATTCAACATGCTCACAGTCCATGTAAGCTGAAGGAAGGAAATTACTGTTTACCACTTCTTACACTGAATACCATTTTATGAAACCCTACTTTTTCCAGGAAGACCTCTCCTACAAAGATATTTATCCTTTCAACCTACTCTATAATTGCTCAGGATGTTGATGTTCAATACAGTCCATAAGAACAAGCTGATAGGAAATTAAAACTTGATTAAACTGGGTAGAAAATGTAGTCCGAAGCTGAGTGGGCTGCAATAGGTAACTACAGTGATCCAATTCTTCTGTTTATCTTTTTTTCAAGATGTCACTAAATCAAGATAAGAAGCAGAAAACATTTCTTTTGCTTTATAGGAATCTTTTGATCACACTACTAGCTTCAGATGAGCATTGGCTCCTGCCTTTCCTTGTGAGTTAGGAGGAAGCCTGGAAAAGCAAACTAATTCTATTTCAACTTGGGAACATAGTTGACCCTAGCTACTCTTTTCTGTGTAAATTATCTACAGTAGGAAACAGTGGTAGGGTAAGAAGAAAGTAAGGATAGTAACATATGTGATGTGGTTGTAAAATATCCAATGAAAATTGCTAGTGCAGACCTTTTCTAATATTACAAGTTTGTCACTTATGGTGGCAGCAAATACACAGATAATGCATTGCTAAGTAGTAAAAGGTCTTATGTCCATTCTTCTCAGTTTAGACTACTCATAGTGATTTTTTGTATTATCAGCAAGACAATCTAATAAAACTTTCTATCTCTGATTTCATGGATCCAGATTCTGCTTTTATATGCTCCAACAGAAATGTCGACTAATTCAATATATACAGGGCTGCCAAAGGCATACAGTGGAATCTAGTCTCCCAACAGTAATTAATACCTAAAATCAGATATTATTGTCAACATACATTATATAGGAATACAGTACAATACAATACAAAAAAGTTCAGTTCTTCTGTTTTCATGAATATTTCGGCCCTTACACTTTAAAATGTGTAAAATGCACATATAACTGAATCAAGAAAAAAAATAAAACAAAGAAAATTGAAATGAAAAGTAATGTAAACAACATCCAGTGACAACAACAACAACAACAAAACAAAACAAAACAAAAACAAAACAAAAAAAAAACAAACAAACAAACAAAAAAACCCCACACCATCCTGAAGGAATGAGGGCAAAAAAGTATGTTAAGATCAGGATTTTTTATCACTGTGCAAAAAGGAAGAAGATTATCTACATCATCCATTCTTAATGATCATATTATTCTTTCACTTGTGTGTGGGCTAGGTAATGTTTGTAAAGATTGAATCGTTATATTTTATTTTGTTTACGGCCATAGATAGGATTGGTCAGAAAAATGTTAATGACTCTGGTTTGGTTTGGGTTTTTTACATAAAACACCTTGTGAGGAAATTCCTATTAAACTTTGCTTTTTCTGTGACTTATAAGAAAAACAGTCTTACTGACTACAGTGAGAAAACATTTATGTGTAGTAAGAAGCACATAAAAAATCCATTAGGTCTAAATTTTGCTGTTTTTCAGTAGCACTGTTAAGCTTTTCACATGTTTGTTGACAGTAGTTCACTTCAATCTCTCTAATTTATTGTTTATGAAAAACAGTAAGAAAAAAAGTTTATATGATCTGTGTCTTACAGACCAAACCACCTGTTTACCTTTATTCTCCAGAGCGCTGGACTTCTTTTGCTGAAAATGCTTCAGGACTTATAGTTGTATGACCTTCATAGTGATTATTTCAGCTACAAATCTGGCTGATAATTATGAATTTAAAAGTTCCTCTACCATATCCTGTGAGAACTTAGTGAAGATCTTTTCCAGGGTTTGTGAAGAACATTTAGTTCTCAGGCTTGGAGAGCACTAAATTAGCAATTACAACTTACATTTTGTTCCTATTTCGTTGTAATTTCATGTTTTTGTCCTGCAGACTGTGGATTGTTACCTTGGTTTAACCCCAGCCAGCAACTAAGCACCACATAGCTACCTACTCTCACCAGGCAGGATGAGGGAGAGAACTGGGAAATTAAAAGTGATGAAACTCGTGGGTTGAAATAAAAACACTTTTATAGGTAAAGCAAAACCGCACATGCGAGCAAAGCAAAACAAGGGATTCATTCATTACTTCCCATCAGCAGAAAGGTGTTCAGTCATCTCCAGGAAAGCAAGGCTCCATCAAGTGCAACAGTTACTTAGGAAGTAAAACACCATGACTATGAACCTTCCCTCACTTCCTTCTTCTTCCCCCAAAAAATACATACTGAGCATGACATCATATATGATTGAATATCCCTTTGGCTAGTTTGGATCAGATGTCCTGGCTGTGCTCCCTCCCAGCTTCTTACGCACCTGGCATGTCTGAAAAGTCCTTGACTTCTTGCTTAGTAACATCAGTGTATTATCAACATTATTCTCATTCTAAATCCAAAACACAGCACTATACTAGCTACTAGGAAGAAAATTAACCCTATCCCAGCCTAAACCAGAACAGTTGTGCATTCTGAAAAGACCAGCCTTTCCCGAGACTGCTGTTCTGCAGATTTTCACAGTTTCATTTCTTATCTCTAGTAATTGCTCTCATGCTATATATATGTGTCTTCTCTTGTATTTCTTTTTTCTGATAAATTTATATATGCTTTAAATGCTCAACAAAAAATTCCTGCCACTTTTCTCTTGCTTTCTTTGTTTGTGAGAAGAGGGGGAAACAGACAGAATGTATGTCCACTTTGCTTTTTCTGCTTGATAGTGTTATCGAGTAAGTTACTGTATGAATTACCCAACAGTTTATGGCAAAATATTAGTACTTTAAATATAAGATGAGCATTTTTGGCTCCTTTTATAGTCAGTCAAAATAAATTGCTACTTCTGGATGTCATGTCTCTCAAGCAAATAATTTAGCTGAACCATCCTGAGGAGGTGCCTTTTTCTCGCCATTAACTGTAAAAGGAGCATAGGTTGATTAGCTTAGACATAGGTGTTTAAAAGTTCAGTTAGGTAAGACTAAGACAGCTCAGACTACACATATTTAATCTTAAAGGCTCCATTTTCTGTGACATACTTTGGTATAATCTTTCTCATATATATAAATATTTAATAGCTTTTGACATGTATGAGATAAAATACTAAGACAGATAATTAAATTACATAGTGCATAAATGTTCTGAGTGGATCAGTCATGACACCCATTGCTGCAAAATGGAAAATCTCCAAAAAAGAAGGGAAAAAAGGCCAAATTAGATTGTCATAGATGCACAGCTATAAAAATGTGCCTGTTTGTCAAAATAATAAAAGTTTGAAGCAGAACTGATCAAATACGAAAAGATTTTTGTTAAGTGCTGAAACAGTTGGAAAAGTATTTTTTCCTCCCAAGTCCTACTTTTAACTGCCTTTGATACAAGGTGGCACAAAGTCAAGAAAGAACTTGAAACAAGCTTCACATTAATATTTGAAAAAGGGCACCCAATGTGTTTGATGTGGCGCCCTTCATGCAAATCATGTAGTCTGAGAGAAATCCCAATAGGAAATACGATTCTTTCTTCTTAGCACTCGCTTTTTTTTCTGGTTGATAATAATGAACTTTTCACACTCCCCTTGCAACCCCCCTGAGCTATACAGAAATGAAGTTATTACTCGCTAGGTGCTGCCTATTTGGGTAGGATTTTTTGATGCTTTTATATTGATTTTTTTTGTTGTTGAAAGTACAATCTCAGTTTAACACATGTTTTGTACTTATTTTTCACAGACTTCTGAATGATAAAACCCAGATGCTTTATCAAAAAAAAACCCTGAAATATCTGCTCTCTCCTAGGATTTTAAATGTAGGGCTACATATACATGATCGAAAGTGTCATGATGATATAACATCAGGTATTGATTTGAGCAGGGGCATGTCTAGGTACAGAGTTGAGTGACAGTACACAATAGAATATAACTCTTAATGGTAATATTGTGGGTTTTTTTAATTTTCCGTTAATTATGTTAATAATAGCCAGTTCCAGAATTCTTCAGACATTATCATTTAAAGTTTGGAGGTCAAACTGATCACAATCCATGCAAAATCCAGAACAGTGTGGGTAGCAGCATTGATCACATTCCCTCCTTTTATTCTGGCTGTGCATACTTCATTCCTATGTATAGCAACTAATGTATCTCCCACATTACACCACCCACAAACTTACTAACACTTTCTGAAGGCACAGGAACCTTTCTCTACAAGTAATTTCCAGATTGTATTTTGAAAAATGTCACAGATTAATTCTGGAAATTGTTGAAAACAGACCTAAAATGGGTCAGCTCCTCCAATAGACCCTAAGGGAGAAGAAGACCCCAGGAGCCCACCAATGCAAGCTTCACATTGAAAAAGAAATCTGAGAAGGAAAAAAAAGAACAACATATTCAGTTATAATACTGTTTTTATTACAGGTATATATATTGTATAATGAGATATTGACATTCAGAACAAACTATTGAGATTGTCTAGGAGATAGATGCATTCTGAAAAAGGTTTAGTTTTGGCAGGGTTTTTTTAAAATTTTTATTTTATAACAGAAGACACTTCCTATGCTTTTGCAACTGAGTCTGTACTGTCACATGCCTTGGTCCTCACCAGGAAATTCAGCTAGCCTGGTATCTGCTGTAGGGACAACACAGCAGCAATCCAGAAGGTTTCTGGAGTGCAGTGATGACAACTTCCTGACATAGGTGAGTCAGTCTCCAGTTAGGGGACATGCTTTTATGTGCTTCATATTTATGAACAGGGAAGGGAGATTCAGGGGGGTGAAAGTCAGGGGCAGCCATGGATACAGTGACCATGAGATGCTGGAGTTCAAAATCCTAAGAGGAGGGATCACAACCATGGACTTTAGGAGAGCAGTCTTTGGCCTCTTCAAGGATCTTCTTAGAAAAATCTCATTAGAGACAATCCTGGAGAGAAAAGAGGTCCAAGGAAAATCAAACCTCTAGCTGGCTCACTTCTTCCAAGCTCAGGAACAGTCCATCCCAACACACAACAAGTCAAGAAAAAAAAAACAACAGGAGACCTGGATGTACAAACGGCTCCTTACTGAAAAGGAAGTGTACAAGAGATGGAAGAAGGAAAAGGTGACCCAGAAGGAATAAAGAAATGTTATCTGACCATGCAATGATAGGATTAAGAAAGCCAATGCCACCCTGTAGATGAATCCAGCAAGGTATGTGAAAGGCAACAAAATGGACTTCTAAAATTACATTAGCAACGGAAGGAGGACTACAGAAAACATTAGCCTTCTACTGAATGGGGCATGGGAACTGGTGAAAACCAACATAGAAATCCTGAAGTTCTCAATGTTTTCTTCACCTCAACCTTTACTGGTAAGATTTGCCTTCAGGAATCTCAGGCCCCTGAGAATGTTGGGAAAGTCTGGATCAAGGAAGACCTATTCTTGGTGTAAGAGTTCCAGGTTAGGGCACATTTAAACAAATTGAATGTACTTAAGGGACGGGACTTGATAGGATGGACCCACGAGGGGCAAGGTAGCTGGAAATCTTGTTGATTACCCTGTTGTTGATTTTGTTGATTACACTGTTGATTATCCTTGAAATGTTATGATTGGGGGAGATTCTTCACCCTGGAAGAAAACGTCACTCCTATCTTCGAGAAGGACAAGAAGGAAGATTCAGAAAACTACACACTTGTCAGTTTCACCTTGATCTCTGAGTCAGTGATAGAGCAACTGATAGTCGTAGAAATAACTGTAAGTAGTGGTTCCTAAGTTTAACAGTAAAGAATTTATAATTTTGAAGAGGAAGTAGAGAGAAAAAAAAATCAAAATCAACTTGTGTGACAACATAGATTGTGTTTGGAAAAGAATGTGCCCTGTTAGTTATTGATTTCAATTAATCTTTGAAAAAATATACAATAAATATTTTTAAAACATGCAAAAATATTTCAAATATAATTTTTTGAAGAGTTTAGAAAATATCCTCAAATTCAACAACTGAAAACTTTTTCAGAAGTAATTTTTTAGAAAAATATTTCTGGTAGAATCAGTCATTCTTTCTCTTTCTTCCATCTCTCTGTGTTTCATTACTTAACTTCTTGTCAACAGTGGAAACATTGGAAAAAAAAAAAACAGAGGAAGAAGCAAATAGAAAAAAAGAAAGGAGAAATTGAAAAAGGCTTCAAAATTCTTAAATCCTTTTTATTTAAAAATAGACCAAAATGTGGATTTTTTTCCCCACTGTTTCTGCAAAATATGTTACATTTAGTAATGTTTCACAAAGAAATGCCAAATAATAAAAGCCATAATTAAGGTATTTACTGACATTGTAGCTAACCTTAGAATTATGGAACTGAGAAATGCGTTGAAGTGAAATGAAGGAAAAGGTAAAGTACAGTAATGTCTATGATATTTAAAATTAAATGCTATTACATCATGTTCTACTATATTACTAATGTTTTCTTGTGAATCATATTCTTCAGTAGATTCTCATCACTGACTGATACAAAACTATTTCTGATACTTGATTGTCAATGATAGCCAAAAATTTGCAATATTCCTAAAGTATCACAACTATTACCTAAAATTATAGCAATCTATTTATGTACTATTGATTTCTGACTTTAGAACATGTGTAAAACCTCATAAAAGCATTATTAATCACAAAATTTTAGCTGTAAGATACAGAATAAGCACTTGTGATAAGCACTCCTTTGTCAGTTCATTCAACCAGATTATCGCTTCTTGATAAACCTTGAACTTCATGTTAATTTCATACTCGTAAACATCAGTTTAGTTTGTTTCCTCTTTTTTTCTCTCATATATGAGATTAATATTGATTTATCAAACCAATAAAATAAATTAATAAATGAAAAATCACCATGAAGTATTGCTGCACAAACACAATTACTCTGCTCTCAAATCTAGTAGTAGTATTTAATTTATATTGTATTATTATAAAAGTCAAAGAACTACTATTATATAATGACAAATCTTACTATGCACCCTGTTTCAACCCTAACAGGAAATATGGAACTGAAATTTAGCTTTCTGTTGATGGAAACTTTCACATGAATAAGCATGAAGATGTTATTAAAAAGAACTTTGCCCCACTGAAATCAGTGATTATTATTTTACTCCAAAAAGGGGAATTATTTTGAAGTTTCTGACATACTTCAAGGAAGCAGTCTTTTGAAAGACTTAGTTAAGTGGCTTTGGCTTTTATTACTGGAGCACAGATGCAGGATACCCATCAATTACCTAGGAGAGAACTGGACATCAGGAGCTGAATTTTGCCTTAAGGTAGTATTAAGGACTGACTGAAGTGGGATTCCGAAGAGGAGGGAAACCCGCAGGGTTTCTTTTTGTTGAGGAACATTAGTTCATTTCTTCCCCGTGCCCCCCTCACTTCTTTTTTTTTTTTTTTTCATTTTCTTTTTATTGTCTGATCCTGTTTCTTCCTTTGTACAGTAGAATGAAACATTGGACTGCAAGGAGTTTGTAGCAAGCAGAAATAACACAATTGCTATTCAAATTCTAAAATGCAGCTTCACTTAAACATCTTTAAACTAAAGAAAACTAAGCATTTTACTTCTGGAACCCAGTGAATTTAGCATTCATTACATACACACAAGGTGTAAGATTGGGAAAAAAAGAATACTCTCATCCAAAAAAGAAAACTTAAAAATTCAAATAGAAATATCTCCTTTGAGGACATTTTCACTCACGTAATACTTTTTTTTTTTTTTCATATAGAAAACAAGTATTTCAATATTAAAAAATGACATTAGCTTTTTTACAAAACTTTTTATTTTAGAAATGTGGAAGTATGTAAAAACACTCTCAACTAATGTCCACAGTTCTCAGTTTTCACACAGTCACATTGCTAGGCTTCTGCTATATTTTTTCTTTGCCTCTGTAACACATCTAATTAACCAGAGCAGCATGAACTGAGTATTACAATTAAACAGACAATTTTAAAATTGCTTTTGACAAACTGGAGATTAACATGTCCTTTTCCTGATTATTTGCACTAATGAAGATTGAGCACCTGAATGTTCACACACAGTGAAAACAAGCAAGACAGAGAGATATGACTGAACAAAATAT
Organism: Streptopelia decaocto; assembly: GCF_964273445.1. NCBI lineage: Eukaryota > Metazoa > Chordata > Aves > Columbiformes > Columbidae > Streptopelia > Streptopelia decaocto. The sequence continues at coordinate 80,244,531 of NC_138656.1, read as the reverse complement.
TCTTATGCAATCTCACTCGGGAGAGGAGATGGGGAAAGAAAGTAAAAAGATGATTCTGTCATTTGCTCAGCTGTGGAAACAAAATCACTGTCAAAAACATATACATAAGCTAACAGATGTGCAGTGAATGTTAGCTTTGATCTTGGTTGAACAGGCAACTCTGCTTAAGATTGGCATCAAAACTGGAACACAAGGATGTGAATTCTCCTTGTTCTACACATTTTGAACAAGTAATAAAAGCACACATGGGAGAGAGAGTTTTTAGTTAAATAATGGAATAGTGGTAGAAATCACATTTTGAGCAAAGTTTCCAAACAACTCCTTCTTGAATTTAATTTAGCTGAACATTGCCAAACTCTCAAATTTGTAAGAAGTTACTAAGTTTTGGACATTCTTTCATCAAAAAAATATGTACATGTTCGTCTTTTTGTTTGTTTCTCCATTTTTGTCTCTGACTCCTGTGAGCTGCAGAGGAGGGTATGGAAGCAATTGTCTCCATGGGGTCTGGAATGGAGCATGTGTTTTCAAAGAAAGACAAATTAGATCACTGGGGTATGTCTCAGGAGTAAAAGTCTTTTGGCCAAAAGCTCTTATTTATTTATTTTGAGAATACATGTTTGGAATTAAAAATGTTCAAAGTGAATAAGGGACCAATGCCTGTGCTTTCAGAAAAGAAAAAGGAAGAATTATGGGTAGATAGGTTAAATTAATTCTAAATTATTGAAAATATGAAAGTGGATCTTCAAGTAATAAGACATATTCACTTTTTTGGCATGTCAGCTTAAATCACGTGTTTTCATTTTTGTGGGAAAACTGTGAAAAACATATTTACAGTATATCTGTGGTAAATATTAGTCAGGAACCAGGAAAGAAGATATGTCTAGCTGGAGAAGATTTCTTATTTTGGGTTTGAGAACCTAAGCAGAATATTCTATTCTGATTTCTTGATGGAACTCTGTACATTGAAGTGTGGGATCATTTTCTTTGCTTCTGTCGAGCCTTGTAATGTCATTACAGCCAAAGAAAAAAAGTGTTTAAGACAAAGTCCCTAGTTGCCTTACTGTCAGTAAAGGACAGATGTGATGAAGAGGTATAAATGACTACGAGCCACATATTGCAGTAACCATGGCTTAGCTACTTTCCTTATATCTTTTTCCTCCACTGACATAAAACCAAAGCATTTAGATTTTCATCTCCCAGAAGAGCACACTAAAAAGTATAGTATGGGCTAAGCCACTGTATCTCTCTCTCTCTCCACCATTTCACCTGTATTTGGGCCATAGCAAAATTAGAATGCAATATTCATGCCACAGAGAAAAGGAAGAAGGCATTCACTGTATACTTCTGAACTTGTTTGGAAAAAGTGAGCATTCTAATACACATCCTGGATAAATGTTATTGAGTAAAAAACAACCCTGAAGAAGAGAAGAACAGAACTTGCAAAGGGCACAATAGTGTGTCACTTAGCTGTAATAAAAACATGTTTTATAGAGTAGATACTGTCTGAACACATCCCACATATATCAATCATTTTCCATATCAGCTCTGAGGATAAATCACCTGTTTGTTTGTGTGAGTGTGTATGTGCATGGGTGTGTGGGGCAGGGGGTGGTGGTGGTGATGGAACTTTCTGGGTCAGGGAGAAGAGTTTTCTGAAACATCCAGCCTTCCTTCCCACTTGGGAGACTGAGCTCTGTACTACTCTTTTTCCCCACCCCTTCACACCGCCTCCATATTTTGCAGCAGAAAGAAGCATCTGGCCCAGAGCAGCTAAATCGTATGGTATGTCAGGGACTTCTGCCAACCTTGGCAGAAGGAGTCACATAACTCCAGCTGGTTGCAATGGCTTTTCTTGTCCAAGAGATATTTATTAGATAAAAATAAAACATCTGATTGCAAACCCCAAATAAACTTAAATAAGTTACAAAACTAATGACCATGAAACAAGTTTTCAACAAAACATTTCTGATTTTCATCTGTATTAAAAAAAAAAAAAAAAGAAAGAAAGAAAAGAAAAAAAAAAGAAAAAGAAAAAGGAAAAGAAAAAGGAAAAGGAAAAGGAAAAGGAAAAGGAAAAGGAAAAGGAAAAGGAAAAGAAAAAGAAAAAGAAAAAGAAAAAGAAAAAGAAAAAGAAAAAGAAAAAGAAAAAGAAAAAGAAAAAGAAAAAGAAAAAGAAAAAGAAAAAGAAAAAGAAAAAAAAAGGATGACTGTCTGGAAGCCTTCTTTATGAGGTGTGATATCACAGACTTCTAAGAACATACACTTTCTCCTTCCCAGAGGATGGTCTCTGCATTTTAAAGAGAAATATGTTCACCCTCTGAAACTGATTAACTGAGGAATTCTGGGGTGAAGTATGTGGGGAGGAGTATATGTTGACATGTGAATTAAAAGGTTTCTCTATTTTATCCCTTTTAAAAACTGATTTCAAAACAAGTCCAACAACATATTATCTCCAGCCTTTCTTGAAGCCAAGGAATGCACAGAATAATATCCTTGCCCAAGATGCTTCATAAATAAACAAAACTTAGAAGAATACCACTTTATCTGAACCAAACCCCCAAAACAACACCTTTTATTTCATCCATGACTGTGTTGACCAAATTTAAGCCTCTTCACTTATTTTTATTTATAGTGATTGAGATAATCACCAAAAGTGTTCTTAATGTTCTTTTCTCTTACATCAGGACTCAGAAAAAAAAAAAAAAAAAAGAAAAAAGGCATATTCGTATACAGGACTTTTTTTTTTTTTCTGAATAGTTATAGCCAAAAAACATCTGACTTAATTCTTTCCTCTCAACACCCACTAGGTGTAAAGACACCTTTCAATAAACATGGCAAACCACATTTTCATTTATTTTGTGTTGAGAAATCAGATGCTAGTACCACCAGAGTCTGTATTGTGGCTCTCAAGCATGGAAAGTATGAGCCACCGTGAGATGTGCAGTGAGAGCTGCAACACGCAACAGGCTCGTGTGTGATCTGCTTATAGGCCAGACACTGTTCTCTTCCAGAAATACCCACAACTGGTTGGGACAGTGGGACAGGACCTGGTGGTGGCTCCCCAGAAGAGCTCAGCCCCCACTGCACCCTGAGAGTGGCCAACTGAACAGGGCTGTTACGCAGGTTTAAGTATGCTATAGACTTCTTCACAACAACATTAAAAAATATTTTTTGGCACATACCAGGTTAAAAGACAAATTGAATGCGAGTACCTGAGGCTTAACTTTGTACTAGAGCCTTCTATATTTAGGAATAACAAGCCTGAATTTTTTAAAGAATTACATGTGTGTATTACTTTATAGCACGGGAATATCAAAAGGTGCATCTTATTTACTATGTATCCCTCTACAGATAAGATTAGTTCCTGTATAATCTAAAGCTAGTCTCTGAAGTGAAAATTGCTTTTTTTCCTCTGTGTGTAGCTTCAAGATACCAAATGCCTGCTCTCTGCCATCATTGTCAGCAACTTCCCTCTTCTCAGGCAGTGGAGGGTCACTAAGAGTGGAATAATGTACTCTGAGAGGGAAAGACGATCTTGGTGTAAAAGTATCCAAAACATCCATATGGCAGGAGTCTTCACCTGGGCAGCAAAGACTGAAAAATAGGACGTAATAGCTAAAACAGGAGAGCATCATTAAGGCACCATAAAATGTGGTGACTCTATGATGGGCTATAACAAACTCTGTTCTCTCCAATTCTTCCCACACCAATTGAAAAGGATGTGATGGACCTTCCTAGGGGCATCTTGGATTCAAGAAGTTCCACAGCAGGTAAAAACAAAACAAAACAAAACAAAAACAAACAAAACCCCTCCAAATCATACTAAGGTATTGCATTTTAAAAATACCTTTGTAAATATGTCCAGTCTCACTGATCAAAAATCAAAATATGTTCACTATATTTAGACTTACACAGACTTTTATAGCATTTTTTATGGATTATTTCTGAAAAAAAGTGATTTTAGAAAGGACTTGAGTATCACAGTGAATATCAAAACACATATGATTTCCCACATTAGTGTACTAAGTAAAGGAGCAAATAAATTAAAATGAAAGTTGGCATTGTCAGTTTTAATGATATTATTAACTATTGAGACTATTAATTGGACACTGCACCCAGATCTGTTGCCTACAGGTTGAAAAGGTTTCTACATCTATACAAAATTATTCCATACCCTGGAGTCTCTCTTTTATACAAAAGAGGAAATAGGTTGATCACTATCTGTGAATACCTCCAGGATGCACAAAAATTAGATAAGGGTTCTATTTAAAGTAGCAAACAAATGCATAATAAACACTAATGACTGGAAACCAATACCATCTACATTCATGTTTTAAACTCTGAGGGCAATTAAGAGTTGGCACAATTTCTGTAAGTTGTGACTGTCCAGTATGCTAAGCACTTAATTGAGACAGAATGCCTATCTGAGAGTTATGTTCCAAGACAGCAAGAAGTCAGGAACTTGATTCAGGAACTAGTTGGTAAAATTAGGTGAATTGTGTTGTATGGACAGTCAACCTGACTATGACAATACATTTTGGCACTAGAAATCTAACAGGAAATCTTTTAGATACACTGAAGATAAAGACTTGCTTTAGTGAAAATTGGTGTAAATATCACTTGCAATTAGTAACAGTCAGAAATAATTAATAACATTCAGAAATCCAGGGTGGGGGGTGTTATTCAAGTAGTGCCTTACAACTAATGAAGTCATAAGTATTTGGTTTATTATGAAACTTCAATCTAAGTTGAACACACGCCTAGTAGTAACATTCTCTTAAAATAATTCTGTTACATCTGAAAAATCTCTTCAATGCAAGCGTGCTGCCTTCATGTATAGTTGGAGGTCACTGAGGATATTGTTGGTGATATCTGAACAGCAGTAATAAAACTAATTTTGTTGGATTCAGCTATGATGGAAGTACCATTCAGACTCCCTTAATACTAGATTAAGCCAGTTTAGAGCATGTCTAGAAAATACATATAGTGAGAAAAAAACAGAGAAGAGTCATGTTATCTTGAACCTGAAACTTGTTTCATCTGTTTTCTTACTGGGATGAACCTTCAGGCTGCTGCTTTCATTTAATCTGGCCATTTAATCTTTCATAATAATCTGGCCAATCCTAGTTATAATCTTAATAGCAGTTCATTATGTTTTAATATTGAGTTGATGCATCCTTCACAAACTATTATTTCTTTCAGTTAAGTCCTTAAAAAATTCTCACAATTCAGTCACAAAACCAGTTCAACAAAGTGTGATCAGTCACAGTACAGGGTGTGACCAAAGCAGACAGGGTCAAAATTGACATCAGGTAAAGGAGCGCAACATGTCACAGGAATAACTGAGCTCTTTGAAGGCCTCTGCTGTTCTGCGTATCCTTTCTGGGCAGGAATCTGTTCTTTGTTTGGCACAGATCTCTCAGTGTACAACACTGAGAACACTTAGAGCAAACAATAAATAAATCAATAATAAGGCAATCATGCTATTTAGAGGGCAAATTTTTTGTTTGCATGTTTCCTTAGCAAATGGCAGTAAGTATAACAGTGTGAAAGATCACAGAAACAACAACCTCAGTCAGAAGAAAACAAGAGGTAAATGACACTGCACCAATGTGGCAAGGACTAAGTTCACACAAATTAAAGCATAAGCAGGAGATGAGGAGGAACTATTACAATGTACACCGCATGACAATGGATTAAACTGATTTATGACTCAATAGATAATTTAAAAGCCACCACTTTGTCTTTTCTTTGGCAGAGCCCTGTTTTCTGGGTATTTTCTGTCATTTTTGAGGTTAAAATGTACTTATTTTAAAAATGGGATCGAAGTAGTTACATTGCACTAATTCTGTGGTTGCATCAGCAAACTAGGACTGCATACAGGACTACAAGTTTTGTTCACTCATCATGCAAATGATTTCCCTATTTGTCCTTCACACTCTTCATGTTCATGAACTGTATTTTCAAAATGCCAGTAGCAAATATGCCCCGAATAGCATTTATGTTAGAGGTAAATACAAAGTTAATAAATCAACTATAAGGTGCAATTCCCAAGAAGGTAGTTTAGGTAATTGGCAGTATGGTAAGTGGTTAATAAATTTATATGCATATATAAACACCAGGAAGCAGAAAGAGATCTTGTGTTCCTGCAACACTTCATTTCAGGAAGGATGAAGTAGGGAAGAGCAGGGGAAGGAAGGTCTTTTGGGGGAAACCTAATAGTTAAAATACCAATAGGCTTCCAAATTCTTTCAGGTACCTGCAGCAAATGATGTATTGATTTTGCTGTTAAACTGCACAGCTGTAACCAGCACATTAGACATGGAAGATAAAAGCAATGACTAAAAGCACCTTATTTCATCTGTCACACCTGAGGCTCTGCCTTCTTCAGACCTTTAGTGTATTAGCACAGAAAATCAATTAGGTAAAGAGCTAAACAAATGAAGGGAAAATAAAAAAAGGCCTCATTCACAAAGAGTCAGGAATGTCAGCAAGCCCTGGAGACTTCAACAAAGTGTGAGGTGTCTCCAAATGAGCCACAGCATCTTTTCTGAACATTTGAAAAAAGTGATTAAGTACTGCTTGGATACACCAATGAGCATCTGCTAGTTCAGGTCTAACAAGTGACCAATATTCATAAACACAAGACTTCTTTTCATTGAAAATAAAAGAAGAAAATTTATTTCTCAGTTTGTGTTATTTTGAATGTCTAGCTATAGCTCTTGTGGTCCTTTTCAGTGCTGCATGATGGCTCTGTTACACCTAGGAATCAAGTTTTTCTGAGCAATACCGTATTACAGTGTTGACACCCAGCACTTCATTAGAGCTAGGGTTGGATTATTGAAGTCTAATGCTATGATACACAACAGTTTGTTCCTGCTTTAATGAAGTAAGCCATCTCTAAAACAAAGATACAGTCAGCTTTTCAGTTGTCACCATTTATTTTACATCCAGAAGCCAGAACAGATCACAAATATTCCATTAATTGATTCATGGTGAATGATAGTCCACCATGACCCATTTGAGATACCAGACTGATACTTATCAGTGAAGCTGGCCTCATGAGATCTAAATTCACTTATGGAAACAAAAGTAAATATTCACTTTCCTTCAATTTCTCATCTACAACACAAGGGATTTCACCCCTTAGTACTGTCCTTCTCTGTCCACTGAGTTTATAAACTCACCTAAGGTAATTTTTAAAGACAAGATTTATTCAGTGCCAGCAACTGGTAAGACTGACATTTGGTTTCAAGTGGAGGTCAGCAAGCCTTAAATAATTATTAAAAAGGATGTAACTAAATAAACCTCAAATTTAGAATTCAATAGAGGTCTCATTATTCTTTTTCTCTTCTAAAATATTTTTTCTCTATATGTAGCTGTACATCTCAAGGTAACCTCTACATAGATGTATGTATCTTTTTATCTGTGACATCTGAAACAGACGTACTTTTGCAGGGGAAAAATATGTTATTTTTGCAAAGAATTCTTAAAAAAAAAAAAAAAAAATCTGAATACCAAACTGCTGAATTGTGCATCTTCACACATTTCAGCAGTGCCACCTAGTGGAGAGCATCTCCTCCCACCCTCACCCCCACAAACAAACACTCCTTTTGTCTAGGCGGTACTCATACAGGGAAGGGTTCAGCTTCTGTACTGGATAGCAGTTTTATAAGGTGTCTTTGAATACCCAAAGTGCCTATTATTACATTTCTCCAGACAGCTAGCAGCTACCGGAGGAAAAAAAAAAAAATAAAGAAATACCAGCTCAGCCTGCTCCCCTTGGAGTTTGAAGAGTTCTGTTCTTTGAAAAAGATCAAATTATTTGCTGTGCTTGTTCAATTATTTCATAAGACACAAGAGAGATTTTTCGTGTTTCACAAGCCCAAAACATGTAAATTCAGGATGAACTGACAAGCAAGGCAGCTACAGAATTCTAGGAAGATTGGAAACATGTTGCCATGAAACAATTACAATACCTATAATTTTCTTCCATTCTTTCATTCACTTTAAGAGAGAAAGAAAAAATAAGTCCTCTCTCTTAAAAAAAAAAAAAAACAAAGTAGCACTAATTTTGAAAATAAGTACCATATACAACTTTTATATCTAGATTTCATTCTTTGTTTTTTTTTTTTAAATATTATAATATTATATTACACAGCTAGTCAATAATGTAGCTTTCTTCATGTCCAAGGGCCAGACTCAATACATAAGAGTGGGATGCAGTGTTGAACAGGCACATAGGTCTCAGTTTTAACCCACCAGCACAGCAAATCTCAAGCACTGTTTGAATTGTATGACACGTGGATACTGTAACTACATAGATATACATATCTATGTATGTATATATATACTATTTACGTAAGTAAATTATCTGAAGACAGATTTAAAATTTCAGCATGCCCTCCTGAACAGCCATCTTCAGAACAAAACAGCTGAAGAGTCCTTGTTGAAAAATACTGTGGTGTGGCACAAGAGGCAGCAGAGAAATTGAAGTATGGTAGTTTTGTGCTGTGGAGCACAGTCTAAAAGAGCATCATAAAAAAAAAGAATGAATCGTGAGCTTGGGTGTGTCAGAAACGGTGCTCTAATGGGTGTCAGCTGCTAGCAGATTCTTGTTTAAACACTCTGAGTTGGTTCCCATCACTACTCTGCTCTAGGGTGAATTCCTGAATCTTTATTCCTATGGAAAATCCTGCCATTCTTTGACTAAAAAGGAGTTCTGTTATCTCTGTGAATACACTCAGACACATACGTACACAAAACTAAGGTGGATTTCTGACTACACTGAAGCTGACAGCGTTTTGTTATCGATTTCAGCAGAGACAAGATCTCCCCCTCAGGAACTCCTGAAAGGATTTTCTTGCCATTCCAGGCTAACTATATTTCCTGGGCCTGGCATTGCACACAAACAGAATCAAATAACAGAGAGTGGAAGTGTCTAGGCAAGCACATGAATAAAACAATGAAGCCAAGTAGCTCAGGCATGATTAGGAGGAAGGGCGTCTCCTTCTGCACTGTTGAATTGGCCATTAGTGTCAGGGTAGTTTTCAAATTTAGAGTAATTCTTCACATCTTTGCACTACTTGAGGTGTTCACCCAATGTTTGCCTGTATTATTAAAGGATTGAACTCTGTCAGAGGGCAAAAGCAAATTACCTGCAGGGAGTCAGGGGCCACATGAGATGTACCTTCACCATCCTCTTTCCTTTAGTACCCATTGGTAAAAGACTACAAGGCTGCTTTTATGTAGATGTCACATCAGTCATTGACTGAAACACCCAGCTGTGATAATAGCATAGGAATGGGGGGTGGGCAACCATTACTAATTCCACCCTTATCCAACCTTGCTATTTGAATTATTGGCTAAATTGCCATCTTCAGAACTTAATTTTTTCTGGCCTGCAGGTTCAAGAAGTTTATTTTACAGCTCTTTGTTTAATTGTATATGTAATTACCTAATGTTATCAGTGATTGCCTATTTTGCCTCCAAAACATTTTTTTTCCAACATTTCGTTAAGTATTTTGCAATGCTTAATAGTCACTAGCACATATCCACAGGGTAAGCAACAATGAAAACACTATTTATGGATTTATTCTCTTTTGGAAAAAGAGATAATTCACCTTTTTCCTACAAAAATAATGAGACAAAGCTCAAAACCTCTCATGCTAATGAATGATGACAGTATCTGGAGAAACAAATCAATTAATCTGAATACACAGGAGAAAATACTAAGAAATTACTGGATATGGACACAAGACATACAGGCTTGTGTTAATTCAAAACTTTTTTGCTAGTTTCTCCCCATCAGTTCGATTATGGAAGTGTTATATGAAAATTTTATAATGTTTTTAAAAGACATTTTCTTTGTACTATTTGGAATAACGAATTGATTAATCCACATTAATTTTAGTATCAAAAGTACAATTGTATTCAGAAAGAAGGAAGCTACGAGCTATTTTTAAAACAATTTAAAAAAATTAACCTATCATTATTTCTTCATACCTTTTTGCAACCTCAAATACACCCTAAAAAGCTCAATTTATCCTAGTTCTACATGCCATTTATGGAGTTACTGGGTGCAGGAGAGAGGGATAGTTAGGCTGTGATTCTCCGCAAGCACTGTCTGCACATTCCAGCATATCTCAACTGCATATAGAGTTCACTCAGATTAGAGCTGCTTTGCCTCTAACAATAAGTATGTGTAGCACAATATCACAGAACAGTTTCATTTGGTTACACCGGATTTTCATGTTTGTAGCTCATTAAAACAATGAGCCACTAAAAGCAAAACAAAAAAGCTATTTTTTTTTCCTCCTTCTAAAATCCATTCTCTCTATATATCTCCACGCATCTGAGATGTCCCTTTCCTCTCCCCCACAACATCTCTGGCCTCTGAGTGTCACAGGTTCTCCAGAAACCTATATGCCTTGCAGTTTTACTTCTAATTTCTCTTTCAGTCACTTCTGATCCTGCATTGGTTAGCTGGGAATTAAAGCTATCCATAGACTTGTTTTCAAATATGAAGCTAGGTTTTAGCATGAGTTATATAGTATCTATCCAGCTGTTTTATTCCAGTCTGTCTATGCATCAGGAACATTTCAAATTATTCAAAGGAACCTTAGAACCTGTTGATCTTCACATTTTCTCAGTAGTGGTAATTTTACATTGAAATTTGTATGGTGTTACCTGAGGAAAAGGTTTTTCTTAGTAATGATACCTGAAGGACTCAGTTTTCTTCACTGGAGAAGACCCCCTAAACTAGGAGACTAGGTACTAGCTGTACCTAGTATGAAGCTATTCCAATTTTAGGAACCATCTCTGAACCATAAATAGGATTATTAAGTTGGTGCATGATACTTTACTTTTCACTTTTCTTTCTTCTGACACTAATACTATGCCCTTGTGTAGTTCATGCCTATCCACTCATGATGATTTAGTTGCAACTGGATGACAATTTTCAGTGTCAATACCAAGCTTCCTGATATTATTTCCACAGAAGAAGAGGGGTTTTTTGGGTTGTTGTTTTTTTATGTGTGTGTGGGTTTTGTTTTATTTTTTGGTTGGTTGGTTGGGTTTTGTCTGATTGATTAGCACTTGGGAAGTGGAAATAATGCATTTCTTTCACACCATGCTGGCATACTCTTGTATTCACAAATGGGAAGAGAACATCTGCCCTAGCTAAATGTTGGCCTATACAGATTACATTTGCGGTTGATAGCCAGAATGCCATTAAGGCTGTTAGCAACTTCACCCTGGGCAGGGAACAGGCTCCCTTTGGGACTCTGAGGGACACTTAATTCTCAGCTGGCTTTTGCAAAGAACTAAATTGCTTCCAGTAGGCCTGGTATATTTCGTTACAGTAAAACTACCAGGCACTGGCACCAGCAAAAGTTTACCAGGGTTTCATTCTTATCCAATACATACCCATTTCATTCACCTTCATGTTAGAGAATGCTGCATCTTGATAGATCTCAAGCTGCTTTCAGAGGTGAGTATGGAGAAAAAATTCAGCCTAAGCTAGTGTTGCGGCCCCTGGCAGGTCTACAAAATTCTTTGAAAGTAAGCTGAAGAGCAGGAGTAATTGTGTAATTTTACTTTTGCAGAAGTCACTGGTGAGCAAGGTGATCAGTCTGATTGTTCTGCTTAATTGTGATGAAAAATCATTCTGGCACAATAAAAATCTTGACTGAGATCTGTATCATTCTTTTGATGATTCTGAACATTATGTTGGACTACTCCTTTTGCCCTAGTTAAACCTAAAAATAGATTAGTACTTTTTATCATTTGATCATTTTTACCTCAGCTTTATGCACAAATGGGGGAAAAAATCAAACAGAAACAATAGTAACCAATTAAATTGGCATTTGCAGGCCATCTCCCACTGTCCTAGTCTGAAGCTGAGTTCAGGTTTATTCTACCAAGGTGCTTCTGTAATCTGAAACACTTGTGATTAAGCTAACTTTTAAGTAGAGAGTATCATAATGAAAACAGTACCTATGGAAACATGGAGACAGAAAAAATTAATATCTCTAAAAATGTCAATCAGGTATTTTATAACACCACCCAGACAGAACCCTTCAGCTGAGGTCATGTTTCATATCAGGTCTGATGTTTCATTATAGTCTATTTGATTTTTTTTTTTTTTTCAGTCATGTAAAGTTAAATGCTTTACTTAAAACAGATCTTCAGTGATGGCAATTCAAAAATACAAGAATATCTATAATGAAGCATAGATAATTCAGACTGACCAAATCTTACAATAAGATATTGAAAATGAGTGGATATTTGATCAAACTTTTAAAGCAGAAACTCATCATATGGTATTATTAAATTTTAAATTATTATAAGTTATTTCTTTCAACTTGGATCCATCTCAACTATATGCATAAAAGGGCACTTTTACGTCAGAAATACCTCAGACAGAAAGTCTGAGGTACCAGCACAATTATCTCTATGAAAATAGTATGGCAGAGTCACCTAGAGCAGTGACCAACACAGAAACATTTTATAATAAAATTAAGGTAAATTAATTTGTCACCATTATCCTTGATTAGTCCAGAAACCAGGTGTGACTATGAGGCCATTTGAACCATCAATATGAATCAATCAAAGCTGACTCTCTTACCCAGTCTTTTTGCTCATATATTATCACATCATATATTCATTTTCACTTTATAGATGTTACTGCAACCTTAGATTGAAGATTTTCTAAAGTAGAACTGGTCTTTTCATACAGTGCCTATAATCTACTTGCTAAAATGCAATTTTTATCTCTCTTTGGGGTTCACAGGTTGGTTATGCAGGTTATAGAGATCATTTTACATAGCAGTCAGTTTAAATATACTTAATTTCTGTAGCTATTCATACTGCTAGTACAGTGGTGTGATCCCCTCACCTTTTAGAACATCTCTTTTCATGTTTAATTCCTGACCCAATGCTAGCTCTGAGTTGTTCTCATGAAATTTCCTGATAATGTCATATTTTTGAATGCTCAGAATTTTCCTCTCATCTTTCATGACTAAATTGTTCCCAATGCTTTTTAAATACACATTTATAAATATATATGCACTTGTGTGTGAGTTCACAAAAATCATTTCTATTTTGAACTCTGTAGACTTTGCCATTTTCTTCAGTAGCAATATCACTCGTGAAAAGTGTCTGAGCAATGCTGGCTTGTAATGAAAGAAAGAAAGAAAGCATAGAGGGCTAGAACACTCATTTTCCACACTCATTTATACTTTTAACACACATTGGCAGTCAGACGTCAGATATGGAGATGACTGAATTTAGTGATGTTGCATTCTCATATCACTTCACAAGTGCTATGGGAAGGGAAACCTATAAACTGCCTGTCTCAACCAGTCTGGGAGAGCTGTACCTTCAAGTTCAGCTTTGGGAAAAAAGTAAGAGGGCAAGCGAAAAAGATGGATGCCCTGATGATCACCAGGTTCAGTAGTTTTTTAATAATCCCTGAAAAGCAAAACCAAATGTAACTGTTAGTCTGTAAATCACATGCTGGGCAGTATTCTTTGATTTTTTTGAGACAACTCCAAAGAACTCTGACCTCCTTTCCCTACATACTATCATTTACAGTTCCTTTTTTGTAATGTGCCAACTAAACTCTGCACATTGCACAATCACAAAGTTAAGTTCATATTATTTTAAACCAGACCTCTATGAGATTTTATCTCATATAATCTAAAACAGTCTTTCATAAGTTGCCAGCCATTATACTTTACAAAGTTGGGTGCATTCAGCTGTTATCATTTGCTTAATGCTTTAACTGAAAGATATTTAAGGCAAAAAAAGAAAAACAAAATCACAACTCTTTTATTCTGTTCCATGACCAGGATACCTAGATACCATTGAAATACAATTTATAAATAACTACTTCAAAATACAAAACTCAATTCTGTGTCCCATTTCTAATATTTATCTATTTCTTCAGCTTCCTAGCAGTTGGATCTTGTGCCTTTCTACAGTAATATAAAGAGCGCTCCTGTATCCAGTATCCACAACCACCACAAAGGTACTTACACCCTAATTACACTCTCTTAAGAAAACCCAAATATATCAAGATCTCTATAAAGGATTTTTTTTCTAGCACTTGAGCTATTTCTGCAGTTCTTTCTTTCTTTGCTCTACTTTCCAAGTTTAGGCAACAGAACTACATTTAGCACTTCAGTATCAGTGTCATCAGTGCTGTGTAAAGGTGAGCTTGACTTCTCATTCTTAGTCCTCCATTTATACCTCTGAGTATTTCACAAACTATTTTTGACACTGCATCTGAACAACAGCTGGTGTTGAATTGGTTGTCCAAACACTGGCTTCTGTAGACAGGTCTGTACATGCTGCTGCTGTAATCTTACATTTAGCTATATGAAAATATTTCAAATGTAGGTCCAGCTTGCAAAGAAAACCCATTTTTATTTCCTATAACTGCTTAGATGTCATTGTTTTCTGCATTGATTTTTAAACGGCAAGTATTTTGTTTCTAGACAATTGAACCAGTGTCTCAGAATTTCAGTAGTTTTGCAATGCCCCTGTTACACAAAGGCATCCCATGGTCTGTCTTTTTTGGTGACAAAGCTCAGGCTGTAGTCCTAATCCAATTAATAAATACTTTTTCAATACTGTCTAGAACCTTTTTTAAGTCTGAATTTTGAATTTTAGCAATGAAATTGTTTCACAACAGTTTCAAAATTGCATGTGCCTACCTGCTTACATCAGTAAATCATTTAATTTTATGAAAGAGAGAAATGGCAGCCTTAAGGTTATTATACACCTACTTTTTGCCACAGAATTTTTTAAAATATGTGTTGTGAGTATGCAGTATAAGTATGGCAGCACACCACGTCATGCAGTCTTGTAAGGTATGTTTGACAGTTTCGGGATCTTCCAAGTAGGTTCGTCCTGGGTATAGATCATCAAAAAAGCCAGAAGGAGCATTCTGGAAGAAAGTGTACAGCCTGAAGGCCTTGTGCTCTAAATAATCCAAAGCTTAGACAAGATGGAAGCAGAGAAATTAAGTTCTAATGGTGATGTGAGGGAAACTTCTGTTCTGTAGAGTTAAGTTAATGTAACTCAGCCTGCTTTTTGGGTCCCAGCTGATAATGTTAGTATTGGAACTCAATCTGTAAAACTAAGAATCTGTTCCCATGAATGGAAATATGAATTATGCAAATCCGATTTCTTATTTCATTATATCTGTAAGAAGATAAGGGAATGAATGCAATTGTTTGCATGTGCTAAAAATAATATGTTAATGGATCAGTCACCAAAAAGAAAAAAAGTATTTTGAAATAAGATGTTTAAGTAGAACTATAAAAATAGGTTTTTTTCATAAAGGAACAGAAAAATATAAGGATTTTATTTTTCTGCATACAGTACACAGACCAGAAAGTATATATTTTTCTCAGTAGGAATACAAAAAGTAATTTGTTCTTACTTTAATATACAGACAGAATTAAGGGTACCCTCCATTGCTGGCGTAGTCAGTAATTTAGCAGTATGTGGCCACTGGAATCAGAACAATGCTTTCAAGAAGAGTTGAGAGAGACTTAGTGCTACTGCTGCACTGTTAGTCAGAAATCTATTTTTAAGTGAACATGACATTTTTAAAGTCACTGTAGATAAATGGAAGCAATCACTTCATTTTCAGCTTCTAGTTACACAAATCAGCAGTGAAAATTTCTTTTTGAGCACAGAAAGTTGTTATACACCTGGCTGACACTGTGCTCATGGAACTACAAGCTTCATGCCTCTTGCTGAGAAGTTTACCCATTTTCTTTCTTATGTAATCTGGCTTGTGCTCACCATCACACATTCACCATACCTTTGTAAAAAAATCCTTAAGGAGAAGAAGGAAGTACACTGCATTTCTGAATAAGTCACTAAATAGCTTGGATATATTAAGGTACCACTCATTATTATATAATTTGTAGTGAACAATTATTCTTATAAATGCTACTTACAAATAATTACCTGATTAAATTTGTATTTTATTTTTATGTTGTATTTATGTGTGTATTTTGATTAGCTACACTTAACTTTACACTTAACCTTTTATTCAAAGATGAGATTAATTTTATTGTTTTCAGGAAGAGGATGGAGAACATGTTTGGAGAAGAAATACTATATATATTCAAATGGAGAAATAGATTCATAGGTAGTTATACTTCAAGAAACATTGGGAAAGAAAACAATAGATGTAATTCAGTTTTATCTGTTTATCTGCTAGAGTTGGATCTCCTTTTTTAATTAACCAAAGTAGTTATATTTTTATACACTAAGTAGACGTATTTGGGAAGGACAGTTTCATCTGCAGACTAACCAGAAGCATTATGGTCACTGAAAAAAAAGAGGAGGATAATGCCAGGTACTTCTAAATAGAAGGATCATAGGAGACATTCCATGAAGTGCTTTATCCCAAAACATGTCCGTAAACTTGTTCTGTATATGCATTATGTGTTCTTTGTGTCTCTGTCGCTCGCTTGATTTCCTCTTACTAAAAGTCTGGCCAGGATAAAAAAGAGACTGTGAAGTTCAGAACAAATTACACCATCACCATCATATAAGAAATTGTGGTTTATGTATCTACCCATACAATGACTGACAGTTATAGTTTTTGACTTGCACTGTGGCCAGCCTCTGAATTTAGAGATATACAGGGTGTTTCAAAAAGATGGCCTCAATTTCAAAGGGGTAGTGATATCAAATTGGGTGCATCTTTTTGAAACACCCTGTATTATTACACTGTGATCTTTGTTTTTATTTTATGCCATTAAATTACTTGTCCTTATGAATTTGAACAAGATATTTGGAGATGTATAGAATATTTCTCACACCATAAGTTCATTTCTTCCCGAATAGTATAGTTAATGTTACTTTATGTTAAAAAAACACTAATTTGCCAAGGAATTAAAACCATCGTGTTCACTTTTAAGAAAAGAAGGAATAATGGCAGACAGTCCTGAATGGAAATGAGATCTTGAGTAATCCATAAGATGTATTTTCTAATATAAAGCTTTCATTACAATATTTTTTCTGTATATGCCTTAAAAGTTCCTTGGATAACAAAATCTCTTAGACATTTGTTCTTTTTTAAATTTATATTTGTGCCTACGTGAGCATATAATGAAAGTTCAAGTTAAATAATTTTACAATATCTGTCCTCCCTAATTTCTTCACATTCTTTTACCCAGAAGTCATCATCTTTTAATAATGTCTTTTCATCTGAAGGGAAATCTGGTTCAAGTTCACCTTTTCATATTTCTTTGGGTGCATGTATTCTGCCTGACTTCCCCTCTGTCTTTTACACTCTTGTGATACCTTTATTATAATGAAGTGAGTAGGAGTGGCCCACACTGCATTCCAGCAGTAGACATATTAAAAAGAACCAGAAACTGTGTTCCCTGATAGAAGACATTCATAAGACCTTAAGAGATCTGCCCAGTTTTATGAGTCAGTCAGCAGCTGTATTAGCAGTTATATCCTGAATTTTGTGTGAGATGGTAATTCATGTACTTTATGTTTGCAAAATTCAGTGTTTTTTCTTCTTTTACTTAATAATTTTTACTTCTGATCCAATAGCAGTAATAATCCTTTATTCTGTTTACTATCTAGCCTGTAAACAGAATGAAGACAAGAAAATTAGTGTTTCTAACGTATGTGCAATTTATATATGTATACATTTATATCTAAATATAGAATTAGATCTATGTCTTTATCAATACGCTTTGCAAGAGGATTAACCAGAAAAGACTAAGACAAGAAAACTGAGGGAGAACATGATCCCCAAGAAAAGAGGAATGTGGGAACTTTCAGCAAAGAGAAGTAAAAGGCTTGGATTCATGGGGAAGGCAAGGGACATAAAGAACATCAAGTAAATTGACAACTGAAGAGCAATCTGTGGTGGGACAATGGTGTACAGACTTTTAGGAAAAGAAAATGGTAACAGAAGAGGAAGGGAGATTCACCAACAAGTCATAAGGGATGACAGCCAGGGAGGATGATTCAGAAGCTCACCATAGAATGAAAGGGCACCACAGCAGTTAGTGGCTAAGGCTTAAAGGTACAACAAGAGGAGAAAGTATAATTTGGAAATTATTTGAAAAAAAGTTTTAAAAGAAATATCTCAGGAGGAGAGATGTTGGAATGAATATGGGTGGCTGCAGTACAATGGGACATTCATAAGAAGCTGAGGTTTTATGAATAAGATCTTTACAGTCAGCCTTCCCAACAAAAGCACTTTCTTGCTTATATCCCCATCTTAATTATCTCCTGGTAAGGCCCATCTTCAAATGCCCACATGTCTGAACATAATAGCACAGTCTGGAGGGAGAACAAAACATTACTTTAGAGCAAATACTTCAGAAATCAGGGAGCACTCCAGAAAATTGTTTATTCAGAAGTCCGAGGAACCAGATGGAATGCAACTAGCAGTGCAGAGGTTGCTGACTGGTATCAGTGTGAGGTCACTGTCTACCATCTTCAAAAGGTCATGGCAATTGGTATAGGTTCCTGATGACTGAAAAAGGAAATTTTCACACAAATGTTCAAGAAAGGCAAGAAAGGAGTACCTGGGAAACTTCTGGTTGATAAGCCTAAGCTTAGTCCTAAGGAAGATTACAGAGCAAATCTTCATTGAAGCCACATGCATGTACAAGAAAAAGAATAAGGTGATGAAGAACAGTCAGCATGGATTTAGCAAAAGCAAGTTATGCCTGATCAACTTGATTACTATTTAGGATGAGATAACTGGCTCTTCGGACATGGAGAAAGCACTGAATATTTTTTGTCTTCAGCAGGATTTTCAATACAGATCTCCCATAATATTCTTAAAGCTAAATTGATGAGATAGGATTTCAATAGGTCATCTACAAGTCGAGTGCAAAATTGTCTGGAACACCAGGCTCAAAGGACTGGGATCAGCAGCATGAAGTCCTACCGGCAACTAGTGCCATCCCTCAGAGATGGAAACTATGGCAATAATGCTTAACATCTTTATTTCTGATCTGATGTTGGGATGAAATGCACCTTCAACATGTTTGTGGATAATATGACGTAGAGGAGAGTGGCCCATACACTAAGGCTTGCCAACAGATTACTATTTAGGTGCTCTTAGCAGCTTGAAAAAATGGGCCACTAAAAACATCCCAAAGGTCAAAAAGGTAAATAAAAACTCCTGTATATGGGATGGAATAACACCTTTCAAAAGTACTGGTGTCCTGGTTTTGTTAAAAACAAGTTTCTCTTTCAGTGAATTTTGCCTGTCAGCTAAAGCCTTCATATTAACCGCATTTTCCTGGAGAACCAGACACATGTTTTGGTAAACCTAGCAATGGAATGCAAACTTATTGATAAGCATGGATGGACATCTCGCGAGAGGGGCGACGAGAAACAAGTGACTAAGAAACTGACCAACTGTGTATAACATTCCATTCACGTGAATACTTCATATAAAAGTGGGAGATCACAAGGATCTCGTCCCTTTTGCCTTTTTCCCTTCCCTTCTGCTTATGGCCGACCTTAGGAGAGGATCTTGCTGGTCGTCCCTGAGAACTGAGGCCTAGTGAGAGACTGAATTCAGCTCCGGTTGGCTGCAGAGTCTAATCCAGGACTTTGGTGGCCGGCTCTGCAGTTGCTGAGACTTTCAAGACTGGTTTTGTATATTTTGTATTATTTTCTCTATTCTTATTAGTAGCATTGGTAAAACATCTTTAATTTTTCCAACTCTCTTCTCTCTGTCCTTCTTTCCCTCCCGATCGCCTGTCCTTAGTGGGAAGGGGGGAGAGGGAGGGGCAAAAAGGGGGAAGTTGGGGGGCAGAGGAGGTTAACAATACATCTGCCAGGGTTTTATTGTCACCCCGCAATCTTAACCCTTGACAACTGGCTACATGCTTTTAGGCTAGGAAATAGTTTTGCAGAGAAGTATTTGTGGAGCCAGGTGGACAGCAGTTTGAACATAAGTCCCTGTTGTGCCCTTGTGGCAAAGAAGACCAATCACATACTAGGTTCGATCAGGAGGACTGTAGCTAGCAGGCTCAGGGAAATGATTGTTCCCTTAAATTCAGTGCTTGTGAGACAGGTCCTAAGGTAACATGACCAGCTTGGAGCTCTCTGGTACACTAAAAATTTGAACATAGCACAGTAAGTCCAGTGAAGGACCACCAAGGTGGTGAGCAGTTGGAGTACATAATATATAAGACAGAGACCAGGAGAACTGGGTTTGTTCAAGCAGAAGAAAAAAAAATGGAGACCGACTTATTTTCTCCAGCTACCTAGTGGGTGGGTATACAGAAGACAGTGCTAGACTTGTCTAAAAGATGCACAGTGATAATACAAAAGGCACTGACCAGAAGTTTCAACAAAAAGGGTAGTCAAGCACTTTAACAGTTACTCAGAGGGGTTGTGGAGACACCGGCCTTGAGCTATTCAGCACTTCACCAGGCACAGCTATGAGCAACCTCAAGTAATTTGACCCTGCTTTGATCAAGGGGCTGGAACACATGGCCTCCTAAGAATTCTTTCAACCTAAATTATTCAATGATTGTGTGATTTTAAAAACAAAAAGGGAACATATTAGACCTTAGGTCAGATTCATGTCTCAGATATCAGGAAATTAGAATTTATTTTTTATAATACTTATCTAAACTGACTTCCACTAATTATAGAATAGTTTAGACAATTAATCTGGACAAAATGCCAAATTTACAGTTAAAGTGAGAGCAGCTGAATCCTATTTTCTCTAACAGCATTCTTGCCATAGTCCTTTCACCATCTTGGGTGTATTACTGAAGTTTTACTTCTAACAATGTCTTAATTCCAGAGCTTTCCCACACCGGGATAGCACAGAACTACTCTCTTTTGTTGATTGATTCATATTTATATCATTTTCATTTTAAAAGTTCTATCTGGTTTCCTATACCAAATTCAAAAATATCATTAATAGTTCTTCTATCAGTTGATTCTCCTGTTGATGCTGAGGTATATTTGACTTTCTCTTCCAGCCAGAAGGCTGATTATGTCACTGACAGATAAAAAAAAGCAAACACATACAAATTATCAATTCTGAGGCATTTGGTCTATCCAGATTATATTTCTGCCCATGATATGACTGAATACTAATATCTGAAAATCAGAGCAAAAGGTCTAAAATTTATTATCCTCTAGTCAGGTTTGGTTTTTTTTCTATTTTTCTACCAATGGTCAATACCTATACTTTTCTGTATATACAAACTTTGCAAATATGGTACCTTTTCTTTCACACCTTAAACACATCCTTAGAATTCCTGATAAATATTTGGATTTAGCAATAAGAATCTAAACTTTTATTTTATATAATTTTATTTTTAAAGTATTGAAAAGAAAAAGTGTTGGCCAAAAAAGAAATCATGCACAACTTCACGAAGGAAATGAAAATCTTTATTAGTTCAAGTGAGATCAAAGACTGGAAAGAAGACGACTGAGGAAATTTCTGGATTCTGATCATCTTCAAAAGTGGGTTTTTTTGTTTGGTTGGGAGTTTTTTATGTGTAGGAATACAGAACTGATAGACATCAAGGCATACTATTACAGTACTATTCCTTCAACAACACTTTGTGCATTATCTGAAAAATTTAATTATTTCAGATTGCTTTGTCCCATTAGTAGCTCATTTGTCTGACTGCTGTGATAGGCTTTCCACATTCTTGTTGATAAGCATTAAATGGTTCCTGGAATAGATCTAAAACTAAGGATTTTTTGGCTACTGCTATTTAACTTCCTACAGGATAGATTCCAGCACTCACTGTGTTTTTCTGCTTTTCTTGGTATTCCAGTATTTCAGCACATGCTTTTTTTTTGACATGAATATCAAAACTATTATTCAAAGCATTGTTTGATCCCTACAAAATGGAGCAATATGGCTTGCTATTTCTAAGCATGGTGGAAAGGGTTGGATAGCGTGGTCATACGCATTTCCTGGTTTCCAGATGACTGAGTTTTCCAGTGTCACTAGTACTTACAATTTTATTTAAAAAAATCCCAATCATTTTTCAAAGGACTTCTCAATTTGGCCCAGTTCATGCTCCTGGCAGCAGTGAATTGGTGATCAGTTAGCAATGAAACCTTCGTCTCATTCCAAGGGCAAATGGAATATTTGCCAGAAGCCATACTTGTCTTTCTGACTTGCAAATCCATGTGAGATATAAATCTATATAGTGAAGAGATTTACTTGATTTCTTTGATTTGCCTTCCAGTTTTCTGCCAAAATAATAGCTGATTTTTTTTTTTTAATTCTTCAGAACATCTTTAACCTACTTTTTTGACGTGTCTATATTTTATAACAAAATACGTTAGTCAAACCTATTGTTAAATGAAAATCTTTTGCTTATATCACAACAATTGTTTTATAATGCATAAGCCTCATCACATATTTATGGTGTATTTATATATATCTATATATATGTGGGTATGTGTGTTTATATACATATGGATGTTATCTGAGACAGGTATTTAGATTGTGGCACCTTGGAGATACTATAGCTAAAGGTCAATGGTTTTACAGCATTCTATTTCAATTTGAATGTTCTTGCAGATTCCTAAAACAGAAATTATAAATTGAAACAGAAAGAGAATTTGAAACAGAAATTATAAATATACTATGTTAAATTTTTGGTGCATTTTTTTGAGTTGAGTAATATCTAGTTATCAACTATGAAGTGTTAGTACAGAAAGCCAGTTTTGCCACAAAACTATTCTAAAGGAGTTGGGAAGTTTAGCTACTGCAAGACTAACACAGCTGGTTACACAAAATCTGCTAGTCAGCTTGGAGTGGTAGATAATGCAATTTTCTGGTAAACTTTCTGGATGTCTCAGACACTTATTGTTGTAATAATAGGGCATAACTGTGGCTTCCCTACATTCTACCGCCACCAAAAATAAGGGTAATGAATATATATTAAAAAAAACCTTGGAATTTCCTGTATATTTGGCTTAGGATATTGCTCAAAATTTCACTAAGAAATATATCCTTTTTTAATTATTCTAAATTAATATTGCAGGTTTTGGAGAATTTTTTTTTAATTAGAAATATTTAGCACAGCAGTTCCCAACAATACACAGCCTAATAATACACCTTTTTTTTTTTTTTATTATTGATGCGGTCGTTTTCTGGTAAGAAGAAATACGACCCAGAAAAAATAATATCTGAAGAGTTTACTAAATTGAGCCCGTCACATCAGTCAATGCCCAAGCACTTAATATGCCAATATTCTGAACATACAAGTTAAGATACAGAAGATTTTCAGCCTAACAGTTACTATGACAGAATGTCTACAAGATTCTTCCTAACTGGTCATTAAGGATGCTATGACAACCTCTGATGACAAAGCCAGTCAGTGTAGCCAGAGAGGTTATAAACACCAGTGCTTTTCCAGGGTGACAAGAACCTGGAAAAGAGAAAGATTATGAGATGGAAAAATACGAAGCACAGAGACTGAAATGATGACAGTTATAAACATTGTGAATTGTATTCTGAGAGAGGCCACAGTGTGTGCCAGCAGACAGAATTGCTGGCTATCAGGAACTTGGAGGGGTGGAATGAGGGAAGCAAAGAAAAAAGAGGTGTATAGTTATAAACTGCCTAATGGGAACTTTTCACATATTTTGCTGGCCTGACAGAAATGTTTGGGCTGTCTAATGGCAGCTTTTTTCACAGCTCAACAGGCAGCAAGTTTCCCATCATATGAGTTTTTCTAGTCTTCACTGTGATGTTTGGAAGTGACAAGAAGAAAAAGAAGCTGGTTTTGACACATCTACTCCTCCAAAAGACAGTCAATGAACATTTGTTGGGTAATTTGATGATAGTCAAGAGCTATGGAAAAGGAAGTTTGTTCTATATTTGCCACTGGTAATGGGTGGACTTAGAGGTGAAATGGGTATAAGAAAGAAGCTATGAATAACTCTATCTACTTTTACTATGTTACTGCAGTAAGAAGGAAAATGGGCTGGAAGAGGAAACACTAGAGGACATTAGGGGACAATGATGGAGAAGAAGAAAGCTATAATAATCACTCCACTGCTACTCCCATAGTACTTTTGTGTTAGACGAGAAACTGTAGGCTTATATTAAATAAAGTTAATAACTTTGTATGCCAGTTCTTCCTTCAAATTTTTACATCTGCTATAATTTCTTCAAGTGACATTTGTTAGACACCAGCTCTATTTTCACAAGTTTTATGAGAGTTCCACGTGAAAATAAAGGTATTTTTCTCTATAAATCAGCAGATGTCTTGGTAGCTCTGGCACTTTTTAAAAATTATAATAATGTATTAATAAGTAACAAACACATTATATATTGTGGAATAACTTATTTTTTTCCTTCCATAGATCTATAGAAAAGAGTGATGACAGACAAAACTGTGATAGCTTCTGATTCATGAGATTTACATCAATGAAGATCATTAATGGCAAGTTTTTAACTAAAACTAGAAACTGTTGATTGACAAAATCTTGAACGAAGTGCTCAGTATGAAGTGGTCAAAAAAACAATGTCATTGTTAGACTAGGTTAAAGAAGATGTAGTGGGTTTTTTTCCTGTTTGTTTTAATCCAACCTTCATCCTCAGTGGAAAACAAACAAACAACAACCATTGAAAACCCTTGATCACAATAGGCATTATGTAAGACTTTACAGAAAAGGGTTGTTTCAAGTCTATGTCTGGAATCAATCTGTTTCTGATAGAGAACAGAGAAAATGAATGTGTTCACAGAAGTGGGAGGAGATAGAGCATATCAGTGCTAAACTGTTAAAACTATCAGTGAGGGTTAGAATCTTATTTACTTGTTCCCACAGTTGATGAAAATATAAGAAATAAATAATCTACTATGCCAAACACAGGAGAATTACTTAACTAAAAATAGTGTAGACCCAAAATATTTGATTGATTAAACCCGAGGCTGCAATCTGGTAATTAACTGTCTAAGCCTTGTGGAAGTTTACATATGGTAAAAGACTGACTGGAAAAAAAAAAAAAAAAAAAAAAGCAAAGCAAAAACCTGCTATGGTTCTGAAAGAGCCTTACACAGAGGAACATGGGACACTGATCTTCAGGAAACATAAATCCAATCAACAGTAATGGAGTAACAGTAACACCAGCTGAGGATCTAACCCCAGCTTTGGTCACCGATTTTTTTTTTTTTTTTCCACTTATTGTTGTGACTATATTTATGTCTGTATTTTGAAAAGAAAATAACTGATATTTCTTTCATTAAAGAAGGCATTGTGGTTTGGCTGACTTCTCTGACAGTGGCACATTGAGGACATTAATCTAGGGTTGGTTTTGTGCATTTTTTTTACTTCTCTAGGTTCCTGCGATAAGAAACTGAAGGTTCTCTACTACGTGTCCTAATGGTGAGCAATACAAGCCCACTTATAAAGGCTCAAAATAAATAAATGAACCAGCTATCATTCAATATAGTGAGGAAATACAGTGTACTATCCTAAAAGTGGCATATCTGACATATCTCTCTGCATTAAAATGAATTACTGAAACTACATAGAAAAAATTGAATTATATACATTATTATAAAATGTATTCTGTAAAAAGACTGAAGTATTCACAAGCACAATTGAAATAAATAATTTATTGGGTCACAGATCCTTCAAAGACAACAACAATCAAAAATGAAATACTTAACCATTAAATGGTGAGTTGTAGTGTGTTAAAGAACATACATGCCTTTTTCATTCTATAATGTAGAGTGAAACCTTTTTCCCCAAACACATATTGACATCAATAGTGCCAGTATTTCATATGCTATATTTGTAAAGTATAGATCACATCTATCAACTGTGTGTAATGTGGAAAACAATGGAAGCGAAGTAAAAACCTGACAGCAAATTTCTATGGCCTTTTTAATAATTATTATTATTATGTACCCTGACTGGCTAATAATTCAAGTACTGCATGTCAAAATGTGATCATCAGGCTCTCTTTGCCTCTGTTGGGGGTCTAATAAATTGTTGGTCTAACACGAAAGTTTTAAAAATCAATTATAATCTTTCCAACAACTTCTCAGTGTTTGCCTCTATTACCAAATGTCCAAAAGCTGTAGTAATATCAGGAGTAGCAAGAGAAAAGAAAATTACCCTGCAAAGATCTATAAGATAAAAAATATAATTTTCTGACAAGTATTAACTAAAATTATGATTTGCTGAGTTTCTAGAGGTAATGATATTGTACAACTTTATACAAATAATTTGAAAACCATGCAATTATTAGTGTTTGAATAACTTTTGTGGGCTTATTGCTTGTGTGAATGACACTTCCAATCAAGGTCTTAGAGGACAGTCTACTTGCACTTATTTACTATTGTTGGAATGCCTTGATAAGAGAATCGATCTGTTTGTTTTTCTCTTCCATGTGTGAAATGGGAGGGGATCCGAACAAAGAAAGAATCACATAATCTTCCATGTGTTTTGTCTGGTTAAAATAAAAATAGTAATATCAATTTCCTTTATAAAATATTGGAAGGCATGTAAAGGGTATCTATTGTTATAATTCACACAAGATTACAGGGAATGCATACCAAAAAATGAAAAGTAGTTGTGTTCCATGCTCTGTAATGCCCAAAATGTCTGCAGTTGATGCGGACTACAACTTGCTGCTACATTTTTCCTCCATTCACTGAATCTGGACATCGAGTCATATCAAATGCAATGTCATTGATATGATCTAGAATATCTCTTGGTCATAGCAGATCATAAAGTAGTGATTTTATTGTTTTCATTTCAAAAGTACTTACCATGGTATAAATAAGGAAGCAATCATTATTTTTTTATATTTTTTTAGTTATTATTGTTAATAAGCAATTTTTATATTGTGAGTACTGTCAGATACATTAATTTCTGATATTAGGTTCAGTAAATTATTTTTTCAAACCATTTTCTTTAACTTTTAAAAAGGCTTCTCTGGGATTTTGAAGGGTATTTTGGGGGAGAAAAAAAGAGTAGGGCAGAATAATTTTGTTTTCAATAGCCCATGTGTGAGAGAGTCTGCTTGGCTCATCCAAAGCTCGAGGGTAAAAGATCTGAAGCTGATCTGTGAAATAACAATTTTTTTCTGGCTTTAAAATTCAGGAGATGAGCACATTATGATCTAGGAAAAATTGTAAGTGTTAATATTGGTCCTTTGGTTCTAAAAGGTTTAAAGATTAACACCAAGTGGCCCATAGAATACCAAAATAACCTATTGTGAATATGCTATTTTATATGTCATCTTACCTGTTTGGGTTTTTTTTTTATAGTTGGAGATTCACGTATAGAGAGAAATTAGGATCACAAAGGATTACTAGATTGGATGATTTAGTCTAATTTTATGAATGTATAATCTTTAAATTTTATGTGGTTACCCTCATTGTGAGTTTAATTATGTAACCTAGTTGGAATGGGCCATTCTAGAGACATCTGTGTATACATAATTGTACTACAGATATTTCAGTATGTAAGCAATTCTTTATTCCCACAGTAGTTAGTTTATGTCATTGTGATTTTGAAAGAGCAACCAGGAGGAAAAATGATACAAGTGTCATAGGATGTGAACATTATTTGGGAAAGTGCAACAGCAAGTTGAGTAACTATTTCAAAAGGTTACGTAAGTTTTCTGAGCATGTTATTTCTAGAGCTGTGCGCATCTGGCAATTTAGAGTGATGAAGAGTTCAATACGCCCTTGTCCCAGCTGATATTTATCTATCATGGAGTGTGTGACTAGAACCCAGTGGACTATATATAATAATTAGACCTACACTTTCCTAACTGTCTACTCTTGATTAATTTGTAGGTTAAAGGGCACAATCTGAAACTCTGTTCTGATAAAAATGTATTAAATATTATATTAGTGGTCTAAAGCTATATACTTCCCTGGAGACTCCCACTTTTAATAACCTCTAGGATAACAGATAAAACAGGGGGCAGTAATCATTACTGAAATGGATTTTCTGGCAGAATTAGACATCACCTCCAGGAATCAATAATCATTTTAAGCTAACGGGGTGATTAAATGACCTTCTTTTTATTTTCCTTCACGTCGAGTTGCTTTTTATCTTGATTTAGAGCCACACAGCCAGAACAAAGATAAACAGATGACTGGCAATATTACAGAATCACAGTGAGGCCTGTTCCTCATACAATTAAAAACATTTTACTTTAATCAATGTATTTATTGCCCAATCTGTGACTTCTGAAGAATTAAAATAAAAATTCTAGATGCAGAATACATTAATGGATTATGCCGCCGGCTAGTTCATGTTTTTAAAAGATTTGCACCATTAGCTTTGCTGCAGCAGGTGTTATATTTTTATATTTAATAATTTATTGCTCTGGAGCTTGCTTGAGGATATCTATGCTGAATGATAACACTTCCATTAATCCTTTCAGACCATATGGTCTTCTTCCACATCCTCCTGCTCACTGTGAAAGAGTATTGGATGACTATATTTATTTTTTTCCTCCTGAAGGATAGATTGAGAAGCAGCTAACTTCAGTGGGCTATAGTGTTGATGAGCTACAGCTAACCAGATAAGTCTGTTGAAAGGTTGACTTTAAATTCCTGTGAGATTTAGTTTCACTTCTTGAAATCCAAAGACACATTTCTGTGTAGCCTCATCTAGGTGTTTCTGCTCCAGCAGGGGGATTGGACTAAATGATCTTTTGAGGTCACTTCCAATTCCTAACATTCTGCGATTCTGTGATTCTGTGATCTGTGGCGTTTTTTTAATCTCTTCTGAAACATATGCTGGTTTTCTGTGGTTTTTGTTGTTGTTTCAGATACAAGATGTGAGAACAGTTTAAGTTTAACCAAAACATTAGAAGGCTGCATGATCAATGTTCACAAAATATATACAGAACAAGGTGGTTTTGTTTTGGTTTGGTTTTAGGTTTTTTTTTGTTTTCTTTTTTTGCAAGAGCTTATCCGTAGAGCCAGAAAAGCAGCTGCTTTTGTCCTGTTAAACTGGGTTCAGGTTTAACTGAAAGAGGAAATGTAACCATTATAATATGATTTTCATCTCTAGATTTTTTTGAGAATAAAATGTGGGTGTATTTCAAATATCTGTTCTGGGACCTCACAGATATGATACAACACCAAACACCAAAGCATCATGTCCTTTGCAGGGAGAGGTCAGTACTGATGAGGCAACTGAGGTGCAAAGAGAACATGACTGAGGGACACTCTCTCTCCAAATTTACTCCTACAAACTCCAGTAATGCCATTCAGTCCCTGACTTCACTGCTTTGCTCCTCTGACTGTGTCAGATGTCATGAGAGCTTCTTAAACTCCAGATAATGCTCTGAGGTAGAGGATTAAGACAAGATAGACTTAATCTTGTCACCCAAAGGTAGGAATTGGTAGCTTATCTTTGCCAGTAGAAGCTTCCCCTGGGACAGCATGATTAAATTAGTCCTCCTGCCAGATGAGAATCTGTTACAGTGTTGGAGGGCCTTGGACTCCGACGTACAGTAGACAGCTGTGATGACAGTAGCATAATAGTTGCTTCTTTCCCTTTTTCTTTCACAGAGAAACAGTCTAGAGAACTAATTGCAACTAACTCTATTACATGTCAAGATTCATGAACCAGAAATCCCAGGATTATATTTGCTGCAGACAACTTCAAATCTACTCCCATCTTTGCATACTTTAAAATACTGTGTTCTGATGAAATACTGATGAAAGTAATTATTTCATTATTATGAAATAATTAAATAATAATTACATGGCTTCACAATACCTATTTTCAGACATCATAGCTAACTATTGAAGCTACTCTTATAATCAAATAAAAATAGGCACTTCATTAGGGTGGGAAGAATTCACTCATGGATCATGGAGCCAGTACGGATTTTGTTAACTAGATACCAAAGTATTAGAAAGCCAAAGTCATGTGAGAACAACCCTCACATGAGGACATCCATACATTCAAGACCTTTCGTTTACCTGTCAGGTAAACAAAGCAAATCTTCTGGCTATGAACCAAGAGTATCAATCCAGCAGCAGAAAAAGCCTGTAAGACCTTCTTATGGGAAACAAATGATGGTTAATGCCCAATAAAATTGTTTTCTTCAATTCCTGATCAGCTCAGTTGGAAAGTAAGGTCTGTGAAATGAAGACAAATCATGACATGTTATAAAATCTTCCCTATTGGTAAATATACAGAAAAGCTGGAAATAGGTAAGCTGATTGATTAGGATTCAGATATTTCTAAAAACATGTACTTTCAGAAGGGCTAAGAACTAAACGTTACCTCACAGGCCATGTGTTATAAATTGTATATTACAGAAATTGACCTATAGAAGTGGAAGCAGGGACAGCAGTAGAAACAACAAACAATTTCTCCACTGAGAGCTCACCTCTTTGTAACAATACACAGTGATTTTCATGAAAAACAAAACCTTACACAAGGGAAAAATATGTTGTGAATTTCCACTACCAGCTGCTTACTGTAATATATATAATCTTTAATATTTTTGTTTGCTTTTAGTAAATTCATATTTTAAAGTATTTTAATGTATGAATTTTATGGGAATACATGCAAATACACCAGTATAGATTGAGAGAGAAGCTTTGCATAGGTATGTTATGTATTCTACGGTTAACTGTGATTTCAGCTGAACTACCATGGAGATTCTATCTTCAAGCGTATGCCATAAACACAACTCCAAAAGGTAGCAAGAAATGTGACTGGCAGTTAGACAGAAGTTCTATTAGGCATTTATCCAAAGCTTTTCAGAGTCCAAGAAAGCAGATAGGCTTTAGTAACTGAAACATTGTTCATGGTCATTGCACTGTTCTAGATTTTCACGTTTAAGCAAACATCTTGGGGCCTAAATTCAGAAGCATAATTCAGTAAAAACTGTAAGGCTTAGTTGTGAGTTTTGCTACTTGTTTTGCTGCCATATGATGAATATAGACTACAAAAAACACCTTTTTGCTAGCATCTTCTGATTCCTGACTCAGTTTAGTTGCAGTTCCAGGAGCAATGTCTATTCTGAAGTGAAATTTAATGGAGGCAAAACACAGATGAACTCTTCCACAAAGTTTGAAGTTAGCACTTAGGAAAAGCAAAGTTCTTTCAGAGTTTGCATAGAATATCTGCTTCCTTGCAAAACTGAATGAAACAAAAAGACATGAGCCTCTGAAGAGGGTCAGTATAAACTTTGTGATCACTTTTTACTTCAATAATGGATAGACACAAAAAACATTCTTTAAAAATCTCAAATTTGATGAAAATTTGAAAAAGTTTTTCTACTTCCAGTATTTAAAACTTCATTTTATTTGAATGTAGTCTAAGCATAATGTCTAAAGAGAAAATGTTGTCAGGTTTACCATGAGCCAGCAATGTGTCCTTGTGGCCAAGAAGGAGCGCATTAGGAAAAGTGTGACCAGCAGATCGAGGAAGGTTCTCCTCTCCCTCTACTCTCCCCTTGTGAGACTGCATCTGGAGTACTGTGTCCAGCTCTGGGCTCCCCAGTTTAAGAAGGACAAGGAGTTACTGGAGGGCATCCAGTGGAGAGCTACAAAGATGATTAGGGGTCTGAAGCATCTTTTTTATGAAGAAAACTGAGAGAGCTGGGTCTGTTCAGCCTGGAGAAGAGAAAGTTGAAAAGGAATCTTATCAATGCTTACAAATATCTCAAGGGTGGTTGTCAAGAGGATGGAACTAGACTCTTTTCAGTAGTGTCCAACAATAGGGGCAACAGGCAAAGACTGAAACATAGAAGGTTCCATCTGAACATGAGGAGATACTACTGTGAGGGTGACAGAGCACTGGAACAGGCTGCCCAGAGAGGTTGTCGAGTCTCCTTCTCTGGAGACATTCAAAACCCATCTGGAAGCATTTCTGTGCAATATGCTCTAGGTGAAACTTCTTTAACAGGTGGGTTGGATCAGATATCTCCAGACATTCCTTACAGTCCTAACCATTCTGTGTGAGTCTGTGTTTCAATATAGAAAAAATTATGTTTTCTTAAACCGAAAATCAGAAGCAGTATTAATAATTTATATCAGCAGATTCCGTTGCTGTGTGTATATCAACAGTATTTTCCCTCTTTGCCTCTAATATAAATTAATTAAACATATATCAGGATAAAATAACATTGTTATGGTAACTGCACAGGAATATTAATACAGAGACATGAGAGAGGACTTTCCAAAGCTTTCAGATATACTATGGCAGAAATTATGTCTACAACTTGATGGACACCAATACTGATTCATAAAAATAATACCTTACAGACTCACCTGTGCTTCTCTTTGCAGTTAGAATCCCTTGTATCCAAATCCTGACATAATTTAATTTTTCACAACAAAATTCATAATGGCACTAGGAACTACTGACCTACACAGATTGGCAGACCTGTAACTTCAACTCTAGCACTCTCTTTCCAGAATGCTTTAGACTCTTCTGTACTGCATACTTCTACAGCACCTGTTGCAAAAGCAATATAAACAGCCTCCTAGTAGCAGGTAAAGAATAGGAAATCTCTCTGACTCTTATCCATCCCATTCACATGACACTCTCCCACCACCAACCTGCCCTCATCAGCTGTTCGCACTAATATGTTAGCTAGAAATGTGAAGCAGAAGGTGGGCAGGGCAAACATTTGCAGGAGAACAATCCTGTCAGCTGCCTCTGCAAGATTCAAGAGGTTTTTATTCTGAGAGCAATAGAGGTTTTAAAATGCATTCTGTTCTCTGCTGTCAGTTGGAAATCGTGGTGTCAAAGCTTTTGTGTGACAAAAGCGGTAACAATTTCTGAGTTGTCTGTGATGACACATCTCTCATGCTGTCCTTGGCTAGGTGAGTCTGGCTCTCAGCTCTGGTGAAAGGAAATGAAGTTCGAAACCATTTATTTTTCATTCCATGAATGACAAAAACTGCAGCCTACTTAAAACTAGTGATAGACTCTGTAAAGTCAAAAATTATTTCACTGTCAAAATGTGAGTGAGATATAAAATGTGTCTGTACTCAATACTAAACCAGATAAGATAGGGTTATGATAACCCCTAAGAAATGTTATCTAAATGTTGTCTCTTTCTCAACAGTGTTGCTTGTTTGGTTGGGTTTTTTTTTTCTTCTTATAGATGAACATTCAACATAAATAGATTTTTTTAACATGAACATACCAGTTCTGCTGAAATTTTTGTAGAAAAATGTTTTTCCTAAGCCAGCTGGTTAGTGGGTGTGAGCCATGGACAACACGTAGAAATACTAGAGTGTGATGAACATATTATTTTCAAATGTAAGTGAAAGAAGTTCAAATTTCTGATTTGATTTTCCTCTGAGTGGCAGATGACTGTTTAACCCCCAAGCCACTGTGATGTGGGTATCTCTCATGTTGGGTCTATTACTTTTGTGTAAGTAAATAAACATTCAATAGCACAGAGACATAGACAACTATCTTCAGATGAATGCTTTTACCATCAGACCATAGTCAGCACCAAGGTGCTAACTATAGATATTAAAAATTCTACAAATTATCTGTGGTTTATCTCAAGATTAAATTATAGAAAAAAAATCTAAAAGGCTTGCAAGCTATCCCCTTCAGCCATGTTTAAGAACATATATTTTTGCAGCATACTGACATTCAAAGCTCCCAATGACTTCAGTGTGAGAAGTGCATTTTAACTTCTTTGCAGCATTTGGCTGACAAAATATATAAAGAATTCTAAACATCTAGTGTATGGAAAAAAAAAAAAAAGTAAAAAATATGTCAGCAGCCTTAATTAACACTTATTGCACAAGATCTGCCAACCTGCTGTGCATAGGCAGGTACTAAAAAAAAAAAAAATAAAGGCAGGGAATCAGAGGAATAGTCCATACTTATCCACCTGAGGTGAGTCAGAGTAGCTGGCACTGGATTTTAACAGAATAGCATCTTAATTGCTATAAACAGGATGAGAAAGGTGAGTGGCTAACCACTACCAGTGAGAATTCAGTCTATTCCCTCAGGAATCTGACTGTTTTCCTTGGCTGCATTTTTTTTTATTTTTAACATCATTGATATGTTTTCATAAGGTTTGCAGCCTGCAGTTAGCAAACGGTTGAATTTAATTTATTTTTGTTTTCATGATAAAAACTTCATCCTCTGAGAATTCTTTTTACAGGATTTCTCCTCTTCTTTTTTAGTGATTGGCAACAGGGCTGCTTTGTTGAATGACCTTTTCTATTTGGCTGGGATAGGAGTATATTCAAATACTAGAGAGAGGTTTTGTTTCATTTCTCCTGCTATAGTTTTACTGAAAAGTTAAAATCCAACAGTTGAATTAAACTTTGTTTTAAGATTTTAATTATGTTAGCTGTAGCAATCTGCTTCCTTACCTTGTTAGGGCTAGATATTTAGAGAGTCTGTATCTGCTTACTCAGCCAAAATACTATTTGAAATCAATCAGTTTTGCTTGAATGAGTAGCACTAAGAAAAGATGTTTAAGATTTAAATGTAGTCAGCACATTCTAAGGACTGGAGTTATGACACTGTTATAAACTGGTATATTTGCTATGTTTTTAAATAAATGTTGCAAGTGTGATCAGAGCAGTTTTATTACACCATGATCACTGTTATTTCAAACCACACCCACATGTAATAGCGTCACGGTGTGCAAGTTGGCAATCTTTAATCAAGAAGTTAAAACAGCTGGATCTTCAGTAGGTTAGTGAAATCTACCAGTATGGAATATCCCTTCAAAATAAAACCACTCTGCAAGCTCTGAATTTTGATGGAAATACCCGAGGCATGGATATTCTTGAGTGGAGCTGCTAAGCCACCTTAGGCAGGTTGATTCTTACTTTTTTTTTTTTTTTTTTTCTTGAAATGCTGATTCTTTCTCACTCCTTGAGGATCAATGCTTAGCAGAGGGTTGGGTTTGGTTAGGTTAGGTTTTGGTTTGGTTGGTTGGTTTGATTTGGGGTTGTTTGTTTTGTTTTAATCCTAATCTAATGTGTTCGCTCCAGGGACAAGTGCGTGTGTCATGGTGTGGGTGAGATTAAGATGACTAAACATTGCACTTAGTGCAGCTTTGGAGTTTTGGCTATCAGCTGGGTGAAATACCTGAAGCAGCCTAAAATCACACAGGGCAACTGTGTTTGGGCAGGAAAATCTCTCACACAGTGTCTCTGACATGGATTATTTTGGTTTCTTAGTCAGTAGAGTTCAAAGTTTAACAATTTAGGTGGCCTCTAAGTGAAAATTTCTAGTAATGTTTATGCCTGTGTTTCCATCACCTCGCACAGGTAAGGAGGTGGCATTAGCCACACAGGTCTCAGTGAAGCCTCGTGTTTACTTCCCCAATATTTCATACTGAATTTTCCAGCATCATTCAGAAACATAATCTTGCTGTATGTATTGCATCTTATCTATTTTTGTGTTGTTTCAAAACATGATGTGCTAGTGAATTTGTGTGAAAAGCCTAGCTTTGTGAATCTGTAACAAATGAACAGTTTTAAACAGTCTGTTCTGGATCATTTAGCAGAATACTCATCAGCTTCCTGACACTTTTGGCCATCTAAGATGGTTTTGCCTATCATCTCTACAGCTGATCTTCAGTTGGTGTGATTTATGAAGTAAAACTCTACACGCACTGATTGCCTGTCATTCTCTTTAGTGCTCTCAGTTTTCCCTGAGCTTGTTTTTATGATGCAGCTGAAAAAATACAATTCTGTCAAATAAGGTAGTATACAAGTGGACATCATGAGCTGTCTGTTGCTGCCTTTTCTTGATTTCTGATACGGTTTTTGTATTAGTATTACCGATAGAGAAATACACTCAAATTTTGTGTTTTGTCCTTTTTACCATTCCCCTGAACTCCTAACTTTTTGGAAAAGTTGGTTTGAAAAAATAATTTTACAGATCAGGGTGTTGTTTGATTAATATTACATCATGACTATAAAAAGTTCAAGACAAACTTAAATGTTTTATAATAAATACTTTTCCTTATGTATGCCTTATTTTATCATGAATATGTTGCTGATAGAAAGGTATGTAAGCTGTAAGGTATATAGCAGTTAAAAAATAAAAAATATGGCAATGCCTATGGAACATGGAAAATGTACTGGGACTGCAGTTCAGGGTAGCTACAGTTTGATCCATGTTAAAACTGAAATGAGAGAGAGAAACTTCTTGAACACAGAGAGAAAATGTAGTTTAGAAAACATTAGCAATGGAGAGAAAGGGCATAGGTGCACCGATTGCTGAAGTAATTTCAGGTCCTATTCTGAATATTGGCATCCAGAAGATGGATGACTGTTCATTTGAATTGTGCCTTTGTTTTTTACAGCCCATGTATATCTCAAGGAGCTTAAACAGCAGGTTGCTTTGATGCCAGCAAGGTAATAAGAAACATGTTTTGCTGTTTTAATTTCCTGATATAGTAACATTATTTCTGGTTTTGTAATCAAGAATTTCAGCTTTTGCATCTCTAGATTGAACTTGCATGCCTCTACATTCTTTTTAAAAATGAAGTTGGGGAGACTGAGAAATATGAGACATTTACTTTCTGCAGAAACAAAAGATGCACATGCTGTGAGACACCCCAACAAAGTCTCAGAAGCTCACAAGCTAAGATTATTCTATGAATATCAAGATTTATGTGTATGCTTCCTGTTTTGCTGCAGGGGTCAGTTTAAGGACAAAATGACAGTTTACAAGGCAGTGTTTCCCCAGAAAGACATTGCTTAATCTCATGAAAAAAGACATCTTGCAGCCCTTGTTGCTCTCTGGTAAATTATACACAGCCAGGTGCAGGCTGGAACAGTTGCAACAGTCCTGGTGACTGCTTAATCAAGTCTATTGCTTGATTCAAGTCTATGAAAAGTCCCTCCCAGCTACAATTTCTTGACTTGAACTGAGCAACCTTTGAAACAAGAAGTCAATCAGAGGTAGAGCTTTCATGTAGTTTGCTTTTCATTTGTCTACATTTTGATCCTATGTTAAATGTCAATCAGTTCAAAATCTGACATTATAAAACTAACCTTAGCAGTATCTGAGGAACAAAAAGGAAGGAAGACATATGACTGATTAGTTGTTAAAAATAACTTGATAGCTTTTGTTTTTCATTACTGGTGCTCTTCTTCTGTGTGTCATCTTTTCAATTATTTTTTTCTTCTTATGAAATGCATAGCAAGGGTGGCCGTAGCAGAGCAAAGCAGTTAATCCAAAAGCATGGATGACATCTGGTCCTTGTGCTTTCCAGTTCTTTGTTTTTAAAGGTTGTCTTAGTCATTTTTGTTATTTGTGTTTACATTTTCCTGTTATTGAACCTCCAGTTGAATTCATTTGAAGTTGTGCAGATCAGTTGGATTCTCCTACATGTTTCTCAGATCTTGATAATGTAGACTTGGTCTGTGAGCTGGGGTTTTCCGTGACTGATCTAGAGATTTCTTGAAATAATCTTTTTGCTAGCAATGTGAAGAGTGTTATTTTAATTCTTTTAGCTTTCCTTTTATTTTTTCTGAGACAGTGAAATATTGTTTTAGTTCTGTGAATGTTTTCTCATCTGACTCCCATATTAATTTTGAGCATTTCCTCCTTGTTTCTGATGTTATCACCTTTGCAAATAGTTTGAGGTTGATTTAACCTCTTCCTCCTCCCCTCAACAAAGAGTTTTGTTTCAAGGTATATTTTTTTCTTTTTCTGTGGAGAATGCTGGTGTTTCTCAAGGGAAGAGTGATGCTGATGAATTCACCATCGTTTCAGAGACTTCTTGAGCATTTTTAAAAATGCCACAGACTCGTTGTGTCAGACATTGACCTTCACTGAATTTGAGGATTCCTGGGTTTTGTTGTTTGTGCAGGGCTGATTTCAGAGTTTTCAGCAAGATAGGTCAGACAGTGATTGTCTCAGGCACTGTCCTCAGCAAATAGCTATGCTGCCCATCCGCCTGATTCTATTTGAGGACTGTGCCCACTCTCTAGTCCCATCTGAACAGCCTGCCTGATCCTACTTAAAAAAGAATGTTATAGCCAGTTTGGGTAAGAAAAAAATGAGATAAATCTGAGCCAGCTGCCAGTTTATTCCTTCCACTTAAATAAACAAACCAGTCTCTACACTGTATGTGTCTCCTCTGTACCTCCCAGCAGCTGACGGAGTCAGAGGGGTTTTAGAGCAAGGCCAGACGTAGACTAACAAGTGCACCCTGTTGCTGAGATCATGGAGTCTGCAGCACCCCGAGATGCTCAAGAAAGATAAAGTCTGGAGGACCAGCACTGTCCCTTGAACTCCTGCAGAGCCCAGCCTGAGAGGACTCACTCCTTTAGTTTCTGTTTCAAAGCCATAATTTGATGTGCTGCCTTCATCCTGCTACCTTGGGCATCAGCTCATCCACCTGTACTACCCCTGTCCCTGCTTATTATTATTTCTAAACTTTTTTTTTTTTTTTTTGATAATGTGTTAGAAACAGTGAGGGTCAAGGAACCATTTTGCTATAGATGCTGTACAAACTGCAATTAAACAGCAAAAATTCACCAGGGAGTTTATGACAATATAAGAAGCTTATGACAAGAGGTAGATACAAACATACAAAAAAGCCTTAGAGAGCGACAGTAGTCAGCTTCATAGGCAGCTCTCTGCCTACTGGCAAGCTAAATATGGATATGTTTATATTTTAATTTATGCTTCATTTTTCCCCTTGCTGATCTTGTTGCAAGTGTGTTGAGCTTCCTATGAGAACTTGATTTCTTCATCCTAACTGTGTCTCCTGCCCTGGTGTAAGGTGTGTAAGGTGGCATTGTGTGTCACTGAGCTGCATTTGTCTCTGACAAATATGGGTTAGTGTTTTCTTGGGAAAGAAAGCTTGTCTTCACTGTAACCCTACACATAAGTAGTTTTATGTTAGCAGAAAAATGAACTAAAACTAGTGTATTCAGAAGAAAAAAAAATTCTCAACAATCCAATTCCCTACTATGTTTTTCCTATGATGAGCTTCTCACACAAACAAATACCATATCCAGTGGAAAGCAGAGATAAACAGGATCCTGCTAGCATCTGTACTGTTCCATTCAAGAAGCAAGACATTTTACCTATCAGCTTGGAATTATTATGATTAAAGCCACTTGCTTTCAGAAAAGGGTTGAAGAATATATATTTTTTGAAGTAGATCAAAGGTAAAACAACATGAAAAAGCAGAGTGGCTTAGTTCAGTTCTACCATAGTCTTTTATAACCAAGTCAAATGAAAAAAAATAAAAGTGAATTAAATATGGAATTAAGTACTCGGGAAGAATTTATGTGTCATTAACCTCAGATTAAATTCTATTACCAAGAAAATACAGCTTCCAGGGAACTCAGTACATTTTTAAAGGGGAAGTGGAGAGCAAATAATATTTCCATAATTAAAGTCTTAAATCAAGTTACGGGGACTGATCCAAATAAAATTACCTACACATTGCAATATGAATCAGAAGTTGTAGAAAACACCATTCAATTTAGTCACTAATTGTAAGTGATTATTTCTTGAGTGATGGTGTTAAATTCTGAAGTCAGATTAGAGGTTGAATATTTTAGGTTTAATGTTATGGCTGGCTGACAGATTTTCTCTTGCTTCATGTGACAGCACCACTACTGTATTTAGTGCAAGAGTTTGATCTTGCAACTGCTAATTTTAAAAGAAGTTAGTAGCAGAAGAAAGGCATTTTCTGTGAGTGATCCTTCACACAAAAAGCCATTCTCTTCTCCATTTCTCATGATTCGCTGAAGGCAGACTCGTTAACATTTTTTAGAGTTTATTAAGGAGCTGCTTTTATTTCTCTGGCTTATGATGAAAGGGGTAGGAAGGAATGTCTGTTGCTTACGTACAATAAATTCTTATTTATTGGCACTAGTATTTCATTTATCTAGATTTAATGGATTTTATTCTTCATTCTTGCATATATCAGTAGAATAAGAAGCAATGGCAACAGCACCATCAAAGAAATTTGGGTAAACTAAAAACTTATTAAAAAAAAAAGAAGTATTTTTTTAGACTAGTAACCTAAAGTTCTACTAGCAACTATTTCATTTGCTAATATGAATACGATATGAAGGTAAAACTACTTCTGCAAACAGAAAAATAAGTACCTGCTTAGCAGGATGAATACACCGACTTCTTATGAACAGTTCCACTACTTTGAAAGGCTTTTGTGTCATGATGCAAAAAATACATATATATACATACCTGCACACACACACACACAGTCTCAAATACAGAAAAGACTATAGAACCTGCCTTATATTTGTGAACCCCCAAAACGTATCCTAAGCGTCTTGTGATATTTGTCTCCAAAAATTTAGTCCTGGGATAACTGGCCCAAACTTTTGCATAGGACTGGAATCCTGTCTTGTAACAAGAAATAATGTAAATATTGTTTCTCTCTTTTAATATACACAAAACCTGTTGGTTAGCAGCATTCTATGTATATTGTATAATACTATGCTACATGTATATTGTGACACACTGACAATAGGAGCATCATAAGCAGTCTTCTGTTTTTCCAATAAAGGTTTTTACTTTTTTCTGTCACAAACTAATTTAAAAAGTTACAGATCTTTAATTAAAGCTTAGTCAGAATTTTTGAAATTTGTAACCTGTCCTCCAAAAGTAGGAGATAAACTTTGGTCAAACTGAGATCTGATATAACATAAAAATGGAAAAAAGAAATACTGGAACACTCTAGAATATTTTACTAAGAAAAATATTTTTTATTTTCCTTTTGAAATTACATTTGTATTAGTAAATTAATTTATTCTACCTAACAAAAATGTTTCCAGTATCACATTACATTATTAGGCATATTTTTTTCTACCCGTTGGGCAAAATAGAGTGAAAAAATACAATTGTTACAAGGTCAAGTACTCTTGTTTCTAAAGATAAGCTATTTAGCAGCTCCAAAAGGGAAAGATCAACAAAAAATGCCATGTTTCAGAGAAGTTTTGTGTTGGTCTGTTACTCATAAATTTGAATTTATTTTCCAGTTTGCAAACCTCTTTAATTTTTTTAGCGAGGAAGGCATAAAAAACAACAGTTTTAGATTCAATCTCACTTAAATATTTTCTCTGAAAATTAACCATATCACTGTACTCTGGTTTCTGCATTTAAAGCCCTACCAAGAATAAGATTTCCCTTCAAAATTTCTTACACATTATGATTATTGAACTTTCATTCGATATCTTCTCTTAGGGAGGAAAGCGTTAACTATCATACAAGAGTGGAATTCTAAGTGAGAAGCTTTAGTACTACTCTTGAAATTTTGGCTAAAAAAAAGAGAAGAGGAAGAGGAGAAGAGGAAAAATAAAAATTCTTACAATGATCAGCATGGGTCCATGACTGCGCAGGAACTGGGTGGATACCAGGTGGCCAACTTAAAAGGCTAATCTGTTTTCCCTAATTAGTCTTTGGTTCTCACACAGCTACCTCCTGTAATGCAACAGGGTGCAGTTGAATTGACACAAGCACATGTCGGAGCAGAATTAGTTTGTGTCATTTGTTCCTCTTAGACGCACTAACAATTCCCTTCTTGTTTACCGGTCTGTGTTTGTCTGCAGTGGCATCCTGAAGGCAGCTGCTGATCCTCTCTAATCTGTATTGAAAATTCTTAAATTCCCCTTTTGAAAGCAACCCCCCAAACTCTTGTGGTGGTGGTGGTGGTGGTTTTTTTACCTGTCTTGAGGAGTCTGATGAGAGAGAGCTAGCACAATACCCACTAAACAGCACGATGGATGTCCTCAACACTATTGACAGGGCAGTCATCACCTCCCACAGGTATAAATTCCTCATCCAACAAAATCCCAGAACTTCTTTGTAATAGGAACAGATTGGTATACTTAATATACTATTGTTCAGACCTGACTTTAGAACTAGATTTCCTTTATAAACTGTCACTCTTAAATCTTGAAGTCATCTGTCCCTAACTGTTTTGATCTCTGAGATATTTTAAGGCTTTAGATTTAATACACGTTATAAACCATCTGAGCAAGTTGAGACTCTGGGAGGTTTAATCAGCCCCTTGGTAGTCCTGTGACAGGAACAACTTCCCAAGAAGCTCTCTCTGACACTTCTCCAACCTAAGCATTTAGACCTTTCATGAGCTCTTGATCCTCTTTTAACTCCTTGAATGTTGAACTATGAAGTGTAGTTTTTGTTATAAGGTGCATTGTTTTAACCTTTTGGCAGTCCACTCTTCAACTGCATGTGGAGGATTTCACTAACTCCAAGCTTTCATTCAAACTGACGTCTTCCTTGACATCTGACATGACTGCCAGGACTTCATACATTTACTTGCCAAAATGCTCAGCAAGAATGAACAGCAATAACCCTTCAGTCTTCAGCAGAATGGTATGAATTTAGACCAGTTGACAAAGCTGGAATTATATGGGCATTTTGAGACATTTGACTTTATTTGCCTCATATGTTGCTTTTTTGGATGAGCCCATTCTACATGCATTCCTACTAAACTCATACATAATTTTTAGTTGGGTATAGTCCTAAAAAATAATAAAATGGAAATATTTTTTTACTTTGGTCAGCACCAGCCTTTACAGTTTTGGATGACCTCAAAAAGTAATTCTGTCCTTTTCTTCACATATAACATGTTCACACCCCCATGGCCTCTTCATCTGATGTAGGGCAGCCAAAGGATTTCAGTGAGATGATAC
The DNA here is from genome assembly GCF_964273445.1 of Streptopelia decaocto. Classification (NCBI taxonomy): domain Eukaryota; kingdom Metazoa; phylum Chordata; class Aves; order Columbiformes; family Columbidae; genus Streptopelia; species Streptopelia decaocto. The sequence goes on along the minus strand of NC_138656.1, from coordinate 80,201,869 downwards.
TCTGACTGTTCTCCAATTTTGACTGATTCTCAGTGGAATTTTTTCAAGGGCACAGTCAGCTCTCGTGTCCTCAGCTCCCAAAGGAAATCAAAGAGGCTTCGCTATATAACTTAGTCTTTGAAACTCCTCTTTTAAAAGAAAGTTTTAAAAAAGAAATTATGTTTCTAAGCTTTTACCTTGACCAATAATATCTGCATAGTCTTCAGATGAAAGTTACATGAAGGCAAAGACTGAGAACTTTTTATGACTTTATCAAGCAGCAAAGATGAGAAATCAAGACACTTTTAGATAAGAAATCAAGACACTTTTTTGACACTTGAAAACTTTGGTTTCATCTAGTGAGTCCTGAACAAGGCTCTAATCATTATAGTATTGCCAGCATTGCTTAGTATGTGAGATGCTACAGAGTAGTTTTCTACTTGCCTGTATGATATACTCAGTGATTTCAAATCCTTTTTTGAATGTTCTGTTGATTTTCACTTGATGTTCTTACTTCATGAACCCTCTTACACTTATTTTCTAAGTCTGTGAAATACTTAGTTGCCTGAGACTGAACTGAAGCTTTCTTTCCTCTTCTTTTCCTGTAACTGTGCTCCTAATTAGTTTTGCTAATGCAGGGGTAATCTGGGTGTGGACATGGAATTTTATGTGATTTTTGATTAATTTTTGGAACTTGCAATAATAAAGTTCTATCAGGAATTTGGAATTCATGGTGAAGTCACAATAGTTATGTTGGAAGATCTAGTTATGGTAATTCCCTATACAGGGATATATAATTAGAACATACCAGTCATCATCTCATACCACTCATTAACGGTGACAAAAATTTTTGAATAAAGCTTTTTGTATAGGCTGAAAAATTGAACATCACAATTATGAAACCTTTATTTCAGACATAATGGGTTCCATAAAATGTAGAGGTATCCACCAAAATGTTCAAAAGAAACTGTTATAGGCCTCCTCTGGCAAACTTTAAAAATCCACGTGACAGTTCTTGATGAACCTTAAGATAACTGAACGTAGCAAGTAATTATTACTCCTGTAGTAGCCTGAAATGCCTTGTGAACCACATGCTGCAGTAAAGCTGAGTGATTTTTTACACTTCACCTATGATAATGAGAATAAATACAGTCCAAAGATTTTTAAATAATAGAATCTCTGTCCTATCCCAGCCTAAACTTTGTATACTACAGAAGAGTCACCTCTTGGCTGTACAGCCTTTGTTCATTGAACCTACACCTCGACATGGCGAATCTCCATTCTGTTTTACCAGCACCTTGGCAAGAGTAAGGACCAGCGCGATGAAAGTGTTTGCAACAGACTAAAACCATTCTGGGGTTGCCCCATCTCACATATAGTTTTCTCTGTTTTTTCTGTTTCCATTCTTCAACTACAGAATTTCTAACTTGGTCTGAAGTATGTGTGACAATACTGACCAGGACACGTTTGTCCCTACTGGCCTACCATTACAGTTTAAAACTGATTATTTTTACAGAAAATCTCTCTTAAAGACCTACATTTAAAGAGCTATAACCTCAAGGCTAATTAGGTTTGTTCTTCAGGTGTCCCACTACCCTTTGGAGTTTAATTTTTAGACTCTATGAGAGAAGAAGCAGATGCCACTGAGGAGAACTGTAACAGGGATATCAAGATTTGTATGAACTAAGAACAGAAATGTATACTTGTAAACATCAGAAGAAACAGCAAAACAAGTGTTAAGAGAGTGGTATGTATTGTTAACAAAAAAAAAAAAACCTCAGTTCACAGCAATAAAACTGAAAAATGTGTTGTTTGTATCAAGGCTAGAAGGCCTGCAGTTTGTAAGACCACAGCACAGACAACTTGTTGGCAGAAGGCACTACACTGTGACAACAGGAGGATGAAAACAAAGTTACAGCACACCACACGTCATTATTATTTCTTCTGTTTGTCCAAAAGGAAGACAGGCTGTAACCATAAAGAAAAAGAAGCAATGAGTGGCAACCTTGTCTAATATTTGTGGAGGCTTAGTTAGATAAGCTAAATTCTGATGCAAATGAATGACATAAGTAACTATTGGCACCTAAAGATTACAAAAAGACTAACAAAAACACTAGTTTGCCTTCCCTAATCAAAAATACCGCAAGAAATGTGATGAGGACTCAGTAGCTGGCATACAAGTGGTCCTGGTCAGAACTTCGGTATCCCCAGCTTGCAAATATTAGTAAGTGAAATAACTTAAAAAAATTTGTGAAGCAGACATTATCTACGCCTTCCATTAACTCTTACAATGTGTTTTGTTACACCCATTTCCTACACCACAGACTTCCATAAACTGCAAAACTTGGGAAGGGCAGGGAAGAGGGGGTCAGGTAAGCTGGCCAGGAAGACTGATGAGGAGAGCTGGTTGGACTGTAATTAAAAGTTGCTCCGTGTGTCTGACATCACTATTAAAATAATAGCCAATTCTGTCCAAGATACTTGTCCCTAAATCTTCTTCTAGAATTAACCATCAAAAACTGCTTAGCTTTTATTTACTTCCATATTAGCAGAGCAAGAATTTCTCTTCTTATATGAGTAACAGGCACAGAGCACTGGGGTGAATTCCTTCTTGGGTTGATCATGTCTGGTTGATTCTTGCCCAAGGTCAACTCCAGTAAATTATCCAGAAGAATTTCTACTAGAGAAGAACCTCCATTTTAAAATAGTCAAGCATTCTCCACTGATATGATAAACATCTTGTTTAACCATATGTCACTACAAGGACTTCAAAAACATCCACATACTACTAAAACCAAACTAAAGTGCCTAAAGATTTCAGATATCTGAAATGTTAGATCGAAAAGAGCAACATTTCTGAGGATCTCAAGTGGCACATAAATTTCCATAAATTCCGTTCTCCATTTCTAATAAAATCTGAATTTCTTGCTAAGCTTGTTTTGTTATTTGCCCATTTTAAACCTCTTGTCCAATTTTATAAAAGATAGCAAAGGAGAACTGGTCTTACAGATAATTATATTTTTGCAAGCTTTGTAAATTGCTAATTTGAAGAATTACTTAATCTTTAACTGTCTGACAGTACCAGTACAGACTTCGATCTTAAAATCTCTTCAACCTAAAATTTTTGTTGTCCATCTTAACTTTCAAGGAATAAAGATTGACTTGTTTTATAGAACCTTATGTTTGTGCTTAAAATGTGAAAATTTACAAAACTTTCCAGACAGTATTATTTTTTTTGTCTCAGTGACACATATGCTTTCTCTTTTGCACTGTCAATTTGAAATTATCCCACAGACTTCTGCTATTCTGATTTAAATCACTAAAATGAAAATCAGAATCTGGTCCATCGTCTCAACAGTGACATTTGAAAAGCATATTTTGCACAAGATTCTGTGCTATGTAGAATAGATTTCTGGCATTGTCTCTAACTAGTATTTGAATTCAGTTTTGAGACTTGTGTCTGCTTAATCGCTGCATGACTTTCAGGGACTCTTTCATTTATTATAGCTTTTTTATTTTTCATAGAAGAGAAAATATTAAATGTAAAATACAAAAGTAATATCCGAGCAGGAAATTAGAAGACCTATCAATTCCACTTTTTAAAAATATTGAGAAAGAACAGTGTGCAATTTCAGATAATTACATGTAATCCTTAGTAATCCTCTGCAGACAGCATGAACTAGTAGTCATTAGTATGCTTTGAGCTTTTTATTTTGCATACACAACAGGATATGCAAAATGTTAGTGTCCTTGCTGACTTTCTGACTAAAATGTGGAAAATAATGTAAGATAAAATCGAGTCAAACAACTGTTCAACTTCCGCTGAGAACTGGGAGAAAAAGAATACTGAGTAACATGAAGCAATAGCTTATTTTCCTCTCAATTATTTAAGTAGAAATAAAATACAGAAGTTTGTTTTGCAGTATTTTCTATTTCAAATGCAATGGGCAATTGAGTACTTGCTTATCTGACAGTTCTAAGATAAATAAATTCAATCCAACATACTTGATTCATTTTGGGGGTTAGTTTATTTTCCATTTCTTGAAAAACTAAGAAATTGTCATAATCAAGAGAAGGCTATTTTCTCAAGTCCACAAATATTAAAAAGAATTTTTTAAAGGAATTAGTATACCTTTCAGCATTCATTTTTTCATATTACCTATTCCACACCTTGTGATTCAAGCACTCAGCTGGGAAAAGGTGTGACTACCAACTTCTAAATTAATAATTGTTCAATTTATACAAATTGGAACAGCTTCACACTCCAGGCTGCTTCATAACTTGCAGACTAAGGCATTTTGCTCAGAGAGGGAAAATTTCTGGTGAGACTTCTGTTGTGTGGTATGAAGAGACAGAACTCAACAGTAGCCTGTCCCTTCCAGTAAATATCTCTCTGCCCATCTTAGTAATTCTGGCTTGAATTTATGGAGTTACTCCTGGATTTCAACATGCCTCCCTGCAAACTAAAATCAGAATATGTCTCCTGGGAACATCTGAAATTGTCTTCTCTGACATGTTTCATTTATTTCTGTTCAACCGAAATCATATATTAAATAGAATTTATGAATAGTTTCAGCTACTAGAAAAAAAAGGGTGAACAAATTATTTCCAAACAAAACAAAACAAAAACAAAAACAAACAAACAAAAAAATCTTTATTACAAGTCAAGGAATAAAAAATTTCCTAATACAAAATTTCCTTATACAAAAGTAAAACCTATTTCAGTTGCCACAATACTTGCAAATGCAGAGACTTAGTACTGCAAAAGTCTGTCCAGGTAAATCTCTTCACTCAATCAACATCACTCTTAAAGACATTGTGACTATTCTTTTCAAACATGTTAAACCTTGCCAAATCCTTCCTTATCCTGTTAAGTAGTTAGAATAGGCCTTTATCATGATTTTGGCCTGATCAAGCCAGTATTCTCCCAAACACTTTCTAGACATTGCTTGAAGTGAGTATGAAGGCCAAGAGAATTTCAAGTTACTGGTTTGAATGCAGATGCTGTATTCTGAAGGGTAAGAAAGTTTAACAATGGTTAATTAAATATGGTTTATTTCTGTCATTGGCCTCAAAGCCAGAGAGCAGGTCTTGTCACTGTTAAATTCACTGCTACTGATATAGCTATGTGTCCTGCTTTCTCCAAACATGCCTTTTTCTTTTTCTTTTTCTTTTTCTTTTTCTTTTTCTTTTTCTTTTTCTTTTTCTTTTTCTTTTTCTTTTTCTTTTTCTTTTTCTTTTTCTTTTTCTTTTTCTTTTTCTTTTTCTTTTTCTTTTTCTTTCTCTTTCTCTTTTTCTTTTTCTTTTTCTTTTTCTTTTTTCCCTTTCCTTTTTGTTTTCTTTTTCTAATTTTCTTTCTTTTTCTTCTTTTTTTTTTTTCCTCCTGCCTAAAGGAAAAGGAATTTATCTAGGTGGGAAAGGAGGAATTTGGCCATTTTTATTGGATTCCCAGAAGTACAGTTGCTCCATCAGATTAAGAGCAATTAAAATAAATTAAAACAAAAATCAATTAAAATTCTCTGCAGTTGGATAGATTTGAAATCACAAGGAAAGCACTGGAGTGTTCACAGGGTGTATCAATAAGTGTTTAACACACCTGACACGTTTATGGTCTGCTGAACTGTCTGCACCTGTATTCAATATCCACATGGTGTGTGCAGAATATGATAGGTTCAACAATCAAACATCGCACAGTTCACAGCATGTTCAGTCATATTTCTGCTTGAGATTTTGGAGATAGCAGAAAAAAAAAATATATATATATATGTATATTTGGAATTTTCAAACTAACCTTTCTAGTTATATTACAATTTAAAAACTTGATAGTGAACTCTGGTTCATTATGCACAAGCTTCAGTGAGATCCAGATTTCTCTCTTTCTGGTATTGCAACTATTACTGTGTAATTATGCTGAAGTGTGCAAAGTGCAGTAACTGCAATAGGTTTTGGAATATGTTGTGGAACAGTGGAGAAAAGAAAGGAGATTGTGGAACAATCAGATTAGAAAGGTGTTCAGGCTATGCCACCAGACAACTGGTGGAAGACAGGTGTAGTGTAGAAAAAAGTATGCATAGAGAAAGAAGTGAGATGTCTCATCACTGAGAGAAGCTTCAGAGTAGCTTGCTGTGGCACAAAGAATCTGAAAAACAATTATGGTCATTGGCATACACCTTTACTAAAGGGGTTCTTGAATAGATTGAATAAAACACAATGGCAAACAGAAAATTGTCTTTTGACCTGCATAGAATCAGTTAAGACAAGTGACTGACAAATATTCATTATGTGTGTGAGATGAATATGTATCACTACATAAGGTATGAAAGTGTTGTTGTTGGAAAATATTAACATGCAAAAGGAAGTTTAACTTTTATACAATTATCATTTTTTTCCCTTGCATATTTATTCCAGGTTTGACAAAATGATGTAACTAGAATGTAGTAGTGAAATAAAAAAACTGTCTCTTATTAGCTCAAATGAGAAACAAAACTACCTCTGGAAATAGAGCTCATGCAAAGGAAAGGTGACAGGGAGGGAAACAGAAGATGGAATACATTACTACTTTGTGGAAGGAAAGCAACAAAAAAGAGTGTCTAAACTAATAATGGGACCATCATTAAAGCACACAAATAATCTGAGCTACTAGAATTTTACAACATGATTTCATTTTTACTTCGATTTTTTTTTTGTAATGATAGTCTGAAAGTGCTGGGAATTGAAATTTAATTGTCTTTTCTCCAATAACATATTTGCTTTGTCTAATTAAGCAAAATCGAATGTGCTCATAACATCATTAACTTCTTGTCTCAAATCACACTATGTATTACTACAGTTAAGAAATATGTGCAGCAGTAAAGATGCTACCTAAAAGGAACAGAATAATAGATTAATTTACTAACCTTTGATTCTAGATAGCACATTTTTGAATGTTAGCTGAGGTCACAAAAAAAAAAAAACAACCATTCTGACAAAATCCTCCTATTCCCCAACAACTTGCTTTATGGAAGGCCTTTGGAACTTGCAACAGCTGGCATTTCCTGCAATCTAGGCTTTCAGAATATTTTGAGTATATTATTTTAATATATTTTTACTTGCTGACATCCAGAAAAAGCAGTATTTAATTGTCATATATGTATCTGTAGATATTTTTTTTTAATTTGTGTGATTCAGCTGTGTTGCAGCTTATGAAATTGAATTGACTTCAGTTTGACTTTCCTTGCAATTTTCATTCAGAAATAGAGGCTTGTGTGGAATGTGTCACGTGCATATACAATATTTGTATCTTGTGAACTTGCTAATTAAACCATACTTACATTGACTTGTGGTGACTCACTGTGTTCTGACAGGTAGATCATTTTGCCTTTGTTGCTGTGGCTAACTTTAAAATTTCCTACCTATTGTGGACTATCCATTGTAATCAACTGAGTCTGATGCAGTTGAAAATAATAAATCCACATTAGTTTGCACATGTACTATACCCGTGTGTGACATTTCAGTAATTCACCTACTTGTTTTATTTTCAAGTAATATACTTGTTTCATATTGCTATAGGAATAACCTGAGTTCTAATACAAGAAGTTCAACACTGTAGTTCTCCATCAACTTAAACTTAACTGCCTGTAACCTCAGTTCATTATCACTTTTAATATCCAAGAGTTAATGAAGAGTAATTTTTGTGTTATCACAGTAAAACAAACAAACAAACAAGCAAGCAAGCAAACAAATAAAAAAATCTCAAATAATCGAAATTTGGCGTGGTTCTTATACCATCTTCGACTAAAATCTTCTCTTCCAGGAATACTATTGTTTGAATAAGGTTACCTACCCCCACCTAGTGGGCAACATGTTTAATGAACCGGTGGAAGACCACTGTGTATACTTACCAAACTGTGAGACGACAATTGTTCCTATTGTAACTAAATAATGAAAACAACTTACAACATCTGAACGGATTAAATAATTGAGGTTCATGGTTTCTGTTGATAGCTGTGATTTAAACGTCCTTAGCCAACTTTATTGCACATTGTAGGTGTTTCAGCTTTGTGGAACTCATTGCCTAAAAAAACCTGCAGGCTTTCTCCAAAGTTATCACACCTCTACAGTCAGCAAATACCTATAAATATTTTTCACAAGCTATGTCATTAAAGGAGGATGGAAAAAAAAAAGATCAATAATACCCTTCAAGATTTTTTTGCATCTTTCTACTATGGAAATTCTGACCAGAATATCAGAATGCACTTTATCTCCGTGATTACCTCTCATCTAGTCTGGTGAATGGAGTGCAAAGTCAGTAGTACAAAGGAGCTAGGGCTTAGGAAGAGCCCTGCCTATTAAAATGGAGGCAATTTACATTGTAGGCTTACATGAGCAGGAAACTGTGGAGATACAGGTATCTCTGAACCTCTGTCTTTTTGTCTCCTCAGATTGAAGGTGAATGTTTGCTTGTTCTACATTGCATTTAGAACACTTGTTGAGCAAGTAAGACTCCCAGATTTAGTGTTCTCTTTGTTTTAAGTTCCACTGACAAGGTCACCTTCTTTTGCTTACTCTCTTTCTGGGCTTCTGAATCGAGTATTCTTAGGTTCAGAGTGGCACAGCCTCAAAAGGAGGAATGGTGAGGACATGAAACACCCCATAATCTTGTGATCATGGTATTCATTAACTACGTCTATTGTACTAAACTAAGCAGGGCTAGAATGTGTAGTCTAATATTGACACATTCTCATTCATGATGTTTCATCATCAGCATGTTTTCAGCATGGTTTTGGCCCATGCCAGCCCGTACAAACTATCACTCTCCCAGACACCGTTCCAGACATAGCCAGACCAAGGTTTGCTCCAGTTAAACAATATGAATGGAACCACAACAAGAGTTTCACCATAAGGACATGAGGTAGGCCACACCACTTACCCTTGGGGTCCTATTTCATTCTGTTTACTGGTATAAAAAAGATGAAGGAGATGAAAGTTCAGACCTTCCCAGGTTAAGGAGAATTGAACCAAGTGCTATGCCACCCTAAATATGCTCCTACCAGTAAACTATTTTCCAGAAAGGCAGAGTTTTTACCTGCTTGTATTTTAAGGGAAAAAAATGGCCTGTGCATAAAAACTGAAGTGGAAATTGAAAACACTAAATCCCAGTTGCACAGAAGTGGCTAAGCAAGACCCTGCAGAAAGGCACTTTCAGATGTACCTCTGCCTTTGATGCTTTTTATTCTTTCTGTTAAGAAAAGCATCCCAGAATTCAGTATTCTGGTCAGACTTCTCTGCATCAGCCTCAGTCTAATTCCATCCCATCCTGGAGGTGTCAATACAGGGATATCTGTAACACCGCAGTGAGAAAACTGAATTATCGTCTCAGAGTTAGGTACTTAACTTACAGACTTTATAACTCAAAGTGTCACAAGACCTATGTCTATTTATTCAGCTCTCTATGAATATGTTAAGAATAGAACCAAAATATAAGCTTGAAGATTAAATGATGACAATATGAAGGTTTTCAAAGTTGTGTTTGGTTGGTTGGTTGTTTTTATTAATATTTAGATGTTTATTGTCTACTTGTAATATTAAGTGCACGAAGTCTTTGCATAGTGAGTGGTTATGCCCAGTGTTAATGAGGCAGTTTAATTGGTAATATAGGAAATGTATTTAAAAGATCAGCGAAATGTTTGAGTCCTTTTTTTTAAATTATTATTTATCATTTTTACTCCTATATTTATTTAAAACATACAAGAAAACTGAAATAACATATTTAGCCAAATAGACAGGGATAAGCAGTCTGGAGTAATGAGTGCTCAAGATAATGAAAAACAATATTTGAAATGAAGAGAATACTTAGGTAAGAGAAAGGACACAAATCTTATGTTCAAAGTGGATATCAGTTGTATTCAATCTATTTTTCATTATGCCTTTATGCCTAATAGATCCATAAAGTAAAACAAACCCTAATACACAGATGTTGCTGTTGCAACAGCGCCTGGCAGTAGTCACATGACAAGATTTTCTTCTTTATTTCTCTTGCTTTCACATTCTCATGGCTTTAAAATGTTCATCCTTACCAAGCATGGCAAGATTTTGCTCTGGAACTCTGTCCATCCATTAAGACAGACAAATGAAGTTTCAGGGTTGCTTTGTAGCCAAAATGTGCTTTTGATATAGGTATGAATCATTTTTGTGGTTCTTCTGTCACTATATATGAAAACAAACAAACAACATACAAACAAAAAAAACCTGCAAAAATAGTTCGTAAGGACTTTTCAGCTGTAAAAATGCTGTATCCCTGTTCAGTTTACAGAATATATATTCTCAGGAGATAACAGCAAATGTTCATCACCGGAAGGATAACATAAACTCTTGAGGTAAAATTTTTACTAAATACCTTTTCTTATGTTTGGCTTAAAGAACCACCATTCCCAAATGCCTAATTATACTCTAGATGTAATCTATGACCTTTTATAATTGCAAATCATTTAACACTTGGGGTTTAACCTACTGGTCATTAGTAGATGTCATACATAATTTGTTAAATTTGTTGAGACTTTGGATGTAAACTCAATATAATGAAGTTGAATATATTAAAGAAAAGCATTTTCAAAAGCTATTTAGGAATTTATTTTAAAATAACAAAATCTCGTATATAATTTGTCAAAGTAATCTGACACAGTGACAAAGCATTTTAGTAACAATTAAGAATATATTTCTGCCTAGATTGATTCAAAGATCCAGCAGTAGGTAATGAATTATAAATTCTCCATTTCCTTTTGTCCTTTTTGTCATACATCTGTGTGTATTTCAAGAAATTTAATTATTTTGCAACATAATCTGTAACAAAAGGGAGCTTTGGTTTTAAAAACAACAATACAGAATGTGAAAACTTTTGACCACTCTAATTACTTATTGACCTAACAGTCATTCTTAGAGGCAATGGCAAATATTTGTGAAGTAGTATTCAATATAGCATATAGGATCATGAGATCAAAGATTAGGAGATTTTACCTGCATAATGGCTAATGCTAAATTACCCTAAATAAGGACTTGGAGATTTGGTGCATGGGTATGTAATTTAGACACTGTTAAACTTCACTTATTGAATGTTCATTCTTATTATAGGTTTGCTCAGAAAGAAACAGTATAATTCTTAAAAGTGCTGATTGAAAGTGCTGTAACTGTCATATGAAACAACAGAAAGACTCTCCATTTTCAAAATTAATAAAATAGACAGTAAAAGATAAACAATTCTCCATACTTGTTCAAAAAATCAGGAATATGGGAGTTTCAGGTGCACAGTTCTTTTCCTGTTTCTCCAGGTCCTCACAACACTAAAATAACGTCAAAACAACAAGCTGCAGGCTCTCTTCTTTTTGGAGGACAAAGACTAGTTTGATTTCCTCCCTAATAAAAAGCACCACTCAAAATCTTTTCATAACAGAAGGGGTACAAAAAAGCCAAGTGCATCACCACAGCCATTTTTTCTGTCAGTGTGTTAACTTGTTATTATAGCTGTTCTGCAGAAGTAAACAGAATACTGAAGTGATAGCTCATTCAATATAAAGAAGGCAAGATGCCAGGTAATTCAGGAATAACATTAGCAACCTTTTCAATAAATGTGACCATTTAGGTTCCCTGTGCTCCATTTATAGATTAGAGGAGTAGCAGCAACCTGAGGGAGAGAGCCCTCTCCCATGTACCTCTAAAGAGATGCCAGCAGATGGGAAATAGGCATTGACCTAGACGGCTGCCACCAGCAGCACATGAAATGACGGGCCATAGGGAACTCTTTAGGGAACACAATATCCAGGAAGAAGCTGCAGTGACTCAAAGGTCCCTAAAAGTAGAGGACGGGGGCGAGCAGAGGAGACAGATATGGTGCTTCAGTTCTGATGATCTATATCTTCCTAACTGATTACTAAATAACCAAGAAAATAGGGCACCATCAAATTAAATTAAAATAAATATGAATCATCTTGTGTGTAAATAGAACATTTTCAGACCTGAAACTTTTTTCCTTGTCAATAAATACTGTCCTCCTCTGTAGTGAATCTTTAATTTCTGCAAGCAAAGACACAAAGAGAATCTGCTGCACGACTGATGCTGGGGATAACACCTGGGGAGGGTGAAAGTGAGGGACAGTAATTCCAGATTTATCTTTGATGTAGTGAGTAACATTGCATCAGAGTAACCTGAAGCCCAGATTTTTTGTTTGAAAAAATGAGACCACTTCAAAAGACAGTAATTTTCAGCTGCTGTTCTGATGCCCACCTGAACAAGTATGGTGTATACACTTAAACAGCCAGATAGAAATCAGAGGGTTTTCCTTATTATGTGGTATCTAGAGCAGATGCTCCTGGGCTGGCAATGTCACCACAACAACTGTTTGTGAGGAGTCTTTTGCCCCGAATGTGTCAAGTACTACTACACTATCCCCATCATCCCTAATCTACTTTTTCATCTGGATCTTTAAATAACTTACTGATTTTTAGCTGTTATCAGTGGCCACCAATGAAGTAGCTCACTGATATTTTAGTTGCGCTATCCACCAATGTGTTGTGGAAACTCAAATTAAGGTTTGTTGGTGTTGTTTGTTGTTTTTTTGATTTGGTTTGGTTTGGGTTTGGGTTTTTTTTGTATGTGTGTCTCATTTTAAACTGCACACTGCAGCTGATCTTTCTCAGAAGTTTTAATAGTCACATTAAACTATTCAATTTTCTGTGTTTTTTTTTAATACATATGTACCATGGAATAGAGGTGAAGGGGATATGTTAATTTTGGACTACATTGAGGCTAAGGTAAAGATCCACCAGTATAACGGTAGCTGGCTTTCACATTGCTGCTTGGAAGTTGGAAACTAAATCTCCATGCACTATAAATTACCTCTATTTATACACATTTGGAATCTCGTGTCTCAGGAAAAAGTCCTGCAGATTAAAAAAAAAAAAATCATAATCAGAAAAGTTGTTGTACAAGTAAGCAGCTGTTCCCTTATTCGTTGAAGAAAACATATTGAGTACTGTGTGCTCTGCATTTCAGAGGTAGAGCAAAAGCAGCCTGGTACATATTTCTGTTGCTTTTTAGTAAGTATGATGAATCTGCCTACTCACACACACCTTCTCAGCTGATTTTCGTGTCACACTCTTATCTTTAAGTGACTTTTATCCATTTATACCCACTTACCATGAGGTAATATAAAGCCTTATTTAAGTCACCCATGAATCTTCTTGTGAAGGTTTATATTTGTAGAATCACGATTAATGTGCATTAGTAGAATCACACATGATCCCAGAATTTCTTAGGATGTCTAAAGCCGATTAAGTCATTTTAAAACCATGCTGCTGCAGCTAAAGATAGACCACCCACACCCTGCAGTTTCCCTCAGCCATGTCTTTCCCCCACACATTGCATACTGAAAAAAAAAAAAAGGTTATCAGCATAAGGAAAGCAACAGAAATATGCAGTCAGGGTACAAGATATGAAATGGGGAACAGTTGGACGGACACTTCCAGCCCTACTCCAGAGCAGGATTATGGTAGCTCAAAGAGGTTGTTACAGCTCGTTATGTAATAAATAATAAGAGAAATATTCATGGTTTGAAATCTACTAATTATTTTGTCTTGCAAAATAGCCAACATTTCCTTCTTCATTAAGTTGCCTTCAGTTTTTCTGCTCACTGTCCATGCCAGGGTCTCATGGGGACCTACCAGCCAGTGGCCATCTCACTATCCCAGCCAGGAACAGGACAGCTGGGGGCACAGGGCACCTTACTGGGGATGGGGAGAGGCCAAGGTCAGGCTGGGACATGGGTCCTTGGGTGGGCCTGGCTCAGCAGCCCTATGGACAGGCAAGGCAAGGCTGTGGGGAGCCGGAGATAGGCCCTACTGTGGCATCAGCGGGGCAGGGGCTGATGACCCTGAGGGGTTGAAATAGGGTCCTGGGCTACAGACATGGTGTGGGGATCTCAGGGTACAGCAAGGGCTGGTGGTGCTTTTGGGCAACCTTGTAATTAGCAGCTTTCTCTGTAGTAATCATTCAGAAATTGCAGGCTATGTGTTTCGGAAAAGGGAGATGCAGAGGAACACAAGCAAGTAGGAACTGGGACATGCTGTAGGTCTCCTCACATGTGAGCTGAATTCAGGTTTCCACCAGTGTGGATTTTATGAGGAAATTCATTCACACGATCTTCCTTGCCAGGAGGAATTGTGAAGTTGTTAAAATACCATAAAGATCTCAACAGTAGCCTTTGTGTTTTTTCTCTTTTAGCATTAGGTATAAGGGAGTTAAAATTTACACAGATCTTGGCACTTGTAGAAAGCTTCTGAAAGGCTACGTGTCCTTGGGCTAAATCCATCTGTTTATAGACAGATACATTAGCAAAAGCCTTACACCAGTGCTTATGAACTGTCCTCATTAAGAACACCTCTTCAGGGAAGACTACAAACCAATGGTACTTGAAGACTTTGGGCTCTGATTGGTGAACCAACATGTGTGACCATGCACCTCCTCATCCATTTCGGACCCCATAACCCTTCCGCATGGCTCACACTGCCTACTTTCCTCCTTGTCCTCTGCCACAGTGGAGGATAATTTTTCTGTCCTGGTGCTGCTGTGCTTGGGGATGCTGCCTGCTCAGGGCTGAACTGGCGTCATTGGCTGTGCAGGGTTTACTGAATAGATTGATTTTAAAGTAAATGTATGCATTTGTTTGGGTGAAGAGACTGTTAGACATTTTTATTATAAATGTTAAAGGTGGGAGGAGGAATGTAGGGGCAGAGTTGTTCTGTTGTTGGGCAAGTTTTATTCTCTTCTTTTTTGTCCCTATTTGGAAAGGAATGGAAAAGGACAAATAAGTGAGAAAATACGGAGACTCCTTGCATGCCCACCCAGAGGGAAGATGGAAAAGAGAAAGCATAGAGCAAGTAAAGCATTAAGCTATGAGTTTCTTCTCTGCTTTTTCTCACAGAAAGGAAGCCAGATGAGGTAATGTGAAAAACAGCAGCACCAACTAACCATAAAAGAATAAGGCCTGGCTGTAGTTTGATCTGAAAATAATGACAGGTGATGTAGACAGAGTTTAAGGCACAGAAACAGCAACAACCTGGAGGTCTAATGTGAATTAGCACCATGGGGGAATGACATAGGGGAGCATATACAAATAAAGAGAATCAAGATTCTGTGGCTATGACAACTTTCTTGGAGCATGTCCAGCAGCCTCCTTGGGGCTCAGTAAGTTCAAACAGTAAACCTTGCTGTGCCTGGACAAGCCAAGCAGACTCCCGGGGGTTCCATGAATATATAAGACACAAAGGAAAAACAGAAGCAATGGAGAGCTCATATAAAATCACAGTCACTGTCAAAACAAAATATCAGTGTCTCTTCTCTAGATATATTAGTCTTATGAGAGAGCAGTGGACCGGTATTCCAGTGCAGTTAACATGCTCTGCTGAAGGGTTGAAAACCCAAGATCAGATCCCTTTTTTAATCAGACAAAGACATATGTAGTGTCAGAGATAGTCAATCAGGATGAAGGCTAAGTACATGTTTGTTGAGCACTTCAATGACGATCTTTCCTGTTAGAGTAGATTCAGTCTGTAAGGACTGTTTAAATATTCTGTGGGTCAGAGACTTATATACTAGAATAATCTTTTGGGTTTTATCTGATACATTCACTAGAAAAGGTGGTGATATCAGTTAAGAGGTGTTTTTCAGTGACATTTATATGACACAAACCAGTTTCCTTCCTTCACCTCACCATTCTTCAGCCTTAACACAGAATTATAGGTAGCATTACAGGTGTTGGTATAGCTTCAGATCTCTTCAAAGTAGGGAACTGAATCCATGTCTTGCAGTCTTGAGGAAATGCTGTTATTCTCAAAGTGCTGGCTAAAATATATATCAAATGAATACACATTCTTTACCTTAAGATTTCTAACAGACACCCAACACCAAAATATTTTCGGTTTAGATGCAACAATGCATTCAAAACCGAATGAACAAAAATGCATATCTCTCTGCATGACAACTAGTGCCTTTTTTATGTTTAAGGCAAAAAAAAAAAAACCAAAAAAAAAAAAAAAAAACCAACCCTGAGCTTTAAATAACAAACTGTGACTTTTTAAAAATAGCACGCTGAATATGAACACTATGTTTGTTTTTTACAGCATCTAAAAGATACAGCAGGGTGTGTTGTTTTGAATGTGTGCATGTGTGAATATTTAAAAAATACATTTATGTGTCTTCAATTACATGATCATTCTCATAGCTACAAGTTATTCTAATCAGGTACACTGAGAGGTGATGGGGCCTTTATAAATAGGATATACAGTTTGTGTAACCTTTGTGTAGTTTAGATCTCTTTTTTAGCAAGCACATTATTGAACAATAATAAACCTATAACAATAGACTTCACATATTTTCAGAACCTCTCATTTTATTGCAGCCTTCAAAGTAACTACCCTTTCAATGTTAAATAGTTGTGCAATAGCAATTTCCTTTCGCCAAACTGATTCAAAACACACAATGACATTCTAAATGTCTTAATGACAATTTAATTATAACAAGCCAATAGATATCTATTATTTTGATAAGCAAAAAACATCCTGCACATTACCACTCTCTCTTTTCTATTCCTCTAAAAAAGAAAGTATAAAACAAAAAAAAAAAACCCACAAAACCTAAGCAAAACAAAAAATTAATCTATGACATAGTTTCATAGTTTTGTATTTCTTTACCTATCCAGTTCAAAGAAGGATGAGTCATTCACAAATCAAAGCCTCCTCATGAACAATACCGCTGTTAACATGTTATTGTACTCATGTACAATCAAAATTTTGACTTCCCTGAATCCACCTTTTCTTGCTTCTTCTACTACTTCTTTTGTGAAGTAGTGGCATGCTGATTCATGCTGATCCATGAAACTTTTGTGCTTCCAATGGATCTGCACTCAACCAGTTGTATATGTGACCTTATCTGTCCATCCAACACTCTTCTGTTTTTATCCGTGCACCAGGACCTGAAGGATCTTAACAAAATGAGAGATCCATTGTCCCAGCCACTTTAGAAGTTGTCCATGCTTCAATGAATTGAACTGTCTCAACACACATGACAGATACAGCAGGTAAAATCCTACAAAGGTAGAAGGAGAAATGACAAAAATAACTCATTTGAGATCTTTTAGGAATCAATCTAAATAGAATGTGGATCTCAGGATACCTATTCAGTGCCTGGTCCCACCAGTAGAGTGCTATAGCATAAGCTATCTGTCTACATTCTATTCATTAATCATAAGTCTTAAGGGTCAACAGGGTTTTCTGATATAGGCATATCAGGTGGAAATTAATAAAACAGGAGGTGCCCAACAGGAAAAATAAATTGCCTCATCACAAAAATCAAGAGTTAGTCTGGTCCTCTTTTTGCATCTTAATTTTTCCAGGCACACTTGCCTTCTCCCAGAGAGGATCTTTTCACTCAAGTGGTAAGGGCGGCCTTGGTAAACCTTAAAAATATGGCAAGTCATTTGTATTGGAAAAATCAGGCAACCATAAGACTTGTAGCCACTTTTCCAAACCACTTTGGTAAAGAAAGGTCTCATCTTGCCTAAAGTAATACGGTTAAACATAAAGGTTTTGATTCATTCCCACACACTGTAAAAGCACAAATCTTGCTACTCAAGCTCAAGGGCATCTAAAACATAAGGCCAGCCTAAATGTGAATGTTGATTTTGATTAAATACACACTAGAAATAAATTTCTAAAAGGGAATAAAATTTAAAGGCTCTAAGGATAGGATAAAATGAATGTTTATTAAATCTGGCAGCAAATGAGTTTGTTACCAAAACTGTTTAAAAATGATTTTTTATGTTACTCATTTGGTAACATCTTAACAATCTGTGCTATACAGCTGCAACTGTGTTGCAGATGCTTTCCTCATTCCACAATACTATATAACTGTTATAAATAATATGATGATCTAACTGTTCATCTGTGAATTGTGAAAATAATGCTTGAGTCCTATTTGCATTAGCTCCAACCATGCACAAGCACAAAGCAAAGCAACAGGACTTCAATAAGACATGCATATGTCCAAAGTTTTCCCTTATCTGCCTGCCTAAAAATTCGTGGATGGTAAAGGGAGGAAGATAGTTGATGAGCAACACTTTTATAGCCTACAATGACACATTTGAGCCCAGTTACACACAACTTTTGTATGTAAGAGTTTGCGATATAGCTGTATGCTAAGAGTACCTGTCCCCTCAGCATTGGGTGACAGTACCCTACTTTCTTGAAAGGTGATGCAGCTAATATGCAATATATTCCCCCCTCTCCTTTCCTGGCTTCCTTAACCCCTTGAGGAAATAATAACTTCAAAGCCACAAGTAAAATACTGAACCCCAAAATTCTTGCTCCGGCCTGACAACGTTCAGGTGTATACAAATTCACAGGCTCGTTTCATTCATATTTATTTTTTTATATTTGAACTCATAATAATGATTCTTACTTTACATTCTTATAATAGGAGCAATTGTTCCTACATCATGGATCCCAAGGGAACTTGCAGATTCCATATAAATAAGAATTGTGACAAAAAGAGCATTGTCATTTCCTTTGAAGAGGTGTTCAGTATTTTGAAATTATCAACAGTGAACTATAAGCCTCCTTCTTTAATATTGAAAAATATTACTGAAATAAAAATGACACTGTTTTTCGTTAGAGAAAGAGACCAGTCTCTTATAGCTCTTTTTTAGGTTAAGAAGAAAACAAGATATTCATGGTGTGTTCATTTGAAACTGTTTTAAAAGGAATATAAATACTAAGAGTGAGGTTCAACAAGATCAGACAGAAAATAAAATAGAGGAAATTCAAATTAGCGGTTAAATATTTTATTTTGTATCAGAATTATCATTTTACAGAAATGTGAGAAATAAAGTTTGAAGTTTTTGGTTTTTTGCATAGCTCTGGAAAATATAGAGCATTGCCTAATAATTCTATGAAAGTACTATAGAAAATATGATCTTTATTTTTCAGCTCTTCCCTCAATTTTGAAATAACTAGTATAAAAGTAGTTTGTGAAATACATGTATGTATAAAACATAAGTGTTAAAGAACACAATAATTGTACAAGCAATTGCAGTGACATCACAGGGTTTTACTTAGAGCAGATGAAATTTTCTCATGGACATATACATTAAAGAAAAAAAATCTTTGTATCTAAATTTCTTAAAATACATTTTTCTTTGAAATTTTACTTTATTTTGTAACTCCTGCTTTATCAAAGAAAATTAAAACACCAAAACTATTTCTAGTGGAGAAGCAGGAAGGATTATTCTAGAGGAAGTAAGTGGGGAAAAAAAATCAAAATTAGTGGTATGGAATCTTAAAAACAAAGTTAAATTTTGGAGGATTTTTTGTTTTAACAAGAAAAAAAAAAAAAAAAGACAAAATACCCCACAAACACTATTTTTATTTATATCTTCAGATGTTTAGTGTTTTTTATTAGTTTGTGAAAAATAGATGATGATTTTCAACCTGTTCTAGTCTGACTCTCTGTTGAGATCCGTATAGATGAGGAAACACTAGCCTAAGGAAAATGTTGTAATAACCTGGCTATATTTAGTCACTAAGGTGTGTGGTTACCTAGGAGGATGCTTCTCTGTCCCTTGAAGTCAGATTCAGATACAGAATCAGGTCAAATTCACAAATTCATACCAATAAGGCTTTCCTCTTCTGCCCTGGTAACCTTGTTAAGAGCCAAAAGCAGATAATTTTGCAGCAAATGACTTCATGAGTACTTCTCATAGAGAAGAGACCTTCTTACACTAAGTGACTATCCAGACTGCTGAATCCAGTCCCCTGAAGGCAATTATTTGTTTATGAATGAAAGATTATTTGTTAATGAATGAAATACCATTTATGAGTTACTTTTTGTCTTCCATTTTCCCACTATATAGTTGTGGGACTTTTGCACAGTACAGGATAATTTAGTTAATTTATTACTATCATTGTCCACTAATGAAAGCAGCTATGGTTCTGGTTCCATCATTATCACTCATTCTCCACACCTCTGCCCATACATACTTGACTACCATGTCCCCTCTTCCTTCCTTTTTCTAGACCTCTTCTAAACAGATTTACATTTTGTAGACCATGCTTATATACTTTACTTTTAGACACTTCAGATCATTCTAGCAATTCTCATTTGTATTGAGGTTAAATTTATCCTCTTTCAACATGGGTGACTTACATGACAGAACCGCTCACAGTATCTGTTAAATTGTAGGCTTTACATTTTGTTAACATTTTCCAAACCTGACTGGAAATATTTAGACTGACATTGTCAGGGATCACATTTCCATTTTCACACCCATATGATACATGTTGCACATAGTCAACCTGTGATCAATGAATGTGAAAAGTTCTTTTTCTTCTTCAGTAAATTCCAACTGCTGACATTTCCAGAGTAATGCTTAGATTGTTATTATTCATTCCTAAGAGTCTTCTGAAATTATCACTATTAAATTTCATTCATATTCGTTAGACAAGTTCTCAGGATCATACAATTTTTCTTGATACTCAATCAAGCTTTCCTTGTAGCAGTATCTCTGAACTTTAGGATATCAGCAAATTTAAACAACACATTGCTTCACTGATTTTCACATTCATCCTATTTTGATACTTAGGGAATCATGGCACTAATTTAATGATCCTAACATCAATTTTCCTTTTAGATAATTGTTACTTATGCATTTCTATGGTTAAATTAATGAATTTTTATGTCTCTCCTATGGAACTCAGATTTTACTAAAAGTCCAAAAGCATGACATCTGCCCTCTTTCTTTCATTCAGAGATTAAGTTTATTAAAGAAAGATACCAAGTTAATTTGTCAGCCGCTGTGTCTCCTAAAATGATGTTGCACCTTATTTCATCTGACTGTGCTGATTCATTGTCATCATCACAATACTCACAGTAGAAATAATAAAAAATACTTACATAATACTATTAATTGTTTTAAAGCAGAAACAATAGATATTTTGGCATAGAAAAAGGATGAACATTTGTTAGATATGGTGGACTTAAAGATAAGAGAAAAAATACTTAAAGCTAGTGTTTGCACTTGAAATGGAACTAGTTTCTTTTGAAGACTCAGGCTGATATCCAGTTTTTCATTCCACAGAGTATACAATGACAAAATTTAATAACATGCCTGCACTTTATGAACTTTATGATAGCTTATGGAGTGGTAGCATAAATATAGATAGGTTATGGAGTGATTAGCATAAATTACAAAAGTGACCGGATATTCTGGTTTTTTTAGCTTTTATTTTGGTCCAGAAAGAGTTATAACAGACAAGATCCTATTATTATGAGATCTAATTTATCATGCTCAAGAGAATCCAAACATAATACAGAAAGCTATAGGAAACAGGCTTTTGCTGCTCACAGTAATAGGTTAACATCATGTTATATGTAGGAAGTTAGGGCTCAGTTTACAATTCAGACTTCCTGTATGGAATCAGATAGTAATTTAGGTTGGAGGGGACCTCTGGAGATCAGCTATGCCTGCTCAGGCTGCTGAGGGCCATCAGGGCCACAGACTTTCTGTTCAACCCATTCTAGAGCTAAACAGCTCTTCGTGAAATTTCTTTTTTTTTTTTTCCTAATATCCAATCAGATTTTTGTTGATTCTGTATCTATCTATTTTCTCATTTCTTTTGCTGCACACCTCCAAGAACATCCTGACTCCATCTTCACTATACTCTGCCATTAGAAAGTTAAAGATGGACACTAGAATTCCTACTTAGCTGTCCCTTCTTCAGACTTAACAAAATCAGGTGTTGCAGCCCCACCTTGTAAATCTTTTATACGTGTATCCACAAATCAGTGGATACTAACATTCTAACATTCATTTGTCTTACATTGTTTGACTTGTCTTCAGTCACTAAATAAATAAATAACAACACTGGGATATCCAGATGCTTAATCAGAATTTAAAAAAAAAAAAAAAAAATTGTGAGAAATGAAATTGTGGGTTGTGTGGAAAAATAACAATATAATTAAATGTAAAGGTGGTAATAAACCTTTCTGTTGTTGTTGTTCTTTTGTGGCAATGAAGTAGTTTATAGGCTACATCTGCATTTTTTTCTTTTTCACTGCAGTATGATATAGCATAGTGTCCCTTCCTAACAATAAGCAATGAATTTTACACACCTCTAATAATCAGTCCCATCAACTCAAGTGTGGCCATTTGAGGTACCTAACTTCATTCTCATCCCACACCATTTGAAATTCAGATGGCAAAGGAAGGTGATGTCATTCTTTTCAGTCCTGCTTTGAAGATTTCCAGAAAAAGATCCCAGCTAGCCTTTCACACATCATCAGAGAAATAATGAAATGCATTAAAACTAATGTTCATTTCTCTTTTGTGCTTTGAAGCAGAAGAGAAGCTCAATGAAATGAAGATTTATAACACTTACTGACACCTGAAAAATGCAAAATACATATGGCTTAAACTGTGCTGAATGGAACCCAGTATTTATGCTCTAGTAAGGGCATTTTTTTCTAATGTAAGAACCACAATCCTTTACACAAAAGCTGTGAAACATAAGAATTGGCAAATGTCTTAAATCTATATGTCACATGTATCTTCATCTTTTAAAATGTATAAAATCAAATACATGGGGAAAAATATGACAAGTAGTCAGCAGCAGACAGTAGTAGACTCAAAACTAAAAATATATGTATGAAGCAACAGTAATTGAACGCACTGTTCAAAAACGCGTATAACAGAATGTGCTTCACACTCAATTGGAGTCAGTCAGGTCACATCACTGTGAACATTATGCCATGAGAAGAGGTTTGTTCAAGCAAATATATGTTTTTACTGAAGGGGGAGGTGGAAAAATAGAACAAACTATGGAACCGTTAATGTAAAGCCATAGATAAGAGAATATGAATACTGATGACAGGTAAAATTTTAAAAGTATTTCACTATTTTCTTCCCATCTCATCTACGGACATGTTTGTCACCTTGTTTAAAACTTTAAAATACTGTGCTAGTAAGGTATTTTAAGCTATCATTTGAGACTGTGATCTACCAAGAAAATTTAATATGTATTATACGTAGTAGACAGTATATATGTCCCCCACCAACTAGATATAGTCTTGTTGTGGTAATTGACCTAGGGATCAGGTTGTTACCTTCTAGATTAATTTTAGTTTTGAATTTTTAGTCTACACCTAGTTATGCAAATTGCAGCATGATAGTTTGGAAAAAACAAATATGTTGGTAGGACTTTGCCTGAGGGGTAAGGGCCAATGTTTCTGGAAAGTTGCAGACAAAGAGTAAAATTTATTTGCAAGGATATTTTCTGACTAACTAGAAGTAACAGTAAAATCATTGTCATAATAACTCTACAAAATATTTTAGCTATAAAACAGTAGAGAAGACACTTAGAGTGACAATCTGCCTGTCTAACAAACATGTTTGGCATGCCCCAGGTTTGCTCCTTGGATTTGGTAACAAGAATTTCTGTATAGGGTTCACCAAGGTTTTGCCATAACAGGCTGCAATCAAAAAAAAAAAAAAAAAAAGCCCCTGTTCTGTAAGTAAGTGCTAAGTAATCAATAATAGAATTAATCAAGAGTTGGTACTTGAATCAGTGTCCTTACTGAATTTGCTAAAACAGACAAAGCCTGTATGAGATTCTACCTTTTGGAGTCCACTTGGACATTTGCTCACTTAGATGTGCCCAACTTGAAAGTAAGTCTTTCTTGTTAGCTGTTCACTCTCTTACACCTCTTGATCCTACATGTTTCACCTTCTATGACATGTCTGGAATCAATATCCTGACGAAAGTGGGTTAGAAGTGGGTGAGTCACAGCTTCTTACACTACCTTGCGATTTTAACTAACTGTGTGAACAAGCTCAGCCCATTTCTGTGCAAGTCAAAATTATTAGTTTGTCATCTCCAAAGGTAGGTCATACTCATCTGTTTTGATTTTGCAGTGAAATGGATAAGGTTTATCATTTTGGAAAAAGTAGTCAGCTGCTTCTTAAGCTGTCTCTAAGCTGCAAGTGAACCTGTAGGACAGATGTCTTCCTTAGATCTAGCTGGCTCAGTACCCAACATTAGTTCTCAAAGCTTATGTAAACCTTGTGAGCATTTCGCAAATCTGCCATCATTGCTGTATTGTGAGAACAAGCTCCATTATTTTTGGCCAAAAAGTGAAGGGAAAAAAAAAAAAAAAAAAAGTGCAAGAAAATAGTTTGCAAAAAGAAGAACAAGAAAGGAACAAGGAAAGAAATAACAATCAGGGAAATGAGGGAGGGCACAAGAAGTCTGAGTAAAGAAGATCAGTTTTCACTTGTGTTCAAACAAGAGTGTATGTTAAACTTAAAGAACATGTGAATAAATCCTTTGCTTTTCACAGCGGTGGTACCAGGTACTCAACTTAAAGGGCTGCAAAGATTCAAGGCTACTGGCTAAAACTCAGGTGCTAAAATATATTTTAAAAAATAATATATCTATATATAATGAAATTAATAAGGTGGGCATCCAAGGGAAGTACAGAGAGAAGCAAAGTACTTTTTCTTTATTACTTAGAAAAATAGGATATTTTCAAATATTTTTACTTATAATTATCTACACCAAAATTCAACCAATTTTTTAAGCAGAAAAAAAGACTGTTTTCCTCAGTATTGTGATATGTCTCATTTACTTTTATCTATCTATCTATCTATCTATCTATCTATCTATCTATCTATCTATCTATCCATAAATTTAGTATCCAATCTAAGCTACTTCTCCCAGTTCCCTCTCAGGCAATAAGAAGCAGTGACTTGCTCTGCTGATTTATCTCCTCTGTTTTAAACACCTGTTTTCAAATAGGATGAAATAGCCTCCAGAGATGCCTCTTTCTCTAATTACCTAGTTACATTGGTGAAACAGTGTCCTCAGCTCACAGACATGAATTGAGGAGCAGGGAACTAAGGTCACATATGAAACTGCACCTGAGCAGCATTCAGTACAATATCCCTGAGTGCCACTGACATGCTCCATGTCATGATCTAGTCAAAACCATACAGAACTCATTCCTCAGTTCCTCCTTTCTCTCTTTCTTTTGCACGATTTCCCTATTTTTACAAAATGTCTTTCTTCATATGAAAAAAGTTTCTTTGTGTACTTGCCTGTGTTAGAATCTAAGAAAAGGAGACAATTCTTAAAAAGCGTAAAGAGGATAGACCTAGAACCAGAAGTGAACTGTCTAAGGACTTAGGGACAAAAATCAGGGGAAAAAGAAATAAACTAATAATTAAACAATAACAACAACCAAAACCACACATTCAAATGTGACTTGGTTGAGAAACACATATGAAAAGACATGGAAATATGTATTCTAACTTTTTTAGGTAGACAGATTGAATACCCAAAATGTACATACAGAAGAATATCTCTTCCCTAGTAGAAAGTTTAGTTCATCTGCCAGATATGTAATCCATCTGTCACTGAATAAAGAACTAGAAAATTTCAGGCAATATGATTCAGACATTTCTGAGAACAAGTGAAGTAAAAATATTTTCTTTCCCTATGTCAAAAATAATCTGGCAGACTTCCTGTTAGAATGTTTAGCAATTGTTATTTTAGGGTGACAATGTATGTCTTGCTGATGATCTTTGTGTCTGGGATGTGTCTTTACTGCTGCTGAAAATCCATCCATGTGAAGACAGAATCCTGTGGGTTTCGGGGAAAGCTTGCAAAGGTTTCATAGGTACTCTTTTTCACAAAGTAGAAAAGCATGAAACTGAAGGAAACTGCTTGACATTTCCACACTTTGCAGTGCTTGATTTTGCCATATGTTATCTAGTGCCTTGTCTTTGCATGTGTGATTGTGGGCATAAGTGTGTGTGTGTGTGTTTGTGCTGTGTATTTGACACCGATATTTATTTAGTTCTTCAGGAAATAAATTAATTTTTTAATATGTACAAAATCAGGCACCTGAGGTGCTACTGATGCAGAACTAAAACATAATCATGACCAGAGGTATTTTCTGAAATGATATCTGTTACTTTTTATTAAAATTGTCACATGCCAATTTCTTTACTCAGTGTACTCCCAAGTTTGTCTATTTACTGCAAATATTGATGGAAGTATGTTTTTCCTTGAGCACATATATATTAATAAATGGAAAGCCTTACTGATGTTCTTGGTAGTCTGTTTAAAGCACTTAATATTCTATCCTGTGAGTTTAAAAAAATGGTGTTTGAAGAGTGCAAGGAGTGTTGAAGAAGAAAACTCAGCATACTGCATGCAAACTCATTTCAAATCAAGTGGGCTGTGAAAGGATCTGAGAACTGTCTGTTTCACACTAAAGAACTGTGAAATTTTAGAATAAATACACCTCTGAATGTGTTATCTTTATTCTTCCTTGGCCAGAAACTGCATCTCAAGTCACAAGCCCTTCCTGAACCAACTTCAGGTAGAGCGAATAGAAGGAAAGGAACAGAAGAATTTTTATTATATTACTTTACTTATCGCAACAGAGATTAACTAACAAGGAAGTTCAGAAAAGCCTTTGTAGTTGGTGGTAAGGCTGGCCTATATTTGACAGAACTTATCCCTATCATATTTTCATTAAACATACTGAGAAGACATTAGTACCTAGAGAAGAAACTATAAAGCCATCTTATCCATTTACAGGTATCTAACAAATTTGGTTTAATTTGATTTTATTTTATTTCCAGTATTGGCTAAGGAAAGCACAGGGAAATAATTGTTGGCAAATTCTGGCATAACAAGCTTCTCTCCTGAAAGGACTAGGGTGACATCGATGTCAAAAGCACTGGTAGAACCTAGAAAGCATTGTGTGTCCTAACATAATTCAGTAGACTCATTGGTCCTGTTGACTCCAGGATCTAAAATGTGTTTATTGTACAATATCATATTGCTACAAGGTCAAGCAACTTGCCTCTGTTTGGGCTGAAGCACAGAACAGTTTCAAATAAGAATATGAACAATAGATTCATAGATAGTCATCTCATGTGTCCCGCATTATTTGAATAGAGACAAAAATACAGATTATTTATTTATTCCAATCAATATAAGCCTGAATAAATTTGTTGGTTTCATTGTATCAATGCCTGTTGATTACTGAAATACATGACTGAGTTTCCAGTAATATTCTTCCTTTGAGTATACTCTTCAGTCTTTTTTTTTTTTCCTCCTATTGCATTTATCCATGTATTCTTGTCCATTCGAGCATCATAAAAGCTGTGTTATTTACAGTCATGGCCTGTTTAAGAGAGTTCAGTCAGACAGTCCACTCTAGACAAATTTGCTTCTTATTAGACAGAATATATCATTAATACATCTGTTTTCAAGATTTTATTTTATTTAAAAACAGTCACGAAACAAGACAAAGGATCTCTGGGAAGATGCAGACCTCTGCTGAATTTCTACAGTCGTAATAAAAACTTGGCATAAGTGTAGAATGATTCAATGAGTTGTCACATTTTCTTTTGTTTGATTTCCAAGACAAACAATGCATTCTTTTAAATGCAACATCTCTAAATATATTAGGTTACATAGCCTTTTCCTGTTTATAAATTGTATTACTGCTTTATAATGGGGGGGAAAAAAAATAAAAATTAAAAAAAAAAAAAAAAAAAAAAAAGAGAAGGAAAGATGTCATTAAAAGATAATTGTTTTATCTGCAGCTTAATCCCCTGAATATCAGGCTACAATTTCCCTTCAGGAGATGAAATACTCTGAAATGGCACTGCTAATTTGAGTGGAATATCAGGACATTAATCAAACATCCATAATACTACTTTCCTGGGTAGTTATGACAAGCCTTTAAGGAATTGAGCTGGCAACCTGAATTTCTAAGGCATCTGGTAACACAAATAATCCAGTGGATAGTTACAAGTCTATATGAACTGAGGTGTGGGACCATCACATTCATATGCACATTTAATTCCAAGGTTAAATGACTTGTAGAGAATTAAAGGAAATATTAGTCACTATGCTAAAAACAATATACTTGAAGCTTCAACTAGCTATATTCTCTACATTTTGTTTAATACGGCTCTCAAAATAAAACTGCCCTCAGCATATATAAAGTAACTCATAAAAAGGTCAAATTTTAATGTATTTTCATATTGCAGAATTTTGTTGGTAACTGATGGAAGAGGAGATACGGAACAGGATCACTGGGACGTGATGATGCAAGTAGTCCTAATAAAATGCCTCTAAAGTTACTATCCATTCAGATTGGAAAATAGACTCATGTGGGATCTAATGTTTCACTCATGGTAAAGCTTGATTTTCTGGCTCTGCAGCCGTCAGCCACATGGGTAGTCTTGAACCTACCTGATACTGTGACTGAAATACACCACTTCACTCTGTTCTTCCTCTCTATTCCTCTTGAATTGTCAGGGTTATAAAGGAAGCTGTCTCAAGCAATTCAGTGTATGCTTTTCTTTAAATGCAACATTACATTTACATTTCTAGATTAGCATTTGTGGTTTGTTTTAAGTTCTCTTTCTCTTGACATATATCTGTATACTCAATTTCAGATTAATTACATATTTTTTCATGTAAACAAACTAGGAGGGAGTGAAAATGCTCAGTATAAATGGCTACCTACTTCATAAGACCCTATGCAGACTTGGAAAACTAAGGATCAGACCCCTAACGTAACCTAACGTGGCAAGAAACAAGCATATTAGGAAATAGATCACAGCCTTTGGACAGTTCAAATTTGTCTAATATTTTCATTCAGTAACTGAGATATATATCTGAGTAGAAAATTTAGTTTATTCAAGTTGTGTTCACCATTTGTTTGTGACAGTTAAAGATTTTTTGATATTGTATTTGAAAACAAGTTTTCTTCTTTATTAGTCACTTGAATAATATCTATACCAAATTGTCAGGAAGATACTTGCAACATCTTTCAAAATTTATCTAGTTTATCTAGTTATGCAAACCTACTTTCAATAATAAAAAGGAATGGATGTTTTTAGCTGTTGAATGAATTAGAATATAGTTCTGGACAAGATCAAAGGCAATTTTTCATGAAAAATAGTGCCTGCAACTTAATTGTTACAATAGTTATTATCCTACATATTTAAATAGGCAAATTATCTCAAACAAAAGTGAATTAGAAAGAAATTACAGAATTCCACTTACTCCAGTGAACTTCTGATCTGTTTCCCATTTCTTAAGAAGGAAGAGCTTATAAACTCCAAGCTTAGCGCTTCCAAACTAAAGCTTCTAAGCTTCCCATCTGTAGCTCTCAGACTCAGGCCAGCATGATTCAGAAAAAGCCAATTACTGCAAAGTGTTTCCATGCCAGTAGTGGCATTCACTTTTCTTTAATATTTTCACTAACTTTATTTCCTCTGTGAGTAAAATAGCTGCTGTTGTTTTTTCAGACTTGGCGGCCTTGGTAGGACGAGCTGTCAGAGAGCCTGAGCTCCTCTTGCTAATTTCAAGCCCTGTTGAGCAGTACTGTGGTGGCAAGACTATCACTCAGTGCTTAGGAAGAGTACCAGCAAAGGATGAAAAAAAAAAAAAAAAACTTAAAAAAATCTATAGATTTTGCTTAACAGATAAAAAAGTTTGAGTTTTTAATAAGAGAATTCACTGTTATTCACTTCTTCATTTGAAGCAAAAGTTATGAGAAGGAATAATAAGACATGGACAGCACCATGTGCCAATATCTGCTTACACATGGTAAAGATTAAATTTGGATTATTAGAAATGTTAAGAATATCTGAATGATAATCATCCAGCTTACTGGAACTATTCATTCTGTAATATCATGGTCAAGGTAGCACATATCTGAACAGCATAGATACAGAAAAGATAAATTGAGAAATATAGAGACAGCCATACTGATGTACAGTATACCTACATCAGACTGATAGGTCAAAACCAGGCTGTTGTTTTTTTTCTTCCTTTTATTCTTTTTCTTGTGTGACATAAATTAGATGTGACATTATTAACCACAGAGAAAGTACATAGACATCCTAAGTCGGCCCACTTCCAAGCCATTAGCAAATATGGCTATTGGGAAAACCATTTCCTAGCAGGAGGATGCTGAGTTAAACACAGGGAAATACTAAGCCATGACCCTGGAGAGGAATAGGCTCATACACCAGAACACACTGGGGAACAAGGAGCTGAAAGACAGTTTTGCAGAAAAGGAACTACGGATCTCGTTAGACAACAACTTGAACAAGAGCCAGTGATGTGGCCCCATAGGAAAGCAGGCCAAAAGCTCCATTAGGGTAAAAGCACTGCCAGCAGGTTGAGGGAGGTGGCACTTCTCACTCTGCTCAGCACTGCTGAGACACATCTGGAGTGCTGGGTTCAGGTCTGGACTTCCCAGTAGATGTGAGACATGGACAAATTCCAGTGAGTTGAGCAGAGGGCCATGAAGCTGATGAAGGGACTGATGCAACTAATATGCAAGGAGAGGCTGAGAGACATGGGATTGTTCAGCCCACAGAAGAGATGGCTCAAGGGGATCTGATCAATGCATATAAATATCCAATGGGCACAGGGTAAAGAAGATGGAGCCAAACAACAGAACAAGAGGCAATGGGCACAAGATGAAACACAGCAATTTCTGTTTGAACAAAACTGCTATTTTTATTGTCTGGGTGACTGACCACTGGAACAGGTTGCCAAGAGAGTTTTTTCATCTCAGTCCCTGGAGGTATTCAAAACCTGAATAGAAATGGTACTGGGCAACCTCCTAGCTGACCCTGCTCTGAGCAGTGGGGTGTACTCCAGATCTCCAGAAGATCGCCAGAGGTCCCTCCCACCTCAGCTGTTCTAGGATACTGTGATTCTATCATAGACTGAAAACATTCAGCAAACAGGTTCTGACTAGATAGAGAAGAATATCCTGAACCCCCAGAACACTCTGGTGAAGTGAACAGTAGTAGGAGATATAGATCAGGCAGATAGATAGCTGTGTCTGTGATGACAATAATGACAGTAAGCTGACTGAATACGATGAAGATCCTCATGGTCCTGTATAAATAAATACAGTCCAAAAATTCTATTTGGCCCTTTGAAGGCAATGACGAGGCTGATGTGGCCCCCAGTGAAAATGAGTTTGACACCCCTCATCTAGACAGTGCTAAGAAGGTAACAATGGTCATGGCCCATGTTTGTAGCATGACATGGGATGGGACAAGAGATATTCAGGAGCTGAAGTTAAATGAGTGGATGAAAAGTAAAAGACTGAGACTGACACGTACTAAGCCATGCACCACTCTGAACAGATTAAGTTTCTGTTCATATATAAGACAGGTATGTTGGCAAATTGTAATCAAATTCATTAGAAACTGGAAAAATCTCTTTAAACAGGTGGAGTGTCTACTATTTGAGATGAGCTTCTTCTAAGTGAAAATAGAACCATGATGCTGAAACTTAAAAGTTTGTGGGGAATGTTTACACTAAGCACTATGGGAAAGTCCAGAGCTGCAGAAGAGCATACAGATTGCATTGAAATAAACTCTTTAAGTAAAGAGGAATGAGGAGGTTTGTTTTCAGCAAATGAAAATCCTTTCAAGGAAGATATATATAAGAAGATAACCATCCCAAGAGGAAATGGACATGTTCACCGACATAAATGTTTGAAGTACAATGCATAAAATGAGTGAATTAGATTTCCTGACTTAAAATGAAGACAGTATCTTAACAGACTTATGAACTTGGAGGAAGGAAGCTAATATTTCAAGTATGTAGTCAGTATTCCTTAAGCATGCCAGACAAAGGTTTTGGCTATAGCAAATAAATAAAGGCACGTGGCTAAAATAAACAATTAAAATATTTACATAAAGGGGAACAGGATGACAATACACTGTCATATAATTTTCTTTTATAATAACTGTGACTAAGAGAGACCAGAAAGGCTGCAAGAGTAATAAACATAGAAATAATGGGAAATTATAGTTATTTTTATTAAGATTTGGATAAATATCTGAAAAAGTATCAATACTTCAGGTGATCAGTACACAAGCTACTTAGTTGGACTTCAGCTTCTTGAAACAGCTATTCAGAAAGCCTGCTCTCGTGAGCAAACGGTTCTTTTGAGATGTACATCGGACTTGTTCAAAACTTATCTTCCAAAGAGACTTTCTAAGTGTGATAGACTCCAGTTCAAAAGTACAGCAGAAGTTAAACACACACACAAAATAAACCAGTACAGAGATGTTCACCTTCAAAAAGGGAAATTATATAAAACCGGAAAAGTTGCTAAAAGTGAACTAAAAGCACCAGTCAAAGAATAAGACTTCTGTAGATAGTATGGAGCTTCCTTCAAGACAGTTTATTAGAGGGACAAAGTAACTATAAAATTAATCTGATTAAATAATAGAAACAGTAGAGAACAATAATAGTTAAACAGTAAAAATAAAATGGATAACAGAAGTAAAGAGTTATCTTTCAGAAAGTATTTGGTCCAGATAAGGTGAATGGAAAAGAACAAAAGTGCTGGCAAACTAAATCTGAAATTTTAATAGGAAAGGAAAAAAAAAAAAAAAAAAAAAGAAAGAAAAAAAATTGAAGAACAGTTTAGTAAAGAAATGGAGTTATTAATAAGATGTTTTCAGACGTGTTAGAAGCAAAATATTTGTTACAAAGTTTTTAAGCTCAACAGATACTCAATATAGGGAAGACCATGGTAGAAATTCTGAAGCAATGATTTGCATCACTTATCACTACAGAAAAATTTAGGAACAGTCCCATGTGGGAGCCTTTCTTCACAGGAAATGACTTGGGGAAACTATCTCAAATTACAGTGTCAGCTGAGTGTAAGAACAAATAAATCAAACAAATAGTAACTCCTTGCTAAGGCTAGATAGTATTCTATGCATTAAAGGAACTGAGAATCTTAGATTCTTTAACCAGCAACTGTGTTATAGAATAGAATTTAAATTAGCTGAAGAATTGGAGAAATGAAAGGCTAAATTTATAGCAACTTTGGAAAAGTGCTTCAGGGACAGTCAAACTATTACAGACTAATAGATTTAATTTCAGAAATATATTAATTTTTTAAAATTCTAATAAAGAACAGAATAAGTAAATATTCAGTTAAATAAGCTAACATGGAGAAAGAATCAACACCGCTTTTATAGAGAGAAGCTACTAGAGTTCTCAGAATTAGCCTGCACGCTTGCAGGGTGATGATCAGTTTGTTAAACATAGTAGACTTTCAAAAGCTTTTGATAAGAAAGTATTAGCATCAAAAAAAGTTTGATGATTATGCATAATTATACAGCATGGTAAACATGAAATTTAATTGCAGAAAGATGCAAAGACATTTCACAGTATGGGGAGTCTGGGTAATAAAATGACAAATTATTATAATGTAAAAACCCATGAGTAAAACATTATTAGCTATTGATGCATAATCATGGGCTCTAAGTTAACGGTTATTACCACTCTGAAAGGAGACATATTGCATTTTGAAAATTATTAGAAAAGGATAAAGGAACAAAATAGAAAACACCTAGAGAGGTTTGAAGTCTGTATGGAAATCTCAGAAGGGGTAGCCACTGAGAAGCTCTAAAAAGAAAAGGGCAGACAAGATCATCAAGAGAAAGGCAGGTTTCAGGCTTGAGGCTCCAAAGACTATTGTATGGAAAAGCAAATGTAGCTTTTAATTGAAAAATATATAGAGAACACAAGCCTATCTTTACAGGCTCATGATCCTAAAATTTTCTGCTAAGGAAGAGACAAAACCAAGCAATCAAAGAGAACTTTTTTTTCTGGGACCAGGGCTGGAATTTGGCCAAAGCTAAGAATGAAATATTTCTAACATGTCTAGCCAGGAAATGTATAACTTGCCCTGAGTAGCTGTAGAATGTCTGTCACTAGAATTTATGCATTATTAGTCTACCATCCAATTCATAAGCTGTTGTTAATGTGCAAGGAGCAGAAATTTAGGAAGTTAATATCTGTAAATAAGTAATAAAAAGATGAAATTCTTATTAAATATTCAGTGATGTACAAAAACAGATAGGAGACAATTTATAACTTAAAGGGATATTAATTAGAAGAAGAAAGAGCAAAGAGTTTGAAAAGTAATCAGTACAATGTCTCCAGTATTATGATCCATTTGACAAAGAAGGATAGACTCGACTGCTCTAAGATCACTGACTACTCTGTGGGCTGGAATTCAATTGAGCATTTTCCATCTTCTGGATGATTTTCTATATTTGTCACGATCAAATGTGAAAAGTATCCAGCAAGTGCTATAAAATCACTAGATGATTTTGGTAGAAGGGCTGAAATTGAATGGCTGACTTTCAATCTTCTGTGAGTAAAACACTTTTATGAAGGCCTATAATGTGTATAGCCAGGGACATGTGACTTCTCTTGCTTCAAAGAAACTGTCTATTAATGAACAGTTTTTAATGGTTTAAAATAAAGTTCATGACGGGGGGGGGGGGGGCGGAAAGCCTTGTTTAGGAGCAGCCAATGTAAAAGAGGAAGTTTTTAAGAGTTTAGCCTTTTGAGCTACCATTACAAAGAACAGAACTCTTGAATGGGATTCGTTTGCCCCAGATTAGGCATCTAAAACTTAGCCAGATTAATTTCAGGTAATCTCACAAGGTTTTCTTTATAATCAAAGAAGAGAAAGAGGCATCTCTAGAGGGCAATTGAGCTTCCCACTTTCCCTTGTTTTAAAATCATGGTTTGGAATGAAATGAATAGTTGTCTGGAGGTGTCTTTTTGTCTTTGCTGAGAGGGACCCTTAGTTTATTAGAGCTCTACAGCTAACTTTCAGATGACTAAATTAGGAAAGAATAATCCATCTTTATTAATCTTTTATTTTCCCTTGGAAGATTTTTTTTTTCCATTGTGCATCATTCAAATGAGGCAAATTATTTTCTATTAACTTTCAAAGATACAATGCATTTCTCAAATTTCAGCCAAGAAAGTTGTAAAGTCAGACTTCTCCAGGAAGTTATGTCCAGATGGAAATAGAAGTTTATTACTGAAAGAAATTTTGCAACCTTAACTTATAGAGTTTGACTATAATACACATGTAAGGACAAATTATGTCTTGTTTCCAAGACAACAAAAGTAAAAAACAGGGAAACTAATAGAAGCAATTTACAGCTCTGTGGGACAGCCAGAGATACAATAACATACTGCATTTCTTAGAGAAGAAAACAATATGATCTATCAAACTTGTTATTTTATTGCAAGAAAAGAAGCAGCACAGGACTATAAGGAAAATCACATTTCCAATAACTGAAAGTAAGTTTTATTTAATAGTCCATCAAGTGAGTATGAGGAAGCATATATATTTCAATCGAAGAATTCCATCTTGCTCACATCTACCTATCCTGTCCCATATTAGAGGGAACAAAAATGCTCAGATTTGTTCTTATTATTGTTGTCACTGCAATGGAATCCCTGTTCCTTTATTATTTCTTCTTCCAAGCAGTTTATTTTTTTTTTTCAGAAACATTTAAAAATTGTAACAGAGACAGTGTGATCCAGCATTTTTATTGCAGAGCTGCTCTGCAGAAGACTATAGCCTACAGTCCTAGAACACAATAAAAACAAAAGAATGCCAGCCTCTGAGAAAATATTAAACACTTTTCTTAAAAACCTGTGGCCATACTGTGGCCTCTGATTTTAGAACAGATTTGCTATTACATCTAGAAAGAATTGCAGGTTCAACGGGAGAGTTTATCTTCCAATAGTTTTCATACTCCCAGTCACATTTCAAAAGATAGCAAAAGTGATAAAAATGTGGTTTTAAAATTTTCTTTCAGAATACTGCATCAGCATCTAAAAACATAAATAGTCTTGCCTGGCTCATAAGGCACTACCCAGATTAATTCAATAGATTCTATCATTGAAAATTATGGGTTTTTTTCTGCCATTAGGTTCCTAAAATACAACATATCAAACACAGGAGCAATAAAAAAGTAGCACAGAGTCCACAACACATTTGCTTCATCATGTGAATAAAAAAAAAAAAAAAAAAAAAGGGAAGAGAGCAAACTGGGTCTCAGATATTTGTGGATTTTTGGAGGGATTGCAGTTTTCTTTTTTTTACACCTCCAGTGACAAAACACCTCATTACCATTTTGTGTATTTTGTGACTGAAAACTAAGTCATAACTAAACCCATGTGAAGGTGATGTCTACAGTTCACTTAAAAAATCTCTGAACAGAAGGTCACCTGTACTAAATATGTTTAAACCTTAGAACTAATATGATAACAAAGATGATATTATAGAAAATTCAAACATCATTTCCATCCCATGGAGTTTAGAATTACATTACACAGAGAATATAATTAAGTCTACTGTGTCCTATTCTAAATAGCAGGTTAAGAGAATTCATCTATTAGCATAAACAGAATTAGACCAATGACATGTACTATATTAACTAAAACATCAGCAGAAATTAAGTTACAGGGGAAAATGAGAATGTTGGATAAATGCATAGTCATATCTAGGGAGTGATTTGAACTATAATTAAAATCACAAACTAGAAATTAATACAGGAGTCTAGAAGATGATGGAGATTTTCAAATCACTGATTAATATAGGAAGCAGCAGGAGAAGCAGAGAATGAAAAACAATCTCTATGTAAAGAATAATATGTCACGAGGGTTATGCAATTCCCAGGTCTTAAAAAGCAGGCAATCAAGAGACAGAATAAGAATGTGACATCCTAATAGTGGGATTCATCAGAGTTAAACTAGTTATCTAAAATTTAGGCTGCTACTCTTCACTGAAAAGATGGGCTACTTGGAGGGCTGATCACCCTATAGTATTACACTGTGGTAAATTAGACAGACAAAGTTTATCTTTCTTTGCAACTGCATATGGATGGAGCCTGGACAGCCCTGTGAAACTACCCTCTTGCCTTTTAAATAGATAATATTAATGTCAATTAATTCCAAACAAAGACAAAAAACTTGTGTGCAAGGAATACTTTTTTATCAAAATATTTAGTCTTAATCTGTGCACAATAGTGTTCAGTGGATTTAGTATGTGAGGCACTTCTAGTAAAACAAACACTGTGAATCCACACCAGAACTTTAAATTAATTTCACAATGAAACTGAAAGTGGAATATTTGCCAAAGTAATTAAAAATCTTACCTCTCAGAAAAAAAAACATAGAGAGATATAGTTACAAACAGATGTTGCAATAAAGAAGACAGTATGTAAGCAACAAATAATGACAGTCAAAAAGACTGGCTATTGAAACTTCTTATCCCATTACTGCTGAGAAATAGTATGATGGAAAGGATATATTGATACTATCCAACATAATCACACTAGTGAAGGGAAAGTGAAAATGTTTACAGGAAATATTCTCACTCATTTATACAAACTCAAAATCACAGATTTGTGCTTGTTGTTCAAGGTCTGTAAAATCCATAGCAGGAACAAACATTCAGACCTAATATGTTTATTAAAAGGGTAACACAACTCCCTTGTATCTTCTGGTTTTGTTTTTCTTTTGTTGTTGTTGTTTGTGGTTTTGTTCGTTTTGGGGTTTTGGTGGATTTATTTTTTTCATGAAAGCAGTATTTTGAAGGCGTAGGAGGTTTTATTCAGGTAATAAAAACAAACAAACAAAAAACCCAGAGCAGTTCCTCTAAAGTGCAGTTGATCTCTGTTGAGTTTGTACTCTTCAGCTCAGGCCTGAAATTACCTTTGCCCTGTGCAAGAAGAGCATTTGTCCTTTAGAGAGGTTTTAGGGAGTATTTCCTGTCATCTTATAATGCATATTCCTCTATTAATAGAATTTCTGGCAAATATTTAAGCTTCTGTTAAGACCACATAAAGATAATATCACATCAGAATGGTTTGTTGTGAACTAACCTTTGTAGTGTGTAGTGTGGCATTAACACAGGGATGTACCTTTCATTCACATGGTGCTGAAGGTCATACAAATGCCTCGGTGTTTTCTCACGTGGCAGTGATACCCACCTCACATCTCAGAAGTCTAAGCAGTAGCAATGTTTCATGACATAAACCTCTTTACAAGGAGTGGGAAGTATAACCTGGAAGTTCACTTAGTCTTCTTTCAGAAACATGGCTGATTGAAGGCACTGTTAAAGAAGGTGCAGTCTAACAGGCAAAGTCTATGTTAAAAGTAGTTTTATTTTCAAATAGAAATAATTAACAGCATCCACTCTTCCATTTCACCCCCAAAATATCTCTTTTTGAAATACTGAGGGCCTCTCTTGATACAGGGCATCTTGCCAGACTGTGAACAGACATACACTGAGGTAGCTCTCATCCTAGGGAACCCTGTCACAGCTGACAAAGTGTTGCATAATTTTGCCAGTCATAAAGTGTGGGATTCGAAATCACCAGATGTAAGTGTGGCATTTCAATCTCAGTATTGTATGTGTACGCTATTCTCAGATGTAAGGTTTCATCCAAAACATATTGAAGTCATTAAGAATCTTTCATTTGGCTTCAGCAAGCCCTGAATCAGACCTCCAAGAGCAAATAAGTTGCTTTTTGATACTGTTTTACTGCTTTTACAGTAACCAAATGGAACTAGAGCTTACTCATCATTACCATACTCTGAGGTTCAATCATGGGGGTGTTTACCCAAGTTAAAATCCCACTGAAAACCATGTGGATTTTTTCTGCCTCTCAAGTGTATGATAACAAGTCAACAGACAAGCCAGCAAAATCCAGCAACTCTCTACTAAGCTTATTAAAAAATAGAATGTCCTAATTATGGGTGGAATAGGCTCTGTGAAATCTACTGCCAGCAGTGAAAAGGACAGTAATACAATAGTGTCTTCACAGTTAGGCTTAATATGTGACATACAGTAACTGACTAATGATTGAGTTTCTTTTAAAGGTGTAGACCAGATATTCATCTGAGGTGGACCAATATACCTCTTTTTCTTCAACAAACCTATATCAACTTATATCAGTTGGAATCTGACCCATTTTTGTGTGATGTTGCCAGTGCCCATATGTTCCTAATTTGTCTAATAAGCCACACAGCTTTGCCCGGTCAGTAAAATATGAAATTCCTCTGCTCTTTTGCCACTACTTCTCTAAACAAACTATGTCAGCAAGGAAAAGCATGCTGGTGTTGATACTTTATTTTTTTTCTACATATATGAGCTATAAAAGAAACAAACAATAGATGCAAAAGTATCATATGCTGTTATTCTTAGAAATATACCTCATCAAAAGATTAGAAATCATATTAAGTGCTGACTACAGAGAAATCTGAAGTTTTTAGATTTTGTAGAGATGAGGTTTGAGGGGTTTTTTATGGTTGTTTGCTTTGATTTCTTCCTTCTGGTTTCTTTCCCTTGGTTTACCTTAGTAGAAATGTAGAATGCAAAATGGTTAAAAGAAGACGTATCTAAACAGAGCAATAAAATACATTGACTAATGAACATCTCACTAAGTACATCTATATGAAAGAATAACTTTGGAACTCTTTATTCTCTAAACATGTTCATTATATTCACTTTAGACCATGTAATTTTATGGCAAATTAAATCACACTGATGAGCTGAGGGCAACTTAGAACAGATCATTATTGTTTATTATTCTTGTTACAGAATTTAACCTAATTTGAAATCTGTGTTATTGCCCTGACAGAGAAAAGCACTGGAATCTTATTCTGGGTACACTATATACCATTTGATAAGCATATCTAACTGTGTGAGCTTATATATCATTCATTCCCTAATAATAATTTCATTTGTCCAAATAAATGTATTTAGATATTGATTTCTGCCCCCCCCGGACAACATAATCTTATATTTACTATTACTTCCATTTTCATTGTTTTCACTAAGCTTCTTTTCTAGAAAATTCCAATAAATATAGGGAATTTTATGACAGTAAAAGGAATATTTTTACATTCCCAAATATGTTAGCCAGATGTACACTGAAAGGATGATACTGTCAAATATAGAACTATTTTTCCATTAAAAAAATAACTGTTCATGATTTCCCTATGCACACTGAATATGGCTAATTAATATGCTTTCGAAATTCATTTACACTGCTGTATATAAGAGGTAGACCAAATAAAATGTGAAGCAGTATCCTATTGCAAAATTGCCTTAGACAAAAAAAAAAAAACAACAAAAAGTTTTAAAGCAAAAATGTGGCTTGAAGGATTTAAAGGTCTGAGAAAAAAAAATTATCCTCTGTTTCCTGCGATAGTGTTTACTGAAACAGATTGAATATATGGCAGAGCATCTGTCACTGCTTTTTAGTATAAACAGAAAAATGCAGTTAGTCACTTATTGCTAAGCTGCTTTTAATTTCAACAATGTTCAAACTTTTTTCACAAACATATTTGTTTGTTTGTGCTTTGCTGTAAAAATATTTTGAGCTGTTTTCCAAATTAAAATCAGACATTTAATACCATATTTAATCATTAGATAATTGTGGCTTCTTCTTGTATGTATATGGATGATAAAAAGTAGGATTCATTTAATCCATATCAGTCACATTTAGTCCAAGCAAGAGGCTCGCTCTCCTTTTTTTTTTTTCTCTCTGGCTAAAGGAGAAGAATACATGCATTCAGAAAATGTGTCAGGCGCCTATATTAAATATCTATTGTAGGATGGAATTTGATTGTAGAAGGATATTAGATAGCATTGATTTTTCCTAACAAGAGAAGCCAAGTCTTGTTCCTAATCAAGACAACTGATAGTAATTGTTTGATTTATATTTCTTTGACTATTGATTGTAATTCTCCAGAAGTTTTGTGTCAGGACTTCTCATATCGGGAACAGCTTCTAAAGTTGTTTTATGAAAGTCAGTTCCATAAGCATGGAATATTTCAGTACAGGAAAAGGATAGAAGGATAGTTAGGA
Organism: Streptopelia decaocto; assembly: GCF_964273445.1. Lineage (NCBI taxonomy): Eukaryota > Metazoa > Chordata > Aves > Columbiformes > Columbidae > Streptopelia > Streptopelia decaocto. The sequence continues at coordinate 80,161,036 of NC_138656.1, read as the reverse complement.
AAATGAGGAGAGGTGATATGCTAGATCAGCAATTATTAATTTACAGTTGGCTGACATGTCAAGACATTTGGAAACATACATTATGTCCTACACCACTCTGCAAATCCATATTTCTTTTAAAGAAAATCAAGAGTGATGTCTACAAAATTGCAAACCACCTGGTCAGAGCAGTTCACCCAAATTTAATAACTTTGTTTGGTAACAAAACCATGTAAAACTGTGTACTTTCTACACTGGACAACTCAGGAATTCAAATAACATTGCAAGAATGATAATGAGGCTTTGCAGTTCTTTTACATGTATTTCATGCAGATACAAATTATACTTTTAGCCAAACTTGTTCCCTAAAATCTGATACACACAGCTAAACAGAGTATTAATGTGTTGGCTGCTATGAAGTCATTCATTTTCATTTTAAATCCCACAGTGCTTATTATATTTAATAAGTGACAAGCAAGGCAATAGCAAAATCTGGTTTACAAAATTATTTGAGTTAATCCAAACCAGAGGATTAAATAAAATGTTTGAGAGAACTAAACAAACAAAGTGAAGGTGGAAATGATATTCAGAATAAATAAGTGCAAAGCAATTTATACTCAAAGAAAATCTTAAGCTGCTTGCTTACCTCTGTCTCAAGAAACGAACCATTAGTCATTGCAGTAATTGAGAGATATTTGCTTAATTTACAACTGCAGTCAGAAGGCAAACAAAACACTAGACTGCATAAGAAGCAAGACGATGAATAGCACAGAGTTTTAAAGTTCTTTTGTATAAATCAATACTTTGGTATCACCTGGCACATTGTGTGCACTAGAGCATGGTGCTGGGAGATAGCCTACACACAAGACCCCAGCCTTTATTTATTATTCCAGCTTCTATCAGGCTTTGCAAGATCCAGAAAGAATCTGTGCACAGCTGAAGGAAATGTGTTGCCAACATTAAAATAAGACAACTGAGGATGACAATGAGTGCTACCTAAATCTCCCTCTTCCTGTTCCAAGAAGGTCCATGTTTATTACTGGTTATCTACCTCAGAAAACTACATAGAGAAGAGAAGCCTGGAAAGGATGACCAAGATCAAAGAAGGCATATGAAGAGAGTTTTAAAAGACTGAGGTATTTTTACCAAGAACATTCATAGAAAGAGTTATCATTAATGCATATTGAATAATGCACGGCCTACAGAAGATAAATGTTGTTCTGGTCTTATATGACAATTAGAAATACAACACAATGATAATAAAAGAATCAGGGATTTTAAAAAACAGTAGGAGAAAATACTTCTTCATATGATGTGTAATTAAACTGTAGGACTCATTTCCAAAAGCTCAAGAATACTAATGAGGAAATTCAGACAGACTGCTAAACCCTTTGCCTCAAGATGTAAGCTGGACAATTACTATGAGAGATCACTTTAGTGGAATGATATCTGGTTTGTGAGGATATCTGTTTACTGTATAATTCACATAAGAGTCTTGTATGAGACACAGAAGAAGGAAAAAGTTAAACACCCAGGTACATAAACTCTACGGTACAGGAGATAAGATACTCTTAGGTTCCTCATTGGTGAGCCATTGAAGGAACCACCCAAAGCCTTGAGGAAGTTCAAACTGAACTTTCCAACTGATAAAAAGGGGGAAACAAGATTATCCCCAGCCTTATGGAATATAATAGATATGTTGTGGGACAACTGAGATGTCATATGAGATTGTAAGAAACTTATTATGGAATATCTAAAAGAAGAATGAAAGGCATAAAAGGGAAGGGATCCAGGTGATTTGAAAAAGAATAAGTGTGGGAAAATTGAGAGAAACAGGGATAAAAGAGCTGCCCAAATACAAGCAAACTGCCACTTTTCTTGTATGGCAAAAACTGCACCTGATTGTTGTCCTGTCTCCTCAGCAAGTTTTATTCCTGACTGTTTGCTGTGTGAGTGGGGTTACCAGTGCATTTTTATGTGATCTATGCCTGCAGTCACTTGCAAACTTCAAGCCAGACTAGGTGGCAAGTAGGACAAAAGTCCTGTGTGGCAACAACTGGAGAAGGGGCCAGAGGGGCCTGTTCATTGGGGGATCAGCAACTGCAGTGACTGGAATCTGAGGGCCAGACTTTGACAAGCAAAGCGACCAGAGCCAAGTACTGGGCAAAACTCTGAATATGCGTGTATGTGAGAGATATTAGTAAAGCTGTATTCCCATTTACAGAGCCAGGGTCTATGTTGTCCATGTTTATGTAAGTGCTGTTGGTGTTTTTGTGGGTGCCAATAAGGTGCTACTCTGGTGGCTGTGTTCAGCTGTGTGGTGTCTGTTGTTCGTGCATCTGCTTGTCTGGAGCAGCAGCCACTTCTATCAGATTGGGACAGGAGGTACCTGCATGTCCAGAAGTCCAGCAAGTTTGGAACCCTTTAACATTTAGAGCACAATGTGGCAAAGGCCTTACCCCATTCTGCTGGTGCTGAAGAATGTGCACTTGCAAGTCACTTATATGGCCCTCATGTCTGACATTATACAACAACTTCTTTCTGAAGACTTCCTGTGTGAAAGGAACGCTACTTAACTACTAAAATTTATATGAACAAATAAAATACATGGTATTGTGTAAGAAAGATTCACACTAAACAAGAAATTATGTTGACTCAATTTTTCTTTTTGTAGTAAATAAAAAGAATCTAAGAACAGTTTGTACTTCATATTTGTACTATCCTTATCTATAAATTTCCCTGTTCCATTTCACTGTGAGAAGCAGCCTGTAACAAAGAGATTATATTTACTATGGTAACTACCATGCATAAGGATCATATTTCATGCAAGTTATTTTTCAAATTTAATGTTAGGTAGGTAGCAATTTTCATGGTCATAAAATTGAGTTAACTTAAGAGAGACCTATAAAAATTAGACTGTGTATATCAACTACAGTGGTGAAATGTCACACTGAAATCCATTGCAGTACCCTGTGTAACTGTGTATATTTAGAACATTGGTTCAATTCACTTTGGCATAAATACTGAAGTGTACAAAGAACTGCACCTTCTATTGAATTTAGCAGTGACTCGACAGCAATAAAAACATGAAAAAAATAATACAGATTTTAAGATTTGATATTTTGGTAATGTTTTACATGTTACTACAACACCATGTTTCAGTTCAGCTTGGGAAAAATCACCATTTATTTCTGTCATTTTTAAGCACATACTTAAGTGATGTACTGATGGCTAGCAGGATGTCCTAAGAGGCAAGGTGGTCACTGCATTTAAGTGCAGAAGACATCTAGTAACATCATTGTCATCAACCTACCAGTCACCTATTGGCTAGTCTCAGTGAATTTGCACTAGAATAGGTTCACAACTGGTGAAAGGAAAGATTTTTTTCCTTTATAAAGGGCAACAGGGACATAAAGTGTAGCTATTTTCTATATTTTGTGTGAAACAATAGAAAATATAAAATTATGATAATGCAACGACAACAATAGGATTGTCATTATAATATGCTTTTTTTTTGTCTCAAACAGTTTATTCTTTGGAAACCAGAGCATTCAAATAACACAGGCCTGCAAATAACCTCTTGCATTATCAGATAATCTAGGAATTTCTTCTAACTTCTAACCTAAATTTACTCACAGCCAGCACACACCTCCTGTTTTCCCCTAAGATTTTAAAAACACCCGATTCCTTATGTTCAGGGGTAATAATCACATTCTCTATGGCCATACTGCATGTGCAATTATTAAACTTTGGTTTTCATCATATTGAAGTTCAGGGATGTCCTTTGACCAGTCAAAATGGACAGATCTTTTTATTCCTCTGTTATTTTCACCTACTCTGCCCGAGTTTAATGTGAATTTTCCTGTTAATTTCTGAGCAAGTGACCTTGAACCTTGTTTTATTATTATATTATATCTAATTTTTGCTTCTTAAAGCTTTAAAGTAGTCCACTTCTCCTGTAACATTTTGATCATCCCCTGTGTTTCGATGCCTTTATATGAGCACCAGGCTTCACTAGCTCATTACAACTACTTCTGTCAAGGACATCTAGTAGCATTGTTCAAATATCAGGTTTCAAATATTCACTGAGTTTAACAAAAGCATGTTGTTGAAGAGGTTTTTAGGCCTCAGCACTCTTTGTCTAAAGAATATCAGAATTAAAAAATACTCTGAAGAACCATTTTTTTTGTTTGTTTTTAAGAAACATAATTGCTTCATAATAAAAAGTCAATAACATTTTTCAGAAACCTGAAACAACTGTCATGTTTGGAAATGAACCCTAATATTCAGTATAGCTCTACTACTGTGAGTGCAATTTGTCACAAGTACCACAGTTGAAGTAATTCCCCTAGTTTATCCTCTCAACCACATTTGACTAATTTACAGTTTGAGAAGAACAGGGTTGTTGACAAATCTAATTTCTAATTAGTTAGGATCTTTATCACTAAGGTATTCATAAAAAATATGCTCAATGTAAGTATGAGTGTAGTTATCAAGGGCTTCTCTAGGAATGGTATAATAGTGGAAAGACACCAGTATCTCAATATATTTCCAAAGACTTGAGTCTGAGTTTCCCTCTGTAACCATGCTGAGAGTTGCCCCCAGTTGAAACAGATATTTTGTCTGCAGAGTGAAAACTGCTAGATACTTTACTAATTATCCCATTTTATCCCATGCATTGGCTAGAGAATGTGACATTCCTTAATCATACCTGCCCAGTTACTACTTTTGACTTTCATCCTCTACTGAATCAGGACTGTGGGCTCAGCAGGTCTGTGAAGACATTTTTTATTCTTCTGGTGTTCTACACAAAAAATAATAAGTACTGCAATTCACCAGTCAGCACAAGTGGCTTGAACAAATACCAAAACATGTTTAATACTGTGGAAATGTATTATACAGTATATATTACAAAATTACTCCAAAGCTTTACTTTTTTTTTTCCTCCACAAATAGAGTCTATAAAGAAAGCTGCACTTAGAACCCTGAGGCCGATCAATTTTTATGGCCATAAAGTTGTTTTGCTATTTTATTTCCTTACTAGAACTGAGGAAGAATTTCTGATTGATGATGTTTTCTGATGTTCAGTTAATTATATACAAAGATAAAGAGACAAGGTTGTTAGCTGGAGAACTGTATGTCAAAAAATTAGCAATAAAGCAGTAAAAGCAACAGAAAATCTGTAAGATAAAGTTTATTGTGACCTTTTACACCATATTGTGTTTATAGATCAAAATTTGGGGGGCAAATGATTAGTTTATCTAATGCAGCAAGGATGAATCTCAGTAAGCTTATGTGTAAATTCTGCATTACAGAACAAAGTACTATGAAACAATGGGACCAGAGTTGTTTTGCCACATCTTGCATCCTGATCCACCCCTGGACATGGAAGCATCTAATATTTCTACATTATGAAAGGAAGGAATTCATATTCATGAAAGGGACAGCAAAAATGTCCAAGTAAGCAACTTCTGAGAATCAAGTATAACTCCAAATGTAGCTACCATTCAGCGAGGTCATTCAGTGACTGCATCTGTAGTAGGAAACAGTTTATTTTACCAAGATCAGTTGGTACAACACTGCCATTATCTCTGTGAGTAACTCTCTTGTTCTCCAGAACAGGGTGACTGCATGAAAACTGCTTGATGGAAATAGTTCCTGGAGTGCTCTGATTTTTGAGGAACTGTTCAGAAGAAATCTGAGAGGATCCATTCTAACAGTGTATTAATATCAACAATCACATTGCAGTGCAATTGAACATTTCAAAGTACAGTTTAATTTAATGGATGTAGATTTAGAATCCAAATATATGCTCTAGGTCAATTAAGGCTAGTTTCTGATACTACAGAACATGTTAGAGAAGGTGAAAAAAACAGAATAAGGGGCATTTTTCTGTAGATTTACTTCCAATCAGTAGGGAGGGTTGCCTGAAGAGCTGCAAGACAATTTGAGAGCAATCTTCAAAATCTGTTATGATTCTTGAAGAAAATGTCAAGAAAATTATTCTCAATAAATTCATCAAAATTGTAAGAGACACTGCATGTGAAACAAGTGTCATGAGGAACTGATACTTTCTGAGAGAAATTACATTTAGAACACTCATGTAAACTGTGGCAGCTAAAAGAGATAGTGAGTGACCTACTTGGATATATCTATTGCTCTGCATTGATTTAACAGCAAAAGGAAAGCATGTAAAGAGTGAATGGAAAACCAAACCAACCAAGCTCCTCAGAACCAACTGAAAGCTGATTTAACAGACATGAAATGAGATCCAAATAGGAAGAGACATGGAAAGTATCAAGAATCAATTCCACAGTAACAAAGTAAAAATAAAAGCAAGGCAGTATTTGGTCACTACTCAACAAGAGGGAATACTCAATAACAAGCACGTGACATAAGCATAATTTAGGACACCTTTGCCCAACTGAAAAGAACATCTTTAGTTAATAGAAACAAAAAATGCTGAGATCCTTGGACAGAAAATGAGAATGGCAGCTAAGAGCATGTTTAGTTTTTTTTCAGATTGGCTGGGTCTGAAGATTCCCATGATAGGGTAAAGAAAAGATAGCTGAAGTAGTCTCTGACATGATAAAAAACATTCTTGAAAATTTATGGAGGATGGAGATGGGTCAAAAAGACCAGAAAAAAGGAAAAATACCATGTTGAACTTCAACAAACAAAGGGATAAATACCTCAAGGACTATAGATCCTACCTTCAAAAGAACTCTGAAGCAAATAATCAAACAGCCAATTTGTAAATATGGGGAAAATAACAAATATCTGATGTATATTTGGCAGATCAAATCATGTTAAGCATAGAACATTTCTTTCTACAATTGACTTGTGCGTAGCAAAGAAGTAGTATGAATATACATCTTCAGGATGGTTTTTGACACTGATTAATATGGTAGTATTATGAGCAATATAGGGGAAAAAGAGTTCTGGAACAAGTATAAGATCCTCCACAAGTAGGAGAGAGGAATACAGGAGAGAGGAAACCATTATAGATAATTTACGTAAAAGATGTAGTATGTTTAACCTAAGAAAAGAGAGGAAGGATAATAACATTGAAGTACCAAATAAGCAGTTACAGACTAAGAAAACGTCTTTTCCCTTTTTCGCTGGTAGATATGAGATGAAGAAAACTGCAGCAAGAAAGATCCAGGGAAACTCTTGCAAAAACACACCACTGCTTTGGAATAGAAAGTTAGATCCTTGGGCACCAGGAGTGGAAGCTGGAGCAGGCAGGGCCATCACTGCCATTAGAAGACTTTACAAAGAGAGACGGTAAAGGTCTGTCAGGAATGGAATAGGTACAGTTGACACTGCTTTGAGTGAGGAGACAGATAAGATTAAATTTAACACCATACAATTCAATTTTCTTCTGATAACTCCCTCACCAATGCCTGCTGAGGTATCTGCTGTTCACACAGTACAAGCCTTCATGCTCTTTGATAGGTATGGTAGGTTCAGTTTTGAATATCTCTCTAGAAAAAGATGCAGCAGCCTCAAAGAATGATCTGGAAGCTGATACAGACGTGCTATGTCCTTTATGCTTAACTTTAGTGCTGCCTGGCGTGAAATTGCAAATTCTGAAGTGCATGTGTGTTTGCAAGGAACCTACAATATCTCACTGCAAAGGTCATAAACCATTAGAAGCAAACTAGTACTTCTTTGTGAAGCGCCATTTCAGACTTTGGAACTCCTCTGATTACTTTACCATGTTTGTAAAATGCAGGTGATTATATTTTCTTACTTCTTGGGCATTTGCATTGGGCATAATGACTGTATTTCAGCAAAGCAGCATGACAGAAGGATTTTAAGACATACTTTAAGCAAAACCCTGAAATAAAAAGGCTGGAAAAATAGCAAGAAATTCTATATTTCTGCCTCTTTTTCATCATTATTGGTTTTGTCTGTTTTTGTGAAAAGTGGAAAACCAATAAAAAAAACATAACATTTTCAGCCAGCTAAAAAGAATTTTAATTCTGTTAAGATTTGGAAACTTAGAATAAATTCTGGATACCTTTAAACATTTATAAAAAGACAAACTACTTGACATCTGACTTTGGAAATCATTCTAAAATGAATAAAAGTGCCCTGGGTAGCAGAAGATCAGAAAATTAAAAGAAAAAAAAAAATCAAATGCAATTCTCTGAAGTGCAAGTGGTGTTCTCTCTTGAGTGATGTTGAGATTACATAATCAGTCGAGGATCCCTCCTGCATTACCTGGACCTCCTGTTGCTGTCTCCAAAACTGGCTTCCTTCTACTCTGACTCAGTCACTCAGACTCTCCAGTAGTGAGGCTGAGTGTGTATACGTGATAAGTAGGTTATGCTATCTACTATATATATATATGTATATATACACATATACAGGTGTGGCCATAGATCACAGACCAACACATAGAGCACTCACATGAACATCAACAGCACCAATGTTTTAATCCTCCTTGCCTCTCCGACTGAGTAGGATGGAGCTATGCTGCTGCAAAAATACACGTATTCATATATACAAGGTGGGTCCATCCAGCAGCCAGGCTCAGATACTCAGTCTGCCCAGCAGCTACCCCTTGATTCCAGTCTCTCCAGTTGCTGCCATCTGGACATGCAAGTCCCCAGGGCTTCAGCCACACTCCAGTGGCTGGTACAGACCCTGTCACTCATACACGCACCTATGCACACATCCTGTTGCCACAGCCAACCTGCCTGTGCTCGTGCCCTTTGAGAGAAGTATTTTCACACCTAGAATTGGCCCTTAGAAACCCATTCACCTCCTGGCTCACAGGCCACTTTACCTACTTGCTGGATAGTCCAGCTTGATCTTTGCTAGTGATCATAAATTCACTTGCACATCTGCATTTGCTCCCATGTACACAGAGGTTAAAGACCATCTTATCAGAAAATAGTGGAAGGTGGAATTTAATAAGAAGATAGGATAAACTGAGGTGATCAGACAGAGAGCAGGGACAGACAAGTGTATTGACCAACAAGCTATTTATTTGACGATAAACCCATTTATTTCTTTGTCCCTCTGTTTCCCACATTTGTTCCTATCCACACCAACTAAATCCCCCACTTTTTCCACCTCTGGTTCTTTCCCTAAACATCCTATAATAAGCCCTGTGCAATCTCAAAAATGGTCTTGTCCTCCATCACATAATGTGTCCCACACCCTCAAGCAGCGACCGCCCCCCATCCCCCCCTCATCTGAAAGGTGATCCTGAGAGCTGCTCCTGATGGATCATTATGATGAGTCACACCTGGACAGTAGAGCTGAAGGTTCTTCTGGGACAGCCCCAGGGAGGGTCTGGGCAAGGTGGGCATTCCTCCAAAGCCCTTGATTTGGCTTCATGTCTGTCATTGTGCCCCTGTGTTCCCCTGGTTTTGTCTCTTTTGTGGCTGGTGGCCTGGGAGCAACTACTGGAGAAGGAAGGATATTAGTATATATTTTAGTATACATTTTAGTTCAGTCCTTTCTGGGGTAACAATATTAATCTTTTTGTATATTACTTTGATAGATTTTCATCGAAGCGAATGGCTTAACATACAAATACAGCAGTACCTATGGACCGAACAGGTGCTGCATTTCCATACAATAAAACTGATTTTTTTGTTGTTTGGAGATAAGAACACTTAGGGAAAAAGTGATAGAATTAAAGAGATATTTCAAGACTATTTTTACTCTCCTAATCTCCATTCCCATTTAAAGAGTTTTCAGAAGTTTCAGAAATAAGCTGAAGCTCAATAAAAACACACATCAATCTCCCTTTCCTCTTTGCTAGTAGCAATATTCCCAAGGAAACATGATGCCAATAGCTCCTTGCCCCTACTGGCACACTTGCTAACTCTCCCAAGAGTTCCTGGAGTACAGAGCATGAGTTATTGTTAATCTAATATCTTTCATTTATGCTGAATTTCATAGCAGAAAATTTACCTTAGTTCATCTGAGGAAAACATACCTTGTTTGGCATCTGTTCCTTATCATCTACACTTCTAAATCAAGATTGTCCCTGTGATATCTAGGAGAATCACTAATGTATTAAGCTATCAGGAGGAGATCTCTTAATCTTTCCTTCCTGACCTTCTGCATTTCTCTTGTAAAGGTTACTCAAAAAAAAAAAAAAAAAAAAAAAAAAAAAAAAAAAAGAATGGGAAAGTTCTGCTTTGGTTTATTACTTGGCACATTAACTCAAGAGAATTTACTGTTGTTGCTGGGAGACATTTGAAACAAAGGGAGGATTTCATAGTGTACAAACAGTTTTAGATATGTTATCTCTCATTCTGCCTACCTTTCTGTGTCACCTGATATAAATGCCAAGCCAAAATTCTCAGGCATACAAAAAATGTCCCATTTGCTATACTTCCTTTTCCACACATTAGGGTACACCTCACATTTTTCTTTTTTCCTGCCACTGAAGAGAAAGGAAACATCAGCACCAAATTTGCTGTGTAAGAAACTAATTGAAACTGTTGCTATTACAGCTATCACAGTCCAGGTCATTTCTTTAAGGATAAATTGAAATGTTTGTAGATACATTCACAGACACTGTGAATGCTGTGTACAGAGACACTAAATAAACAAGACGTTATTCATAATTCCAATGTTGTGTTTTCTTCAATACTGGTAGTTGATGTTCTTATTTAGCTTCATTCACTATACAACTATTCAACTCTTCTATATAAATGACAAATACAAAAAGAAGATACTGGCTAATGTGTAGCATTTATTGCATGGAGAAACTCCTTTTAATGCATATAAGTGTCTCTGTTCTATGCTTACTGGAAAAAATTACATGGTTTAGCAAAGTTGGTTTTGATCTCAATTGGAAAAGTATTTCAGCAGCTCCATTCCCTTAATTGGATTTGCTATGCATTGTAAACCAAGCAGTACCTTTCACTCAGCTGCAAAAATAAGCCAAGCTTTAAAAATAGTGCAGCTGCAGATATTTACAACATACATAGAAAGTCACTAACAGGCAGATGTATCTTTTCTTTCCTCACGTAAAAGCTAAAGAATGCATTCATGTCTACTACTTGTAGAACATAAGGGCTGGGTACTGCAAAGTAACAAATGTCCAGAGATGTACCTATGTGATTCCAAGTATGTTCTTACTCCCAGTTGGATGTGAATTACTGTTTAAACTCACATATATGTTTAAATGCTTTGCTCAATGAATTTAAAGGTTCTGACTCTTCATTAGATCAAGTCCTAGGGAAGAAGTAGCAACTTCTTCCAATTCCCTTTTCAACTAAGTGTAACATCATACAAACATCAACATCATATAGAATGTAAAGACATACCTAAGACAGATGTCTTATTTGAAGAACTTTATGCATACATAAAAATGTATACATATATCTAATGTTGAAAAACATACTTTTTTAAGTGGTTATTCAAGCATGACATGTTATAGTACCTAGCTGCTCAGAGTGCTAGGACACTTTAAACAAAACACAGAACTGTATGGGCATGTCTGTCACCAATGTGACCAAAATGTTTACTTTAGCAAATAGTAGTCTATTAAATTTCAAAGTGAATTCTTTGAATTTGAAATTCTAGAGGAAACATGGCCTGCTTTCTTGCAAGCCTTGTTGGTTCAAACACAAAAAGCCAATGATGTCTTTGAAGTCCTGAATTCGATGCATGAACTCTTGTACTTGCTCTAAATTTAGGCAACACAGGACATATTTGCTGCTTATTATTACTTAGTCAAGTGATGGTTGGTCCCTTTCACATTTGACTGATTTTATTTCAGCTAAACAAAATTAATTCCTCTCCCTTTACAAACTACACAGTCCTTCACCCATAAGCCCTGACTTTTTTGCACATTTGCATTCAGTTGTTCTCACCATCTCACTGCAACACATATTTGTTTTCTCAAATTGTGCTTAAGCTACAAGATGGCTCTTGATGAAGCTTTTCCTTGAGATTTTTCCAGTCTTCTGTTTTTTGTAGTAGCAAGAGTAAGGTAAGTTCCTATTTATAGAATAGATATTTGTTTTAATGATATTTACTTGAGTAAATGAGCATCTGCATAATTGAGTAATACAGAGGTCAGAGATAATTAAGCATAAAAATAAGTTGTGTCATCTGTTTACGAATAAAAGCCATTAGTTCAACATTTTGTTTCTTGAAGAATCCTCTCAACAGCAAACAATTATATTGTTCCTTCCATTCTATGTGCATCTCAAGTTCAGTGAATTTTTGTCTACTACCTAGAATAATATTTTATAATAGTCAGTTTTACAGGGATAACAAAGTGATCCCTTTTAATGAGGAGGAGAAGCAGCTCCTTTCAGTGAAGAAGAAACTTCCAGCTGGATTCTGCCTTAGGCTGTATGTAATCTCCTGCTAATTCCACTGTATTTAAATGCTCATGGATATGATTTTGCAATGTGCAAAGTGCTACCTGTAAGAATCTGAACAAGCTTCTGTAGGAGCCAAGAAAGGTTACTGTATCAGCAAAAGACTGAAATGGTGAGCTGCTACAAGTTATTTAGAGAGTAAGCTAAAACAAGGATCTTAGCTCCAAAACCAATATTGTTCAGACTAAGCAACAAGAAACCTTCTGTGGTCCAGAATACCTCAGGCTGGCACTACTGCAAATCTAATTGCATAATCTAGTGAGCAACATCCAACAGTCCCTGAAACATCTGTAGTTCTTCACTGTGCTTTACACCTGGAAACGTTTTAGCCTGCATTCAAGTCCCATCCAAACTCCACTGAGACTAAGAAAATAAGCAGATCAATACATAAACCCACTGACATGATCAGTATCATCAGAGCAGTGTTAAGTCCCTCAGGAATAACCAGACTTTTCAGAAAATGTAGCTGAGGCAAGTCAGGAGAAATAAAAAGTGTGGTAGTGGAGGTATGAAAACTCAAGTGAGGTCCCACTTCCACTCTATTTGAATTTATGGCCAAATCATGCTCCTACATAGTTGTGCAATAGCAGAAGGAGATGCATAGGATTGATTTTAGATTACCTTCTACTAGGTACATTCCTCGTGTACTCCTGAACCTGCTCAGGCTCAGGAGAATACTGGATCCTGCATTTCTGAATCCTAAAGTGTAAGTTCTTCCTTTTATTTTTTTATTTAAATTTTTACTTTTTAAAAGAAGCATGGCTTTTAATATGAAACATTTAATAAAAGATTTTGGAATTTGTGTTATAGCTGAGGTTTTAGGTGCATCACATAACCCTAATCCTGGAATCGTATCATTCTAAACTGGAGATATTTCAGATTATGATTATTCAGAACATAAGTTTTTAGATCACTTTTCTGAGACATTTAAAGAAAGATTTTGGATTCCAGTATTCAATGACCCAGTTTTAAGACATCAAAGTCTTTGATTTTATCTAATACTTACATTAAATATTAATTTCTATTAAATGACTGTGATGTTCACACATTACATCATAAGGATCTTCTCTATAACTTTCTTTATTCTCTAAAGAAACCTTGTTTTCCTCTGCCCTGAATTGAAATTTATGCTCTATTTATAACTTGGATTACACAGGTGAGTTTAGACTCAGTGATTGGTGCAAGATGTGAAAAGAAAAATGATTCAATTATATTAAAGGTGAAGAAGCTTCAGTTCATCTCTCATCAAAGTAAACAAAAATGAAAGATTTTGCATGACCTGAAGACAAACATTTTGCTCATCTTAAAATGAAACATCTTTTTTCCTAGAATGAAATTTTTATCTTATCTTAAAATTAAAGGAAATAAACTTTCAAACAAAATATCTAATAATGAAAAGTGCTCAAAGTAGTAATGAAGAGAGCAGGAGTTGAAGAGAAGGCCAATTATTTGTGTAACTCAAACTGAATTTGTAAATACTTCTACTTACAATAATACTTTACCTTTTACCCAAAAGAAAAGCCACACAGTACTCATCACAATCTATTAAATGGAGAAAGGCAGATTGAGCTGATCAGCAGGTAGAACTACTGCTTACACGACTCAGTACTTACTGATGGTTGAACCATAAGACTCAACAGAGAAGAAAAATAAGCTCTTCCCAGCATATTCTACTTGCATATTACACTAACAATAACCACTGTCACTTCCATGATCTTGGTGACATTCAACAGAAAACAACTGACATCTGTCTATCCTTATATTTTTGTCTGACTCAGGGGAACTAACAAGGAGTTTCTGGGTAATGACTCTTATTTAATGTGGTCATTTATGTTATTATCGAATGCCAGTTTTGTACATACCTGAGGATGCTTCAAATCTATTGACATCATGCCATTAATTTTCTCCTGGTTAGCCAGTATAAATCCCAATGACTTCAAACTAATTTTTAATTATAGAACTATGAACAGTTTTTCAAATTAATTTATTACCAATGTTGTCATAAGGCAAATAAAATTCTATAACACTTTACGAATTCTCAGAAAACATAACAATATCTAGCTTCACTCTCATATTTGAAAGAAAGTTATTTTTAATGCCTAAGACATTCTAATGAATAGTAGTGTCACGAAGGCACCCCAGATGTCAAGGATTAATGTAGCCAATAAATCAACTAGAAACAGGGTTTATACAATTATTTAGCACTCTGACAACATAAAATACAGGTTTGAATACCAGTTGAGGAGATTATTGGGGCATGACAACATAAGAATAATGAGGATCCATAAGGTGCACACATTCACTCACAAGAAACAAAACGAGAGACCTCTCACTCATGGGTACCCAGAAGAAATAATCACTAGCCTGGATTAGGCAACAACTCACACTTGCCTGGGTTAGGTGCAGGCTCACATTTGCCTGGGTTAGGCAAGAACTCATTCAAGGATATATCCAGTAGAGAAAAATAACTGCTCACCACAGGAGGAGGTGAGATGCTCTCAATCCCCAGAAATCTCCTTAGACAGTGTCCCAGTCTAAGGGGAGGGCTCCAGTTCACAGACCCGCTAGTCCAAGAAGACCATTCAAAGGGGGTCTTTGGTAGGGACCCTCTGTTATAGGCTGGTCAGATCTGGCTGTGGGCATTACAGCATAGTCCAGAAGCTTCTCACCTTCTCTGGGCACCTCCTTTGTTGCGGACCCTGTCAATCAACTGAGGGTCCCACCCGTCCTGCCCCCGCAGCGGGGTTGAGGTGAAGTCACCCTGCCCGAGGGTAAGCACCTTGGCACCCCCCTAGGTCTGTATGTGGGGACAGTCACAGTGGGGCACAAAAGGTGCTAAGGAGCCATCAGCTCCCCTATTGAAGGTTCCAATCTCAGGGACATGTGCAGGTGCCACAGGTAGTCATCATAAAATTGAACAAAGATGCAAACTTAGATCTAATTCAAAGCCTATTGAAATCCCTGAATGAGTTTCATTGTCTTCATTGATATTTGGATCAGACCTCCTGGTATGAGGAATAATCACAAATAATCAGTAAGAGAACAAAAATAAACCTGCATCTCATGAATACAGGGTGAAAGCTACCATGCATAATGTGAAAATGCAGGTAGGAAAAAAAAAAAAAAGGGAAATCCTGAGCAGCATGCTCAATCAGATCATTTCAATGATATGTTTGCTGGTGACCTTCTACTAGGTGATAAGTATAATTGGAAAATATAATATTTTATTCATTCTAGTGTATAGTTTAAAGCTAAAATTTCCTGTCTGTCCATCAGCCATTAGTTTGTATAGGGAAAACGACAATGTTTCATAGTTAGTGTACTGGTGTGTAATTCCATACATAATTAAAATCCATGAATTTTACCTTAAAATGTATACCCATGCTCTAAATCATGACTTCTGAAATTTGTAAATCTACTATTTCCTCTCTTCACTCTAAATGTGTACAATACTCAGTGGAGATTTCAACTGTGCTTGTGTACTCATAAAGACAAAACCTTTTCCATTACCTCAAACTCTTCCCTTAGGACTCAGAAGCTGTCAGATTTATGTTTCTGTCTGGACTTCATTGGCATCTAGAGACAAATTCATCCATACCAGTAAAGTAATTTTTCCCATAATGAGTGTTATCCCTACTGCTACATTTTTATGTAAGATATGATAATATTGTATCGACATTTCTCATTTGACCATTATTTCTTTTTTTTTTCCTTAGATTCCTACACCTTTCATTGCGTAGAGATTTACTAGTCCCTGTTAAATTAACCTGACTTTAGTCATCTAGTTATTCATCCAGCTTTATGACTTAGGCTTATTGACCTTTACTTCATAGATATATGAAGTAAAAAAAAGTATAACTTTTATCATAACTTTGGACATTCTGTACTGCTCTTTAAATAGGTATTCCATTTAGATAATCTGCACAAAGAGGAATGAAAAAGTCAGTCCAAAAGATAGGATTAGAAAAGAGAGATATGTCACAAAAGGCAAATTATATTATGTTTGCATCAACTTTCTCAAATTAGTACTTGGTAACAAAAGTCCACTCTTTGCTAATTTTAGCCAAACTGAGAGACTAATGTACAACAGATAACATGAAAACCCAGAAGGAGCGACTCCTGTCTTAGAGGCTGTCTATTTATAGTTTCAGACAAATTCTAAATCTGTGTAGCGAAAACCTTTACAGAGGATTACCTAGATGTGTTGCTATTCCATTTTATTATTTACCTTTTACCCTGAATGACTTCAATGTTCAAAACTACACAATGAGGCAAATTATTATGTTATTAACTACAAATATTAGGAAGTATCAGTCATGGCATCAGAAGATAGAAGGATGTATATCACATTGTACATATTTTTAGAACATATTCTGAAATTGTCTTGAAGATCTGTTTCCCTCATTCTTACCCTGTAAAATGAGAAGCACTTGCCTTGTATTTAGATATAAAATCCCAGTTATTTATGAAGATTAATGATTTAAATAATCATCCATTAAACATCTTATGATAGTAGCTACTGATCTTGAAATGTATGTATTTCTTTGTTTACTGATAACTGTGGAAGTGATTTATTTACCTACTTAGAAAAACTATGTATTACTAAGGCTGTATTGTAAAAGGAATAAAAATCCAACTTTTGTGCACATATATATATAATGCTGGAGGTAGGTGCTAAGGGTTAAACCATACAAAACAAAAGAGGTAGACTGTAATCAAATATCATGACTCCATAGTTCCCTACATCTATGTACAAAATAATGTTACATAACTGCAGAGGCAGACCAATAAAAGTTTTATCTTGGTTACATTTCAACAGAAACCAAAAATGCAAAAAAATATTATTGGTCTTAATATATTTTAACAGTCTGCTCAATACAGAGAATTTTAGTCCCAGAAGATACTGCCTGGGATGCTCAGGATGTAATAACTTGAACATGTTGTGGAGGTGTTTGAAAAGACTTATTTTTTGCCTGATTATATAAGATGAATCTGTTGGCAAGATGAGTAATCTATTTTGGCATTATCTGTAGAAATCCAGGTTTGCAGTTCAGTAAAGACTTAGCCATTAATGTCTCTTATGTAAGTAATTCTATTAATTTCAGTGGAATTGTACATATACATAGTTTGTCTATAATGTAAGATCTTTTCAGGATCATGAATCTTAACACAACAGGTATTTTGAAAAATCTATGCAAATTAAAATGATATTATGACATTAGTATATTAATTTAGTTTCTTGATGTTTGTTTAGCCTGATATTTCATTAATCCACATTCTAAGTTTCCTTGAATTCTTTCACAAAATGAGAGTTTTCAGAAGGGCCATGGTCATTTTGTATACCTTGTACAAGGACCTGGCCTTTCAAGATACCAAATGTGTTCTGCTACCTGGAAAGGCTATCAGCACCTGGCTGCATGTTGAATTTCGCAAAAAAAGGTCTAAAAGAAGACAATGTCAGTCAGCAGAAAGCTCAAAAATAGTCTTGCAATTCATAGTATAACTTTTTTTGGTAACAGTCAGTACTGGTGAGAACAGAACCACTTGGGAAGAGCATAGTGATGCAAAGGTGCAAAGCACATAATTATTACTCTGGGCAGTTTGCTTGTTTTCATTTTGATGGATCACATTTGTAATCTTTAAATAAAAATAAAAGTTCTGACATTCTTTTGAAGTGACCTATTTGAAGACCAAAAGCCTAAGTAATTAGGTCACAGAAATTTAATATCTATGTAAAACTACAAGAGTTTCGAATGCTCCAATACTCTTCATTTGTGTGTGGTACAGAGAAAATAATCATTCTTCAACAAGTTGCCCATACGTTTGTTCTACAATGAAATACAGGTTAATTTATTTCCTATTTTAATGTAAGAGTCTGCCCCTGCATGAAAATACTCAAATTCAGCATTATATACAAGGGTGAAGTCTGTTACTGCTTTTAAACTGTTTATTGTGATGTATATATATATATGTGCACAGATGAATGTACATATGGATTATTTAACTGCATGGCAATCAAATAGAATTCAATAAATTGGCTTCTGAGAAGCACTACACTTGATGAGCTATTGTGTGCCTACTACTGCTTTATGCAGGATCATATCAACACATTATTTTCAGTTTCAAAAAGAAACAGCACCACCTTGTATCCTGAAATAAAGCTACAGCTATCTTAGTGGTCATATAATATATACACACATACAGAAATATAACTATTCACAAAAAAAGTAAATATTTTTGGTTTAGAAATGTCAAAACAGAACACTAAACATTGAAACCTTTGTTCAAGACATCTGTTTTTAGAATAATATTATTACTGGGATTTGAATGAGTAATTGAACTAAAGGATGTTTCTTTTTGTTGTTGAAGGCCCTTGAATTTTGTTGTTTGTAAAAGAAAATATTTGGTTCAATCTGCAGTATCCACAGGATCATACTAATTGGTTTTGTTATCAAAAGAGTGATAAATATTGGTGAAAATGCTTCCAAAAAGGTCTGTAAAAGTTATTCATCAACTATGTTCATTAGATGTTACTTGCTCTGCTGTACTTTAAATGTTTCTCATTGAAAGCAGAGATAATACAATATGATGTAGGTAACCTGCTGTCCACCACTGAGTAAGAAAAACAAAAAACCTTATGTAGTTCATGGCTGAAAAATTGGTTGTCCAAATTATATAGTAAAAATGTATTAATATTTTTAAAGTAAATGATTATTTATTCATAAACCATATTTAATAAAAAAGAATTATATTTGTAGTGGAACTGTTTGCAACTAATCTTTCAAAGTACTTGTTAGAGAGAGAACTATTTCTTCACTCGCTAGCGTATCATGGCTGTGAAGATAAGGATGATTGGAAAACTGCCCTTCATTAGACACACTTTTTAAAGTATTGCATTAGTAAAACAAACTAAAGAATCCCTTACAGAAGTGGAAGTCATTAAAATTGCAGTCAAGTGCTGTGTCTTGTCTTGTTTTGTTTCCTCTCCATTGCTCTCAACACCCTGCAGAAGGCAGGAGACAAATTTTCTTTCACTACTGATTTTGACTTTTCTGTTTGTAAACACTGACTTTTTACATGTCACTCATCTTCCAACCTCTATGGGCAAGACTGGTCTACCATTAGAGTGACTGAACTACTGAAACAAAAATTTAATGGTTTCTCACTCTCAGAAAATAATTCAGGTATGACCTCCACTGTTGCTAGTACTAACATTTAAAAATCTCAGCATCTGCATCAAAATGATGTAGTTTATCCAATGCCAATAAATGCTTTTGGTAGAACTCCTAGGTACAGGATTTTCTGAAGTGTCCTTTTCATAGGAACCTGTAGAATATGTAAATATGAACTTGAAGGATAGATAAAGCAGCTGGAATTATAATATCAGCATAACTGCAAGTCCTGCCCCTCTTTGAGAAGGGAAGGACTGGTCAAAACAAATTGAGTAAGAATATTACCGATTTAGGAACTTATATGATTCAATAGGGAAAAAAAATGTATTTTGATTTCCTCACTTGCAGAAATGAAAACAAAACTGATGTGGGTTACATGCAATCGGGTCAACTGAACACAGAAAATTCCTGGAAAACTGCTGTTGCCTAACTGTGGAAGTGCTTGAATTCATGCTGCCCCTCACTGCTTGGCCTCAGGACCAGCCATGAGCTCTCTTGTGTAGAACCACTTTAGAAAACACTACACAACTTTTGTCAGTCTCCATAGAATCCATAGCTGTCATCAAAGCAATCCTAAAACTTGCCAATAGGAGAAAAACATTTGCCAAATACAGTGACAATGACTAATAAAACAAAGAAATAAAAATGTGCCACACTGTTTTGTTTTCTCTCCCTTTTTGTATTGAAAAAAACAGGGAGTTAAAACATTCATCTATGAGAAGAGAGTTATGTTCCTGATTCCAGGACTTTTTACAAAGTAGGTCCGATAGTTGATGAACAATGCTTCACAGAGTTAATGAGTAGATGAGAAATATCTTTTCTTTAGAAATATGAGAAAGTTGCTATTGATAAGGCAGAAAGTTGCTGCCACAAAGGCAATATGGTTTTCTTATAATGATTTTTCACAATATTTTCATCTACCTTTTTTTTTTTTTTCCATATAACATGATAATAACAAGGCTTTTCTGTTTCTTGAAATCCCTAGCATGTAGGACAAAAAATTATATGAAGCATGCATGTACAAATACATCCTCAAGAGCAACTGGTGTAGATACTGAACAATGGTGGACTGTGCTATTTCACAGTATCACACAGTATCACAGTATGTTTGGGATTGGAAGGGACCTCAAAAGATCATCTAGTCCAATCCCCCTGCTGGAGCAGGAACACCTAGGTGAGGTCGCACAGGAACATGTCCAGGCGGGTTTTGAATGTCTCCAGAGAAGGACACTCCACAACTTCCCTGGGCAGCCTGTTCCAGTGCTCTGTCACCCTTACTGAGAAGAAGTTTCTTCTCAAATTTAAGTGGAACCTCTTGTGTTCCAGCTTGATCCCATTACCCCTTGTCCTATCATTGTTTGCCACCGAGAAGAGCCTGGCTCCATCCTCATGGCACTCACCCTTTATATATTTATAAACATTAATAACGTCCCCCCTTAGTCTCCTCTTCTCCAAACTAAAGAGACCCAGCTCCCTCAGCCTTTCTTCATAAGGGAGGTGCTCCACTCCCTTAATCATCTTGGTTGCCCTACGCTGGACCCTCTCCAGCAGTTCCCTGTCCTTCTTGAACTGAGGGGCCCAGAACTGGACACAATATTCCAGGTGTGGTCTCACCAGGGCTATGGGACAGGTTTAGCCACATTTTGATTTAAACATACCATGATATTTCTGCTGTTCATATACAGCAGCAGCAGATCTCTCAGCTTCATAAAGAGCTGCATCCTGCCCCTTTCAGCTAAAAGTGCAAGGTACAGGGATATATTAAATCCATTTTCTGTGTGTTTTTTCATAATTCTTAAAAATTACTTCTTCCAAGTATGCAAAAGGACATGATGTTTACAGCATCCATAATGATGTTTTCAGCATTATTAGCATTTAGTCATGATTCTGAGACTATAATTAAGCATTACCTCTTTATATTTTGTGAAAAATGAAACAATTTCTAGAACATTCCATGACATCATATAGGTTGGGTTTTTTTCCGACTACCAACATACTTTTTAGATTTATATTTTTAATCACTATACTTAACTTTTATGATTGCAGTTTCCCAATTATTCATAAATATTTCTTTACATTAATGTCTTCATTAGCTAACCACAATGATTTGGGGCTAGTAAACCACTACATTTAAATAAAGATAATCACTACATTTCTAATAGCCTAAACTGTAACTATGAAATTGTGACAGACATATCCATTTATCCATAGTCCTTTAAAAAAATCACTTAAGAGAATGGATGAGTTATGTATTGGAAAGGAAAAATGGAGTAAGAGTGTTCTGAGGCTGAACCAATGGTGTTATACAATATTATATTGTGGTCTTTAAAAATAGTTGCAAGTTAACTTGTGTTTACTATTTGCTTGCACCGATTACTAGTCTACAGACTAAGACAGTGTTTGTTTTGATTCTGTGAAATGTATTTTATTAACAGCAGAGAAATACTCTGTTGTGTTTGTTGTGGGTTTTCTGTTGTTGTTTGTCTGATTGATTGTTTGTTTGTTTTAATCAGGCCCTAAACAATGCAACACATGCTCTTATTTGTGCATCCTTATACAAAGAATATCTATCTCAGCTGTGAGTGGCAGAATATTCCAGTTTTTCTACGGAGGTTGAGAGCATGAATCTTCACTAAAGGAGGGAAGGAGAAAGAAGTGTATTTCATATGGTGCTTGTACAAGCATCTGTCCTTTCCTGATGATATTAATACTATATGAGTAAAGGGAGTAATGGTGGCTTCAGATGCCCACAGTGATCCAAGAGACTGACTGGGAAATGCATAGGCCTGGTGAAAGCAGTGGCCTGCAGAAAATTCATACAAGTTAAGGGAAACATTCTTCATCACTTCTCAGTACCTCCTCCTTGGCCAGTAGAACATGGTTTTACAGCTATTAATGCCTGTGGCTTTAGTTTCTTCTCTGTATGTGGTTCATCTCAAATGAGCACTTGACACAAGTGATAGCTGTTTTTCTGTGTTTTTCTCTACAGTGCCAGATGCATAAAATAAAAGCAATATAGGAGGAATAATTAGAAATTGCTGCAACAATATTTGTCCTTGGTAGAGATGTTCTTCTTTCTCACTTCTTATAAAGTTATTGTATTAATAGTGTGATTACTGTATGAAATCCAATCACAGTGTGTGAGAAGAAAAAATAAATACAAATTTGAAATTGGAACAAGCAGCTTAACAGCTTTCAGAGGTGTTCTGTGTGCTTTTGGTATTTCTCTCACATCAGGCTCTGGCGAGAAGCCCAAGGCCTGAATGGCTTTGTACATTTTATTTATCAAAATACTCTGGAACAGATTAACTTCCTTTGTGCATTATTTATTATTGTTTCACCTCCATTGAGAGGAGTAGCATGCACACTGATGAATATACTGAAGGTGGCCTACTTTCAGGGTAATGAAACTATAGATGTCTGTAGTTCAGCTTCACAAAAGACAGCTTTTTGAATTCGTACAGAAAAATTACAGTAGGGAGATGCTTGCATGACAACTCAAGGAGCTATTATTCCATCTTCTCAATGAAGCTCAACTTTTTCTCCTGGGTTCATAGTTCATACTGCTCTTGGACTCCAAGTTCTGTGTTGCTTTTTTTGACTGGAGTCTACAATATGAATATCAAACTACAAAAGTTCAAGTTAAGCTCTGAACCAAGGCAGAGAGGAAACAGTGTTAGTATTTCTATTGAAAAGGTTTTCTATGTATTTCCCTTTTTAGCCTTGTTCATTAAGGATACAAGTCTTCCTTCTGAGACATTAGTTTCTGCTACCTGATTCTCAGATTTTAAGCACATGAGGTAGATGATGAAAAGATACAATGAGTACTTCAGTACTGGTGGAAAGTCTTCACTGACCAAAGGGATTCTGCTCTTATCCAGAGGTTAGCAATACTTTTTACAGCTCAAATTCCAAAATATTATATTTGGGAGTTATTCCAAAAGTCAAGTCACTGCCCAGCATTTGTCCTGACAGTAGGTTTAGCTTTTATCTTTTTTATATCACAGTTAGAATTATCATATTTTGCTTAAGTAACAGCAAAATGAAAAACCCAACGTAAATCAAACTTTCTTGTTTACAAGCAAAGCAAAACAATGAGCATAGAATGTGACCCCTAAAAGTGATGAAGCTGCATCCCAGTAGCAACAAATTTGCTCCTGACTGATTTAGAATATATGTGTCAAGGTTTTGGATATCTCTTCACAATATATGTGTCGCTCAGTTTTCACACTTGCAAATGCATAACCTTCTTATTTATACAGAAATTCCAGCATGCTATTTACTTCAGGTATCTGCTTCGGCCTTTGCCTCTCTGTTCCTGGATCTTCAGCATCATTATCTAAATATTTGGAATTACGTTCTTTTTAATTTCCCTCATAATTAAAATTATGAATTTTAAACCTTTAAGTGTCATATCAAGTCACACCTATTGTGGCTGGTTTATGTATGCAGTTTATTTAGCTCTTATACTATTTTTTCTTTTCTTCTCAGAAATCAGCCCTGATTTGCAATCATTTTAGTGCTTGTTTCTTTGAACAACTTACCTAGAAAACCTCTCAGAGCTGTCCATACATTTCAAGTATTGAGATGCCTGGATTGAGCACGGAATTCCTGACACAACCTCATAAGAGCTATGCAGAGATTAACAGTTCATTTCTGCATGGCTTCATGCTTTAGTGCAAGCAGGCAAAAATCCTTCTTACCATTGTCCCCTGAGAGGCACTGAATAAGTTCATTGCAAATTACTGTCCACAGTCACCCCAAGGTATAGAATATTGAAATTCAGATTAATTCTTTCATATATGAAGGGACTGAAATTTCCAGAAAGCCATACTTTCACCTAACTTCACTGTGGTTTAAATTTATTTATTTCTCCTTATTTATGAATTTATTTATTTCTCCTTATTTCTGTATAGGTCCTGTGACTCTATGCTGTCCCTTAACCCCACAATACACCACATGCACATCACAAGTATCATGCCAAAACTGGGCCCATTATGGAAAACCTGGTACAAACACAAGGTAGTCAATAAATTCCACCTCAGTTACCTGCAGTCTACACATGCAATAGTCTAAAAGAATTAAGAGTCAAGCCAAATGTGGTGAGTTGACCTCGAAGGGCTGCCAGATACAGCCACTCTCAGCCGACTCCGCAATAAAGACAGGCAAATCCTGTACCAATTAACATCATGGGCTGTGGGGGACTATGGTGGGTCTGGGAATTCCATGACAGAGGCTATGGGAACGGAGATCAACCTTGAAGATATTAAGGTTTACCCGTGAGAAAGAAGGGAGTAAAGGAGTATCCGGAGATATAAAGGTGTACTCGTGAGAAAAAAGGGAGTAAAAGAGTACATTGACAATAGCAAAATTAGCCAATGATATGTTACTATTGCAGCCTGTAACCAATAGCAAAAAGACACTTGAGCAGGTAAGGACTATATAAAAAAAAGTGTTTATGGCAATAAATGGAGACTGCTGTTGGTAATTAAGAACTTGGTTTATGTCGTTTGCCCATCTCACCCGCAACAACGGGCAAAACAGATTTGACCAGGGTAAAATTGTTCTAATTTAGTACCAAGCGAAATAGATTTGTATGGTGAAACCAAAGACAAAAATCAAAACAACTCCTTCCACCAATCACTCAACCCCCTTTTCTCCTAGGTTTAACTTCACTCCTTCATTCCTGACTCTTCTACCTCCCACTACCCCTGGGGATGTGGAAGGAGGGTTGCGGTCAGTCTGTAACAACTTCTCTTTGCTGCTGCTTCCTCCTCACACTTTGCCTGATTCTGCATGTGTCCTCTCCACAGTTTGTAGCTCTTTCAGGGCCTCTTTGGAGACCTTGGTACAAGAAAGATGTGGATCTGCTAGAGAAGATCCAGAAGAGGGCCACAAAAGTAGTCAAAGGAGTGGAACACCTCTCCAATGAAGACAAATTGAGAGAACTGGAGTTGTTCATACTGGAGAAGAGAATGCTCCAGGGAGACCTTATTTTGGCCTTTCAGTACTTAAAAGGGGGCTAATAAGAAAGATGGGGGCAGACTTTTGTGATAGGACCAGGGGAAATGGCTTAAAAATGAAAGAGGGGAGATTCAGGCTAGAAGAAGAAATTTTTTACAATGAAAGCAGTGAAACACTGGAACAGGTTGCCCAGAAAGGTGGCAAATGCCCTATCCCTGGAGACATTCAAGGCCAGGCTGGATGGGGCTCTGATCACCCTAATCTAGTGGAAGATGTCGCTGGTCATTGCAGGGGTTTGGACTAGATGTTTTTGAATGTCCCTTCCAATCAAAACTCCTCTATGATTCTATGATACTAGATCCACCTGCTCAGCATGGGCTCTGCCTTGGGCTGTAGGGGAATCCCTGCTCCAGCAGCTGGAGCACCGCCTCCTCCTCCTTCTATGATCTTGGTGCTCACAGGATTTTTTTCTCACAATTTTTCCCCCTTACTTCTCATTGCCATGCAGCGTTTGCCCTTTCTTAAATACACTTTCTCAGAGGTGCCATGACCTTGGCTGCTGGGATGAGCTTTGCCCTGCAGCGGGTCAGTGGGAGCTGGCTGGCGCCATCTGTGTCCCGCACAAGGCATCCCCAGCTGCTCCTCACCAAGATTGCCCTGCAGCCCCTGCTGCCAGCACCTGGGCACAGACATCCAACACACTGAAAACCAGAGGCAGGCTGAAAATATGAAGAGCATAATGACAGTAAGTGAATTATTAGTTCCTAGACTTTTTTTTTTTTTTTTTTTTTGGTGGCGGATTTTAATCAGAAGATTAAATACAGACTGGAAGCAGGAAGTGGAGTCAAAGAAAGATGGTAAAGGAGAAAAGAAAGTAAAAAAAGTAAAAAGAAGAAAGGTAATTAAGGTAATTTAATGGAGAGCTTGTGAAAGTGTGAGTACAAAGGATTTGGAATAAAATGTTGAAAAGTAAATGAAGAAGAATGATACATCCATCTTTTTTTCAGAGAAGAACATGGAAAATTTCATCCCAAATGTGAGTATGAGAGAAAGCAGGAGGTGGCAAAAAAAACTGGTTTGCACTCTTAAACAGAGCAGCTATGAGCAAGCGCTTGCTATAATAAGTAGAATAAATAACCTCTGTTACAGAAATATATGTTTTCCCTCCTTCTCTCCATCACAGTTGATAGCTGTTCCCTTTAGATTTTCAAGTCTGTTTAGCCTGCACATAAAAGCAGGCACTTTATTAAATTTCATCTGTTTATTCCCTTTTAAAAATAAAAGTAAATGTATTTTGCTAGTATCATTCATGTCAGTACGCTCTTGTGCTCATGAACCACCTAGGTATTCCTTATAAATAAGACAAATGCATCTCTAGGGGGTGTTCTCCAGACAACTAATGTGTAAACTACATATAAAAGTGTATTACAAAGTCTTCCAGGCATGATATTCACAGTCCCTATAGGCATTTTCAATAGTGTTGTTACTATTATTATTGTTGTTGTTATTATTAATTCTTCTTTCCTTGTCATTCCCCTCATTTGAACAAGACCTTCTCTCTGACAGCTATCCAATCCTTTGTTTTTTTTGTAGACAACCTGAAACAGGATTAACAGATGTTCAAGGCTTAGAAGGTGCTTTTTAGGACTGGTTGATCTTCCCAGTTTCTCAGAGGTAAGTTTTTCTTGGAGAGAAAATCATAGAGGAATATGAAAGTAGTCAGAACAATATTATAGAGCTGTTTTATGTCAGCAGGTAAGAGTACACAGACAAACTCACAATTTGAAAGATTAAATGACTTACATAGGGAATTTGGCTTGGAAGACTGGAGCACTGCATTTACTTCTGATCCCAGATTTGTAAAATGTATTTTGGGTTCATTAATGCTAAAGACGGTAATACCATATTTAGTTTTAGATTGTTCTAATGACTGTAGAGACAATAGTGAGTTAATTGAACTATTTTTTTCCCATATTTGTTTTGCCTTATGGACTGACATAATACACAGACACTTCTTTTATAGTGGGCAATCTTAAAGTAATGAAAAATAATTTCTATTATTCTATTCTACCAGTTAAAGAACTCAGGAATACATGGTGGAAGTGATGCATCCAAAGATACGCAGTAGAAGAGTAACACATTGAGGCATAAATGTGCTTAAGTATGATTACAAAAATGATATCGGTCTATTCATTCCTCATTGTCACCTTCTATAACTAAAACAAACAAACAAAAAAGCATTACTGTTTTTTCATAAAGCACTATCAGGTTTATTACACTTCATATAATTTTTCAAGAACTGAAATCAAATCAACAAACTACATCTTTCTTGGGGAGTAAAAAACTCAAGTCCAGGAACTGATAATGCATACCACAGTGCTGCAGGCTATGCATGTAGCTCTCTACATCATGGAGGATTAATGTTATTATTATTTATATTCACTGCAGTAGTAACTGTACATCAATATAATGGTGGATAAGTAGCCATTGGCTTCTTCATTTTAAGCATTAAGAATGTTGTTTACCATCTCTCATTTTAACACAGTGTTGCTGTGTAAAACAAATAGTGTAGGCAAAAAAAAAAAAAGACATCTTGAAATATATACGTGTATTTTCAAAGTACAGCAGGGAGAGGGAAGGTCACTGAACAATGTAATTGATGGCAGTAGCAAAATCTTTCCTAACCTGCAACGTTGCTAGACTATGTTGATCACAAATGCCAAATCAGATCAAAGTATAGAAAT
Source organism: Streptopelia decaocto (assembly GCF_964273445.1). NCBI lineage: Eukaryota > Metazoa > Chordata > Aves > Columbiformes > Columbidae > Streptopelia > Streptopelia decaocto. The sequence continues at coordinate 80,132,809 of NC_138656.1, read as the reverse complement.
GCAAAGTAACACCCTCCATTGTTCACATTGATTGCATCAAAGGAAATAGAATGTAAATTTTGAAAGCTTTGATGAATGGATAGGCAGCCCAAAGAAGTACAATAAAGTGTTGAGTTTCTCCTTCCTAGCAGAAGCATACACTGCGTTACCCAGCTAATCAAAATGCACAGTGCATATTTCAGCAGATTGAAATCAATTGTAACATGAGATAGCCTTTTATTTTATTCATCTTGACTCTACTGAGTGATTACTTTACCTTCTGCTGTTCAGCAACTTTCAGAATAATGCACAACTCAGTGAACTTACTCACTGCTTGTGCGCTGAATCTTTATTTAATGTATTTACTGGTGGTGCAGAAGGCTGCAGCCTCATATGCTTCTTTGAGGGACATGTGGGTCACAGCTTCACCAGAGGAAACTTTGATTTCTGTGTTTACACATGATGGAACTGCATTCTTTACCCTTCCAGTAGAAAGCAATGGCTATATCATTACAGCATTGCTGCCAGCCAATTAGTGGAACACCATTGATCATGTAGTTTCACAAAAGGCCAACAGGCTTCCCACTTTGTAAACCAATAATAAATTCTGTAAAATTTATGGCCAAATTACTGGCAGCTGAGGTGCATGGTGAGATGTAGTCAATTAATGTGATCACTGTAAATCATGGTTACAGCTTGCTGTGTAAATAATGGTTTAGAACAAATATAAGTAACAACAGAACTGACTCAGTTTAGCGGTGGCACAAACTGTTGTTAATGGTCCACATACTGAAGTGTGGAAATGAGAACAAGGTAAATATACAGCAGAAAAAAATGTTTAACCACTAAGGCAATGTTTTAAGTGACATACAAACAAATGACAAAGTACAAAGTGACAGGCTGACAGAACATAACCAAACAAAGAAATGCAATGACAGAGAAAAAAAAGCCATAAAACATACGGGAATTAATGAACCGAGATACATTTCTAAACAAATTTATAAACAAATGTCTGCCACCAGTCTCTTGAGCTGTGTTAATACTTATGGGTCTTATACACACTTAAATTTACTAATCTCTTTATCACAGTAACACCTTATATCTCAAAAACTGTGATCCAGTTTTTATTTTCTACTGTATACATCCAATGAAATCAGCTATCAAAATTCAGAGCTCTACTGAACTGAACGAAATTTCCCCAGAAAAGTGTGCCACTATTTTTCAATAACATGCAAAAAGTACAAAGCTTTCTATGAAATCAATATATTTTCTTGGACCAATACTACTGATCATGCAAGTTAAGCAAGTATTGATTTTTCACTTTCATTGAGGGAAAGTATTCCCTTCTACTAAAAAAAAAGAAAGCTCAAAGATGTATTTAGTTTAATAAAAATGAGGAAATGAGGAACTTTGCAAACCTTCATGATAAGTAGATTACTCAAGTCACCAATGTTATTCATTTTCAAGCTTGCTTATTTGTTTTTAAGTCAATACAGAGATTTCCACCTGAGCTGCTTTGCAGCTGTGGTTGTGCTCTGTTCTACCTGGTACCCTCTTGGTCCAGACTGTGAGTCCTATCTGTAGGCTGACCTTGTAGCTTGGCCTCAACCCACGCCCACAGTGCTGCTTGGCCATCGCAGGGTTGTGTCTGACCTTGGGTCCCCTCACCAGACCTTATCCTGACCCTCACCCACACTGGCCAATGACACAGCCTGGTCTCCTCCTGTTCCTGTCACCAGGGAGGTGACTGATGCCCAGGACCGGGATTCCCCTGGTGCCACTTGTCTGCCCTGTTCCTGGCTGGGGCGGTGGGGCAGGTCCTGGCTACCAGGCCATGATGGACCCCAGGGAGGCCCTGGTCACCTGACCCCAGGGACCTCCTGGCCCATGAGGCACACTATCAATTAGATACAAGAAAAAAATTCTTCAAAAATTCTTCAAAAAGGTAGTTAAATATCACAGTGGGTTCCCTGTTACACAGAATCACAAGAAAAGCTGTTGTTATCATGCTGCAACCAGGGAGTTGACCTTGATTTAAATGAGATGTCAGAGGAGATGACATCCAACCACACTGAGAAGAGACAAAAAAAACTGTGTGTGTGTAAATTAAAAAGAAAACTCAAGGCATCTTTCTTTCATGGCCACATTTTCTAGTATCTGGTTTTAAAAGGAACAGGCAAGTCAGCTGATAACACTGTAAGAGGTGCACCCTGGAATCCACCACAGTTTTCTCTGCAGTGTAGGAGATGACTCAGTATTTAAGTATAATCAGTTAGGTACCTACATCAGATTTCTAAGCTACAAACCAGAGCAGGACACTTTAAAACTATCCTTTTGCAGATCTGAACCTTAATGACTACTGACATTCTAAAATAAAGCACAGTTAGTAACACCAAAAGTTTAAAAAGAGGGCTCCAGAAGGAAAATTTTCTCTGTTTAAAATTGCTGGTGAATGTGTGTTGAATTGAAGACGTATGAGTTAAATTCCTAAGAACTGAGAAAAAGAGAACTGGAAAAGCTTTAGTTGATAGCAGGCACCAATCCCTGCTATCACCAATTCCACATTTTATTATCTTCAGTTTAAAAACAACTAAGTTGTTTCATCCTAGTAGTCTCGGAGAACGGATCCAAAATTTGAGTGCTCCATTGGTCAGCAACATTAATCTAATTTTTAGCCTGGATTTATTCATAGCTAGTTTATACTAATCTGTTCTTGTGCCAAAATGATTCTTTATTTTAAACAGTATTTTTCTTTCTTTGAGTATTTGTAAACAAATGCATACCCCTTCTCAACTTTCCTTTGCTTGGCTAACAAACCTAAACCTTTCTATGAAAAGGCATTCTCTTAGCCACCCTAGTAGCCTTTATCCTGTCCTCTTCCAGTATGCTTATCTTTCTGGAATGTGTCTGATCAGGATTTTTTACAGGAGGTCTTACCTGAGTCTTATACACCAGCACCACCTCCTTTCATTTTTGCAGGCTTTTGGTTCAATTCGGAATTAAATTTTGCATTTTTAGAACTGAATCCACTTGGCAGCTCTAACTCAGCCTGTGGATCACATAGGAAAAAAAAAAAATGGTCACTGAGCATCAAATATTTTCCTGCAACCAAGTGCCTGACCTGGTGTTTTGTTTTTTATAATTTCATTCCTTGTATTACTTCAGTATTTAAAGTAATTTGGGGTTTTTTTGTTTGGCTGGTTGGTTAAGTTTTTCTCTTTATTTTAGGAAGTCCACAATCTTTTGTTTTGATAATATCTTCAATGTTTGTGTCATTATTTCATCAGCATAATATTGTGTCACAAAAGCAAGCATTCAATAGGAAAGAGCTGCAAGGCCTCCTTGGAGGTACCTCCAGCTGTTGTATGTATAAAGCTTTACTGATCCCAGAAAGACTAGTACAACGCTCCTAGTTCTATTAGACATCTGAATAGATATTCAGTTTTATGAAGTTATATGGGTTAGTTTGACATGACAATCTAACATTGATAATACATACATCTCTTTCTATCTTTACTATCAGGACTCAAATTACGTTTTTATTTTCCTTTTCTTTCGTGCTGTTGATTTCCATACTCTTAAGAAAACGCAATTCAGTTTCATGTTCAGTATTTCTCCTTTTATTCCATTTCCTTCTACTCCCAAAACAGGTTCTTGCTGATTTGGTCTTTCCAAAGATATTTTTTTTTGTTTCCTCCTTAAATATGTACCTTTGGTTGGCTGACTTCAGTGGACTCAAGAGTACTATTGTAATTGAAATTCTTACAATATCGTTATACCAACCAAGAGCAAAGCATTGCTGTGATCTTACATTTTTCCAAAGAAAGAGCTCTATTATGACCTCAAGCATATCTGTTTCTTTTTACACATAGTTCTACCAAATTTAGCAAATATTATTATATTTTAATTGAGAAAAATAGTATTATATTTTGAATAAGAGTACTACTTATTCATGCATCATGACTACATACACAGAACATGCATTTAATTTTGTTAGAACTAAATGAAAGGAGAAAAAAAAATGTTTTCTAAAGAAAATATAAAAATATGCCCACTGTATTAACAACGTGTTTATCATTACATAGTTTGCCTAATGTTAGAAAAAATCTAAACAATTCCATCATTATTACATGTAGAGGTTTACAGCTTAGGTCATCTGCCACGGTATGTGGTTATTATACACCAAAGATCAGATCTATATCAAGACAACGGAAAGTTTATTTTCTTTCTTCATATTATTTTAGTACTTGACTTTCTTCAGTCCAAATTGTTTAATGTGGACTTTTACAATATAAGTATTCATGATAGAGAGTATACTTTTAAAAAGTTTGCTAAAGGTAAATACAAAAGATAATCAAAATCAAGCTCAAGAGGGTAGTTATAAAAATTTACTCTCTTCATGTTTATATGAGGTGACGGTATTGCCCTATAATGTTTAAAGAGAAGAGAAGGTATGTTGGGAGGCTAGAAATACACTGCAGGCAATGAACAGTGGCCTCCAAGTTATTTCAAGCTAAGAAGGGTTTACTTCTGTTATATGACAAAGGACAATTAACGACTAAGTGTATAAATACCAGAAGACAACTGATCGTGTTGCAAATCAAGATATATGCGTGCCTTGGCAGATTAGTCAACTGTTCGTGCAGTTGCTTGTTGCCTATGGGACTCCAGAGAATTAATTACACTGTGGCAGCAGGCCTTTTCATTACTTAGCTTTGTCTGTACAAGTAATTGAGTGTGCAGCTATGAACAGTGCACGCTGCTGTGACCATAATACAGACAGACAGCAAAAGACAGGCATGCCATAACAGCACAGCCTACAGACCCCCATGCCATCCCAGGAAGGGGAACTAGGGAGCAAATCACACGTTTTCCCTGAGTCCAAAGTTCCCTTCTGTTGCCTCAAGACAAGTTGCTCTCCTTAATTGAAAGCAACTTACGTAAATGGAATAATAAAGAATTCTAGATGGTGCCAGAATCGTTATTGTTTTCATCCAAAGTAGAGCACCATAGGCCAGATTGTCAGCTGCAGTAAATTAGCACAGTGCAGCTACATCAACAACTATATGAACTTACTCCAAATGAGATTCTAAGGAGCTGAATTTAGGAGCTATGACTGTTTGAATCAAGCCCAGAGCATTTCAAATTTTACTTAACTCTTTAATGAATACTTTTCATGAGTATGCTTCTCTGTACAGATCTAGGAAAAGTAATCCCTTTATCTAAAAATGATACACTTTTAAAAATTATTATTCTAAGCATTTATTTAAAGAATATATAGATGTTTGAGCCCTGTGGAACATAGGTACATAGGATGGACTGAACTTTCTGGTCGATTTTAACTTACTCATAGTATAGGATGACACATCCCTTCTGAGGTTGCTTCTTCCCCACTGCTGTTTGGATGCTCTCTGGCTCCCCCTCAATGAGTCACTATTTCTGAATTTGATGCTTAACTACAGAACCTCTATATGTTCTTCGTCTAGACGCATTGTATGTTTTCAGCCCCTGTGTAATCATTTTGAAGACTTTGTTAGTAAAAATAGAGAAAACCAGATTGTATATTGGTTAATAAACTTTCTGTAACTGTCTCAGTTTGCTTTTAGCTAGTTTGGGTTTTTTCATCATTAACCCAGTGGTTCGTCTCTTCTGTGGTCAAATTCACTACAAGAAGTAGACAAAGAATTGTCACATGAAGTCTGGCAGCAAAGAGACAAAAAGCATCCTACTGCAACAAATTTTATCTATTTTATAGACTAAGTTTAAAGAAATATTATAACAGAAAAGAGATGGTATCTAAATGTAATGTAAAAAATAATGCCAGAAAGGACAGTTTGTTAAAAAAATATTCAGATCCTTTTTTTTTACATTGGAGGATGTTTGTACTGTTTTTAGAGGCCTATGCTTTTTCAGCTACTTCTTTGAATGCTTTTGCAAGACTGATAAGCAAGCATATAGAAACCTTGTATCTGATTAAAATTCTTTTTACTTGATTTTTTTTTCAAAATTAGCAGTGTATGATCCATTTATACACTACACATTTCTAAAGAGAGTGGTATGGTGTTCTAGTGCTCTAGTAACAATAACCAACCTACCATTTCATGTGGAAATGAAAAATATTTATTTCATCTTCCACTTTTTACAGCTACTAGAATATAATTTCCAAAAATGACTTCAGTAGCTCCACAAGCTTTACCTGCTTGCGTATTGATCCCTCTAGAAATACTTCAGATGTCTAATTCTTTCAGTTAAAAAAATTACAGTGTCCGCTGCAATTTTCATAAACTGGAAGCAACAATAAAAACCTAAAAACCTAGTACCCTACTAGAGTTTTTGATTATTGCAGCTGTTCTCAAAGCTGCGACAAAGTGAATCATCAAATCATCATCAGAGACTGATGAGAACTACTACAACGAAGACATCTGGATTAAATAAGTAAGTGGTGAATTTCAGCTAGTTTTGCAGGTCTTGGCTTGTAACATATGGTATCAAACATAGTGGTTCATGGTGAGGAAGCATGACAATAATTAGAAGACTACTTGGGAAAGTAACTGCGTTCAGTAAGATAACAAATACAAGGGTTTCTGGCAGAAGATCCAAAGGAAAGTGGTTAATGGTATTATCCGCTCTTTTCTCCTTTAGAAATGCAATGCTTTCATCAAGTCTTTTTAGAGCTGTGAGGTTAAAGAATTCACATATTATGAGATTTCACAGTGCCACAGATTCTCTTTTTCTTTCTTACAAGCCAGTAACTCCATATGTATGATATCTTCTAGTTTTGCACTTTTAAATGTGTATAACACAAACACACACACATACACAAGAACACATATTTTTATTATGTGTTCTCTGTGATCTCTCATAAAGATGCTTAAGGGAGCATTTGTTTTTCCACAGCCCCTTGGGAAGCATCTGATGGCAAAATTCTTCCAAGTCTGGAAGGGTGGTTTATTCATGATCTTGAATAATCTGTCTTATGCCACTACATGAATAAATATTTCGGTAATCCACAAACCAAACTTAGCAGAAGTCCACTCCAGAGTACCTTTCAGCAGAGCTTAGAGCCCTGGAGTGGGTTGAAACGAGTTATCTCACATCAAGAATAAGTGCCTCACTGTCTGGTGTATGGATTCAAATAGAAGATATTTGCCTGTTTAAATATACAGCACTGTATTTTCCATGGCTATTATTGTCTCACCCTTACCTATTTTATTCATTCTAAAATAATTCTTAATCTACATTATTTCTTTCATGTTTTAGGAGAAAAAAAAAAAAAAAAAAACTCTTTAGTTTTAATAATACTTTCTCAATGAGCTCAGTAAAGAAAATAAATTACCTGGCTTGTGATAGAGAAAATTCAGTTGAACTGTGATAAATGAAAGTGGATAAGTTCACATATGTAATGCAGATAAACCTCATAGTTTGTGTTTTCTGCTCACCTCTGTTATCTTACCAAATGACATCATTTAGCAATAAGATAAATAAATAAAATCTCTTAGGTTAGCACTGGGGGACAGGGTAACGCTGAATCACAGTCTCCCATGGTTTTCGTTGTTAAACTTCATATATGTCTGGGTATGTTCCTACACCAGCTGAAGTACTGCAATGTACTGTACTTCCTTGTCTTTATTATTAGCAAATAGTTTGAAAATACTGAGCACTGAAACCCCTGACAACAGGAGAATATCAGTTGCCAGAGAACTACCTGCATGTTTGCAATACAAAAGAGGGATCTATTGATTTGTGGGGAGTCCATCCAAATTAATTGTGCCAGCCAATAAGAAGACAGCATCAATTATTTATTTAGCTTGAAAAACATTGGTGTTATAAAAAACAGACTTCTCCAAACAGTGTAAAAGAAAATGTAGAAGAAAACTGCACAGTCAAGCATAAATAACTGTGAAGTACTGCAGCTATATAATTGTTTAAAACCTTTTTATTTTAGTAAAACAAGATAAAATAGGAGGAAGAAAGGAAATTAATTAATCAACAGGGAATCTCGTATTAGGGAAAAAAGAAAGCTGAAAATACTGAATCAGAATATCTAACTGATAATTGTTTTGACATCCCTCAAAATGAAAAGAAGGTTTGATGACGACTGAAAACAGTGAAGAGCAAAGGGCTGAATGAAGCAGGAGTGATTTCCTAGGAAGGAAAGAAAGCAGGGAGATTTTCCTTTTTTTGTTTTTTTTGGTCAAAATCTACCATACACACAGCCAAATGGCACTAGAGGTACTTTCTGTCTTAGATTAAATGGGGAAAGACAGAGATCAGTTATGAGGAAATAATCCAGAGGTCACAAACAGGAACTGGACTGGAGGAAAACTTTGATGTCATAAATGGAGTCTGGAAATCCTATGTCAATGAAAGAGAGACTGATGTCATAGACAGTGATTATACCCACTTCAAACTTCATCTAGTGTTAGTACATATTGATCTACCAACCTCACCTTTATTGGAAGAGCTGTCTTTGCCCTCAATCCCAAAAACCTGCACATTCTGTAAAAACAAGTTGGGCTGTAATAAGAAAAAATGGTTTCAGCCATCAGTTCAAAAGATGATTTAAAAGAGAGTTTGTTTAATCCAAAAGTAATTTGTGCATGATCTGTTGCTCTTGATAATGAAAACAAAACCATTTGCATTTAAGTTACATAGAAAGCTAAATAAACCACCAGGTATAATTAATTTGTTCCTGGTTACTAATTTAGCTGAGCTTCATATATTAAGTTTTGGATTCAGTGTCCAGAGCATTACAATTCCTGTACATTGATCTCTTTAATAATATCATACCTCAGCATAAGCCTTGGATTTAGTGTGCCCTCTGAAGATAAGATTGAAGAATTTGATTTTCAAGCAGTTCAACGGCAGCCCATCAACAGGAAAGTAAGTTTCTCAAGAGTCATTCCTTTAAAAAATTATCCCTAGAAGTGGGAAGTTTCCCATTTCTATCATTGCATTTTTATTTATTGCCACCGTGGATAGTTCTGCACAAGAAAATGTAATCCAGTGTAATATTCTGTGCCATAAAGTATGCATTCACCTAAAAGAAAAAAACACTCTATTACCTTATGTTATACTACAACCAATGCTGAAGGCAGAAAGCTATAAAATATAAATGTAACTTTTTAAAAAATAATTATTTTCATCATACAAGTTTCATGCAATTATCAGAAAAGCTACTTTAATTGAGCTTTCTCCTTCACAGCATTTGATCTGAATTATCTTGATGAGAATTTCAGTCACATTTTGAAACACGTGTTTCAGAAAAATCAGAAGGATTTGCAGCTCTTGAAATACCTCTGATAAATGAAAATATATATTGACTTTCCACTGGCAAATGAAGTGTCTTAGAAGACAGTATGGGGTACTGACTGAAACATACAGAAAGCAAACTGTAGTATAGTTTCACATTTTGCAAAAAGGTACATTTGTATTTTAGTCAGTCAAATCATGTATAGCTGTAACTGTAAATCAGTGAAATAAAAATATAAGACTTACACCCACAGGTAACTACAATAAATTCCAAAATACTTCATTGTTTGCTTTGATAAAACCATTACAAACGGCAGTAAACAAATGTGTTGTCCTCCAGCACATAATAAATTGATCATACGATCTTACAGTTCATGCGACAAGCCATATGCTTTGACAGATCTTTCTATTTTATAATACAGCATGCGTAATGCAATATAGTTCCTTTCGACTCAGGTATATCTTGCTATATGTCTCTGCAGGCATCCGTTTTGTGGAAGATATAGATGAGGAGAAAACAAAAAACCTATGAACAGGTTTGGAAAAAATCATTCCTTATTACGAAAAATAAGTTGGAACAGAAGTGAGAGCAGGCATCAACTTTAAAGGCATCAAAACTGATAAAAGCAAGAGAACACAAGAGATGATCTGAATGGATAGAATGATTGACTAAGGGAGTAATATGGAGCTGGAACATAAGAAATGCTGGATTGGATCTATGGTCAATCCAACACTAATTAACCTCCAACAGCAGCAACAGATCTTTTGAAAATATTTGAATGCGACTAAGCAAACATGTTCAAGGAGGAAAACAAACAAAATAATGAAGCTAAGATAACCTCATATTCTAAACATTAGTGGAGAGAAAAAAGTCAGGAAATATTTTGTAGCTATTTTTTACTTTTGAATAATTCTAGATATTCCCAGCTACGTGATTATAATTTTTTTGTAAATAGTCTATCTACTTACAGCTGCAGTACGGCTATTACTAGGCTAAGCTTTCCCAAACTCTCTTCTGTGATCAGACCCAAGTCACACAATATCTGTAGTGTGTTAGCACTGAAAAATAAGATCCTACTTTATAAATCAGTCCAACAACTAAATCTTTCAAGGTCAGTGGAAAATCTCATTCTGTTTTATTTGGGTTTCAACTCAATAAGATAACTACTTTTGAAACTAAAACACAGCAAATCCAAAATTTTCAAAGCAGTGATGGAAGTGCAGTTTTGAAGGACTGGAAACTTTAATGGTCTACATTAAGAAAAAAATATATATCTATCTCTTTTCTTTCTCTAAGCTTCACTCTAACAACTCACAGTCATATATGACCACTTGCACAAGTATAATCATGGCTTTGTTCTGAACAGAGCACATTATCAGGATATTGTAATAAGTGTATAATGATCTTTTATGAAATTAGAGTAAGCATAATTTCATGTGAACAACCTCATTCAAGGGAGAATTTAGTGTATCAGTGATTACTTTTTTTTTTTTAGAAATGAGCATTTTATGTCATTTAATATGATGGACAATAGATGTGGGTCATACAGCAAAATATAAAAATATATTCTGAGTGCCTATTTAAAAGTGAGTAAAGGTTTATCCTTGGCAAGATGAGCAACTGTCTACAGCTTGTAAAAGCACTGAGAACCAACATGTCTTTTTTACTCATTCAGCAGTGTATCTAATAAGCCTACATGAATTTGGATTCAAACTTAACTTTACCTCTCCATATAAAAAATACATACCATTTAACTTATCATATTTGAGCCTGCTAATCAGTTTTGCACAGTAGTTAATACAATAAATATTTCATAAGGATTTACTTTAAACTTTATACTCGGACATGTGGAAAACTTAGATTTATGAAAGTAAGGAAAATAACATACTTTATATTCTCTGCATGACTGAAAAGTCTGAGAGATTTCAGTGACAGAATTTAGTTTCTTCTAATTCTGCTAAGAAGTATAGTCCTGTATGCATAACCTATATTTTTGGCATTCTTTTCACAGAGTCACAGAATAGGTGCAAGGGACCTCTGGAGATTGCCTAGTCCAGCTCCTCTGCTCAAAGAAGGGTCAGCTAGAGCAGGTTACCTGGGTCTGTGTCTTGTTGGGTTTTAACTGTGGTGACTCCACAGCGTCTCTGAGAAACAAGTTCAATCATCCTCACAGGAAGAAAAACAAAAATACAAAAATAAAAAAATAAAATTAATTAATTAATTAATTAATTAATTAATAAGGTGTCCATATTCAGAGAGAACTTCCTGTGTTTCAATTTGTGACATTTACATGTTGTTCTGTAACCAGATGCCACTGGGAAGAGTCTATTAATGAGAATAACAAGAGTTTTCTTGGTGGGAAGAAGGAGATACAAAGTACATTTCTTAGACAGAATTGGAATGAAATCTGTAACCTTTGTAGAGAATGAGAACAGAACATTGATAAATGGAATCATACCAAGAACAGTGCTGAGCTTAACTAGGCTATAAAACAGATTCTGCTTTGTCTAACCTTTGTAAGGCCACAGTTTCAGCCTTGTCTCTAACTCTGGGAACCATACTTCAAGAAATCCCAATCAGCTGCAGCAAAGCAAGAGGAAAAAAGGAATTATGAGAAGTCTATTAGCAAGCCCTCTCAGAAGCAGCTGAGTGGCCTAGGTTACTTAGCCTGAAGTAAGCAAGACTGCTGGGAAAAGAGACAACTGCAGGGCTCTACAGAGGGATCTGGACAGGCTGGATCATTTAGCTAAGGCCAATTGTATGAGGTTGAACAAGGCCAAGTGCTGAGTCCTGCACTTGGGTCACAACAACCCCATGGAGCACTACAGGCCTGGGGAAGAGTGGCTGGAAAGCTGCTCAGCAGAAAAGAAGCTGGGGCTGTTGATCAACAGTGGCTGAACACGAGCCAGCAGTGTGCCAAGGTGGCCAAGAAGGCCAACAGCATCCTGGCTTGTATCAGAAATCGTGTGGCCAGCAGGACTAGAGAAGTGATTGTCACCTTGTACTTGGTGCTGGTGAAGCCCCATCTTGAATCCTGCATTCAGTTTTGGGTGCCTCACTACAAGAAAGACATTGAGGTGCTGGAGAGAGTTCAGAAGACGGCAATGTAGCTGGTGAGGGGTCTGGAGCACAGGTCTTATGAGGAGCAAGTGAGGGAACTGGAGCTGTTTAGTCTGGAGAAAAGAAGGCTGAGGGGAGACCTTATTGCTTTCTGCAACTACCTGAAAGGAGGTTGTAGCATGGAGGGTGTTGGTCTCTTCTCCCAAGTAGCAAGAGATAGGACAAGAGGAAATGGCCTCAAGTTGTGCTAGGGGAGGTTTAGATTGGATATTTGGAAAAATTTCTTCACGGAAAGGGTTGTCTGGCACTGGAACAGGCTCCCCAGGGAGGTGGTTGATTCCCCATCCCTGGAGGTGTTTAAAAGATGTATAGATGAGGTTCATAAGGACATGTTTTAGTGTCAGTGTCAGGCTATGGTTGGAGTTGATGATCTTAAGCATCTCTTCCAACCAAACTGATTCTATAATATTCATGATATACACAATATATGTATATATATATATATATTTTTTTTTTTTTTTTCTTAAGGACAATTGTTCCTTATGCCTGCAGCAGACAGAGCTAGGGATAACACTTTTACATTGCAGTAAGGAAGCTTCAGACTAGATATTAGAAAAAATGTATCTTTAGATTGCTCTGGAAAGTGTCAATCTCCAAAACTGGAACCATATGGAAATATATATTAGGAGTGACATAAATATGAATCCCTATCAATAACAGGCTAAACAACCTCTCAAAATGCATGCAGTCCAATGAGCCCATAATATTAAAATTGTATAAACAGACACATTAATTATACATGCATTTAAATAAAGTTAATCTGTACTGATTTTAAAATAAATTAGGAAACATCAAATTATCTCTTGACAAAAATGAAATTAAACACACTGTTTAACCAGAGTAAAGACTAAAATTAATATGGATCCATAAGAGTAAGAACCAAAACTGAATACAATTCTAGAATTATAACTTATATCAGGTTTTTCATAATAGCTGAACTAGAATTAAATTACTCCCTAAGAAACAGAATAATAACTGGAATCAGTTCTTTGTACAGGATTAAACCAACACTACCATGTTGCTGATGCTGTTGGGCTTCCTTAATCTAATTCTTCCTAGATCTGTGAATCATGACATGTGAGGACTGACCTTTAAATTTCTGCCCTAAGAAGCAGGTTTATTTGCACCCCTTGGTAATAAAAAAAAAAGCCTTCAGGCCGGTAAGTATTAACTCCTTTAAGCTTACCACATTGTCTCACATAAAACCTCCTAGAATTTGTGATGTGCAACACTGTTTGAGGTCTAACTAGTTTCTAGTCTGCTAAAGCAAATCTAATTTATACTGTCTAATGTACCTTATTTTGCTACCTAACAGCTATTTCTAAAGGCAGAAGACTAGCCTTCTAAATCAAACTGGCTTCTGAAATGCAACGCTGTAAAGAAAAACATTTTATTTTTTTAACATGGCTGTGAAATAATGTTTTCTGTTAATCTTAAATTTGTCAATCACCACACATATCAATTGGTTTTCAACTTATAAACTATAACCGTCAAATATTTTATTTTGTTATTTCTTATGAAATTTAGATGAATTTTTATATAAAGGCTGGACTTCTTCAAGATAGAGATTAAATAAATTGAAATCCATGTGGATACAAATACAAGTGCATATACATATTGACTTATACCAGAAGAGAATATGATTATTTTCTCTTTAAAGAAACCAAATTGTCAGAAGTTGAAGACAGTCATTTAATTAGATGTATTTCTCTAAATTTTTCTAAAAGTCTATAGTGTTTTATATCGTTTACTGGCACAGAGGCACTTCTGAGAGTAATCTCAGTTGTGTCATGATTTTATTCCCAAATCTTCTGCTTTTAACCTACAGAGGAAAGAACTTAGGCCACTGAGCCTAGAATCATAGAATAATTTCAGTTGGAAGAGACCTGCAGGATCATTGAGTCCAACCATAACCTAACCTAACTCTAGTACTAAACCATGTCCCTAAGAACCTCGTCTAAACGCCTTTTAAATGCCTCCAGGGATGGTGACTCCACTGTTTCCCTGGGCAGCCTGTTCCAATGCCTGACAACCCTTTCCGTGAAGATTTTTTTCCTAATATCCAATCTAAACCTCCCCTGGAGCAACTTGAGGCCATTTCCTCTTGTCCTATCACTTGTTACCTGGGAGAAGAGGCCAACACCCTCCATGCTACAACCTCCTTTCAGGTAGTTGTAGACAGCTATAAGGTCTCCCTTCAGCTTCCTTTTCTGAGGGCTAAAAAGCCCTAGCTTCCTCAACTAATCCTCTAAGACTTGTGCTCCAGACCCCTCACTGGCTTGGTCACCCTCCTCTGCACTCTCTCTAGTACCTCAATGTCCTTCTTAGGATGAGGGGCCCAAAACTGACCACAGTATTCAAGGTGGGGCCTCACCAGCACTGAGTACATTGACACAATCACTCCTCTAGTCCTGCTGACCACATTATTCTTGATGCACATCAGGATGCTGTTGGCCTTCTTGGCGACCTTGGCACACTGCTGGCTCATATTCAGACAGCTGTCAATCAACATCCCCAGATCACTTTCTGCCAGGCAGCTTTCCAGCCACTAAGCTCAAAGCAAGGGACAATGCAAAGTCATATGGAGAGATGAGATCTCCAAGAGCACCATCACATGTAGGAGGTACTTACCTGTTATTATGATGATTGATAACCTTTTAAAATGAAGATTTATTCAGAAATACCAAAATGAAAGGCACCATCTTAGCTAGAATAACAGGTTTCATGAAATTTAACAAGGGCAAGTGTAGGATCCTACAACTGGGGAGGAATAACCCCAAGCACCAGTACAGGTTAGGGGCACACCTGTTGGAAAGTAGCATTGCAGAGAAGGAGCTGGGAGTTCTGGTAAACAACAGGTTGACCATAAGTCAACAATGTGCGCTTGTGGCCAAGGCCAACAGTATCCTGGGGTGCATTAAGAAAAGTGTGACCAACAGGTCAAGGGAGGTTATCCTCCCCCTCCAATCTGTCCTGGTAAGGTCACATCCAGAGTACTGCATCCAGTTCTGGGCTCTCCAGTTTAAGAAGGACAAGGAATTACTGGAGGAAATCCAGCAGCAGGTTACAAAGATGATTAGGGGCCTAGAACATCTTTCTTATGAAGAGAGACTGAGAGAGCTGTGTCTATTCAGCCTGGAGAAGAGAAGGCTGAGAGGGGATCTCATCAATGGTTATAAATATCTCAAGGGTGGATGTCAAGAGGATGAGACTAGACTCCTTTCAGTGGTGCTCAATGGTAGGATAAGAGGCAACGGGCACAGACTGAAGCACAGGAGGTTCCATTTGAATATGACAAAAAACTTCTTTACTTTGAGGGTGCCAGAGCACTGGAACAGGCTGCCCAGAGAGGTTGTGAAGTCTCCTCTCTGGAGACATTCAAGACCCACTTGGACACATTCCTGTGTGATCTGCTCTAGGTGAATCTGCTTTAGCAGGTCAGTTGGACTAGATGATCTCCAGAGGTCCCTTCCAACCCCAACCATTCTGTGATCTTGTGATTCTGTTTTGATCTAGAAGCTGCAACAAACTCCAGTCTGTGTCAATAAAACACAAAAAGGAAGATAAAACCTCTGCTGACCACTGAGTTTTATGGTTTTACAGGCAATGGCCTACTTCCCCTTGTTTAGAAACACTGATTAGGTAACAGAGTGGAAGACCCCTCATTGTTCTCTGTGTATACCTACATCAGGAGGAGGCTGATTACACTTCTAAGTCTATAGTCACCACTTTAGTCCAGAAAAAGATGAAGCTGCAGCATTGGCTAGCTTCACAGTAAATTCAACTGATGGTGTTTCTATATCAACCACCTTTCTGAAATTTACCCTTTTTAGTCCTAAATGTACATTTAAGAAACACAAATGGTAAAGATGCAGGAAGATGTTACATTCACTGAGGAATATTAAATAAAATATGTATGAGCACTGCTATTTTGGACAATAAGCCAATACCACTTGACATAACTGTTCAAGTGCTTGAAATTATAGCAATTTATTTAACTAACATAGTTTAACACAGGCAGAACAGCAAAGTTTTCATTAGTTTCATAAAGGCCTAAGGCATTTTGGTGAAGTGAAACCAAAAATTATGACAGAAACAAAAGAAAACAAAGAAGCAAACAATACTTTTCCAAGATACTGACCTACCTATAAAACCTTATGCAAATAGTAACAATTTGAGCAGATATTCACCATCTTGGTCTCAATATTTTAACTGTTAGAAAACTCATTAATGAGGTTATCAAACACATCAGAAGATGCACATACATTGATGCATCTAACATGCCAGATTAAGACAATTTGCAAGAATCTGTACTAAAAAATGAGCCAACAATCTTTCTCATTGAACCAATAAGTTACAGGGCAGGAAAGGAAAGGAAAGGAAAGGAAAGGAAAGGAAAGGAAAGGAAAGGAAAGGAAAGGAAAGGAAAGGAAAGGAAAGGAAAGGAAAGGAAAGGAAAGGAAAGGAAAGGAAAGGAAAGGAAAGGAAAGGAAAGGAAAGGAAAGGAAAGGAAAGGAAAGGAAAGGAAAGGAAAGGAAAGGAAAGGAAAGGAAAGGAAAGGAAAGGAAAGGAAAGGAAAGGAAAGGAAAGGAAAGGAAAGGAAAGGAAAGGAAAGGAAAGGAAAGGAAAGGAAAGGAAAGGAAAGGAAAAGAAAGAGAAAGAAGAGGAAAGAGAAGAGAAGAGAAGAGAAGAGAAGAGAAGAGAAGAGAAGAGAAGAGAAGAGAAGAGAAGAGAAGAGAAGAGAAGAGAAGAGAAGAGAAGAGAAGAGAAGAGAAGAGAAGAGAAGAGAAGAGGAAAAAGAAAAGAGAGAGAAGAGAAGAGAAGAGAAGAGAAGAGAAGAGAAGAGAAGAGAAGAGAAGAGAAGAGAAGAGAAGAGAAGAGAAGAGAAGAGAAGAGAAGAGAAGAAAAGAAAAGAAAAGAAAAGAAAAGAAAAGAAAAGAAAAGAAAAGAAAAGAAAAGAAAAGAAAAGAAAAGAAAAGAAAAGAAAAGAAAAGAAAAGAAAAGAAAAGAAAAAGAAAAAAAAGAAAAGAGAAAAGAAAAAGATGATAACTAGCAAAAGGAGTTGTTTTCCATTACACTTGACCAATGAAAGGCTGAAGTAGGAGAAAAAGTTTTCCAATATTTAGGTCTGTAAATCACTAAATACCAGAAACTGATAACTTGGGCTTGTAAACACTTGCATCCTAGATGTAACAGAGCCACACAAACACAGACCTAGAAGGAACTGACAAGGTAAACTGACCTTACTTTCAGACTCCTGTATGTTCAGACAAACATGTAATACACGTTTATTCCAGTAGGACCTTTGGAAAATAATTTTTGGTCTCATCACTCAAAAAGTGCATTCCTGAAATGTTTAAAGTTACTTTAAAAAATATTAGACAATTTAAGTAAAAAAAAAAAAAAGAGGCTAATCCAGCAACTAATTAAAATGAGAGGCATTCTTCTGACTCATTGGTTAGTCACAGTACTCGAAGCAGTAAAAATAGTGTCTCATTAGTCTTTTAAATATTTATTCCTTATTCTACATGAAATTGATACTTAATCACTTTCCTAGTGTAGAGCAGGCACTTATTACACAGGGAAAACTTGGGAGAATGAAAAGTTTATAAAAACTCTGTCAATCTCTCACACATGTTAAGAATGATTCATTATAATGGGCCATGAACAGCAGGGTGACTCTGAATGGAAGCCCGTAATTAACTTTTCTTCATGTTTTATTGATAGCATTTTCTGTTTTCTGAGATCTGATCATACATCTTGAGCAATGTGCAAACCTATGGATCATGCTGTGCTTGGATATCCTGGCATTGGGGGATATATGCAAAACTAAATAGATTAGATGGAAAATGTACCACATCCCTTGTGATCTGTATATACATTTAAGTTCTCCCTTTTCTGCCACCTGTTTGATGTTGTTTCTCTCTCAAAGCACACTTCACATTGAATATGAAACATGGAAATCAAAGTTCTTTTTTACTGTCTTGGGAAAACATATATCAGTCATGGGTATGGTGATAACAGAATAGAAAAAAAAAAATGCATAGTGTCCCTTACAAGTGAACATATCTGTACTTTGAAATGCTACTGATCTTACACTTCTGAGCAAATTTGGAGTTGCAGACAATTTGCAGTTACAAACTTGAGGAGAGATTAATTGGTGTGGATGAACCTTCTGTTGTCCTGGAAGCAAGTCACTCATAAATTGGAAAAAAAATATGCGTGTGTGGTGTTTGTTTTTTTTTTTTTTTTATAATATGGATAATCTGGCAAAGCTAAAAACAAATTTACAAAATCTTTAAAAGACCAATGATTACTTAGGAACAGATGGTATGAAAGGCATTTGAAATCCCTCCTGTAAACTGTGTTCTACTTCATATAAATATAATCAGAAGCTCACAGACCAGGATCTTCCTCCAAATGGTTCTGACCCTATTCTTCACAACTGGTATCACATTCTTAATCAATCAAGTTTTTAGTTTTATTTTCAGAATGAAACAATGTCAGCAGGATTACCTATCAGAAGACGCTCTTGTCACATGATTTGGACAGTGGGAGATTTAAAAATGTTTTAAATCTCCTACTGTTTGCAAAAAAACATTCTTAGGAAAATTTTGAAGCTTCCATTCTGGCTATGGCTATTTTTTTTTCTAGTTGAAATAATTTGCTTTGATTTTTTGAATAAGTTCTACTTCTCAAACCTGCTCATTTTTTTCTACAACACATATGTATGCCTTTAATGCATCAACCTTAGAATCATAGGCTTCACTGAAAAAATTGCATTTTTTTTCTTTTGTCTTTTCTGACATCCTGTGGTACATCCATTTCATGTTTCTAAGCTTCAATAGCTTCCTTAACTATAAAGTCTCAGTCTGAGGATGTTCCTCTAGTGTGATGAATGAAGAGAATATTAACGAAAAAAAAAAAAAAAACATGCTACTATCACATAATTAAAGACTACATTATAATCAAGAAAGAGAAATTAGAAATTCAGAAGTACGAATATTTCTAAATTACCTAACTATTCAATGACCAAGTGAACAAACTTCATGCTATTGCTTCAACATTATTTTTCTGCCTGTGCACCTATTCAAATTCAGACTTGACTAATGATGGAAGAAGAGGAAGCAAATTGACAGACAGTGCTGTGTCATGGACAAATCTAAAATTCTGGCTATATGGAAGATCCTCAAACTGAGAAAATAAGTAATGGGTAATTGGAAGCTTTTTGTCAGAAACACAGGTCTTATTTTGGTTTCACTGACAAACCTAGAATATGGAAGTGTGGACTGAAAAAAATCTGTATATTGGCAGCCACAGGCATCCCAAAAAAAACCATGACTCATGTTTTAAAAACTCATAGACTGGTTTGACAGTCATAAAGTTTACAAAAATATTGACATATTTTCCCCTTGTCTAATACTTCTTCAGTTTTAATAGCACATTTAATTTGCATTTCCAAGCATTCTTCTGCCAATGTGACAGGTAGATTCTCACACAAGCTCTTGATTCCACAAGTTAAGATTTTGTGACAAAGTGCTGAAAAATGTGAGCCTTGCACTGAAATCCCAAGTTGGAAAGCATTGCTGCAGTCTTGCACGGGTTCCAAATCATTTTTCTTGATGTAGCACAATCATTAGGGAATTTTTGCTCTATTCTTTTCAATAAACAGTTCCCTAGTTTGACAATCTAAGCTGTTTACAATGACTTTTAATAGCTATCTATCAATAGCTCATCTTTTCAAGCAATTTAAAAGTCACACAGGCATATATGTCACTCAACTTGTATTACAATCATCTACTGTGAGTTATAAAGCACCGAAATTTTCTGTGAGACAAAACATCTGATACAATAAAGGCCTAATCTAGTTTGACTAAACTATCAACTTTATGCAATGACTAGACTTAGTGTGTACCTTGGAGAAGTAATGCCAGGTTTGTAAATGAAAAAAGTTCTGCATCTAAAATTATTCAAGTACCATAACTTTAACCTGTATCTTTAAAATTACTTTTAAAAAAACCCCAAACAAACAAACAAACAAAAAAATACTTATTTATTTTTATATTTCAGGAGAGTTACAGTGAGTGAGCACATTCCTCACATAGGCAACGTTAAACCAGATGTTAAAAGATAACTAATTCTCATCAGCTTAAGCGGACCTGAGGATTCCAAAACTCCTGCAGAAGTTTTACATAAAGATGATAAAATAGGACTTACTGTAAGGTTCTACTTTTGGTATCTCTCTTATATGAAAAAAAATGCTTCTATTTTTAGCCAAATGTAACAAGAACAGAGATGTGGCTCACTCTGGTCTGTAGTTGGAACTCAGAAAAATGCTGATAGGCTACTTTTCACTAAAAATTTAGAAAGCTGTATTTATAAAATTTTCTTAGCTGCCAACAAACAGAAAAAATTGTTATCCAGATTGTTCTCCTTGGAAATAAAAAACATTGAATAAAGTGAGTTCTCATTTGGCCAATGAAGGTATTTTTGGTTAAAGAAATGTTTCAAATGAGTCCAGCTCCTGAAGTGTTCAAAACAAAGTGTACAAAGTGTACAAAGTGTACAAACAACTCTTGAGTTGTGTTTCATCGTAAAAAATGAATGTGTCAAGGAAAACAGTTACTTGAACTGATCTCTCATGTGCATCCATTAAAATGCAAATAACCTTTCAAAATATACTTCTTTACACAACTTTTTCAACCTTCTGATACTCTTTCAGTCTTCCAGCATCCCATCACAGGAATGCTTTGAATTCCTTCTCCAACCTACAGCCTTTTTTTCTTCTATATAAAAGAAATGAGAGAGATGCTATAATCCATTCCAGTGCTACTTAGTTGATGCATTTGCCAATTAGTGTATGAACCATCCTCTGAGAGCAATATTTAGTTACTGCAGATATTTAGATGATACCATAAGATCCTATCCAAGCCTCAAATATTTTTAAAATTACTTAGGTAACATTTTTTTATTATTATTATTAGCTAACTCCCTCTGAAAAGCAAGGCCTCTAAATTAAAGAAATGTAGTGGATGAAATGTTATTTTTGCCACCATCAGCAAAAATATTTTCCTCTATGAGGTTGTGTCAAATAAAAAGCTTAGTAGGCCACTAATGGCCATGACCTGTGGCAGCCTTGTTGTACTGTGTAACTGAAATATTTCCTTTTCTAAATCTCCAGGCATGCCAATGAGAATGCTAGGTCAGCATACACAGTAAACAAATCACCAATCACCCAACAACTACTGTACCATTTGCCTCCAGAATGAAAGATCTCTTCCCTAGCTTAAACTTTTGTACCTTGAATTTGACCCTGTCTGAGCTTTTGTTATGTTAACAAATGATTTTTATGGTAAAACTCTGAATCTACATATAGGACTGGTGAGGGAAACACATCAATAAAGAATTACTTAAGCAATTCAGGTTGCTTGACCCAAGCATACAAGCTCTCCAAATTTATTTCCTTCTCACCCTTCTGTATTGTCACTGCAGCTTTAATTTCTCCCTTCTCCTCCATGAATCCATTTATACTGGTTGCATCAGTGCTCTTGGCAATTTATTTCATATTTCCAGCATTCTTTGCATGAAATAGCTCTGCTGGAATTCCTGTTTACTTGTAATTTCAGTTTGTTTCTGCTGTGTTTTGTTTTGGTTTGGTTTGGTTTTTTTCAAACAGCAGGTTACAGTTAATTAAAATTAATCTGAAAACAGATACATTCAGTATAGGAAATATTTGTAAATTGTTTTTGTAAATTGTCTTTTTTTTTTCTTCAGCAATGTTTTGAAACTGTATGTTGTTAATAAAGTTGCACAAATAATTACCCTAAATCTCATATTCAGGTAATTATGAAAATAAAATTAACATCTCTTATTACAAATGCATAACGCCAAGTCATAATATGCAGGTTAGGGGTTAACAAAAGCAAATTGGACATGGTACATAAACACAGAATAAATTATTGAATGGTGTTATAATTACATTCCAACCATTATGTTAATTATAATTTATATCAATTCAATAATTAAAGAAAACAAGCTCTTCCTTTGGTTTCCTATTCAGATTCTTCTGTGTACTAATTTATTCTATGTCAGATAGGGTGGCACTGGACCATAAATCTGACACAAGTGAACGGTGACAGTATTTTAAATATGTAGTAGAAAGCTTAATCTATATGCTAGATTGGAAAGAAATGTTTTGTTAATTAAATTGGGTCAAAAGTAAACAAGATTGGGTTAAACAGGGCATAGAAAATCCACTTGTTGACTGTCCAAATAATTAAATTAAACATTTATTGCCTTATAGATACTGATCTAAGGTGTTACTTTAAAACGTCTTTATTGCAAAATTAAATAGATTGTTTAAAAATTAGATAGATTGTTTAAGGAAAATCCTAGCAAAAGACAGAAAATCTGATCAGATGTATATATGGCTGAAGCTAACTTTTAGAAATATTTTATGCATTTCCTTTTAATAAACACAATATAATCTGTATCTCTTATATACAAAGACAGAGATTTTTGAGAATAGTTTGGATACTGACATACATGCAGACATATTCTGATGTGCTGACAGTGAGTATGAAGATGTTTTACCAGGACATCACTTGAACAGTCTTCTCAACCCCCTCACTTAGAAGGTTAATCCTAATATATGACCTATATTCATTCTGCAGATAAAGTCAATTATCCTTTGTTTTCTGAAGAATGGAAGTATTGTAAATGTCTTCATTATAATCCTCTTTTCACTAGGATGGAAAAGGGATAAGAGAGGCAAAGTTTGTATGGAGAGGTAATCTCTTTTTAGACTGACACAGTAGAAAAAAAGACTAGGGGCACTATGTCTCTTTATCAGGTCTGAGAAGAAACAGAAATATCTAGATCTAGTAGAGAATGGACAGTCATGTTCTTTTTGCTTCCTTCAGAAATTTCTACTTTATCTAGAACTTTCTTTAAGTGTGGCAGTAAAACTTTGTAGAGTACTTCGATCCAGCCAAATCAACACTGAGGAAGCTGAATAAATAGGAATTATCTCCCATATCTTTGTATTTGTCTCCATTATTAGCACGTTCTAACTCATCTTTCACAACAGCGGCACATTGGCAACTTATACTTAATTTCTATTTTAATACTTCTCTCTGTACTGCCTTCACTTACTCAGACACAGTTTCACTTCTAATTTCTTATCTGGAACTCTGAACTCATCTTCAGTTATATTTTCCAAATAATCAAAGTCGCTCAGAGTTGTGATCCTATTCTTCAACGTGCTTTCAGGTTCTCTCAGTTAAATGTCATCCACAGATTTTATAAGTGTACAGGAACACATGCTGTGTCTTTTATAGCTGTAATTAAAAAATGTTGGCCAGAATGAAATCAACAACATGGACCTACCTGATACATGCTGTAGGATCACTTGTTAGTATATAGAGCAAGCTTTTTCAAACATGTATTTTATAATTATTTCATCTCTATTTGCAATTCCTTAACAAGATCTGGTAAGCAGTCCATTCAATTTCTACGGGGTTTGTTTGTTTGTTTGTTTCCTTAGTATTTTCCATTAAATCTCAAGAACAGTGTTTATTACTCTGTGAAATGTTTTCTTGGATGTTAAAGGTCCACAGGGCAAAAAATTTGTCCATCACTGATCTCAGCCACTGGTGACCCATGTAGGATTCATACACAAGATACATTCCGATACAGCTCTTTTCAGAGCCCTTTCCTGTGAATCCCACATGAAAGGACACAGACAACTAACTAAACAGATCAGGAGAAACTACTGGACATGACATAAATAACTGCTGAATATAACAAAGTGAGAAGCTGGCAAGAGTTGCAGATAGAGACATGAGGAATCTAATTACACAGGTGTTTAAGGCAGGAGGGAAGTTCACAGGTAACTAAAGGGCAGTATCAGGGACATTTTCAGGGCATGGAGTCTTGAAAGGCCAGAATTACCTCTATAATTACCTCTGTTCTTACCCTTGAAGAATCTCACAACATATTCCTGTGGTACATGGCTGCAAATAAAATTCAAGTAGAGTTTTCATCAACAAAAAAGACTCATACCTCAACAATGCTGCTTATTTCAGTCATCTGCATATCACAGTAATCAGTGGAGGTATAGACATCTGTATGACAATAATAATTTTCCTGTGGACAAATGGTTATTTAATAGCAGGACGGGGACTGAATGGGTCAAGCTGTGGTGAAGCTGAATATAGCATCAAAATCGAACTAAAATGGTTAAGGGTCATCCTTGCTCATAATCTGACAAAGTTTACTGTCAATGGCTCCAGCAATACTTTCTCTGTGTGGTTTGAACACCCTGTGCAGACTGAGCAAGACATTTTCTATGACTGAAGTTCAGTGTAGGAAAGTGATGTTCCAGTTCCAAATTGCCCTGGACAATGCTAATGGAACTAGAGCACACAGAGCACAAACACCAAAACTCATTTTCTATGCATGATGCATTTCACTTTGATTGTATTCCAATACTGCAATGATGCACATTAAGAGATTTTTCAATTTTACAGCAAAACTCCCCAGCAGTACGGAATGTTATGCTACTTACCTGCCTGCTACAGCAGCTATACGGATAAGCAAAGGAACGGTTTTGAATTTAATCTTATTTTAATTATCCATAAGCTATTTGACTTAATAATTAACACCGCAACAAGCATAAAAATGTTAAATTTTGCAAGTACTCTACATTTATTTTGTGTATAGATGACAAATGTGTAGACTGCAGCTGATTTGGCTTTTTTTTTTTTAATTTGTGTTTATTTTTCACTAGCAGAAAAACCTGCAGTAAGGAAGATGTACCTTTCTTCAAGAAGGAGGATACAGAAGACTGCAGTCCAATCAGCCTCACCTTAATCCCTGGGAAGGTGAAGGGGCAGCTAACCCTGGAAACCACTTCCAGGCACATGAAAGACAAGAAAGTCATCAGGAGTAGTCAGCATAGCCTCATCAAAGGGAAGTCATGCTTTACCAACTTGATAAACCTCTACAGTGAAACAACTGGCTTGGTAGATGAGGGGAGAGTAGTGGATATTGTCTACCTGGACTTCAGTAAGGCCTTTGACACTGTCCCCCATAAGATCCTCATAGACAAGCTCTGGATGTATACACTGAATGAGGAGAGAGGTGGATTGAAAACTGGCTAAATGGTCAGGCCCAGAGGGTGGTGGTCAGTGAAACAAAGCCTAGTTGGAGGCCAGTAACTAGAGGTGTACCCCAGGGGTGAATACTGGGTCCAATCTTCTTTATATTAATTGATTACTGAAAAAAAACCTAAATCATTCATTAGTTACTCATCTCCATGCCCTGTAGAAATAAAATACTAGAATTATATTTATATCATTAGGTGTATAGTTTAAGAACTTTCTCAAGTAATTTTTAGCACCTTTGTAAGAAAGATGACATTCTGTTTGCCTAAATCACTGGGGTATTTCTTTATATACCTCAACAGCATTTATATCAAATGAAGGATAAAACTGAGCCAACACAAAATACTTTAATCTGATTCAATCATTAGAGACTCAAAAAATATTCCAGATTCTTGATGGTATTCCAATATCAAATACTGCACAGTATAAAACATACATAAAGGAGGTGTCTTTATGTTACTCTTTTTCTGAATTTGGGTCACTGAGTACCTGTCACTCTTTGCATTTTCTTTGAAACTTTCTCCTTCCTTAGAAACTCAAGTGTCTTGACAGTCTCTACATTTTCATTTTTCTGAATTATTTCACCAAAAATAAGGATCTTAATTCATTTGCCTAGAAAATGTGTCTGTAGCACTATTTTCCTTCAGTTAATCAGTATCCTGGTGTACTATTTGTCCTGTGCTGATAGCTCAGAATTCTGGTCTTCCACATGTCTTCTATTATATGCCACTCCTATACCTGACTCAGATAACTTAATGCATCTCAGATGGTAGGAGTTGCTTTTATTTAGCCCACTGAATCAACTCCAAGGCATAACCTCCTTTATCTTTCTGAATTATTTAATTCTTACATAATTTTGGACAGACTGGACCTAACATTCAAGATTCACTGGCCAAAAAAAAAAAAATAAATAATGTTTCTATTTGAGGATGTCTCATCACTGATTTCTATTCTAATTTGAAGATGTTTCCCAAGCAGAATGCAAGTTGGCCTCCAGGAAATTAAGCCTCTTTATCAATAACTTTGCAGCACAGTTCAGGATTGTAATTTTGTAATTCAATAAAAGCAGTTGAAAGAATCGGCATTCAATCTCTTCGTTTAAGAACATATTGTTTTGGTTTGCTCAGCTGAATGCAATTGTAGCACAAGTCCTTGTCTGACAAGATAACACATACTACATTGCAGTTCCATTACAATCTCAGTATTTTCTTCTTGTCTATTAGTATCAAAATCTTAGGACAAATGTCATCAATCTTCTGTATAAGCTTTTGAAAAACATTGACCACTTTGTGTAAACATGGAGAATATTGATATTGTCTAGACTTACATCAAACTCTCTTCCAATTAAAGAATCTGGAATAAATGAAAACATCTTCTCTTAACCATCTCATATTTCAGTTTGTACAAAAAGGCTGTAAATAAGTGAAATAAAGTATATTGTCACTGTCAATAATGAAGCCATTAGAAAAATCAAACCAAGTGGAACAAGAAAACAACTTGTTTCCCATACTATGGCACAGGACTTAAAATGTCATTCCTGAGATGCCTCAGAACTGCTAATATTAAAGGAAGTCATATTTCAGTTTCTGTTGTAGAAAATGAAACAGAAAACTGAATAATACAGGGAAAGATAATTCAGCATTTGCTACAATATGTTTATTTTCCAAATTGACCATCCTTTATTTTGTTTCAACACTTTGATATACAGTCATATTTATATTTTATATTATTTATTTGACCACTGCTGCCTTAAAAGGAACGGCATAGGATTAAATGCTGAATGACTAGACCCCAGATAAACACAGAAATCCAGGAGATTATTTTTTTTTTACATTTTCACTAGTGTAAGTGTCTAATAATGATCTAGTCTCACATTTTTAACAGCAATTATGTTTTAGATGCCAGCTGAAAAAAGCCTTCCTAAATTATCTTTGTTCCCAGGTGGCCTTTGCTGGCATTTGAAGTCTGAGCTGGCTACACAGGAAACTCATGCACCTATCTTTGGGGCCCGAATTTACTTAGACTTAATCCTGATGCAGATTAATCCAGATTTTTTTCCTTAGAGCAGTTCAAAATGTGGCAGAGAGGAAAACATGCTCCTGATCTTTTGATTGCACTGAAAATAGTTGCCTTTTCAATTTACTCATGTAACATTCCTGAGTTCTTTCCTCCTGTAGAGCCTCTGACAGGAAAAGACCACAAAGTAGATAACAGATATCCTCTGACCTCCTCTGTCCACTCCTTCCATCATAATAGCACAGATGTGCCAATTACTGTTACTAAATACAGAAGATACCCAAAGCACATAAAAACCTTTAACCAAGGTCTGACTTCTGAATTGGCTCTGAGGTAGAAGAGAAACTTTAAATACTGAGGCTGGAAAACTGTGTCACTCCTGGACCACAGTGTAGGAGTGAGATGACAGAGGACTGAATCTTCTGTAAGAACATGCTAACATAGGGATAGCACTGAGCAGATCTGATTGTCCTTTCTGCTTCATGATTCCCATCTATATTATCAGAACAAATAAAGTTCTTTCATGAGTGTGCCCTGGCAAGACCATTATCAAAGATTGTAGGAAGAAGGGAGATACCAAAACAATGTTATGTTTAACTTGTTTTCTCCCCCTCTTTTTGTACCTCACTTCAGCTGTTTACTAAACTTTAGGCTAGAGTTCTTTCCCAAAGCATTGGTACAGAGAAGTACTTTCCAGTGCTAAACTATATGGCTTTATATGAGAAATTACCATATAAAGAAGATATTAATGAAGATGACAAATGCTCCCAGCTGATTTTCAAAGAACTTTACACAGTTTCACAGCTAAAAAAGGGGGAAAACATGAGTAATATTTTAGACATGATGAATTGCATTCAAGTTATTACATGGTAAAGCTTAAGTTGTAAAACAAATTGACTTAGATAGCCTTTTGTTGTTGTTGTTAACCTGAATCATATCAGCATGGTCCCATAATGAGTTGCATTAGTACAACTAAATTGCTAGAAAATGAACAGACTAGTTTGGACAGGAATGTCCCAAGCAAGTGTCACACGTGCAACCTATGATTGTCATAATTACAGTGTGAATAAACAGGTATTCTTATTAAAACATTTCTTTTTTGTTTGTTAGTATATCTATGTAAGGATATTCCAACATATTCTCATATATTTTAACATACAAATATAAATATCTTCCCTTGTGTTTTTCCTTCAGAAATAACTTTATAATCTGTGGAACAAAATTATGATATGTTAAATGTGTTCTATGGATTTCCCATTGGCATGGGGACATTATTTATTATTGATAACCCTAGTTCTTGTCCCAAAATAATCCTGAATTTATCTGCCATTGCAATCTCTGTAGTTATTAACGCACCAGTTTTTGGAGGTAATAGTTGATTAGCCATTGGTTGCTATTTTAAATGGATATGTGTAGTATAGTGCCAGTATGTAGCTGCCACAGCCAACATTGCCTGCCACTCTTTTGCCACTGAGTTCACCACATCATTTAAATACTTCTTTAAAATACACTTTTTTGAGTTTCTGTTGACATCTGTATTTATAAAGTGAGTGAGCGTAACCTACAGACACTGACATTAAATAAAATACGAGGTTTCAGAGAAAGTACATTCAATTATAACTGTACACTAAATGTCTCAGGCAAAAACTTGCATTGTTTATACTATTATACAGTTGCGTAAAGACAGAATTAAAATACAGATCTTCTTCTTATCTTTGGGCCAACACACGTGCTGTAACATAAAGTACATTGGCTACATTATTCTGCAGTAATATAGTTTTATTTTTAGTACATGATATCTCAGCATTGCAATTATTCCATTTTGGTACATAGTCAAAACACTATGAGAAACACAAGTTAAATCTTAGTGCTGAATGCCCTGGTAATTTCTTCTTTCATCACCTAAATATTGCAGAACTGTTGGAATCAAGGCTTATAGGACTTGAAATTATTTTGATGGGATTTTAAATCATGTATTTATACAAAAAGAATAAAAAATAGTCTTTCTTAAAATGGAGCAAATTTGTGAAGAAAAATGACAGTAAAATGCCTTAAAAGTTATTATCTATGCATTTCCTTTGGTTTGTGGAGTACAATATTAACCAGGGTGACCCCTTTCATGTGTTACTTCATCATTAACAGCTGAATTAAAATATACCTTATTCATTTTCCTCTTTGAGAAACTGTGAAACACAGTGAGTGTAACGCATTTGGGACATTTTTCGCTAGGGCACTTATTGCTTGATGAAATTATATGTTAACCCTTCATAAGAAGTGGTTTATATAATATATTAAGTCTGACAGGATTAGCCACCAAAAAATAGTTTCATTAGTTACTTTATTTAATTGCATGCAAGTTAAATCATTCCTTGCAGAAATACATTGGCATAAGAAACATGTTTTTTCATTTTTCACTAAAGGCAAAATAATTCCTATTGGTGGCTGGAAGCACAAGAGAGAGAGAGAGGGGAGCAGAGGACAAAGAAAACCTCTCTTGGGAACCTTAGTTTGATGTATTGGCTGTGTCCAAACTAAGAAATAGGTATGTTCATGTTTCACAGTCCTTGTCCTCTCATGCAGGTAGAATCTCTTGTGGAGTGCATTGCAGATCCATTCCTCTGTACACAAACACATTTCTTTTCAGAAGAAACAGAATTCAGAAGGAAAGGATGAAGCATATTGAGACTTGAGAGCTGGAAATCACTCTCTGATCACCCAGTTCAGACATTTCTGCTAAATCACAGAATCATAGAATCACAGAATACTTCGGGTTGGAAGGGACCTTTAAAGGTCATCTAGTCCAACCCCCCCTGCAATGAGCAGGGACATCTTCAACTAGATCAAGTTGCTCAGTGCTCCGTCCAGCCTGGTCTTGAATGTTTCCAGGTCTGGGGCATCTACCACCTCTCTGGGCAACCCGTTCCAGTGTTTCACTGCTTTCATTGTAAAAAATTTCTTCCTCATGTTTAGCCTGAATCTCCCCTCCTTTAGTTTGAAACCATTAGCCCTTATTCTGTCACAAAAGGGCCTGCTAAAAAGTCTGTCCCCATGAAATACTGGGAGGCCACAATAAGGTGTCACCAGAGCCTCCTCTTCTCAAGGCTGAACAACCTCAACTCTCAGCCTTTTCTCATAGGAAAGGTGTTCCAGTCCTCTGATCATTTTTGTGGTCCTCCTCTGGACCCTCTACAACAGGTCCATGTATTTCCTGTACTGAGGGCTCCAGAGCTGGACACAGTACTCCAGGTAGGATCTCAACAGAGCAGAGGGGCAGAATCACCTCCCTTGACCTACTGGCCCCATTTCTTTTTGATGCAGCCCAGGATACAGTTGGCCTTCTGAGCTGCCATTGCATATTGCTGGCTCATGTCCAGTCTTTCATCCACTAGTACTCCCAAGTCTTTCTCCCTAGGGCTGCTTACTTTCTTCAAACATTACAACTATTATGCTTTTATAAGTTATTAGTGTTATGAGAGATGCCATTATAAAACAGAACAATGTGTGATGGTAACTGTGCCATTAAGGTCTCTAGTGGGACATTAATTATTGATCTTGGCCTCAAAAATACCAGAATGTTGTATTAGAGCTGCAATGAACTGTTCACCTTACATGCATTCAACTGAACTATGTCATTCAAAGGTGACAAGGTTTAGCTCTGCTACTATATTCAGAGCACTCTGAAGACTGCAATAGAATTGCAAACACAGCCAAACGTGCCTAATAGAAATGGGATACTTGGCATAAATAACCTGGACAGGACAGGACAGGACAAGACAGGACAAGACATTTTTTAACTCATTCTCAGTTTCTTATTCCCTGTTCTTCTCTCTTTTCTGAGTTCCCTTGTTTCTTGCAACCATGCTTTTAGTAATAAGAGTCTGGCAGAGGGTTTATCACTCTTCTTGAGTGGCTCTGCAGGCAGTTCTGTTGATATCATTCAAGGATGAAAGAGCCTTGCAGGTAAACTCCCAGATTTATTATACAAGGCAGTAGCCCTCCCAGGTATGTGTTCCACCACAAGTAAATAGAGGTCTCCCTGCTGAGGTAAGTACATGTATGGCAGAACACTGCTCAAAATCAATCACTGGTAGAAAGTAAGGCCTCTTCCTGCCACAATGACACCAGCAAAGTCTCTTTCCTTGGTTTTGCAGGATTTTTGAAGTTTCCTTCATTAATTTGAGCTACTGAAGAGTTACAATCCTGCTGGTGTGTTGTTATATCATGTGGTGTCACACAGCACAGTCACTCTCCTCTAGCCCCTGCTATTAATAAGCATATGCCTTACTCTTAGCATTAGTGACTGACACATGGTAGGACTAGAAAAATGCTTGAAGTAGATATCTTTTAATTACCTGTGATTATAACTAATTTTTCTTAAACCTTTTTCTTCTGTCCCTCTCATTTCTAACAGATTCCTGATCAACTTGTCTCTTACAGAAAGCACAGAACATTCAATTCTGTCTCATATTAAGTTTGTGCTGACTTCAAGGGGGCATCTTTCCACTTCAGGCCATTCTTGAAGCTAACAGACTATAGACTGTACTTTACACATTCATGGAAGTGTGGAGTAGAAAGGTTATTTTTGAAACAACACTTTTTTTACTGTAATTGCCTTTTGTCTGTCATTTTTCCCCTTGCTGATGGCCATTAAAAGAGGACTGACTGACTGACGCGATAATGTTGGTCAAACCTAGACCTATAGATGACAGCTTGAGCCTGAGAAGGTGAGGAATCAGTCCATGGGTCTGGCAGATTAATTCTCTTAAAGTTAGCATCCTCAAATTACAAACGCTCTGTCTTAAGACAGTGCTACTGCTGCAGAGTATGGAAGGTTTTCAGACAAACTGCAACAACCCACAGTAGCAGAGAATCTAATTCTGATAACATGCCAGGATGAAAATACCTAGATTAGACTGAGATATCCTGAGGGAAATTAAATCACAGTTATATTAGTCTATAAAAAGGTAATCCTTATCCCTAAAAAGAATTGCCAGCTCTATGTTACCTGCATAACCAGGGTCAAAGGTTCAGGTTCCATTGTGGTTTGTTGTTTGGGTTCTGGGGGGTTTTTGTTTGGTTAGTTTGGTTTGGTTTGTTTTTTTCTTTCAGTATCATCATGTTTGCTGAGCAAGGATTAGATAAATTATTGTTGCAGATACTCTCCAAGAAAGCAAGAAATGAACACAGGGAAGCAATGCAAGATCTGAATTCTGAACTATATGAATAAACTATGTAAGGTATCAGCTATAGATTGTGAGCTATCTGAATCAACTGCATCATAGCAGAATGGATGTACTTCTTAGTTGACACTGGGGTGTTCCATCAAGGTAGCTATGTTGTGAAGAACTCTTAAGTATATAAAATCACACTGCCAGACAGATACAAGTTGACAAAAATCTCTATAATGGATACAGCTACACCAGCAAACCAGTTTTTTCTCAGCTTAGCCTATGACCTGACAAAGGTAACATGGCTTTATGAACAAAGCTCTCCTTTGCCACATATCAAGTATCTCAGCTGGGGAGCTCTGTCAACATGCACAAACACAGTATAGTGTGAGCAAAATCTGAGATAGAGATAGAGTTGGTTAAACAGCTTACTAACAACCACACAGAGGTCACACATGGAGAGAACTGGAAAAAAAAAAAAAAAAAAAAAAAAAATCCAGAATTCATCAGGAAAGGAAACTGGAAACATAGAAGACTAAGAGGGACTTTCCAGCTACTCTAAAACTTGTCCCATATTTAATTTCATGATCTCTGGTATCATCCACAGCACACACAATTGGACGATGAAGGAAAACAAGATAAGCTTGCTATTACTTTCTTTCTAGATTCTGATGTTACAACTCTGTGAAATAACATGATGACTTGAATGTAGAGAGTTTCACTGATTGTTTCAAAATTCAAGGTATTCAGCAGCTACCACACAGAAATGATATCAGAATTCATTTGCAAGGATTTAATCTCCCATCTGTAAACTGACAGTTAAATCCAGCTCAAGCTGAAAGCAGCCAACAGCCATCTGATGATGGTTCAATGCACTGTGTAAAATTACTTTAATTCAGTGTTGGAGAGTAACCAAATAAAATATGCATCTTCCCCAACCCAATGAGTGACACTTTCACTGGTGGTGTCACCACTGAATCTTGTGTCATCTTAGACAGCTCCTCCAGCAATTGGCCTTTTGCCTAGTGAAACTGGTAGGCATCAAAGTTATAACCACTCAACTATGTCCCCATTACTCCCTGCAGTTTTAGCCATACAGAGCATCACTACCTTTATTAAAGCTCTGTAGAAATTTAAGCCTTGCCCACATGGAGTGTGTTAAGTGGACAAGAATCATTTTGTATTTTAAGTCCAGTCTAACACACCCAGTTCCCAGCCAAATTCCATGGGGAACAGCTGTTCAAATGTGGATGATGCATTTTAAAAGAAGCATATTTAATTACCAGGCAGCCTGCCATACATTGAACAAATTTCCACTCCTGTACTTGTTCCCCCTGGCTGTGCTCAGAAACTGGGAGTTGTACTATCAAACCACTGTAACTAACAGAAAATAAGCAAATCCTGTGTTTCTACAAGCCTAACAAAATCCCTGAGAATTCCTTTATTTTACCAGAGTTCAGTGCTTAGAATAAATCACAGCTAACATTTCAGAGTTTCCACATAATTGCCAGAAACAAGGTTTAAAAAAACAGTTCAGCATAAACTTGAACATGTAGCTACCTATGCACATAGTAGCCTAATCTTTACTAATGACCTAGTAATACAAGAAAAGGGGAAGGGAAGGGAAGGGAAGGGAAGGGAAGGGAAGGGAAGGGAAGGGAAGGGAAGGGAAGGGAAGGGAAGGGAAGGGAAGGGAAGGGAAGGGGAAGGGGAAGGGGAAGGGGAAGGGAAGGGGAAGGGGAAGGGGAAGGGGAAGGGGAAGGGGAAGGGGAAGGGGAAGGGGAAGGGGAAGGGGAAGGGGAAGGGGAAGGGGAAGGGGAAGGGGAAGGGGAAGGGGAAGGGGAAGGGGAAGGGGAAGGGGAAGGGGAAGGGGAAGGGGAAGGGAAGGGAAGGGAAGGGAAGGGAAGGGAAGGGAAGGGAAGGGAAGGGAAGGGGAAGGAGAAGGGGAAGGAGAAGGGGAAGGAAGTAGGACTTCACTACCTCATATCCTCTAGTGGCATCTGAACCAGTATTAACTATAATAAATGTCAAAAGTACATTTTTCAATCCAGCATGCAGGTGGAAGCAATAATGCCAACTTCTCTGCCTTCATAGTGAGTGCCATGTAAGTTTACCAAAGTATAAATCAGAGGGCCATAGGACCATGTCCCTCAAAAAATTCTGATCTAAAAGTCTTTAAAAAAATAATGGTCCCAAATAACTCCAAAATGAAAAGGTTTATTCTTATACTAATGCTTTAACCCTGCTATATAATATTTCCTAAGCTTCTAATGTAGTTTAAAAACAATCTTATTCCCCCTGGATTTAATCTACTTCCAAGCAAGTGGTATTTACTGTCATCAAGACATATTTATTTGATGTTTTACTAGAATTTAAAAGGTAAACACTATCTGAAAACCACTATTGTTGTTTTTGTTCTCTAGGATATAGTAATTTATAGGCTTCTTTAGATTTTGAATTCTGGAGTCGTAGTGGCCTCTATTGTTGTTTTATCAGAATAGCATGTATCGCAAGTGTAGTAAATAAACTACTTTTATACATTTTTCATTCTTCGAAAATACATGACAGTAGTTCTTGTAAATTGACCTATCACCCTGGCTCCAACTTACAGACAAACTTTCAAAGACATTAGTGTGATAATTACAACCTCATGCATCCACCTAACACCAGATCAGTCACAGACATGCTAAGCTTTGTTGTCAAGAGAAACCGAGTTCTGCTTTGAAAACTACAATGTGCTGAGAATATCAGGAAAGTCACAAAAACTAAAAGCAGTTTTTTCTTCTTGATAATCCAATGATTGCTTGTGTGAAGATGAAAGATGGAATTGCATGCAACTTTAGCCATCAACAAATGTTGATTAGATCTTAGCTTTTATTTTAGGCTTTTCCAGTGCTATAAAGACCTCCCTTAATAGAAAAATTGATACTTTTTTTTTCCAAAATACAGTTTAACCAAACTTAAAATATACAGTATGAATCTACTTTTAAGACTATGTCTCTCTCTGTCCACTGACTCTTCAAGAATCCCAGACAGTTCCTTTAGATTATATATCTAGTTTTCAGATTAATAGTTAGGTGAAATGAATGTTGCCCTAACAGATTAAATTTGAGGCCAATTTACAGAAAAACAACAAAATAATTACTCATAAAAATGCCCAAATGCAATTTATGTCTACACTTTATATACCAGAATGAGTTTTTAATGATAGAAAATTCAAGTAGTGTCTAATTATAATCAGGTTTTGCCCAACACTATCAGGCAAGAATTAAACTGATGCACTGAATTTCAGTTCCGTAAAGTATTGAAATCTGCTATTAAATATGCTCTTGAGAATAGACTAAAACTCAACTCCCTTGTTCCTTTTCCCCTCAGGAACCATGACTATTCCTCCTAATTCTCACTAATACAAAGTGATTTGTATTTCTTGTGATTAACATCACATGGCAAAGTTGTTTTCTTTCCCTATTTTTGAGCCAAAAGTATTCCCCATTATTCTACTGTTGAATCTATGAAAAATGACGCAGCCTTTTACACAAAAGTATGGGACTAGATGTTTAAGATTTCATTCCTTGTAACATCAACTGTTACTAGTATTCAGAGAGAAAGAGGGAAATGAATATTAAATAATATAATAAATAAAGATCTTAGTAATTATATCATATCTGCAGTAAAGTGTGCATATATTTGTTGATTGACATTGGGGGGCGTGGGAAGAAAAAAGAATTTGTTGATATTGTAAGCTTTAAGAACTAGTACA
The DNA here is from genome assembly GCF_964273445.1 of Streptopelia decaocto. NCBI lineage: Eukaryota > Metazoa > Chordata > Aves > Columbiformes > Columbidae > Streptopelia > Streptopelia decaocto. Next base: position 80,096,347 of record NC_138656.1, on the reverse strand, counting down.
ATGGGCTTTTTTCGTCAATAGCCAAGGATGTGATGAATGAATCTTGCATACCATGGACATACAACCTAGAAAGGAGACAAGCCTAGCACATAGTAATCGAAGATGTTATGAGATGACTGTTCTCATATTTCAGTGCCTTTGCAGCAAATGGGTATGGTACACGCATTGCAAATGTGCAACTTGATTCATGATCTGAGCAGATCACTCTGTCCATCTCATTTTTTATGTGGCTGCAAAGCTGTCAATTTTTTGTTAAATGTGATTGTGAACTTTTACAGTTGCTACTTCCTTGACATCACTTCATCAGCAAAAAAAATAGTAACAATCAGCCAGCAGGTAGAAAGAGAACAAAACAGACATACATTTATGAAGTACTTCCTTTTGAGAGATGTTTGTTCCCTTTCAAGTATCAGTGAAGTAAAAATTAAAGTAGCTCTTAATGGTAAGACTAAATGCAAGAGCAAGTCAGCAGTAGTGCTTTGTATATGTCAGGGTATATGTCTGCCTCCAGTCAGCACCTTGTAACTTATCCTGAAAAAAGGTTGATATTAGGCAGGTAGTTAGATAATTCAGAAGAAATGGTTAAGTTACTAAACAATTAGCATTACTGAAATAAGCACTGGGGCTATCTCCTAAAAGTTACTTTTTCCTTTTCAGATTTAGCAGATGTGACAGAACCATAGAACAACCTAAGCAGAAAGAGACCTCAAAAGATCATCTGATCCAACCTTTTGTGGGGAAGGGAACATAGATGAGATTATCTATCACCCTGTCCAATTATATATTGAAAACTTCCAACGATGGAGACTCTACCACATCCCTGGGGAATTTTTTGCATTGAATTATTGTTTTAATCGTAAAATTTCCTTTCTCATATCACAATGAAACCTCTCCCAGTATAACTTATATCCATTGTCCCATGTCTTCTTCATGTGGCTCCCTGTGAAAAGAAAGCCTCCATCTTCCATCCTTAGGAGAGGTACCTGAGGACTGGAAGAAAGCAAATGTCACTCCAGTCTTCAAAAAGGGCAAGAAGGATGATTGAGGAAACTACAGGCCAGTCAGCTCCAATTCCTGTAAAGGTGATGGAACAACTCATTCTGGACATCATCTCTAAGCATGTGGAGGAAAAGAGGGTTATCAGGAGTAGTCAGTTCACCAGGAGGAAATAATGTTTGACCAACCTGATAGCTTTCTATGATGGCATGACTCACTGGGTAGACAAGGGGAGAGCAATGGTACTTGTCTACTTTGACTTCAGCAAGGCTTTTGACACTGTCTCTCGGAACATCCTGGATTGAGAACAGGCTGGATGGCAGAGCTCAGAGGGCTATGATCAATGTTGCAGAGTCTGTTTGGAGGCCTGTAGTTAGTGGGGTTCCTCAGGAGTCAGTACTAGGTCCAGTCGTGTTCAATCTGTTCATCAATGACCTGTATGAACAGACTGAGTGACTGAGTGTACTCTCAGCAAGTCTGCTGATGATACCAAAGTGGAAGGAAGGGTTGATACACCAGAAGGCTATGCTGCCATTCAGCAAGATCTGAACAGGCTGGAGGACTGGGCAGAGAAGAAACTGATGAAAATCAGCATGTGCAAGTGTAGGGTCCTGAACCTGGAGAGGAATAACTCCAGGCACCATTACAGGTTAGGGGTTGACCTGCTGGAAAGCAGCACTGTATGAGTCAACAATGTGCCTGTGTGGCCAAGAAGGCCAACAGTATCCTGAGGTGCATTAGGAAAAGTATAACCAGCAGGTAGAAGGAGGCTATCCTCCCCCTCCACTCTGCCCTGGTTAGGCCACATTTGGAGTACTGTGTCCAGCTCTGGCCTCTCCAGTTAAAGAAGGACAAGGAATTACTGGAGGGAGTCCAGCAGCAGGCTACAAAGATGATTAGGGATCTGGAACATCTTTCTTATGAGGAAAGAGAGCTGTGTCTGTTCAGCCTGGAGAGAGAAGGCTGAGAGGGGATCTCATCAGTGGTTATAAATATCTCAAAGGTGAATGTCAGGAGGATGGGACCAAACTCTTTTCAGTGGTGCCCAATGATAGGATGAGTGGCAATGGGCACAGACTGAAGCACAGGTGGTTCCATCTGAATATGAGGATAAATTTATTTACTTCGAGGGTGCCAGAATATTGGAACAGGCTGCCCAGAGAGGTTGTGGAGTCCCCTTCTCTGGAGACATTCAAAACCTGCCTGGATGCATTCCTATGTGATCTGCTTTAGGGGAATCTGCTTTAGCAGATGGGTTGGACTAGATGGTCTCCAGAGGTCCCTCCCAACCCCAAAAATTCTGTGATCCTCCTTGCAGTCACCCTTTAAGTACTGGAACACTGTGATGAGGTCCCTCCTAAGCCTTCTCCAGGGAAAAGTGACGTAATGTCTTTAGTCTGTCCTCATAGAACAGGTTCTCCAGCCCTTTGATCATCTTCGTGGCCCTCCCCGGTTTCTCTCTGTCTTTCTTGAATTGTGGGGATCAGAACTGGACAGAGTACTCCAGAAGCAGCCTGACAAGTGCTGAGCAGAGTGGGATGGTCTTGTCTTTAGCTCTGCTAGTAATGTCTCTGCTGATGCAGCTCAGTGTCCGATTTGCCATCATTGCTGCATGGGCTCACAGCTTTCTCATGTTTGGCTTGTTGTCCACCAGGACCCACAGAGCCCTCTCAGCAAGGCTGATCCCCAGCCACACAGATCACAGACTCTACCGGTCTGCTTGGTTATGTCATCCCAGGTGCAGGGCTTTGCACTTTGTTAAACTTCATACTGTTCTTGTTAGTCAACTTTTCTAGCAGGTCCAGGTCTGTCTTGAAGATGGCTCTCCCTTCTGGTTTATCCACCTCAGTTTAGTGTTGTCAGCAAACTCAGTGAGGGTACTTTCAATCCCATAATCCAGACCATTTATGAAGCTGCTGAACAGCATGGGACCAAGTATCAATCCAGGAGTGGTGGGGAACCCCACTTGTGACAGGTTGCCACCCTGAGTAAAAACCATTGATCATCATGAAATTATCAAGAAATATTGCTCTATTACAAACTGAAAATAGGTAGCAAGTGATGGGGAAAATATAAATCTGTAGGTTAGACAGCACATTACAAGAAAGGCTAATTTACCAGAACCTCCATCTTTAAAATGTCTGTAGGCTATGTTGAGCAAATAATAAGGATTTTTTTCTGAAGATATAGCACTTTTTCCTCAATGCAGCACTAAGAAGTGCTACAGTACAGTTGGTGTGGTGACCTAATTTTAGATATGTACAGGCCTTTTTTTACTTTTTATTTTTTTAATTTAGTTGAAACAGAACTGTTGAAGTCAGGATATAGTAGGAAAACTTTTTTTGCTGAAATTAGTCTGATTCAGAAGCCTAGTGACGTAATTTTCATTTAAGAGTTAAGTAAACTTTTTTTGCTTTTTAATCCATCTTCAGATTTCATATAAGTCTGTGTTTTTCATCACAAAGCATCTGCACAGTTCTCATTTCCCTCAGGTCTTCATTTGGAGCAGGAAGGCAGAACTAAGTTCAAACACAACTTTGTGCTCTCAGTGTTCAGACGCTGCTAGAGGTTGCCCATCTTTCTCAGAAACTCACAGAATCCTTGGGGTTCTGTTTGCCATTCTAATAGCAGAATTAAGAGAAGACAGATGGTAAGAGAAAGAATTAGAGCTGGAAGCAGCTGTTATGAAATCTGCTTCAAGAATATACTTGCTTATATAAACTTATTCAGACAAAGCCAAAAAACGAAAACATATTTTTCATGCTGGCACACCAACTGGTGTCACTGCTATAGTCAATGTAATTGTACTACTTAGAAAAATACATATTAGAAATTGCATCATCAGTGACAACATAAGACAGAAATACAAATTAATATAAAAGTCTCACTCATTCTACTATAAATCTTGAAGCAACGGGATTTATGTAAATGAAACACAATGTAGCTACAGAAATGTTTTAGCATTTAAAATGTTTAACCCTTGAGCATTCTCATTGGTATGCTATCTTATAATTTTTCTGGGTGTAGTTAATGAGGGCACCAATTAAATCAATATGAAGGTGGTGCAAAAATAAAAAAGCAACACTGTCTATATCAGATAAGTCACATTTCTAAACCCCTGTCCTAGACTGATCTAACATATTTTCTGTTTTATATCACCAACCAGTGTGAATGATGGAGCTGTCCCAACATGTAGGAAGGCTGCTAGTGACATCTCATGCAGACAAGTACTTCAGCATGTACAGATGCAATAGAAGTTACATATACATAGAACCCTGCCCACAGGTGAGATATGGCTTGTGGACCACTGGCTGGACCGCTCTGGTTTACCTGGGTATTGCCAAAATACTAATTTCCTGACCTAATCAGCAATATAATACTTCACACAGTCAGTTACATCATAGGCATCCCTGGGAACAGGGATGATAGGGGTGAGATTTGGTTGTCAGAACAGCATCATTTGCGATATCACAGTATATCCTGCCTGGGTTCTCACTGCTAGCACACACAAATGTAAGCCTTCCATCAGTTCTGTGTCATATCCACCAGCACCATGAAGTTGGTTCAGAAAGCCAAGAGCAACTAAAATCACAGCAAATTACTGTTTTCAAGAGAACTGCGTGCTAAATGACTCTACCTTAACTAATCTTGAGTGTCAGGTGTTACTAGAAAATCTCTAAGGCTACCTCTAGTAAATTGAATTTGGCCAGGAAGAGTCCTGGGTATGAATGCTACAAGGTATGGAGTGACCTGCACACATACTGGTATCTAATTATTTTGGCACTCAAAACTAAGGTAGTCACAACTAAACCACTTGTTGGCTTTGTCACAGTGTTCTTTGGGAAGGTACCGAGACAGGCTAAACACGTTCAAGTAACATTCAGAGCATTTAATAGTGTACAACACCATATTTCAGTGCCCAGGATTGATGCTTATTACATACTTGTTTGTGAGCTACTGATCTACTCTATTTCTAAAGCAGGTGGATGGGGAGAGTTAAATATCTCTAATGACACTTCCCATAGGTGGCCATGGAAAGTTTAGCATCTTACTCTCCAGCGACTAGAAAAAGACTTGCAAATCCATGACTCGAGGGTGATCATCAGAGATTCTGAGCATCAAATTGTCCAACTGAGAAACCCAAACACCGTGCAAGTTTAAGCAGAAGGTGATCATCTGCTTTGTTACGGTTATCTGAACAAGGACCTTTTCAAGCAAAAAGGGATAATAAGTAGAGGGGCAAGCAATAAACAAGAACTCACAGAAACACAGACCCAATAGACAAGGGATAACAGAGAATGCCTGTCATGGAGGCAACCAAAAAGTCAATTTTAGGCAGAAAACAAGTTCCAAAACAGACTTTATTCTAGCCAGAAAAGTGTAGCAAATAAACCAACTAGAAACAGGGTTTATACAATTATTTAGCACTCCAGCAACATAAAATACAGGTTTGGATATCAGTTGAGGAGATTATTGGTGTATGAAAATGCAAGAATAGTGAGGATCCACAACATGCACGCATTCACTCACAAGAAACAAAACCAGAGGCGCCTCACTCATGGCTACCCAGAAGAAAGAATCACTAGCCTGGGTTAGGTGAGGGCTCGCACTTGCCTGGGTTAGGCAAGGACTCATTCAAGGATACATCCAGTAAATAACCACTCACCACAGGAGGAGGTGAGGTGCTCTCAATCCCAGGAAGTCTCCTTAGACAGCATCCCAGTCTAAGGGGAGGGCTCCAGCTCATAGACCCACTGCTTCAAGGAGACCACTTAAAGGGAGTCTTTGGCAGGGACCTGTTTTATAGCCTGGTCAGATCTGGCTGTGGGCATTACAACATAGTCCAGAAGCTTCTCACCTTCTCTGGGCACCTCCTTTGTTGAGGATCCTGTCAATCGACTGAGGGTCCAACCCCTCCTGCCCCCCAGCCCGGTGGAGATGAAGTGACCTTGCACCCAGTGGGGAGGATGTGACTGTCAGCACCTTGGCACCACCCTAGATGTGTACCTGAGGACAGGCACAATGGGGCACAAAAGGTGCTAAGGGGCCATCAACTTCCCTATTGAAGGTTCTGGATCTCAGGGGGATGTGCAACTACCACAGTGCCAAAGATCAAAAATCTCCAGTCACTAAAAAATGGGCTGTTGAGAAAATACTGGTGCAGCTTTGGACACATCTGATGTGGACTTTGTAACTGACAAGAGGCGGGAAACAAGCAAAAAATGCAAATTTGGGATATTTGAGAGGGTTCTGTGGGACTATGCAAAACTTTAAAAAGTAAGTGCAGGGAAAGTGGATCTGGAGGAACAAGGGTGTCCATGTGTATTCACTAGCAAACACCAAGCTGGACCAATTGGCAAGCAGAAGTCCATGGGAGGTTCCTGACAGGGGTATCAGTTGGGCAAAGTGTCTGTATGCTGCTATTTGGGGATCCTGCAAATGCAGAGTGCCTGTGTGCCAAGCATGCGAGTGCTACTTGTTTGCAGCAGGCACCAAGATGGCCGGGGGGGACCCAGAGGAAACAGGGCTTGCACACAAATGCGCATGTGCTTATGAACAAAGAGTATGTCATGTGCATGCTGCCACAAGGGAGCTACACCACTAGTGAGTTCTACACATAGGTGTTAAGGAGGCACCTTGTCTGTGGCAGTCAGCATAGTCAGCCTTGTCAGCATCCTGTATGTCTCTGCCTGCCTGTATCTCTGGGGTATGCATTTATCTTTCCTTCTGGTTGAACTGGCAAAGAGTTCAGCCTGGGACTGTTTCCCTGGGTCTCTGAGCACCTGGGCCTCCAAGCTTCCAAGCTGTGCTCCTGTAGATTGGTGGGAGGAAACCCTGGGCTTCCAGCTACCGGAAGCAGGAGCCGTTTATAACATCCCCAAACACACACAGTCCCAGAAACCTCTTTTGTGATCCGAAAGAGCTTGAAGCATTGAACTTGAAATGTTAGCTCCCATACCATAAGTTTGGCAAGAATGAGCTACACAGCTCGTTACTGAGCTGCAAAACTTTTTGGAAACAAACAGCATAGTGAGTGAGGTGGTTAATTCAGAAGATCACTTTCTCAGTCTCATTAGAAAATGAATGTTTTTAGCAATTTAAAAGCTTCAGATATTTTTTTCCTTTGGATGACTAATGAAATAGAGGTTGAAGCAGAGCTTGACAGGTCATCCAAATTACAGTTTCTTCCATAACCTGAGCCAACTACACATTTTCTGCTCTCGAGAAGCCACAGATTCAAGCCTAATTCAAGTAAAATATGTACATGCTTGTTTCTACGAAAATATTTTCCTTAATTCAACAAATACTCATCTAACTTTTGTCACACCGTTCCAAGGTATTTACAGACAACAAATATATCATAACTGAGCCTCCATTGTGCTGATCTGAACAACTGAATTTCTTCTGCTCCACTCTTAGAGGTTGTCTAATCCAGTAGATTTGTCAGTCCTGTCTTGAACTCAGAGGTTTAATTTATCTTTCTTGAACATAACTGGCCAGAAAATATCATACCAGTATAGTGGTTTTTCTTTTCCTTCTTTATTGTGAATATCTCTCCTGACACAATTTATATGTTAATTGGCTGTTTTCATGGTTGAAGCACAGCAGACACTCTCAGTTACTAATCTACAAGTTGGATCTACTCTTTGTATACTTTTTTCCCTTGAGGGTCTTACTGCACAAATGTTGTTACTAATGTTGAAGTGCATCACCTCACACTCCCTAGTATGACTTTTCGTCTCAGATCCTTCAAACAGGTTTTAAAGTTAACATGTAAAATGGTGTGCAGCACAGGGTCTGTGTCCTTTGTGGCTGAGAAGGACACTGGATGGGATTTTCAACTCCCTGAGAAAATCCTGTAATTATCCTGTAATCATCAATAAGGGGAAACAATCCACAACAGTACACTGTTTCCTGAGGCCTCACTTTGGGGACTGCAGCTTGAGTAAGTGAAGGTATGTACTTGCAGGCTTGGGCCAGGCACAAAACCTCCAGCGTGGGAAAGGATATCAGAAATACTCATTTTGGCATTTCTCTTCTTCACAAGCACACCTCACTGTTGAGAGCCAGGATTCAAGTTCTCTCTGGTATCACAAGTATCACTTGTGGGTAATCTTTATTGAATCTAAAGTCCCCAAGACTGAATAAAGCAAGAGCTATGGTGTCTGAATATCTTAAGTAGTCATTAAACCTCAGAGGAAGGGGAAGATGGGTGTGGCAACACAGAAGCATTGCACAGACCTGATGAGGACTAAAGACTCAGAAAACAAGGAAATAACTATTTGCTTTAGCTAGTCTAATGAAGTAAAACTTTTGAAGACAATATTTTTGCAGTCAGCCTTGGGCTGAGGTTAGAAGGATCTCAGAACTGGAATCATAGAGAGATCATGTATTAGTTGCAGGCGAAATAGAGGGAAAATATTTTCTTCAGAAATAACTGCACTCTGGTTCTAGAAACACTCCAGATTGGCTGAAATTCCTACCACAACATAAGAATGTCTCTAGGGGATCCCAATTTTCTTTAGACCACTGACACTAGAGCAAAAATGCCAGCACAGCAAACTGGAAGAAAACTCTCCCTAAACATGATGGATTTTTGTTTTCAGGCAATTTTTCTAGATATTCATATGACATGGATATAAAACTTTGAAATATAATTTTAGTCTTTATTAATCTACAGTAAATGCTCCTCAGGGGATCTTTTAATGCTTCAGCATAATTTATTAGAGAAAGATAAACTGAAATAAAATCAAGTTTAATCTGTTCTTCTGTTTACTACACTCGATTTGGTTGAGATAATCTAATTATTTTTAATTGCAATTTAAATGGCCATAATGATATAATTTTCAATATTCAATACACGGTTTAGACTATTTGCGATAGTATTCTGAAGATTAACACAAGCTGATTAATCTATTTAGCAATCACCAACTGCTGAGCATATCACAACATATGACAACAATTCATAAAATTTATGGTATTCCTCATGGAAAGAAAACCAGACACAAAATTCTCATTTTGATTCAATGCTTATTTTTCTACTATACATAAAGGAGAAGAAAAAAATAAAAAAGAAAGAAAGAAAAGGCAATATTTTTTGCTGTTAAAATATGCACAAAGAAAACAGAAAGTTATGTTAAGAATTACAAGTAGGAACTAGGGATAAGGGAACCAGTTTGGCAGGGGAGGGGAAGGGAACCACAACCCACAAAACACACTACACACCACAAACATAAACCCTGACCACAGTTCATCTCATGTAAAGTTCAGAAAAATTGCTTTTATTCAAAAAAGAATGGTAGCATTTTTCAGCTGTAAGCCAGCCTGTCCAAAATGAACTTCCTTTATATTAAGTTTGACTTAAATGCAGCATTCACAGGCACCTTGCAGATCTTCTGTTCTCTGGGTCATTGAAGTTTCTCCAGGTCCAAATTTGGAGACTCATCACACAGCCACTACAATTTAACAGCCTCTCCTCTTAGCACATATTTTAAGTGATAATTCTTAAGAAGGAATTCACAAATCAGTGACCTGAGGTGCTGGGGCACAGAACTGTGTCATTCATTCCTGCTACAGGGGCCAAGGCCTTAAATGAGAAGACAGAAGGGGCAGCCCTGGGCAATAATGGCTACATGGGAGCAGGCAAATATGCTTGCAGCTTTAGGCCAAGCCCTTGGCTGCGAACAGCACATAAAGTTTTGGAACTGCAGGGTCCACCTGACTACCAGAAACATCTGTCATAGGTGATCTTCATCAGGAACAGTAATTAAAGTCACAAGACCCCCGTGAAAAGAAGTGGCCTTGAATCCATACAAAAAGTAGACTCTTGTTCCCTCCCTCCCCAAATAAAACAAAACAAAACAACAAAAGAGCAGTAGGAAATTAGAGAAGCAGCTACTGAGAGAAGAAAATGTACATGTAATTAGGAGGATAATACATTATTTCCTCTTTAATTCTTTCACACATCCTTTCTATCCCTATTCTTCTACTAGTCCTTATTTTACAATTTCTGCTACTTTGTAGAACATTTTGGTATTATTCCTCCTCTATACAGCTCCAGATAAATTGAGGATGCCAACATGCCATTCACTTTAGCAAAACTTCCTATAATAAAAAAATGCATAGAAATATCGCAACAGAAAACCAGTATGCTGGAGTCCCAAAAGCTAAATATAAATGATACGACTCCATTCTCATAATCTCAAAATTAAAATTCAGTGACTTTTAACTTCCCATCAACAATCTATGTGAATAAAAAATAGCCCAGTCTTGAGAACATTGTAATTAAAGGTGGAGACTATAAGGTGTACCAGCGGATGCAGAGACAAAAAGAAAAAATCCCATAATTTTCAAATTAATCTTAAAATTTGTTTTTGTGCAGCTCAACACCAGAATCCAAGTGGAGTCTGATTAACTTGAATGCACGGTTAAAAAGCTGAAATCAAACCCAAGCATTCCTAACCAAATAGAACTTTTTGTAACTGAGAGAAACCAGTAGATGGCGAAATGTCCATTGCTAAAAGCATAAGTAAGCCAGGCAACTTTAGATGAAAGAGAAAAGTAACGGAGAAGAAAAAGCCCCCCAAAAAAGCCTTCTTTTTCCCCCACTTCCCTGAATAAGACAGAATATTATAACCAAAATATCAATTAATTATACAATCATTATCCCTTAACCTCTCTATCTCTGAAAGGAGATCATTAGGTGACATTTCTCATGAGGTCAAATCTGTTCTATTGCTTCTTATTTCTTGTTTCTGTTACACAAATAGTCATTTTCTGCAAAAATGTTGGTGTTCTCAGCACTAAAACATTCAGTTTAGGATATCTGGAAATAACAAAGAAAAGCCTATCATAGGAGAGAGGACTATAAGAGCTCTGCTTTTTTGATCTGCCAAAATGAAGGGTGAGGTACAGCTTAACTCTTCTTTCTAAAATAGTTCAGGGACATAAATACTAAGGAGGAAGAAGAATGACTTCAAGCAAGGAACAATGTCGGCACAAATATTGCTATGAACAAACTGTCAAAGGGAAGTCAGTAGAAGCCCTCAAGCAGCTTTCCAATGGGATTTGGAGCAGAAAGGGAAAGCAAGGGAAGTGCAAAATACCTCCTCTTGAGATGGGCTTTGATATACTTATGAAAATAAAGTCCAGCTCTCTGCTATTGCAGGCATTATCCACAGAGATCCCTGAAGTCCCTTCTAGTCCTGGTCTTGTGGGAATGGTTGAGATCTCATACACAGAAGAATAAAGAAATTGTACTTAGGTCAGCTACCATTGAGGCGTATATCCGTGCTTCAACTAGTCTGACAGTCTGGGTGAGCATTTGAATAGTTAGGCAACACCTATACCAGTACACTGAGGAAATGTAGACATTTTATTAGTTAGGCAAAAACAGAGAACTCTGAGGATTTCAAGTCATGCATAAATTTTAGTTAGTGGCTCATGAGGGGCTCTAGCCCATGATGAACTATGCATATGCACAATAAACTATGTGGCATTCTACAGCTCCATCATGACAAATCATTTAAATTGCTTTTCAGTTCTACTAGCCAAGCTAACTAGGGCTCTCTGTATTGAAGACTGCACTGTACACATACATACCAAAAATATCTTGCCTGTAATGAGAAAGAAATTCAGAGCAGTAGGCAGTTATAGTAATTTTTGAATATTATATAAAGTAGTACACATGGAAAGTCACGTATCTCCTTTCTCAGAATGTACTTTTTAGAAAACTAGCTCCTTGATAAGGGATAAAAAAATAAACTGACACCCACACACTAAAAAAAAAAAAAAAAAAAGTTGAGGACTTAGCAGGCTTATAAAGCTTTGAGATAATACTATAGTAGGAAAAAAAGAAGAGTCAGACAGGCACATCTGGTGGACCAAGAAAACTACTGCCCCTATCCTCTTCTTACCCTACGTTCATCACTTTAGTATTCATGCTTAGGGGACAGAAGAACTACGTATTTGTGTAAAGGCATTAAAAAAGTGACCCTAAATGAAGACAGCTCTATGAAAGAAATAAAAATATTCCGTGTTAACAAGAAACTGAGTAACTTCTACCTAGGAATTTAGAATAGGAACTGAATGAGAATCAAGAAGAATGAAAAAGAAGTATTAAGTAATTGTGTGTGTGACAGATGTAGACAAGCCTTAGCAAGTAGAACAAAAAACCTGAAAGATTTAAGAAATTATTTTAAGTAAAATTCCTATTTTGACATTACCAGCTCAATAGTACTATAAAAGAAACCAAAGGAAGTAAATCAGTGGGATGAAAAAAAAAAAAAAAAACCAACAAAAACACCACACAAACAAAAAACAGGGTGTAATAGTTCTCCATCACCAGCATATATTAAAAGATAACAGGAGGGTGAAGTGATGGAGCAGTTGCAATAAGATTGAATTCAAATAATGAAATGAATCTATATTGAATTCAACGAATCTATTAAATTAATTCAATATCGATTAACAAAAGCAAGAACAGGATATATTGCATTTTATGTATTTTTCATGAAAGCTGAAACACACGTAAATTTAGGTATCAGCCTAATAGATAAAATTTAATCCAGAAGAACTTAAATTGATCTAGTTAGTTATATGTTAGAAATAAGTTGTCTTCTAATTGATATGCATTTTGGAGCTATGTTTGTTTCATTTTATTATTGGTAGTGCAAAGAAAGACATTTCATGATGAATGCTAAGTAAACAGTGTTTACTGAGTTGTCACTTTACATTAGGCATGAAACCGAATATTGCCACACTATAAAGATAACAGGAAGGCACTTTATAAGACCTGCGTCTGGTGAGAGAGGGATCAAGGAGGAAACTTCGGCCGTTACAAAAGTTAGCAATGGGTTTAATCTGAAATAACAATTTTTTTGTTTGGGGAATACATGGATCCAAAACAGAGACTGGGATCTCTCTCTGTGCTGGAAAAGGCTGACTTTCACTTTCAGACCATAGCAACCAAAACTAAACCTGATGGATATGTTCCACTGCTTTTTTCTTCTCAGCTGAAACTTGGTGTCCATGTAAATATGTTATTTTCTGACAAGAAACAGGTGAACGCTCTTCTGCACTCCCACAGAAATCCTTCTTTTGAGAAAATTATGATGTTAAATTATGGCAAACTGTCATCCTTATAAAGCAAAACAAAATGATGGATAGTCGTATGATTACAAATGGTTGTATTACAGGGTTTAGCAGTTAATGTTTCATTAGCAGAGCTCTTACAACAAATCTCCTGGTCTATGGCACTGAAAAGTAAAGTGCTTCATCAAGTTACCATGAAAGTAGGCTAAGAAAAAAAATATAGGATTTTTTTTTAATTTGATGTCCTTTTTGTATTACCAATATTTTCAAAAATAAGAATTTTCATTTACTCCATATAATTTATCAAGGCACTTATGCTAGAGATTTTAGAAAGATATTCCACTGAAAACCATTATGGTATGGTTTTGTTGTTGGGGTTTAGTTTGTTTGTTTATTTGGTTTTAGTTTGTTTGGGGGTGCTTTTTTGGTTGGTTGGTTGAGTTGGTTTTGGTTGGGTTTCAGTTTTATTTGTTTGTTTCTTTGCTTGTTTTTCCTAAGAATGTTCTTAATGAGTCACTGCTCCTTTTATTAGGTAAATATTTCACACAGTAGAGCTGTCTCCAGCCCCACTGAAACCAAATTTGTAATCATCTTTGACACAGGTCTTATTGTTTCCAAGACCCTTGATACAGAAAAGTCAAACTGTGAGTGATATCCTCAAGATCTGGATGGTAGATTGGAAGACATTCCTTTAAAATCAACCAATCTAGTAAAGTCAAATATTTTTGTACTGCCCTGATAATGATATAACATTTCATCACTGGCATAATTGCAACATGGTACTAGGTCTCCTTGAGAAAAAATGTATATTCGGAAATCCTTTGAATCTCTATTCTTCCCTTCTTCTTAATTTCTATTATTCCTAAACAGTTTCAACTACTTCAGCTGCTTGCTCTTGCCTGCACCTTGTCTAATTTCCTCATTCTCCCACCTCCAGTACTAAAAAATTGTATCTTTATGGAATTATTTTCCACCTCTCTCATTCATCTTATTTGCTTTATTGGAAGTTTCCAGGGTTTCATTGTTTGTCGAGGTTCCATTAGCCACAGAACCATCTAGCTCAATATAAAAACCCAGCCCAGGCAAGCTGCCTTTGCATTATAGGATCATAAAACTCTGCAAAAAGTGAAAAAAAATGAATTCATGTATTGCAGTACTATAGTTTAGAAGTTATAGCAAAAAATGGCTTTCTTCTTTTGTTTGTGTGTGTGTGTTTGTGTTTTTAAAGAAAATTAAGTGGCTGTTAAACAAGCTAGAATTATTTTTTATTAGAATTGAACAACTATATAAAGCTGAAACACAGACATTACTTTAAATCAAGGTGTTTAAAAAGGATGAAGTGACATTTAACAGTCAAGGTTATTTTTATTTTTAGGAACTAATTGGATAGTTTGTCCTTTCTTATTTACTCTGTTCAACATTTCTCCTTTCCCATCTCTTTCTATCACCAAAAAGCTAGCGGAGACGGGAGGAACCCAAAAAGCTCTGCTTATGCTATGCAGCTGTGCACATTAACTGAGTGTTTTGCTACAAAAAGCGAAAGAGCCAAAGGTGGCTGGGAGACAGCCTTTAAACCCTGAGCAGCTTTAAAACTTAATTTCATAGAGTTTTAGTTGAAATTTCTGTAGCAGACCTGGAAATGACTGAGGCCCCTCGCTCTTGAATCTGAATGCTAAAATAGTGCAGCAAGAATGCAGAGAAGCTAAGCAGCTGAAATGGATGATCAGACCATAAAAAAAGAACTAGAAAGAAGGGTCTGATTCTGTCAAGAGAATCCTTAAGATCAGAGGAATTACTCATGAAGGACAGTAGTAGTCCATTTGATAAATTAAGCTTTCATGGAATGGTCAGCTAGAGCATGTGCCTCTTCTTAATCTAGCTCTGCATAAGAAACCTTGCTAAAGTGTAAAGAAAAAAATATTTTCCAAACCTATTTTTCTTTTTGGGCTTCTCTCCATCTCACTCTTTCTGAATTCTAGCTGAATGTGTACTTAAATGTTTTGGACTGGGGGTGGGTTACCTAATGCACCATTTCAGATGCTTCTGGATGCCACTGTGATCCATCACCACCTGCTAAGGGGAAAAAAGAGCCTAATGGACTTCTACTTACCAGAAACCTTCATGAATTCACACTGTGGTGCACTCTTAGAGATGTACAGAGAAGAAGAGACTGATGAATTCTGCAGGGACAGTAGACAGGAAATTAAAATTTTATTTGCTTGCATAAACACTGGTTCAGATAAGCATCACCAGTTTCAGTTTCCAAATCTACATGTCACCATTTCAATCAGAATAGGTCTGTAACCCTTCAGACCCATCCCAGACAGATGAGTAAGAAAAAAAGAATAAACTCTCTCCTGTCCTTCTTTAGCCATGTTGAGCTCATTTTGTTTAAATTTTTCACTAACAACATAGAGCTGTGCTCTCAGCAAGGGTGGACCAAATGACCTTCAGAGGTCATTTCCAATCTGAATTACTCCATTATTGTGTAATAGCCTGGGGCTTTTTTGGTGTTTGTTTTGATTTGGTTTTGTTTTATTTTGTTTGTGGGTTTTTTTGTGAAAATAGCAAAAAATTACTAAACTTGCTGATCTGGACTTCATACCTTGAGATGAATTGTCTAATCATAACCTGCAGGTCCTTGAAGACACATAAGACACATAAGCTTGAAATCTCTTTGGTGTTGCAACACAATTCCAGGTCCTCTCAGGATGACAAAAATAGGTGGTAAGCACAGAAATAGAGGTTGCTGAAGTTTGCATTAAAAGTAAACTTCAATAATAGATGAGCTCTTAGTCTAAGAGCATTTAATTTGACAATAAACAAGTAGCAATTTTTTTGACATCTAAATGCCCAGCATCATACTTTCAGCAGTCCGAGGTACTTACATGTATTGTTTTCATTCCCTCTGCTTCCAGCTGGCAGTCCCACATGGATTTCTAGCGCAAAATTAACTATGACTGGCACAAAGCATATGCTTGCAGGCAAGGAGATTGGAAGAGGAATACATATTTTGCCTTCACTGAAGCCTGTATTGCTTGATAACTTCAGTTACCTTCCAAGTTGGCCTTTTACAGAATGTATTGTTTTTATTGGAAATCACATCCTCAAGTTTTAAATAAATTAGCGCAACATTTTGTAATTATCCTCCTGCCTCTTTTGGCAAGCTGCATCAGATGTTGTGTATGTTGTCAGTGTTATTCTTTGTAATCAAATTAATACTTCAGAGAACTATATATATTTGACAGTAGTTTTTATTGATTGTATCATTATAAACTAAATCAACTGTTTCATTTTACATATAGAGCAGAAAGTTTATGGTCATATTAGAACTCCAGTAACAGCCTATTCAATTTATTGTTGTGCATAACAAAAGGCATATCCTAAGCATTGAACAGCTTTATTGTTTGGCGCTTTTTTCCCCCGAATTTCAGCCCAATATTCTCTATCATCATGTCTACCGAAATAGTACTGGTAAAGACTGAAAGACATGAGGATAAGCAACGACCGAATCATCTTTGAATGCTACTAGAATTCTTCACTTACTGAATTCCCATGTTGTACTAGGTATATTCAGGAATATTATAGTCCCTGTATGTAGACATGTACAGCTATCCACACCCTCAAAGATACGGAATCATGGAATCATAGAATTATTTCAGTTCGAAGAGACCTTAAAAATCATTTAGTTCCAGCCCCCATACCATGGGCAGGTACACCTTCCACTAGACCAGATTGCTCAAAGCCCCATCCAACCTGGCCTTGAACACTTTCAGGGGTGGGGCACCCACAACTCTGGGCAGCCCATTCCAGAGCCTCATCACCCTCATGGTGAAGAATTTCTTCCTTATATCTAATCTAAATCTACCCTCTTTCAGTTTAAAGCCATTACACCATGTCCCATCACTACATGCCCTGCAAAAAAAGGTCCTCTCCAGCTTTCTTGTAGGCCTCCTTTAGGTACTGAAAGGCTGCTATAAGGTCTCCCAAGAGCCTTCTCTTCTCCAGGCTGTACAAGTCTCTCAGCCTGTCTTCACAGGAGAGGTGCTCCAGCCCTCTGATCATCTTTGTGGCAATCCTCTGGACTCGCTCGATCAGTTCCTTTTTACGCTGGGACCCTGAGAGCTGAACGCAGTACTCCAGGTAGGGTCTCATGAGAGCAGAGTAGAGGAAGAGGATCACCTCCCTTAGCCTGCTGGTCACACTTCTTTCAATGCAGCTCAGGATATAAGGTTGGATTTCTGGGCTGCAAGCGCACATTGCTGAGTCACGTTGAGCTTCTCATCAACCAACACCCTCAAGTCCTTCTTCTCAGGGCTATTCTCAATCCATTCTCTGCCTAGCCTGTATTTGTGCTTTGATATCCTGTAAAATAACCTCCAGATAATTCACTTCATACCCTATTTCCACTTAAACATGAGAAGAAACAACTTCACAGTGAGGCTGACAGAGCACTGGAACAGGCTGCCCAGGGAGATTGTGGAGTCTCCTTCTCTGGAGACATTAAAAACCCGCCTGGACACATTCCTGTGTAACCTCATACAAGTGTTCCTGCTCCAGTGGGGGGATTGGACTAGATGATCTTTTGAGGTCCCTTCCAATCCCTAATATTCTGTGAATCTGTGATTCTGTTTCTCCTTACTTTCATTTCCTTCTTGAATCAAAGCCTTCAGAAAGTCACCTGCTCCGTTGCAAGTGTATACTCCCTACAACTGGAGCTGGCACAGGTCCTCTCTCTGCTCTAGACTTGTGGGACAACAAATGTCTGTGTCAGAAAAAGGGAAGACGAAGTACTGATTGTGCTTCTCGGTGCTGGCTGTAGTTGTCACTGCTTCTGCCCTTCTGTCACAGCAAGAAAGACACACTGAGCATCGGCAGTCCTTATTGCCTGAAACCGTCCATAAAACCAAAATACACAAACACACAAAGAGAACAGAAAACACAGAGGCCTGAAGATAATGAAATCTGTGATAGAGTTTTTGGTATCAGGTAAATGTGAAAGCTGCTCCCTCCTCTTGAAAAACGAATATTGCTGCGATGCTCCAAGACAGATGCTTTCCCTGCAACTGTCCTTTTCAAAGTGGTGCAGCCTATGAGAAAGTTTGCTAATGTGTGGGGTTCGCCCTGGCCTGACTCTGCCTACCCAGACTTGGTCTGTCCACACTGTCATAGAGAGGAAGTCACAACTTTGTCCCCTGTGGTCAAACCATTGCAGTATCAGTCTGACCTGGCAACATCTAATGCTGAGAACTGTATAGGTAGGACTCAGCTGACTGATCTGTTATGGGACACATGATGGCAGACATAGTCAATGCAAGAAAAAGCATTGTAATTCCTAAATCCCCGACTTTCTCCCATATTCTCACATAAACTTACCTGTCTGCATCTGAGTATGGGCCCGTATCAAAGTACCAACACCAGAAGAATCTCTTGGGCTTAAGAGTGGTTTCATGCTACCTAGCTGGATCTTAACATGTAAATGTACCTAATGACAATGAAGTGTGCACTTTGTAACAAATTGTTCTATCTCTGCATTTGCTATGGATATAGCACCTGTAAAACAGCATATCCTGTTGGTGACTGTGTTATAAGAAACATGTTAGTCCACTGAAAAGGGCTAAGGTAACCACAGCAAGGTGTAACTGTGTGAGATTGGTGCTCTATACAGTTTCAAAACTTTCTATTCAGTTTATGAATGATCATGCCTAGGAATATCTGAGTTTGTCTCTACTTAAGACGTTACTCTTTGATTATCATCTTACTAAAGTTCTATTTGCTGCAGTTCAGCTATCTTTTAATGTGTAGCCCTTGGCATATCAGTATCTTCTAACAAAAATACAAAATTTCTTCAGGTTTTCATAGCACGTACGATTTCACTGCCTCTAAAAATCTCAAAAGCTATTGTGCTTGAAAGCATTCCTAAATAATTCCATTTACAAACTAAATGCAGAAAAGGATATAGACAAGTAATCTAAAGTAGTAACAGGTAGCATGACTGAATTTATCAAATACAAGGTATAAATGTGTTTCTCGTTATTTACTACCAGTTCCTGTAAATAAGCCAAAAGGAACCCTTAGAAAAGCATTGCTTCACTTACTCTATTAAACTAAAAAATGCATTCTTACATAAGACACACTGACAGCTTCAGTATTAACTAATATCTCCATGTCGAGACCAGCAACCAATGAAGATATGTTTGAAATGGTTTCCTTCATGTAAGTTGAGAGATGTCTACACTGAAAACAATAACCTGATGAATCATGTCATCCAAATTAGTGCTCTTACTTAAATTTTTCTTTTCTCATATGCTCTACCTTTTTAAAAGTTAAAAAAAAAAAAACAAAAAACTCCACTGTTCTTTGTGTTCTTTGGAGTAGATTCTCTAGCTTATAGGGACATGCCAAAATTTTCTTCTATGCTGTAGCAAATGCAGAGCATCTTCTGAAGTGTAAATACCTTTGTTAACCCCTCTTGCCTCCACTCAATCCCAAAACAAAGAACCTTTCATAAGAAGGTCTGAATCTGACAGCCAAGACAAGAAATAACAAAAGTCTGGCACATTCATATAAACAGAGAAATCTGCTTCTACAGATTCTAGGAAATTTTCAGGTAAGGCCTCAGTATCCCACAGCATCAAGAACAAAACTATTGACATTCACTTGCCCTATAACTCCTCCTCTGTCTGTCTGTCTCTGCCTCTGTCTCTGTCCTGCTTATGCTTCCAGCCCACAGCCAACCAAACTGCATGAATTGTTTTCACAGCTCGTGAACAGCCATATCTAAGATGTCCAGAATTTCCAGAATAGATCATTCAACCTGCACCGTTTGTTCCAGCCCCTCAATGGCTAAGTCAAAACATCCAAAAAAACACCATTTAGAATAAAACTGCCTACAGTCCCTTACCTACAACATTTTGCATGATTGTGCTGTAATAAAGTATAAGAGATTAACATTTCAAGTTTAGCACTGTTGATGGGTCCATAAATTTTTGTACTAAGCCTGAAATTTCTTGACCTACATTTTAAATTGAGTTGGTTCTGAATGTCTCCTTAGAGGAGCTACACTGGTGCATGCACACAAAATGCATGACAAAGCTGTACCGTTATACTGTATGTTATTATATATTGTCATTATATTCTTAGATCATCAGAGATACAAGGAATATTGCAGTACCTTTTATTAAACCAGATTATATAGATACACTAAGACAGAGATGGTTAAACCAAAGGTATCAAAAAAATGCCTTCATAAATCATAGAATAGTTTGGGTTGGAAGGGACTTTCAAAGGTCATCTAGTCCACCCCCCCTGCAATAAGTAGGGACATCTTCAACTAGATCATGTTTCTCAGAGCCCCATCCAGCCTGGCAAAGTTTATTTGATGTGTAAATCAATACCTTTTACTTAAATCAATAAATTTTATTTTGGCATCATAGAAGACACTGGAAAAAAGGTAATCAAAGAAGGGGGTTGTTGGGTTTTTCTCCTTGCCCCCTCCCATCACTCTTACTTGGGAAAAGCCACTAAGTTTCATGAATTCCATAATTCAAGCTCCAATACTGTATTTAACTTTTTTCTTACTGAAGATCAAAATGAGCATGGAATGTCAGACACTTAGCACTGCACATTGCAAAGACGTGAGGTCTTTATACACAGTATTACAAGTTCTTATCAACTTCACCATATGCTATAAGACAGAATGCACATAAACCTGTCAACATACATAATTCTCATTTTTTATTAAAAAATACCTTACAGAGAAACCATACATACTTGCTTCTTTCAGCATTACAGCATTACAATCCTGTTTAAGGGTATATTAATGCAATTAATCTGCCAGAGAAAATAACAATCTAAATAGCAGTATATCTGAATTAGGGAGGATTTGGTTGGCCCATGAACTATTTCAAGTCAATTTTCTGTATGTAATTGCAGTGTCAGACTTACACAAATACTTCTTTCCAAATGTATGTAAGTAGCTTCAATAATAGTTCTGCAAATTTCCAGTGGTTTTTTTTTTTTATGTGATTATGGTACTAAAATCTTTCTGGGGTTCCAGTAATATGTTTATCATCAGCCCAACAGAAAACCTTCAAACAAAAAAACCCAATGTTTTTTGCAGTGTGTGACAAAAATATATATATACATATAGATATATATATGTATATATACAGTTTGTGTCTGGGGAAAAAAAAAGAAGTCTTCGCATACATCCTTAAAAAATTAAGACTTTTGTTTTGCTTCAGCTGGGTAGGTGTATAAACTGTGAGTCGTAAGCTCCATTGGCAGATATGATCAGAAATTTTCATAAGACAATGTTGTTGCTGTCACTCTAAGTTGATTGTCTGAGACTATTAAGAAAACGTAATGTCTTCTATGATGCGTAAAATGATGAATTGGTTAAATAAAAGTCACCTAAAAATCAGGTTTGATGTATAAACAGTGTCAGACTATAGATAACAATGGCAGTTACCATTTAAGACTGACATAGGTAGTAGTCCCAAAGCCCAGTAAACACAGTATTGCCATTGTGAGGACCAGCCTTTGTATTAACTTTGCAAAACCTCTGGGCTGAGGCTTGCCGGGCTTGCTTTGTCTGAATCTGCCATAACCAGCCTGCAGCTTGTATTTCCCTTCTTAAGCTGTACCAGCAACTTTTCAAATGGCTGCGTGCCTGTTGCCTGATACATTTTCTTCTCCTTTACTTTTGTATAACTTTTTGGTATCATCATAATTTTGATAGAGATGGACATAACAAGTAGTTATTCTGTGTAGGATGGAATGTTTCTGACCCCAGTATACAGATGCAGTGTAGAGGAACATAGCCACTGGATGATAGTAGAGGTCTGCAAAGTGGGGACACAAAGCAAAGCATAGAGAAGTACAGGCATAAAATTCTTAGAAATGGTGATGCAAAGTGACACTGGAGCCTTCAAGGCTGTACAGAGCTGACCAGTGGTCAGTCAAAGAAAAGGAAGACCTCAGAGATGGGCAAAAACAGATTAGGAGTAACGATAAATCCCCCAAAACAAAGAACAAGTATCTCGCATACATAAAGCATATTAAACATTATAAATTGAGATTTAACATAGAGTTGCAGACTAGAGAAGAAAAAGCAAGATATAAAGCTTAGAAAACATTAAAATAGGCTAAGCAGACATTAGCATGACAACAGAAAACAAAACAAAAAAAAAAAAACAAAAACAAAAACAAAACATACTTCTGGCAAAGAGGCTGAAGAAACTTCATCACTAGCTTCACACTCCTCCAGGAATTCAGGATCTTGACAACTCACTGCAACCACACTCCCACTCCTTTAGGATCAGAGGTGCAGCAAAAACATGACCATAATACCAAAAAAAAAAAAAAAAATATATATATATATATACATATATATCAGGAGGTTTTGGTGTAACAATTTTAGCCATATTACTAATAGGATGTATTTGGTATTAATTTGGACTGCAATTGTGTATATTTAACTGAAATAATCATAATAACTTTGTTTTGGTTTAGTAAAGTCTGTTAGGATTTTAAGGCAACTACCTATAAATTCTTTGTTTCACATGTAAAGTATGTCCTCATTTTTGTCTATAACAAGATTTTGAGTGTAACAACTAGCACAGCTATGTTAAACACAGGAAGTTAACTTTAAATACTACATAATGCTGCGACATGGAAAACAGTACTGAACTCCACAGTGGAGCACTGGAACAGGCTCCCCAGGGAGGCAGTCATGGCCCCAAGCCTGACAGTGTTCAAGAAGAGACTAGACAAGAGCCTCACACACATGGCGTGAATTATGTGGTTGTCCTATGCAGGGACAGGAGTTGGACTCATGATCCTTTTGGGTCCTTTCCAACTTGAGACATTCTACGATTCTACTTTAAAAAAAAAAAAAAAAAAAAAAAGTCCAGGCACAAAGACAACATAGTGGTTTTCCAGTCATCAATCAATCAATAACACTTTGTAGCTTCACTTCCTAAATTAGCTTGGATAGTTATAGCAGCAAGTTGCTAAATCCAATCTATGTTGATAAATACATATATTTCTACTTTGCATACATGTTATGTGTATGTTTCAGCTGGGGGAACATTTACACATTCAAGAAGAAACAGTCCCTGACCTAGTAGGCACACATTCCAGTAACAAGCAAAATCAGACGTGAGATTAATTAGGTGTTTGTGAAGCAACTGAAAAAAAAAAAAAGGAATATATTAATTGAACAAGATTGCATACAGGTAGCATGACAAGGACTCTCTGAAGTGACAAGATGCCTTTCAAAGAGATATTGTGTTTGAGAATAAAACCTTAAATTACTGTGCAAATAACGTTTGCATGTATAGTGCTTGCCGAAAGTTCATTTGATGTGTATTTCTCTTCTTCAGCCCTGGAATAAAAGCTCATTATAGCACCTAAGGGCAAATTAACATATTCAAACTTTCTGCTACTGTTGTCCTTAAATTCACTTTGGCAGTCCCTGTATTGACATTTTTTCTGCCTTTAATAACTTTAAGCTTACTTGATCCTTAAGGATGTGATTTATCTTTTCTAAGCTACTAATAATAAAATGGGAGTTGTAGTAGTTGGTTACAAGGGATAAAGCAGCAAGCTTCACAACAGGATTTACAGGCAGATATTGCTTCTTGTCCCTGGAATTTAGGAAGTTAAACCTAAACCCATTTGCACTACAGTCCAGGCTAAAAAAGCAACAAATGACATCACCCACAGCATGTTATGACTGCTGTAAGTGGTTTAATGGCAATCTGCCCACACCATCTCAATACCAAATTTACTACAATAAGTTACTTTCAAGGTCTTCTTCTCTTAATTGCTCATTGATTACTTACCAATCTTTACAGTGGGAACCTCTGAGTTTAATTGGAATCAATGCTGACAAATGGTACACGTTCCCAAGCCCTTTACCACTGACTTAATTGGAGATGTACACTTCCAGTTTTAATTGTAAGAATGAAATGTTACCTCTTTTGTTACCTGTTTTGCTATTGTTGTTTATAGCAACACTCAATCCTTTATTGTTTTGTCTGATGTTTGGTATTTCCAAATGCTCTGACCTGCATCACTTCAAAATGTTTTGTTTATTTGCTCTTTAATACAGAAATGTTTTCATATCGTTCAGAGCTCGTTTGCACCCTTCTACCTGAGAAGGTCCTTATCCTGTGTTTCCCATACACTTTTGAATTTTAATATCAAGGTAAACTAGCAGTTACTTCCAGTGTTCAGCAAAAGCAATGGCCCTCATCTAAAACAGTAGAAATAGGCTTCCATCGTGCATGTCCGTATTACCTTGTAACTTAGGAAAGGTTAATATAAAATGTACCGTAGTTTAAGCTGCATGATATCCAATTATGAGGAAAGAGCAGATCATTAGAGTAGATACACCCATGCACATCATTAAAGGCAAATACATTTTTAGACAAGTGTGCACTGAAGCAATTATATTCTAATTATATATCATGCAACATTTTTTTCACACTTAATTTAACACATGACATAATTTATTACAGATAAATACAGTTATTAGAATTTTAGTGCTGTGTTACTACTATGAAATAAGAAGTACTGCTGTGGTTTTAAGGTTATTTTGTGATTTTAAGGTTGTTTTACACTCATGTATGAAAAGAAGATAACTCTTGGAAGGGTCAATCAGGTGAAGAAAAATATCAGTTAAAATCATCAGGTTCCCAAACTGGGAATTTTGGTCAATAAGAGGTTCATAATTGGGAGTTCTGGTTGACAACAGGTTGACTGTGAATCAACAGTGTGCCCTTATGACCAAGACAGTCAACGGTATTCTGAGTGCACTAAGAAGAGTGTGACCAGCAGGTCAAGGGAGGTTATCCTCCCCGTCTACTCCACCCTGGTCAGGCCACAGTTCTGGGCTCCCCAGTTTCAGAAGGACAAGGAATCACTGGAGAGAGCCCAGCAGAGGGCTACAAAGATGATTAGGGATCTGGAGCACCTTTCTTAAGAGGAAAGCCTGAGAGAGCTGAGTCTGTTCAGCCTGGAGAAGAGAAAACTATGAGGGGATCTTATAAATGTTTATAAATATCTCAAGAGGATGGGACCAGACTGTTTCCAGTGGTGCCCAATGATAGGATGAGGGGCAACGGGCACAGACTGAAGCATAGGAGGCCCCATCTGAAAATGAGGAGAAAATTCTTTACTTTGAGGGTGACAGAGCACTGGAACAGGCTGCCCAGAGAGGTTGCGGAGTCTTCTTCTCTGGAGACGTTTGAAACCCGCCTGGATGCATTCTTGTTTGATCTGCTCTGGGTGAACCCGCTTCAGCATGTGGATTGGACTAGATGATCTCCAGAGGTCCCTTCCTATCCAAACCATTCTGTAATTCTGTGATTCTGTGATGTCAGGACTTGAAAATCTAGCTTTTAAAATTATAATAAATGATACATGTATGAGTTTAATGTATACCTGGTATGTGTCTCCTTGGAAAATAATGATAAATGAAATAAACTTAATTGATACAAAACAACTAATATACAGCAGTGCTTTAGCTTAATAAACACAATGACTTTGAAAGACCCTTCCCAGCTTAATAGTTCACTTATATTGATTATGCAGAGAATTTCTCTTTAGCCACTATTAATTCAGATAGCAAATATGACATTTTGGCTGTTACACTTTACTGCTTTGAATTATTCAGGAAAGGAAGTACAAGGGCAGACAGACCAGGTCTTTTTGTTCTTGCTATAAGTAATTGAGTACATTTCTCTCTTCCCCTCTAGTTTTGATTTTGTTTCTTTTTAATTGAGCATAGTCTGATTTCAATATTTAATCTATTTTTCTGAAGTCCTATAAACCAAATAAGTAGAGAAAGAAGAGTGATATGAGTGACAAAGAAATGCAGGGTACATTGAGAAGTCTTGAAATTTCTGGTCTAGCTCTGCTTACCTGCATTAGTGAAAATAAGGGCTGGATCTTTACAATGTAGTATCTCACATTTAAGAAAGTTGCAGGTTAGTAATATTCTTACACAGGGCAAAATATATCAGAAAAATACAACAGCTACTTATAAAATGTCATTATCCCTTACTTTTATACTAACAAAAGTTTACATGAGTAGAAAATTCTAAATTTGATTTAGGAGACTTAGATTAGGCATAGTATAAATGCAGACACTTGTCTTCTATACTGACTATTACACATTGAAAGAAACCTTCAGATTAAAAATGCATATGCTTAAGCCCCTGAATTACTCTTTTAGGAGACTTTTTTGAATATTTCTACATCATAGTACTAACAAGTGGCAGCCAGAGTCTCATCTATACCAGTCAAACAGCAAAGGTTTTTGCTCAAATAATGAAGTTAAAAGATCTACACACACCTTAGAACAGAGTTCCCAAGTTGAGCCCATTTTAGCACTGCGCTAGGCTGAAGAGCTGTGGCAGAAATAAGAAATTCTACTTCCATGTTTAGACTATCCATTTAATTGAACAAAGCTTATTCCCTCTTTACCTTGTGAATATCCCATTCTCTTTTGAGTGCATCTTTTTGTGGGACATGCAGGATACTTCAGGTCTTTACAGCTGCTTAAGAAGAATATTAGAAGATGTAAAGCCAGAATAAAATGTTCCCTCTGTTTCACTTCAGCCACTTAATAGGAAGAATATACTGGTTCTTACCATGTCGTCTTATTATGTTCCCAGGTTGTGCCTCATTCTATGTTTTGGCAAGGTATACAACTGAATGACTGTCTTTTATTATACACAAGTACATTGCATGCATGGAGAAGTTCAGAACTCCCAAACTCTTTTATGTCATACTGCACTAACAAAAATGCTACTTAAGCATCATTTTCTCAGTGTAGGCAGTTAAAATTATCAGCTAACATTTATTAATTAAAATTTGTGATATAACAAAGTTAATTATTTTCTGTAAGCATTCTAGACACAGATTATTACCCTAATTACTGATGTAATTTCTAATGAGGGAATTTTCTCATTCTGAGTAATTCTCTGTTTCAAATGACATTTAAATGTTGAATCTTGCAGATTGGTACTTTGGAATCTATTGTATACATCAAGAAATGTTAACATAGCTAGACCATTGAGAATGGGGCTAAGAGTCTGGAGACTTAACCCCTAATCACTGTGTACTAGAAAAGGCTATATAGTGTAACAGGGTTCAATTGGAGTTATATTTAAACCTTATGGAAGTCAATAGCAAGTCACATATTGCAGTAGTCTTTGAATGTTGAATTCTATAGGGTCTCTTCATTACTTTGAAAGACATATGGAAGCTTAAATAAGTCACTTAGTCCACAAAAGAAGATGGGGATTCTGATGGCCAATCTTGTAGCACTCTTTATTTTTTTTTTTCCCCCTAAGAGCCCCTGCTGTTTTGGCAAGAACACACAACACCGAGTTAGACATTTTTGATCAAATTCAGATAGCTGAAATTCCACACAAGCTTTTACACTTACTTTTTTTTTACAAGGTAGACTCAAGTCACAGCACTTGCACACAGAAAACACTAAGCATGGGAACAGGTTGAATTTGGTCTGTCCAAATCTGGATTTCAGATTTATTTTTCTCCAGCATTATTTAAAGTTACACTTTAGTGGTGATCCATAGCAGTCTGCAAGCTTAGAGTCTCTTGGCTGAG
The DNA here is from genome assembly GCF_964273445.1 of Streptopelia decaocto. NCBI lineage: Eukaryota > Metazoa > Chordata > Aves > Columbiformes > Columbidae > Streptopelia > Streptopelia decaocto. Next base: position 80,068,612 of record NC_138656.1, on the reverse strand, counting down.
GCAACAAGGGCTCACTTTGTTTCACTGGAGAGAACTGGAAGTACTTTCTCAGAACTCCATTTCAGCATCCAGTTAATACAGTCAGTTCCTAATTCAAGAATAGGAAAAATAACTCAAAGCTTCTTATATTCAAGCAAAAAGTGATAACAATACCTGTATAACCTATTGATAAGTTCACTAACATGGTGATAACATTTACATATCTATACACTGAGTCTTAAATGCAGCTGTTGTAACATAACAGATACATTTTTCCATGATAGTGAAGAACTATAATTCTCAAAGTAATATTCAGCAATATTTAGTGATGTTTATATTTAAACATATCCAATGCTTAAACATTCCTTTGCTCATCCAGCTAAAAAAAGTGCATAATAGATACACATCAATACTGAATCATACCTTCCTACTGGAATAATGGATGACTCTCTGACAGAATCATTAATGGAATTGGAAACAAAAATTTACAGACTTACCAAAAAAAAAAAAAAAAAAAAAGAGAGAGAGAGAAGGCAGATATGAGAACTTGAAGGAAAATGGATCTTGTCCTAGAAAACATTCTATGGATTCGACCAAGCATTTATAGCACTACAAAAAAAAAATAACAGATCCTCCTAGTGCTTAGGCAATGCCAACAACACTTAGTCCTTTGAAAACAGGCTGATTGTACTCTGTGACAGGCTGGAATTTGGGCAAATCAGTAAGGTTTGACAGGACTTCCACCCCTGCTAGAAGGGAACTGAATCTGTAAAAATTTGCTTTATAAAGCTGTCATTCTTGTGTTTCACAGTATATATTATCAATGGCATTTATGCAAGAGACAAAAATATCGATTGCTATATTGTTTTCCATCTATTTTGGACTGGAGAACTCTAGGCATGAAATAAATACATAAATTAAACTAGAGCTTCAAGTCAGAATTGAGGCATCTATGTTTTTCAGACAGCAACTGTATAAAGATGGATAAGACTGTAATTTTTTTACATAATTTTATAAAATAACATGAATTTTATTATAGGCACTCAAGTGATTCATGAGTTGGCCATAAACAAGGAAGACAGCAACCCTACAGGCTCTAAGCAATTTTTTTTTTCACCTTCCTGAATTCTGCCATATTCATAACTGTTTCCACTGGTCTTGGTTTGTGTTGCTGGCAAGGGTTAATACAACACTTGCCAATCAACACCTCCTCTTCTGGAAATGTCCCTTCCCAGGCTTTCCTAGGGTCTTTCTGTGATAGCTTCTACTTTTGTGCCACAGGCTTAAATTACTTTTCCATTTTGACTTAATGGAGGGTTGGAGCTAATAAATTTGCTAACCTCAGTGTCTGTAACAGCCACAGGAGCAAGACACAGTCATTTGAAGCCAGTGACACTATCCAATAATACATGCAGAACATCTATTGGAATTCATTATATGTTATTTCATTGAACAATATAGATTACTTTAATATGAATTATTGAAATACTCCATTCCCAGATCTTCTTCTGGAAAACTTTACGTTAGCAACACTCTTGTTCTGAGGCTTGAATACAGAGATTAACTTCACACAAAAAAAATATTACATGGAGTTCAAACAAAACACTTGAGACCCATAAACAAAATTTGATATTTTGGAGAATAAGAGTGGTATTACTGAAACTTGACCATGAGTTTTGTAGAGACTAGGCACGACAGTCCTTACATAACATAAATCTTAATAAGGCAGCAGAATATGACAGGAGGTACTGATGCATTTAGGGAACCTGGGCTCTAGCCTACCGAAGATATGTATTGTGCATAATACTCTTTTTTAACACTTGGCAAAGATACCTATAATTTTCTATCTAACCAAATGTTTAGACTGCGTAATAATCTCAGGATGGTGAGATTGTTTTTCTTTTTGATATTTTACGCACTAAAAACTGATAATAAGAAAACATATACTTTATCATGTTGATTGCATTTTTTTTTACCTGTCCATACATATGCTTGCTTGGTGGTAATAACAGCTCAGCAATTAAGAGGATGTTTATTATTATGAGGATTTTTTTCATGCAAATTAATGTTCTCTATTTCTGAAAGTGGAAGTACGTATGCAAACTTGAACTCTAAAGTTGTTAAATGTGAAGATAATGAAACATGGGATAGAGAATGAAGAGATCAGCTGAGAAACTAGTAGTTAAATATGAATCCAACAACAAACTTGCTTTCTTATTGAATGCAAGTTTATACTCCACAACCAAGGAGTTGAGTTTGTTTTGACTCAAGATATTTAATAGCGTCCCTACAGGATTCAAATACAGCAAGAAGCTAACATCAGCTAACTTCCAGCCCAGGTAACAAACATTCTTACTGCCACCCACTAAAATATTATTCAACGTTATCACCAATCCTGAGTGTTACAACTTAAGTCACTCAATGCAAGACTTTCAGCAACACTGAATACCCATCATTTTCACAAGAGGAGTTAAGTATAAAATTAAGTTCAAGACATCAGCTTGTGCACCACAGAAAATACACTGGTTATTTCCCAAACAAAGCAAACATCTGTGATACAGAAGTAGTAACTCACATTTATGACAGCTGTCACATAATACTTCATAAAGTGCTATTCCTCCCATTTCTAGTTACTAGTCTTCATACACTTAAAGAATGACCAAAAAACCCTAGACATTTAAACCTTGGAAAAAGCTTCTATCTAATTTGAAATAGACCATTTGTATTCTGTATACTACAATTTAAACAACAAAGAAAAAAAACTGATTATGAATATGAGAGAATTATGACAGAAAGGGCAATGTCTTGGTATACTACACATAACTTTCAAGAGGTAAAATGCAGAAAGCAAACATAGTATTCAAAGAGACAAGAAAGGATATAGCAGTAACACTAATTGAATCACATTTGACATGTATTTTTTTAAAAAGAAAAAAACCTTATAATCATATAGGTTTTCAAATCTGGAAGAACAATCTCCTGTCCCTCTTCCTCTCATTTACCAAGCCCTTTAGGTAGTTCTAGTGACAAGAAATAGGGTTCCATATGCATGTTCTGATACTACATTTATAGAATATCAGAAATAGCAGCTTCAAAGTTATTATATCTCTAAATTACTTTCTGAAAACACAAAATTGAACCATCTATAAAGGCAATATGACTATACATACATATATAATTAAAAAATATATATAGCTGATAGTGAGAAAGACTCTCTTTTAACAAGAAACATAGCTCCAGGCTAATGATATTTTCCACATTAGGAAGGAAAAAAAAAGGGTAATTGTCCTCTGTGATAAACTGGCTAGTATTCAATAGCTTTAGTGACTCAAATGGAATTTGGTTAAATCAGAAAACCTGAGGCTGACCAGTCAGGCTTGACTTTTCCTGCTAAAAATGAATGAATCCATAAAATTTAATGTTTTACAATAGTGTTTCACTGTTTACATCATTGGTTACATTTAGAAAAAAGGGGTCTAAAATACTGTTAATGAGGATATTATTTTGCATCTCTTTTGGACTCTTGCTGCTAATGCATAAACAAGACAACACTATGAACTCAAGCTTCTCTCTGTGTGAATCAGGACCCAGCCAGGCCTCAAAGGCAAATCATACACCAGGCTGAGTAATTTAGATGTTCAGCCCCACAGGAAGCATTCTGTTCTATGTTTTAGATTTGCCTTCTCTCATCTGCAAAGTACTTTGCCTCCTAAAGACATGGGTATCATGAAGGCTCCCAGATGTTGAAGACACCTCTGAGACATCTTGAGAGACCCAAAAGACCTTGTATCTCCCCAGTGGCTCCAAATCCCCTATAGCTCTCCCATCCCAGGTAATTCTGCAAATAGTGAGAAGCAGCAGTCTGCAACATAGAAAAGCTCAAAGAAAACTTTAGTACAGACCAATTCTCTTATTTATAGAAATCTGTGTTACTCACAGTGAAATGGATGATATATAAGAAATCTGAAATTTTCTAGTCTTGAATTTGGGCTTGTCTTCTAGCTTTTGGTGTATGCTGTACCTGTACCTTTTTAGAATAAGATAGATTATAAACAAACTTTCTTTCCTCGTAAAATTCTGATTAAAAAAAAATCAAATTAGAAGAATAAAAAAATAAAATTTTAAGTGCAGCATTTCAGACTTTGCTATATAGAAGGTCATTTCACTAGACAATATAACCACCAATAGTAATTTGTGAATAAATCCGTTTTTGTAGTTTTCATAGTTTAGGAGCTAAAATTAAAGGTAACCAATGAAAACATAATTTCCAGTTTCCCTTTTGGAATCTCTGTATTCAATTATTGGTAATCAAAACAGTGATTAAACCACTTTCAGAACTAATTATTCTTAAATTATCTATTGGCTGTTCCAACTGTCTTAATTAAAGCAAATAGTAAGCAGCTGTTCTTCCACTGTTCAGTATGTGGTTTTTGTAAGTGAAGCCCTTTTACTTTTTATCTTGATGGGAATTAAAATATGATTTTGTTAATTCTGTCCAATTATTTTTGCCTCAAATACACAGAATTCTATTAAATTTCAAAGAGCTTTGAAGGCAACTGAGGGTGAACAGAAAATGACAATGTGCATAAATTAAAAAAGAAAAAAAAAAAAGTTTGTAAAATCTGAAATTATATGGACAGAATCAGAGTATTTATTAAGGAGAAATCATATAAGATATTTGAAATTTCACTGTCTCCATTAGGTTAAAGAGAAACAAAAAAACAGCCCTCTAAAATAAACCTTACCTGCTGTCTAGCTTTATAAACCAAGTTTTCATTCTTATTTTCTTCAGGGAATTCACTGTGGTAATAGAATGAAGAAAGAGAAAGAAAATTCTTATGACCCTTAGAGGCTTTGAGAAGATCTCATAAAGAAAGATATGATTTATTTTTAATAAACTTTGTGAATTTTAATGAGAGGACTTAAAGCATTGAAGTAATAGTTCATTGAAATAAAAATTAAAAAAAAAAAAGTGGCACTAAATTCTACCTCAACTAAACAGTAGATGAGAAATTTTTTTCTTGTCTTAAAATCACCTCTGGAGATTTATGTTTTAGTTACACTATTGAAAGAACTTCAAAGAAGATGCATGTGCCTTTTTATATTTTATTTCAGGAATTACTCTTGTTCTTTAAGACTGTTTTGACTTTTTTTTTTTTTTCCTTAGTATTGTAAACACTGTGCTGTCCAGGTTTTTTGGTGATTTTTTTTTAGGACTTGGACACAGATTGGAGACTGCTAAGGCAGGAGTAATACTTATACAGACAGCCAGAATAAGTAGAGAGAGTCTAAAAGAATTCAACTGATAGTTTGGACGTGTCTATCACTTTCTCAGTTCTTGGGAAAAATATATGCTGTCAGATATCATGCTGTGTTCATTTAAAATATGGCAGTCAAGCTTTCTACTGTAGAGACAATTATTTCTTGAAAATCAAGAGAATGTGGAAAAAAAGCCCTGTTGCCTGAAAGCAACTTTTGCTGGTCAGATTAGAATGAATCTTTAATCATGCAGAATATAGTATTCAAAAATAAAATCTTCATATTATCAATTACTTCAGGAAAAAACATGTTATATAGCTAGCCCATACACAGCATTGAACTTGTTTTCCTGTCTGTCCTCTGACCAAGAATTTGCCAGTTTATTTCATTCTCAGCATACATGCACCTATATTATAAAGCACTGAGAGTTGGGGCAAGGAGGCATTCTCCACTCCGAATTAGGAATGGAGGGCCATTTTATGCATTTAAGGGAATCTGAATTATTTCCTCATCCACTGTTCTGCTCTCTCCATCAGGTTTAACTCCCCAGACTGTTGTCCTCTTCCCCACACACATAAACTGCATCTACTCTGTCTTCAGCTTTAGGTGAAGTGATACTGGCTGGATTGCACCCATCCTGCTGAAGCCCCTGTGCTCTTAAACAGACAGTCAATCACATCTAAATGATAAGCAAACAGCTAGCATATTAGGTTACATCTATACCACATATGTAAGCTTGGTTTGACCCTAGGTTTGTACATAACTGGCTTAGTCTCCACACAGTTAAACAGGTCAGAATACTCTGTGGGATCTTGCACCTCACACTTATCAGCCCACCACGCCAAAGGGATATGTGAGATGGACAGCATCAAAAAGCAAGTTCAAAAGTTACTTTGCAGCTGTTAACTACTGTTTCCTAAAAACAGGAGAATGGAGAATCATTTGTGTCAGCTAGGGTCAGGCTAAGGTGAGAAGTAACTGCGTTGCTTCCCAGTTGATACTGCCACCACAGCTGCAAAGCTGACTCTCATTTCTTCTTCTCCCAAGAGGAAACAAGCACAAGGTTTGGCAAAAAAGTGCTGTTATTTCTCACCTCTCCACTGAGGTTGAAGCACAGATGCAGTGACACCACTCTCTTCTGCTCCTGCGAGGAGAACCAGGTTCCAGTGAAGTGAAAGGGATAGTTCCCACAGCCTGCCTCCCAGGTTCCTAGGGCCCAGCCTCTTTGCTTCAGTCGTAAGCCCAAAAGAATAATACTTTGCAGGTGGGGAAGTAGAAATTTATAGAAAGAAGTAAGTCTGATGCTTGCTCTTTCCCAGCTCAGACCTCTGCCCAGTGTGGGCCAGCAGGCACGCTCCCAGTGCTCAAACCAAGGTAAAATGCATAATGCAGAGGTTATTCAATTTCTGAGGAGACTTTGTAACTACATTAGGGAACAAACAGGAACCACTGGTTTCACTCATTCTTTTGGCACATTGTGACTTTCAAATTTCAGTATTTTGCATCAGACTGGGAAGTATTTTGGTTGTGAGCATATAGAAGATATGACATTTTGTGAGTCAATCTAAAGGTCCCAGATATCTTCCTGCTCTCCTCTTCCTCAGAAGATTAGTAGACAGAGCACATCACAATAAACTCCTAATGCACCTAAATAATTATCCATGTGGAAAGAGCAATGATAAAAGGCTGTGGTCCAATGAACAAGACACTGATCTAGAAATAGAAGACTTTTGATTCCCTTTCTAGTTTCACTGCAAGTCTAGTCTGGAGTCATACTCAAGTCACATTAATATCTTATGTGTCAGATTTCCCATATGGGTGACAAATGTAACAGCTCTTTACAAATGGCTTCTATATTTGTGGTTGAAAACTTCTGCATCAGACTTAAAATCCAAAATTTTCAAAACTGTTTATTTAAAGCTAGGATTTTCTTTAGATTAAAAGTGATCAGAATTAGTAAGAAAAAAATCACTTCCACCTTTTACTGAGTTTTGCAGGAATAGAATTTCAATTTCCACCAAGAATCAGGTGTCACTTAACTCCCAAAATGCAAACCTAGGAAGCAAGGAGTACCTACCCAGATATGAAGATTTCATTTCAACTGTATTATTTTGTGTAATTTTAATCTTAAACTGATAAACAGTAGTCCCTTTGATTTCCCATTTTTCCTTATACTTGTTAAATCATGATATTCCAAATTTGGACCAAGTGAAACCACTTGGTCTTTTCACTTGTATCATTGATGTTAGAGAGGGCTCTTGCAATTTTTCTCTAAAGTTACATCACTACTAAATTTGCAACAAGTGTAGTGAAACATTTATTTTTATTTTATCCTTAAGTAGAATGATTAATTTTTCCCTGTGCTGGGGCCATTAGTTCAGTTAAACACAAAAGTCAAGTGAACAACAGAGTTTAACTGCCCAAATTAAATGTTTGGGATTTTTGTTTTTAAATCAAATCCCTTGGAAAGCATCTGTGTTCACTTCATTGTTCTCACTTGCAATGGTAATCTGTATTAAGTTTGCTGCTTTGTCTTCTCTAAACATTTAGAGCTATTATAGCAAGTGCATTAGCAACTGACATGTTATTCTTTAAAAGCTCTAAGGAATGGCACTGCTTTTAACATACAGTCTTTCACATCTGTTAATGAAGTATAATTTCAATAAGTTCATGTCAACTGCAAAGCATGACAGCAACCATTATCCAAGGATGTGTGGATCATCTGATTTATAATTTGTGCTAAAATACATGTGTTGATTTATACCACTTGAAAAACATATATAAGGGACACAAGAGACTTGTATTTTTCTGCAAAAAAGTATTGTGGAGGCCTTAGTCCTTCTAATGATGTCTGCCATCTTGCAGGCACCAATTTCTTAATATTAATCACAGCAATAATAATATATTCTATGCATATACAGAAAAATACTAATGTGCTCCACCAAAAAAAAAAAAAAAAATTATGAGCAGTTCTAAATTGAGTGTACATAGAGATTTCAAACCAACATTGACAATATCTTATAATACTTATAAAAAATGCAGAAGCAAGCATATGATAAAAGTTAATTTGCTAATGCCCATACCTGTATTGATAATGCAAGTCTGGTCATTAAATGGGTGACTGAATATAACTTATACTAAATCTATAACAACAGAGTGAAATGTAGGAATAGACTGACAGCTTTGTGCATGAAAGCTTTGACTTAATGGACAAAAAAAATGTATCCATCTCACTGTTTTCTCAACAAATCTGGTTTCTCACAGTGAAAAGATCATTATTTAAAAAACTTCATCTGGATAATGAAACTGCTGACTTTAGTTCAGTCTAAGTTACTTCAGAGACTTCTCTGCTTACTGACAGTGTACTGCACCCAAGAATATTAAGGCAATCAAGAAACTCCATTACCTGAGCCCAGAACTGAAATGATGTCTCACACAGTGAAATGTCTAATGCTTCAATGTGCTATTACTGCTAGGAAGGATTAATAAACATCATCACACAGAGAAGCTGTAGCTTCCACCCTAAAGGATTTTGTTTTATGTATAGATCAAATGTATAGGCTGAGCTGCCAGCAACTCTTTCTGAAAGTAAGCACAGCAAAGGCCCTATGAATCTTTAATGCCCAGTTTTTATTAGAATACAAATTAGAGTAAGTTATCTTTTACATGAAGAAAACATGAATCTCCTAGTTGAGAGAGACCAACAAGAGATTTGAAAATAACTTTTTAAGGCCTGCCTGAAGGTTTGCAGAGCCAGTCTACCCTTGGAACTGCGAGTGTCTTTGTAGGTTGTATTAATATCTGTCTACCCAATTGCCTTCATGCCTTCAGAAGATTTTACTTGCAAGCCTCCAAGATCTGTGTCCACTCCCTGTTCAGCTCAATATTCTCCTTCTCTCCAACCAAACTACAAAATCCAATTTTCTCTCATTTCTATCTGGCCAACCTGTCTTTCAGCATGTTCTTCCAGGTGAGTAGGGCCAGTAGCTGTCAGGGAAGAGATAGACTTCCCTCCATCCAAGAATTTGCACGCAGTCTTTGAGTGGGAGCCATGCTAATCTTTTCTGTATTGTGGGGTTTTAAAATTATTTTTATATGCAATACTTCACTTAGTTTTGGGTGAAACTGATACTACTATGAGTTGCTCGGCTTTTCTCAGTCTTCAGAGGAGATGCAGTTTTTCCTGAAGGACAGAAGGATTCATCGCTTAAATAGGTATATTTGTGGGTGGAGAAAGCAGTGCCTGCTGAAGACTCTTTGTATGTCTGCCTTAGTGAACCCATAAACACACAGTAGTTCTTACAAATTGTGCTAGGTATTATTGTGCTGATAATATAAAGTTTATATATAGTTTTATATAATGATGCCAGTAGATGTGTTCAGTTTGGCCAGTTTAATCAGGCACAGAAATTATTTTTGTCTGACAGTTTTAACATTCCACAGCTAAAACATGCAATAAATGAAGAAGTCTAGCCTGCAGTGATCAAATCCACTTATGAATCTATTTTATCATTTAGACATTTTAAGATCTTACAAAACAGTATCTTTAGTTCATTTTTATTATGCATCTCAGAAATTTACTACAAGGTGATAATGAATGGGATGACAGGGTATAATATATAGAGATGACAGACAGATTAGACCAGTAGAAGAAAGGAGCTACACATCAAATCAAGTTAACTATAAATCATCTAGATCAACAAGGAACACAGAAAGTAAAAGTACTGAAACCCATAACAATATAGAGAAAGGAAACTATTTAGGGTTATAGTGTTGCCTAAACACCCAGGATGTTAACTATGACAGTAATTTGTGATAAAGTCAGAGCAAATATTAATGAAAGATTTAGCTGACATGTATAGAGTGCATGACAGTTACACCAATTGGCAATATGACATTTCTGTCTCCTGTCAATGACTCCTTGAAGTGATTAGTGATGAAACGCACAAGTGGAGAGATTAGCCTTCAGTATGGCATATGATCTGCTAGAGAATACTACACTTCAATATCACAATATAGTCAAAATCAATGTCATCGAATAAATGAAAAAGTTAAATAAATGCAGTATATTTATATTTTTTAAAAAAGAACAATAAAATTTTAATTTAAAAAAAATAGTTTAAGCAATTAGTTAAAAGGAAAAAAATGCAGTTGGTATAGGTTGTTCAAATATACTCATTTAGAAGCTGACAGTAAGTGAATATCAAAATACCAATATAGTCTTTAAAGGATAAGTGTACCAACCTTATTTCAGCAGTTGGTTAAACAAAAAAAAAGTGTATTAGAAGTCAAAAGGCATCCTTCATAAATTAGAGATTTTTATAATATAATTATGATTATGAAAGATATAGCATAAACTCTGACAAGTTAAAAGGAAACTACAATAGATGTGTCAAAGAAGATTTTTAGTAACTCTTTGCTAAGGTAACAAAATATACAAATGCAAGAGAAACTGAATATCTACAGCATGCTTAGGATGAAAAAGACATTAGAAAACTGATTATGGGAGAATGGTACAGTATACCTGAATTTCTACAAGGTCTTGCTCAAGTCCAGAGTCAGTGGCTAGTGAAGAAACTATGCTGTGGATAAGCAATAAGGCTTCTCACTGATTACTAACCAGTTACAAGATTGGAAGCAAAGGGTGAACACAACTGTGCTTGTTCCACAACAGAAGGGGAACAGATTATTTAAAGAAAAGTTGACCCTAAAAGAATTGCATATGATAATAGCTGACTGTGGAGTAATAGAACTAATAAAAGCCTATGTCAGTAAATGCATAATGAAACAAAAGGAAAGAAAAACTGGAAAAGGAACAAACAAAAACAAAACAAAAAAATGAAAACCAATATGTATAGTAGCTATTTAATGCTAAGGAAAGAGGCAGCAGAGACAGCCTTATGAAAAATGTTTGTTGCTCAAGAGAGGTCAGCAAGTCAAACAGAATGCTAGAAAGAAAATAGAGATTAAAATACAAAGCCAGTATCACGACATGGTGTAAACTCATGATGAGTACCTATGACAAATACTGTGTGGGGTCCTGAACTCCCCATCTCAGAAAGGGTATAGTAGAAATATAAAAAGTGTATAGGTGACAGAGATGATCTAAGAAATGAAAAAGATTCTTTAGAAGGAGAATTGAATTTATGATAACTCTCCTATTGGAAGAGAGATGCCTGGTGGGAGAGAAGATCAATTATTATAAAATCATGAATGGCCTACAAAAGGAATAGGTCCTCTCCATTTTCTCACAATGCAAGAACTAAAAAAGATCTGTGAATTATGAGGCAACAGTTAAAAAAAAAAAAAAAAACAAACATTTAAAGACTGTCATTTTCATCCAATATGTAGTTGCAGCATAGAACCACATTACCATACAAACTTGTAGAAGTCAATAGCATAAAAGTTACAAAAGAATTCAAAAAGTAAATGGACAAATTAATGGTGAAAACGCTGTGAATACAGTCTCTGATTCACAAAACAGATGAGTGCTGGAAGCAAGCATGATGATTTAGAGGACTCAGTGCAGGCTTGGTCAACTCATGTACTTAACTGGTTGCTGGCAAAAAAAAAGATAATATAAGCTAAATAAGTCTGATAAGACCAATTACTGTCTGTCTCAGTACCAAAAAAAAAAAAAAAAAAAAAAAAAATTCAAATTATTTCACAGGCTTGACTCTTCAGATGTCTTTCCACATGAAGGTCGTATGTGTTGTTCACAAAGCTTACAACTCAGATTTGCAAAAAATAATTTTTCCCAGCAGCCAAAACCATTGCAAAGTTTCTTTTGACCTTATTTTCTCCCAAATTAGTACAAAGTGACATGTGCACTAAACAGCAGTATAGCTGCAACACCAACAACAATGCAAAATATGCTTCCTATCATAAACTTTTTCATGTAATAATAAAAAAAGAGAATCAAGCAGCACATCAGAAATGTAGAAATGTTGCCCACAAATTTAATGCAACCCTGGATGATAGTTAGACGTTACCATGGTAAATACAGCATAGCATTCTATGTAAAACAGATAGAATCAACTTGTTCTTTCTTACCATGGTCACTGTGTGATTGAAAAAGTAAAAAAAAAAAAAAAAAAAAAAAAAGGAATCAAGTTATAGAATACTTTATTTGCTTCCACTTTATATTGAAATCCATTAAAGGAAAATGTTAGGTCTTTCTTTACTCAAGTCAATGGCCTAGAAACCATTATCAAACTCTGCTATAAAATAGATTTTCTGTTGTTGGGTATTGAAGCTTCTTAGGGGACTATGACTTCATTGAACTATTTCACTTTACTTATGTCTTATGAAATACCTTATGAAATAACAGTAATTGTAGATTTGAATTACCCTTTTCTTAGCAATTACAGTGATAATTTCAGCAGAGATGTTCAGATCTATCTTGCAGGAAGTGATAGACAATGCAATACTCTACTTTTCATCTTTCAAGCTATCAGAGTAAATACTGGGTTATAGAAATTTTAATATTACACTTTCTAAACATGCAAATTCCTTGCTTCTATGATCCATTTATCATTCGCTTTATCATCCACAGTTTTATGCCATATTGTGAGTTTACATATGTTTGGAAAAATTTTTAATGGGTTAGGTTGCTATTCATTAGGAGAGACAGTGGTAACAGAGGTAATACAGCAAATGTTTGAAGAGTGTTAAACCTGTGTGTTAATGACATGCTTCTTTGAAGATGATGAATAGAGAAAAGTTCACTACCCATTTTCCTCGCTTTCTGCTATAATATTCCCTTTCCATATCACCTTGCATCAGAAATCTTAACTAATACGCTATCGTCCCTGAACACATTGTTTAGTTTCTCATCCATTTTAGTATTAATTCATATTCATTATTCTTATGCCGCTTCTCAAGCACTGATCCTCCTAAAATAATTATTTCCATGTTTCATCCCATTTTTTACCTGGCCTTGTGTGTCGCATGCTTTCAAGAAGCCCATTTGTCTGGTGACATCTAAGCAGTGCTAACACACAGTGACACTCTTTCCCAGTTTTGAAGCTTATTTACCCGATAATCACCACCTTTCTGCCTCAATACATCAGTATCTCAGATGAGAAGTCACAGAACCATCTTCCTTATTCTCCTCCAAGTCCTCCACTCTAATCTACTTCAGCCAGGTTTTGCAAATACCCACCAGTATCCCCCCTTCTTTGCAACTGTCCAAGACTTTCTCTCACATAGCAGAACCAAACCTCATCTCTTATTCCATGTATTTAAGAAACTCAGGCACAATGAGTACTTTCTAAAATCCTGCCCAGGTATCAGTAAGAAAAAAGAGGTGAGAGCTTCCCAAATAATGATGCCTCATTTATTTATATATTTATTTGAAATTTGCATTGTATTGTATATATTTAATTTTAAAAGTTGCTGCTAAACAAAAGAGGGTACCCTCTTTGTTTTGCTGTGTGTGATCATGTTCATTTGGGAGCACCATCTAGAGTTGCAAGAAAAGCAATAGAGATATCAACAAATATTCAAGAGTGCAGATATCCAAAACATAGACAAACTGCAACAGAAGTGAAAAAAGTGATACCATTAATGCTGGCAGGAAGCAGTCATTGCCAAGTCACATAAGCCATGGAAAAAGAGACTTATTCAAATGTTTACAGATGGAGAGTCAAGAGTTTGTGGCAACACAGAGAACTGGTAAACGTCACTTTACCAGTAGCAAGCTGGACGGAAAATACTTGTTCTGTAAAGCAGTATGTGGCATGGAAAGATTTGTTTGTAAACTCACTTTTTAAACCCCAACATTGAGGTCCTTTTTTTTTTTTTTTCAGGTTGTCTTTTCTAATGTAACAAAACTTGATTTAGATATGCAACACTCTATCCTATTTTTATGTAAATAATTTCAGGAAAACTGACAGACCCACCTCAAACCTTTAGCCTGAGATTCTCTGAAGTCCATACCACTAAACCAAATTTGTAACTTACAAGAAAAAACTGTATCTGTTGACCACTAGGGACAGGGAGAGACACACAAATCATATACAAACTCCTCCTCTTTCTTAGTCATTTGTACAAATGAGGTACAGATTCTACAGAGCTAAGGATATTGCATAAAACTACTCCTAGCTGGCATACTATTTTACAAATAAGAAAAACAAAACATTAATTTACTCTACTCTTATTTATTATCATGACAGAAAAGGGCAATATGATGCATTAAAAATTATTTAAAGTAGATTTGCTACACAGTAAAAGTGATTTAAGGTCCTGCTGCATAAAACAACCTATGATAAATACATCCAAAAAGACCAGAACAGTTGAATTTCCTTACTTTGGGAGAAGGTATTTGTCAGTATAGAAAACAGATTATTTGAACTGTCTAATTTTATGTATTTTCTGCTTACTTCTTAGGGTTTAAAAGTTTAATTTATTGTACTTTTATCCCTATTCCTGATTGATCATTTTGGATATTTCTCCATGTGATTGTACATACCACATACTAATCCTCCAAGAGCAGTAGTCCTCTGGGGGACTACCCATTGAATGAGGATTACCAAATTTGGAGCAATGGGTGGAAAGAGGGAAATACAACCCTGCTTATGGCAAACTATTTCTCCTCCTTTATTAAAACAGGGAATGCAAGTCCTCAGCATTATAGACAGAAATCATGTAGAATGTTGCCCCAATGCAGAGTATAAAACTGAAAAAGAGTTACAAACGCCTGATTTGCCTTTCACATGGAAAGATGAAAGTTGAGTGCTCTGACCTATGATGTGAAAAAGGCTGCAATGGCCTGTTGCAGCACAGACTGTTGGGGAGCAGGTCCATGGGGAGGGCTAACCCAAGGAGAGCTGACTCAAATGAAATAGAAATGGATTGCCTTACACTGAACCAATACATTGCTGTTCTTCCACAAAGCAGTGCCAGTGCACTTGATTACAGCCCTACAGTTACTCCTGTGTTGAAAAATATCTGCTCCTAAGCATGAAATGGTAATTTTTTTCCATTTGTTATTATTCTCCTTTTTTTTTTTTTTTTTCCTCACAGGAGAAGATGCAGACTTAAAATGAGATTCACGGCTGGTCTTCTACAGTTGTTATGTACCAGAAGCTGCTTAGATTTCACAGGTCAATAACAGGACCTGGAAAAAGAAATATTTTCGACTCCCTCCTGAAATTCTAGTGGACAGGAAATAAAATACTGTATTGAACATAAAAGAAAGGCATTTTGTAGCAAAAATTTCCTTGTAACGCTCAGTTATATGAGTTAGCAAGTCAAGTTGCATACTTAAGTAATTATAGCACTTTCCATTATAAGCAAAGCAGTAAATGTCCCAGCTCACTCTGACTTTTGTTATTTGCTACCTTTCATTGATTTCCAAGACTAGGATAGAAGATGCTTTAGTCCTTGCTAGCAAAATCTGTTCTGCCTTCAACAACCCCTTACACAAAGGAGCAGCTTGTTCTTGTTGGAAAACAAAATGAAATGCGATTTAATGACTCTTGCAGGAGAACTCTTGGAGGAATAGAAACAAGTGGGATATAATGATAACATTTAGAAAATATAAGAGCTTTCAAAAAGCACCTGAAGTGGCTCATGCATTTTTAGATAACAGTACCAAAGGAAGAAGCCCTAAGGTAAAATCTTAGCCCTAAGTCAGAGAAAATTATTATCCTTAAATTCAACCAGAGCAGAAGTTCACTTCATATGACAAGAGGAGATCAGACAACTATGTTCCATCTAATTTAGACAACTCAGCATCTAAAAACTTGTATGGAAAAAAATGTGCTTACTAAAAAGTAATTTTGTTATAGTTGCAATAACAATTATCAATGAAGACACTCTTCCTTGAAGGAAATAAAGGGTGTGGTTCATCTCACCAATAAAGACAGGAAATCACAGTATATTTTCAAAGTCTAAGGAACAAAATTGATAAATTGCACAATTCGTAAAACTCTTCCAATACTCTAATGATATATAAATGTAAACATATCTGAAAAAGAAAAAAAAATTCTTATTGCTGATTTGTTACTTTGTGAGAATCTATTATGAATACTAAAATAAGGATTTGTCATTGTTTTGGTTCCTTATTATAAAATCTCCAAATTACAGAATCACAGAATCATTTAGGTTACAAGGGATCATTTCAGAACATCACCAGTTCAACAGATTAACCAGATGAGCATTTCAACACCCCTGCTCAAGCTGGGTCAGCTGGAACAGGTTGCCCAGGACTGCATCTACTTGGATTTCAAATATCTCCACAGATGGAGACCCAACAACCTCTCCGCATGACCTGTCTCGGTGTTTGGTCACCCTCATAGTAAAAAAGTGTTCTCTTGTATTCAGATGGAATTTCATGTGTTTAACTTGTGTCCATTGCCTCCTGTTCTGTCACTGGGCGCTACTGAAAAGACTCAAACTCCCTCATTTTCATTCTCTCCCATCAGGTATTGATCCATATTGATCAGACACACACCCTCCCCAGCACTTACTGGTGCCTTGGGTTATTCCTCCCCACATGAAAGACTTTGCATTTCCACCTGTTGAACTTCATGAGATTCCTATTTGTGTGGTTCTCCACCTAGTCAAGGTCCTTCTGAATGGTTATGCTAACCATCTGACATATCAGACTCTCCTCCCAGTTCTGTGTCACCTTCAGACTTGCTGAGTTTCCCTCTGTCCTATCATTCAGGTGATTAACAAAGATGTAAAACAGTATTGGCTCCAGTATTGACTCCCAGGTACACCACTTATGGCTTGTCTCCAACTGGACTTTCTGCTGCTAATACACACCCTCTGTGCCCAGTTGTTCAGCCAGTTCACAATTAATTTCACTGTTCTGTTCTCTAACCTATACTTTGTCAGCTTGTTTAAGATGATGTTATGGGAGGCAGTATCAAAGGCTTTACTGTAGTTGACATAATCAACATCTACTGCTCTCCCCTTTGTCCACCAAGCCAGTCTCTTCATTATGACAAGGTTAGCAGGTTGGTCAAGCATGACTTGCCATTTATGAATTCACCCTGACTGCTCCTGATCACCTTCTTGCCCTTCATGTATTTTGAAATAGTTCCAAGTAAGATTTTCTCTGTCACCTTCACAGCAGTTGAGGTGAGGATGACTGGTCTGTAATTCTCTAAATCTTTTTTCTTGCACTTTTTGAAAACAGAGTGATATTAATTGTCTCCCAGTCTTCAGGAACCTTTTTCAATTGCAATTACTGTTCAAGGTTTTCAAGAGTGCCCTCTCATTTACATCAGCCAGCTCCCTCAGCGCTTGATGGTGCACCCCTTCAGGCCCAATTAATTGTATGTTAATTTTGTTTAAGTGCTCCCTAACTTTAACCTCCTCTGCTGAGGGTAATTTTTCCTTGCTCTAGACATCCTCTCTGGTCTCAAGGGTCTGGGATTCCTGAAGGCCAGTTTCATGGACAAAGATTGAGGCAAACAAGGCACTGACATTGTCAGCATTTTGCATGTCACTTGTCATCATTTTCCCTGTCCATTTAGCAGTAGCTTTCTTTTACTGTTTATGTACCTTCTTCCTGTTGCCCTTCACATCCCTTGCTGGATTCAGCTCCGGGTTGATGTTTTCTTTTCTGTCCCTATCCCTGAAAAATCAGACAGCAACCCCATACTCTGCCTGGATCACCTGCTCCTCCTTCCACTTCATGTATACCTCTTTTTATGTCTGAGCTCAGTTTGGAGCTCCTTCCTTATCCTTGCAGGCCTCCCATTACCTTAGCTTGATTTCCTGCTTGTCAGGATGGACCTTCCTTGAGGCTGAAGGAGATGACCCTTGAATATGACTTAGCTCTCCTGGACTCCTCCTTAGGCCATATCCCAAGAGATTCTTCCAAACAGATCTCTGAAGAGGATGAAACCTGCTCTCCTGAAATCCAAGGCTGTCGTCCTGCTTTTTGCCCTGCTGCCTCCCCTTAGGATCCTGAATTCCACCACTTCATCCCACTGCAGCCAAAGTTGTCTTTGACTTCCACATTTGTGATCAGTTCTTCCTTGTTTGTCAGTATCAGGTCCAATATAGCAATTTTCCTCATTGGCTCTTCAGTTACCTATGCAAGAAAGTTATCATCGGTGTACTCAAGAAATTTCCTCAATTGCTTGAGCCCTGCTGTATTGTCCATCCAGCAGATACCAGGTTGTTTCAAGTTCCCTGTGAAGACCAGGACCTGTGAACATGAAGCTTCTTCCAGTTGTCTGAAGAAGGCGTTATCTACTTCTTCCTGATCAGAAGGTCCATAGCAGATACCCACAAAACCACATTGGTAGGCTTTGCCCATAAGCTCTTGGGAGAACTCCATGCATTCCAGCTGCTCTCTCACATAAAGAGCAACTTCCCATCCTCATCTTCCCAGCCTGTGCTTCCAAAAGAGCTTGTGACCCTCTCTCCACTTCATCACTCAGTCACTTGAGCTATCCCACTGTATTGCCACAACCCCAGTGAGGTCATAGCATTTCAGAGATGCATTACAGAAGACAAGGAAAGATTTCAATGTCAAAAAAGAGTCAAAATTAGAATCTATTATTAAAATAGCAAGTCCATTGAAATAAAAATGCCATTTCAAGATTTTCAAGACATAAGCCATATATTTATTATGAGCTTTATGAAAAATATTATTAGACTTTGTATGGATAACAGGGAATTTTATTTCTTCCTACAGAATTTCTGGTACTTACCAGTACAGTTGGAATACCAGACTAGACAGACATTAGTGTAATTATCTGTGATAGCTTCTTGTATTATTAAAAGTTCCTCACATGCTGTTGAATAAAATAGAACTCATCTCCTAAATAGAACTCACCTCTTAACTTCTGTTGTCCGATGACCCTTACTATAATATTATAGAGCTATTAAAGTAACAGCAAACTATAACAGAAGAATTAATAATAATAATGAAAGATGAGAATGTATTTAGCACAAAATGAAGATGTTAAGTATAGAAGTAATGAAGTTGCCAGTTAGCAGTGAGAGAAAATATTTTTTAGCTAAAGAGATGCTAGTTCTACAAGTTCAGGTAATGAAAGGAGACAATTAAGGGACCATTTTCCAACCACTGTCTTTTCTTAGTGGAAAATGCAATTATTATTTTTTAAGCAGAGACAGGGTTTTTTTTAAACTTTGTGAAACTTTGTGATTTCTTTTGACAGTTCATTTTAGGAAGAATCAAAAATACATGATGCATTTACCAGAATAGCAGAACATTTTGGCCTGTCAAAAAAAAAGAAAAAAAACTTACTATGTAAAATGTAGATTTTCCAAATTTGGCTTAAAAGAAAACGTCATGGGTTTGAGGTTTGTTTTGGTATTTTTTTGTTTTTGTTTTTTTTTCCATCCGTAAGACAGGCCAAATTAATTTTAAAATATTTATTAAAAATTAAAGGATATAAAATTAATGCAAATTTGATTTCTGAAAAATCCACTGTCATACTAGTTTGCAAATTTATAGTGACATTACTTGCTTTGATGCTAAATCGCAGAGCTTATATTAACAAGACTTGTGATTTTGATATTTTTATTCTGAACTCAAAAATATTGCTAAATGCTACATTACAAAATGCAATTGCATCAAATATGTTCACGAGATACAATCAGAAAAGCTTCCAGAGAGATCTAAAATAACATATAATTGAATCTATAGTTTACAGCTCCAAATTAAACAGATAAGGTCCTAAAATAAACTTTCACTACTGTTAGACTGCTGGTGGACAAAATATTACCTAGTCTGATCCCCAGTGAAGTAGCACTAATGATGGTTTCATGTTAGATAAAAAGTAAAGCAACTTTAACATTTTGGTGAGAAATAATGCAAGACTAGATTTCGTAGCCATCAGTACTGCAGAAAATGAAGTTACACGCAACCACAGCCTCTGAACAGAGGTTAAAAATATAATTTTGTTGTGGTAAAAAAGCAAATGTAATTCTGAGATTTATATGCAAGACTGTTGTGCTAAAAACATTCAGGATGCATTTTTTAGTCAACTTGGTACTCTTAAAAGCACCTGCTGCCTTCTTTTGCATTTTGAAGGACTACAGCTCAGGAAGGATATGGAATAACTGGAGACAGTCCAAAAACAAAATGATCATCGGTATACATACACAACATATATATACCTACAACATATATGATAAATTTTTAAGAATGTAAGAAGAGGTGTCAAAGAAGAAAATTCATCCGTCTTTGTGTAGTCTGAATGTGAAAATGCAATGAACTAGAATTCCAGAAAAAGAGAATCAGAAATCATTAAAATCTATTTAAGAATGAGGACAGTAAGCATTAGAACAGGTTGCTTAGGAAGGCTGCGTAATCTTTTAAAAGAAATTTTTTACAACCATCCCTTAAGAATGACAGGATTACAGTATACACTGTCTTCATGCAAGAAATGTATCCAAGGACTAGATAATGTCATATTTGAAAGTAATATTTTGTACTTCAGGCTAAAAACAGGAGTAACAAAGGGAAATAGTAATGGAAAAAACATGTTTGTACAACACACTATTTTAACTTCACTAGCCTGTACAGGCTATAATCAAGGATTAAACCCTAATTATTCTACATAGTTTGCATGTACAGAACAAAAAGATCATTTCTACTCCCTAAAATTTTAATGCTTACAGTCCATCAGGCTTCTCTGATAAATAATGCATTATAAGTTAAGAAGTAGAAGCGCTTTTTCTTTGAGCTATTTTCTAATGCACTGTTATGTAACTTAGTTCCCAGCATGTTGTTAACCACTCATAAAGATAGTCAGAATGTGCATTTGACCTCTGACAATAGGTACACAAAGAATGACTACAAAATGCATCATGTTTAATATATAAACTTTTTATATATTCTATTTTCTTCTTTCAGAATCAACTGCAGAATGGGTCACTTCAAACCCCACTAAGAAATGTAAATATAGTGAAATATCATTCACCTTTCTTTTCCTCACATATCTTTCCCACAAGGCTTAGGCAAACAATTGTTTCTCAAATTAACACAACAGAACTCTACACAGCCACCAAAATCTCAAGGTCAGCTTTCAGGAAGGATCAACTGAAAAGTATCAGTGCTAAGATTATACTGTTCCTTCTACCTCCCTTTTTGTGCACCTTTGTTTCTGTTTTGCATGATACCATTTTGCAAGATGGATCATAAGTTATTCAGTTCAATTATTATTGTGCTAGTTAAAGGGGGGGGAGGGTGCATATTTTTTAATATATTTTTTTAAGCATATACTAAAACATCCACGGAAAAGAACAAATCCATTTTCATAGTATGATGCGCATCCATGACTCTGTTTAACAAGTATACTACTCTCAAGTATAACTTCAAGACAGTAGGATTAATCATCTGTGCAGATCTCATGCTACCAGCTCACATAAAGCAAAGCCCTTGAACCAAAAGTAGAGGCTGAAATGTGCCTATGGCTGAAGAGCTGATTTGAACACTTTTACAGCTGTGTTAGCTTTTCATAGCATACCTGAAACTCTGCTGGCTCCTCTAGATAAAAGGCTTTTTAAAACAGTATCCACCTTAGCAAAACAGAAAATATAATTTCTCATGGTCTTCTAATTATTTGTATGAAAATTGCAAAAGTTATGAAATGTACTGAATTGTTTTTAATCAAGGTATATGAATCCTCAGATGTACTTGTTTTATACCCAGTAACTTCCTAGAAGGAATTCAGTCCTGCATCACAATTGTCAATCAACCTCCATATTGCCTGCAGCATAACAATATATCATTAGCCAGGACTAACTATCCTTACAATAGAAAATCAGTAACTATAAAATGATTTTCAAGGCATCATCTATGCTGTGACCAGTATTTTCATTAACTGGCTCACATAAGCTGATTTTTAAGAAGTGGGTGGAAAGTGAGTCATACAATAACTCCTAAGACTGAACAGTCTGGGTGTTTCCTAACAGATCCTAGAGAAAGGCACCCTTCCCCAAAGGACACTATATTCCCAGAAAAATCAAGTCATCTAAATATTTCCAAGTGAGCACCAACTTCCATGACACCTCTTGACAATATTGCTCCCTGAGGGTAAACCAGAAATAACTACATACCTGACTATTACATTTATTCCAGTAGAACAAAAAAAATCATGAAATCTATGCACCCAGTTTGCTACCAGCTTCCACACTCATCCATGCAATTGTCTGTATTTTCCAATATTCTACATGTTTTCTCCTGAGCTAATCTGCAGTACCACTAAGGTCTATATTCATACCAATTTATTTTGCAGATCCTACAAGAAGCTGGTCAATTAGAACTTGTGTTTCATTCCAGTTTTGGTAGTACCAATATTAAAACGTCAGTAAGACACGAGAAAGCCATTAATGGCCTACGACTGCCTCTCACTTCTAACACCACACTGAATCATGCTTGAGAAGTTTCTAAGCCCTCAGGATAGGCAGTATCTCTTTTCATCTATTTTAAGAAGCACTTTCATCCAATTAGATGCTACAGGAAATAAATTCTTATTGTTATTATTATAGAGGTACTGAACAATAGAGAATCATGCTCTAACACTAATCTAATGTCAAAAATTGTTAGTGATTGTAGCAATGAAAACTGCAGTGCTCGATCATGTGATAGCTCAGTGAGGTTTCCTTTTCTCTTCGTGATAAATCAGTTGCCAAGTTTGCCTACAGTCTGGAGTGTAATACTAACTGCATGGAGTTCATCCCTCTCTCATCACATAAAACAATAAAATCCTCAAATTAATCAGATGCCTTCATGATGCAGACAGTTTTAACTGCATGATTACGGAAATTACTGCATGCTCTTGGAAACCCTCCAGGCAGTAATGCTTGGCTATACAGTACAAACAGTTATTTTTGTGAACTGATGCACTTTCTTAATGTATCCTGGTCTCCATGATCCTGCTTTGCTATGCCAAATTCTAACAATGTTCCAAAATGAGACCTCCTGTACAGGAAAAGGTTTTGGTAGGCAGAATAGCTCTTCAGGTGCAGTTTGTGTAGAAAATGGCTAAAAGAACAATATGAATTCTAGTCAGTAATATGCACCTAACGTTTTAGGCATCTCAATTACATCCACACAGATATACAGATGGAAACAATGTTGTTTTGCAGAACAACACTGTAATAAAAATGGTAAAACACTTCCCATTCTAGTTCATGAGTTCAAACTAACTGGAAAGGAAGACAAGAATACTTTGAACACAAAACTGGCTTTTTTTGCTTTTCTTTATGAGGAAAATCTGTACTTCATAGTGCCTCCACTATTGAAAATCCTCATTCCATTGTCTAATTTCACATATTCCATCCCATTCTTTTGTGACTCCTTCAACACCAGCACCTTTCACAGTGCAGCCTGATGAGGCAAAATTTACGTTTCTTTGTAGCCTTTTCGCACACAGCTGCACTACCGTTATCAAGCCATGCAATTCCTTTTGGTGGTTTAAGATACTGCATAAATTTGACTTACTTTGAGACAATATTTATGCATAAGACTACAAATTTAAAAATGTTGTTTACTTGGAAATGAGACAAATAATTTATGTCAAGCAACAATCCTTAAAAAATAAAATATACAAACTGTACATTCGTTACTATTCATTCACCAATGGATTAATCATGTACCTAGTGGTCAAAATGAAAAATGAAAATGTAGTAGCTTTAGTATGACAGTTACATGTCTCAATGTGAAATTTATTAGTGTTTCATTTATTACTAAAATAAAAGCTAGTAAAAAGTTGGAATTGCAAATGCAGCACATTGTTTGACAGTTGTACATCTTCATCACTAATATTCCACAAAGAAAAGTCACACTACCAATGAAAATATTCATGTATAATTAAGCACCTGGTCCCTTTAAACCTCACAGTTTGGAACACTGGTGGTAGTTAATTTAACTTTGCAGTGGGTTATGCAATCTTGATCTTTGTTGGTTCCCTTACAAAACTAGACCTTTTTTCATCCTGCACAGCTGTCCTGACCATAAAAGAAAAGCATTAGGCTTCTCTATCCTGAGAAATCTAATGGACACTCTAAAATGGGATCTCTTAAAACTGCACGACTACAGCCTGTTTGAACATACAGTAAGGGAAATCCATGCATGTGCATTTGCATTCTATATATAAATCGTCTTCTATGTCAACAAGGACTGCACTTATTTCTTCTGAAAGTTTGCATGCATTAATGGGTGACTAGCTACTGAAATGCGTAATTACTCTTAGAAATGTGTTGAAATACTATTCAGTTATTTCTTCTATTAATACTAACCCAACTAAGGATGCTTAAATGGTATTGGAACACTCTGAATCCAAATTGATATGTTTTTAAAGACTACCCACAGGCTAAATGTGTAATTTTTTTTTTTTTTAAGTTCACCCTTGCTTTGGCTCCTTTTCTTGCCAATACCACTTAACTCAGATATTTTTAAAGCATTTATCACCCTGTCACCTAAACATTCATCTTCCTTTGAAGAACTATTTCTTCTGCTGCCACTGCTGGGAAAAAAACAAACCAAACCAAACCAGCGCATAACACTACCTAGGCTGAATTGCATTTTCTGCCAGAAGAAAACACCGTTGTCTCATCACAGTTCATTTAATCTGAGAGGAAGCAAAAATAAGGCTTCTAATTTCTGAAAGAGATGAGACTCCAAATCAAACACACCTGTACACTGATTAGTACTCCACAGAAAATCTTGAAAACAATATGTAAATTCTTTCTGTACCATTTCCTTTGTGGGCAGAGAGAAAAAATTGTTTCCCCTCACTCTCTAAGCCATTATGTAACTTTACTTGGAACAAAAGAGCATTAGAAAGAATCACATCTTAACTGGCTAAACCTTTCCAGAAAGGTTCTTAAACTTTGTAAGAAATGAAAGAAGGAAAAAGCATATCCAAATATATGCTAACATAAGTGATGTTGACTATACTTTCTGCATTCATTACCCAACAAATAACCTCCATACAAATCCAGGATATAAAACAGCAGACAGTTCAATAAGCTTGGTAGAGACCGCTATATTAACAAAGTATACCATATTTTGGTGTTCCAGATTTATTAGCTACATTAGATGACTTTTCTTTGTAAGTAGAGGAACTTTCTACTTGCCTGCATCACCCAAACACACAAAAAGTAAATGGAACTTCCTGAGGTGAGTACAGTATATTTCCAATGGCTACAATGCCAATCTTTTTTCTAGCTTATCCTGGCTTTTGTTTTGTTTTGAATTTCACAGAATTTCAGACTGGTTACTGGAAGGAAAACAGAGAGATACATGATTTTGAGACAGACACGACTATTGAGAATAGAAGGAAAGGCTACAAGCACAGGCTATTCCCTCTTTTTTGTCTGTTCTGAAGCCAGAACAGTCTGCTACAGAACAAGTGAGAAGTTACAGGATATAACGGAGAGAAAATGATGGAAGCTGCAGGTAAGATAAGAACATACACTGAAGGCAGGCTAGGGAAAGGTACATCTTGATTTAAGACAGAAAAATAAATAAGCGTAAGATCAAGAAGGAAAAAAAAAATATAACACAAGATGTTAAAAAATAAAGTTAACCAATAATATTACCACAGTCATATTAACCTCTCTTGTTCCACGTAAGCTAAAACTGAACATAATTACTTAGTCTCCTAACTATGCAGAAAGGCCTGGAAGAAATTGTGTGATTTAACAGTTTTGATGGGCTTTGTTTGGTTGTTGTTGGGGTTTTTTGTTTGTTTGCTTGTTTGTTGTTTGTTTTTTATCTTAGCCAGTAGATTTAGTCTTTTCACCAAAAGGTGTTTCAAAATAATATGACTATGCCAGAACAACACATTTTAGTTATTTTCTTCCTTTGGTATTTTTTCCTAACACTAATAAATTTTTATCCTGTAAATACATACTCTTAATGAAACATGATCAAATTGAGCTTCAGATTTACTTTCCCCTCTCTTAAGCTTTCTGATTATCTTATTTTCAAACAAACTTTCTTAGTTCCAGTAGGAGTTCTTCCTCATGGTAAAGTGAAAATTAAAGTTATGTTCTCCACAAAACAGAAGAGCACATTTATACTATTTTTTCTTTTGAAACAGAGAACAAAAAGAAAGAAAAAAAAAAAGAAAAAAACGGTAAAGCAAGAAAAAAGACAACAAAAGAAGGAAAATGCAGTGAATGAGAAATTTTGTAAGACTGAGAGGAAATTAAATGGATATAAAACTTTCAAATTTTGATCTCCAGTCTATTCATATGCCAACTCATTTATTATTAAAGCATGACATTCCCAAATCACTTACAACATATTCCTTGTTAATGAAATTACTCAGATACACACAATAAATATCAATAATAAGTATTACTGCAAAATTATTTTCCATCAGACAGCACAAAGAAAAACATCATGAGGCAATTCTGCCTGTCTTTTCTCAGAACTCAAGGAGAACCATGGGAGCTGTTGAATTTATGTGTTTATCTTGTTTATACCTACAGTACGAGACACTCATTCCAAGTCTTTTCATCCATATATGAAGTGAAATACTGCCTCTGTTGAAATCAATGAAAGTTTTGCTATTGATATCAATGAAGCCGCAATTCTGGTCACTGTTTATGTCTCTCAGGGCTTAGAGGGGTTCTAAGGAAAAAAAAAAAAAAGGAAAAAATACACAAGCAGGGAAACTACACCACAGGGATCCAACTCATTATAGTCACTTTTCATACAATAAAGGGAAAAAAATGTTTTCATTCTATGGGAAAACTGTATTGTTTACATACTGCAACAATTTGTGTTCAGTCTATCTGAAGCGCTCATGTTCTTTTTGACAGATTTCTTCTGATTTTACAGTAAAAAAATGGGTATAATTTTTTCATTAATTTGGTTATTAATCTCATTATGGAAACTATTTATAGCCCATTTTCACTATTTTGCAACAAGAGTAAAACACACACGAAACGGTAGCGTGTGAAACCATTTTTACATTTTTGCAGTTATACACAACTACAAAATGCCTGTATTATAGGAGTACTTATCACACTTCACCCATGTACCTTTTTTCTGATTTATTTCCATATAGCTGACAGCGTATAAAGACGGGCAATCGCCACAACGCGCCAACTTTCTCAATGCATCACCATCTCAAAGGCGGTGTTCTAACCCAGAGTGTGAACTACCACCCATCGCAGTTCATCGTGCACCATCCATGGATGTAGGCCATGGACTTCATTCAGCCATCGCCATCGAGCAAGTTCTTCCCTGGCCAAAAAGAAACTAGCTTTAGAGCAAAGAATTTTAAAGAACTGAAGAATTTGTAGGCCTTTTGAGAAAATAAATAAATAAATAAATTATATATATATATATATATATATATATATATATATATATATAAAGCTATTTCAAAGCCTAAGGGCTCTAGCACCCAGCTGCTCACTTCCGTTCCTCGGAGAAAAAACAGGAAGGAAACAGCTAGGGACGCCCATCGAGCCCCCCGGCTGATGACCTCGGTTTTTCCCAACATGCCAGCAGTTACCAGCACTGAGGCCTCACGGCCACGCACGAACAGCGCGGTCACAGGCGCGGTTAATGGGGCACCAGCCGCCCCCCTGATCGCAAATGAGCTCCCCCACCGCCCCGGCCGGCCGGCCCCGCGCATGCGCGCCTGCTAGCGCAAGCGCGATTCCTCGTCACCGCCTCGGCGGAGCGGTGTGAGGTCGCCCCGGAGCCTGCTGGGGCTTGTCGGGCCGCGGCCGCCGCGCCCGGCTGCCCACCGACCCCGCCCCGCTTCCCGCCGGGCAGCGCCCATGCGTCGGGCGGGTGAGTAACGGCAGCGGCCCGTGGAACAGCTGTTCTGGCGGCCCTGTCCGGGCCCCACCTGCCCTGCTAGCGCCGCCGGCGACCCCGGGGGCTGGGGAAGGGGCAGCGCGGAGACGGGCTGGGCCGGGCGCCGCGGCGTAGCCCTGGGGCTCCTCGAAGCTGGGCCGTGCTGGAAAACTCCTCGGGGCTGGGAGAGGTCGGGACAGAGGGGAAGGCGCCCGGCCCCGCCGCAGCCGTTGTCGGAAGGGCCGGGGGCGCCCCTCGGGCGCTGCCCTCCCGTCTGCGGAGGCCGCTCGCTGCATCTCTGTCCTGCGGCAGGTGCTCGGCTGCGGGCAGGGGGTTGCCGCTTGGCTCGGCGGTGTTAGGGAAAAGTGTAGAGGCTCGTAATTTGGTGGCTTGCTCAATGAAGGGGGAGCAACGCGGCGAGGTGGCTTCGCTCTTCTTTCTCACTCTGAGCTGTTGTGAAACAGCCTGGCTCCGCAGCTGCCCGTGCTGATCTGTCACTTCAGAGTTTTCAGTTTCTTCAAGCCGAGAAATCTTAGCAGAAACTAAGCTTAGAAAACTTAGATGGAAAGCTTTAATACCAGCCATGAGCTACCAACCAAAGTGACTTTTGGATGATCTTACACTTTCATCAGGAAAGTCAGATTTTCAGAGCTTTCTTCTGTATTGCACTTTTGTTGTGTTTAAGGAACACAAAAACAAATGTGGATTTTTTTAGTATTTGCTGGGTGTTACTAAAATAAATACATCTGTTTTATCTGAACATGCTTACTTTGCATTGCGTATTTGTCTTTTGGAATCAGTAAAACTGGAAAAAACCCCAACACATGGGGGTATTGAAACTGAGTTATCATATGACCAAAATGAACTAGAGTAGTTAAAGCTGCCCCCCCCTTATTCTTTTTTTTTTTTTTACTAAATAAATATCCTTATTTGGAGTAAACGTGATGGGGGGAAAAAACATTGTCTTCTGTCCATCTGTACTCTTCATTTAGTGGAAAGGACAAACAGAAGGATAGGACAAACAGGATAGCTTAAGGGTATAAAAAGCAGCAATGAGGGAGCAAAATAAACACCACTGTGAAGTATGAGCTTGAAAGGGAGAGGTTATCCTTGAGGCAGGCTTACTATTGTGTTTAAGGAACAGTTTAGAAAATATTTCAGCTTTTTTCACAGATACCATTTTTTTTAATTGAGGTAATTTTTGTTTTAGGAAAAACAGCTGGAGATTTCATACTACTGTGATAAGTTTCATAAATTTTATTCCTACATGAGAAACAAATTAATTTGAAACAGAGATGGTCATAGAGGGATAAATATACTTAGATTTATTTGAGGGTTTTAGGTCTATATAGCAGCTTACAAACTGGAAGAAAAATAACTGAATAAGATTTTTTTTTAATGAATGGAACTGAATGTTATGGAAATACAGATTCTACCCTTTAATGTTTAAAGTTACATATTTTTCTAATGTGCAGTTTTGTAGTGTCTGTAGTCGTAAAAAGAGAAAACAAAATATGTCAGTTGAATTTTGTGCCTTGGGTCTAGACCTGAAGGTAAGAATTCATGATTCAGTTCAATGGAGTTAAATCCAGTTGGCAGCCGGTCACGAGTGGTGTTTCCCAGGGCTCAATATTGGGGCCAGTTCTGTTTAATCTCTTTATCAATGATCTGGATGAGGGGATTAAGTGCACCCTTAGTAAGTTTGCAGACAACACCAAATTGGGTGGGAGTGTTGGTCTTCTGGAGGGTAGGAAAGCCATACAGAGGGATCTGGACCAGCTGGATAGTTGGGCTGAGGCCAATTGTATGAGGTTCAACAAGGCCAAGTGCCGGGACCTGCACTTGAGTCACAACAACCCCAGGCAGCACTCCAGGCTCAGGGAAGAGTGGCTGGAAAGCTGCCTGGTGGAAAAGGATCTGGGGGTGTTGGTTGACATCCGGCTGAATATGAGCCAGCAGTGTGCCCAGGTGGCCAAAACGGCCAACAGCATCCTGGCTTGTATCAGGAATAGTGTGGCCAGTGGAACTAGAGAAGTGATCATCCCACTGTACTCAGCCCTGGTGAGGCCCCAATTTAAATCCTGTGTTTGATTTTGGGCCCCTCAGTACAGAAAGGAGGTGCTGGAGAGAGTGCAGAGAAGGGCAATGAAGCTGGTGAGGGATCTGGAGCACAAGTCTTAGGAGGAGCAAGTGAGGGAACTGGGGCTGTTTAGCCTGAAGAAAAGGAGGCTGAGGGGAGACCTTATTGCTGTCTACAACTACCTGAAAGGAGGTCGTAGCATGGAGGGTGTTGGTCTCCTAAGCAGCAAGTGATAGGACAGAAGGAAATGGCCTCAAGTTGCACCGGGGAAGGTTCAGATTGGGTATTAGGAAAAAATTCTTCATGGAAAGGGTTGTCAGGCACTGGAACAGGCTGCCCAGGGAGGTGATTGAGTCACCATCCCTGGAGGTATTTAAAAGACATATAGATGAGGTTCTTAAGGACACGGTTCAGTGCTAGAGTTAGGTTATGATTGTACTCTATGATCTTAAGAATCTCTTCCAATTGAAATTATTCTACAATTCTGTGATTTGGAAAAGTGTGTGTGGTAGTGCAGAGTACATTGCCAGAGTTAACTGAAGATCCTGACTTCAAGCCCCTTTCAGTAGAAAATTTGCCAAAGGACTTCCAAGTAAACTGCGACTGGGTGATTAAAAAATGTAAAAAAAAAAAAAAAAAAAAAAGTAACAGAGTGAAGCGAACAATTTTCATTTCACAGTATTGACCTCTGAGCTCATTTTTACTGCTCAGGAACTGGATTTAGGGATGATAGTAATTCTGTAGTCAGGTTGTCTGCATTAGCTGTGAGCTGAATTGACAGAAAGCAGAAGTTTTTGGAAAAGGGTTATGGAGTAAAATTGGAAAAAAAAAGGCATGTTGAAAGTCACACTGTATTCAAGTCCCTTCTAATTTGAGAATTGGGGGCATCAATTAAGCTAGCAGGTGAGTTTCTAAATAGACGGTGGTTTTGCACATTTTACAAGTAAATGACCTTTTGTTCAGGAAGTCTCTGATCCCCAAAATAGCTGAAGATGCCTCACTGTTCAGATGAAGCATTGCTCTCCATTGGACCTGTTCTTTGCCTGTAGGCAGGGACTGGTGATCTGGGCTTGGAATCCAACATCTGCTACTAGTTGACAAGTCATCATATGAGTCAGGGTAACTGTCTGTGTGTTAGATCTTAATCTGCATAAAGCTGAAGTTATTCAGGGTGACTTTTTCCTACTGAGGAAGGGAATTGCTGTTAGATCCAAATGAACCCAACATTCCAAGGCAGAATACTTCCTACGTATGTAGGAATGACCTGTGTACCTCAGTAAATTGAAGTAATTTTCTAAAATTTGGATGTCCGTGACAGAAATACAAAATCACAGCTGTACTATCTCTAATGGCTGTTGAATCAGAACTGTATTCTAAGATTTTTCCGGTTCCAAGGATAGACATAACTTCAGGTAGCTGTTTCACATGGCATGTTTGCTCAGTCTGTTTCCCCAGTATTACTGTTCTGCTGGGGCACTAGTCTTGATGAGTGTAAGTTATCTGTCACTGTCTCTATAGAGTAGCTCGGAATAAGATTGATGTAATGCAAGCATTGCCAACCTGTAGCTCTTCAATGCAGCTTTTACGGTATAGGCATCTATATTATGTCATCCTTAAGACTGATGTTTCCCCAAAATACAAGCTTTTACCGTGAGTGTCACTTCTAGAAATTTTGCACTTTGATGCTGAGCCTCTATATAAGCATACTAGAGGTTCATAGTATGTTATGGTAGACCAGGGTCTGTCCTGATGCTAGTCAAATTTTAGGAAGTGTGCTGCTCATTTTTCAAAATAATTCCATGATAAATATTGCATTGAAAAAATACTTGTTGAAATAAGAACGTGGAGCACTAAGATCAATTGCTGACACTTCAGAAAAAACATTTTATGTTAATGAAATCTTGATGAGGTGGAGTTTAGTAGCAGATATGTCAAGCAAAGAATAAAAAGGAATGCTTTCTTCAATATGGAATGGGAAAGCCCACATGAAAGACCTTATGAACATTCTAATTATAGACAATACAGTCGTGAATTCTTTTTTACAGAAGAGATAAAATAATAATTGCAGAAGTAATTTATCACTGTCAGTCCTGTATGTTGCTTGATGAGGATCAATAGCATCTGACTTAAATTAAACGGAATACTTTAATATATTAGTCAGGTGAGTAAGATTGTTTTTATTAAAAAAAAAAAAAAGAAGGAAAAAAAAAAAACAACAACCAAAAAAAAACCACCAACCACACAGAAAAACCACAATCCTGACCCTTTAGAAAACTTCACTTTGCCTAATATGAAAATTGAGCTAAACTCACAGGGAGAGGGGTAGCATGATAGACTAGAAAGAAGGCTGAAAAGGTCAGAAAAAATAGTAGAAATAGTTTAAATGCATTTAAAGTTAGTTTCTTACTAGAGGGAAAATGTTTTTGACTCCAAATAATCTCTCTGACAAAATTCTAATATCTTGGGGTAGACTATGAGCTATAGAAAAAGAACCCTGTAATTTAATGTAAAGTGATGTGAAATCTGTTAATGAAAAGTCTTAAGTGAAGTTCTATAAGCATATGAGCTGTAATTTTCCCTGACAGTAGCCAAAAGTATGGTTTCACAATCCAGTTGGGCAAAATGATTAGCAGCATTTTTGTTCTTTTCCCTTCCCCCATCTGTGCTATTACCTCTTTTGTTGGCATTAATGCAGTGATACTCATTCAGCTGAGTCAGCTCTCTAACAAAGGAAACGTTACAAAGTGCATACAGGGGTTTTTGTTGTTTATTTTTGAATTGCTAACAGGGTTTTGCTGTTGAAGTCTATGACTAACCTTCCTGTGAAAATCAGGTGAATTCCAGAGGTAACTAAAAGTAGACAGCAGGATGAATGGATTAGGGTTGGAAGGAGAACTTTTGCTTTTGGCAGTGTCATACTGATAATCCAATTCAGGCTGTATTGTTAAAAGGCGTATTCTATATTTCCTTATCTGAAATTATGATAGCAGTAACAAATAGAGTGTTTTGAGCTGCATGCACTTTAACAGTAGTAAAGAACATTGGTAGGAAACTAAGGTGAGGTATTTTATAAGTATTTTAAAACAACATGTATATCTCAGTAAATTAAGGTAAGATTCTAAAATTTAGAGGTCGGTGACAGAAATACAAGGTCACAGCTCTGCTGTGTCTAGTGGCTGTTGAATCAGAAATTTATTCTAACATTTTCCGGTTTAGTGTTGTCAGTTTTATGCATAACCTTGTTCTATGTAATTTTGTGGTAACCTAAATTTCATTAATAATTTTCTCTGGCTCTCTTGCATTTAATGTTGAACAGGAATTAAAGTTATAAATAATCAGGCATTCTGTTATATTTATTTTTTTCCCCCTACTTTCAGGGCTCAAAGCTTGCTGTCTAGTATTGGTCTTGGTTTTTAACTTAAGCCTGGAATCCTACATGAACTGTCGCACAGCAGTGACATTGTAATAACAGGCTGCCAGCTGCTAACTCACAGGCTTTCTGGTAGAGGTACATCCCTAATGTTATGCTGGTTTGTTGTTTACATAATTCAGAAAATAAAACAGAATCTGTGAAGTTGCAAATCATCGTTGTTTTGAGTTTAATTTGCCAAAGTATTTAGTCAGTGTATTGGTTAACTAAACACAAAGTGGTTGGTCCAAAGCCGTTAAATAGGTTAGTAAATGAAACCTGTACATCTGAACATAAGCTGTACTTCTGTCATATCCTGTTTTGTCCTTTACTCTTGTTCTGCTGCATTATTCTCCTTTCATGGCTTCTGCTTTTTTTCTTCTATTTTCTGTGCAGCTATTTCTATCAGTCTTGTCAAAACATGATAGCTCTGAAATCATGTAACCAGAATTTTCATTTAATGGGATTTATTTGGTTTAGGAAAACAATGAAGTTCAAAAGTAAGAGGTTTTATAAAATATGTGAGTCCTTGGTGATAGAACCTCAGAACCTGACATATGTTTTCAAATGCAGAAATGTTTTTTGTTCCTCTCTCCCTGCAAAAAAGCGCTGTTAGTTATGCAGTCAGTGAATGCATCACATTTCTCTCTGTATTATTTCAGTTAGCTAAAAATTTCATTAAGCATTTCATACTGTTGAATTAGGTAATAAGAAATCTGACTTTAAAATATTTGTCTTTTGATCAGTTGCGGCCAAAATCCTTCTGTTTGGATTCTGAACTATGACATCATGGCAAGATTTCGCAGAAGAACATGCATCATTTTGTTGCTTTTTATTTTGTTTATTTGCTCCATAATGATGGCTTTGAAGACTCTGAGACCCGACAGAGCTGGTTTTGGGGATCCATTTGGACTTGGTTTGTTGCCCGAGCTTCAACAACGGACGGTGCTCTTAGACAGTAAACAGAATTCACTGAACAGGGTTCAAGCAGATCCTGTGACGCGCGTCAATAATTTGCATAGTATCGCAGTCAATACTATGAAAGCATCTCTGCCTCCTGTCAACAAGCTGGAAGAAGAGCTGTCTTCTCCAAATTATAACTTTCACATATTCTACTATAGTTGGTTTGGGAATCCACAGTTTGATGGTAAATATATTCACTGGAACCATCCATTGTTGCCACATTGGGATCCCAAAATTGCAAACAATTATCCAAAGGGAAGACATAATCCCCCTGAGGACATCGGGGCCAACTTTTACCCTGAACTCGGATCTTACAGTTCCAAAGACCCTTCTGTCATAGAAGCCCACATGAAACAAATGCGTTCAGCTTCAACTGGTAATGAATGTTAATGTTTCAGCATGTTGTTCATTTATCCAGCCTTAAATATGTGAATGAACACAACTGACCCATTCTTTTGTTTTTCTATGTAATTCTGAAAATGTCTGAACCTAGTAAATGTCTTTGTATTTCTGAGTTTTAAACCCCACATCTTCAAAACTGTGTCTAATGGATGTAACAGCACAGAAACATTATATTTGTAATCCTGTAGGTGCATATATTTCATGACTTACTGTTAAATACTGATACCGTATGTAGAAAATACAAAAAACATTGCTAGAATATATTGTCTGTGTATTTCATTTCTGGAGATGAATACTTCAGTTTTAAGAACAGGTTTCAGAAAATCATATTAACACAGCCATGGAGCCATCTGTTCAAATAGAATTTTTTTCTTTTTTTTTTTTTTTTTTTAATTCTTTGTGTTTAATAACAATTATGAATTAATTAATATGTCAAAGACCTTGTAGGATTATAGCTGTTATACAATTTAGATTTTATGCAGTGTGTTTGTAGGTGTTCTCATTAACTATGGAAATGTCTAATCCAAACCTTCTTGAATTTGGGTACAGTAGTTTCAATGTAGCTAATTATAGTTTATTTCTTTGTCCAAAAGTATATTTTTATCCGATACAAATTGATGTTCCCTTTCTCTAAATAGGATTAATTATATACATTAGAATATTCAATATATTTGTGCTGTCATTTTTTTATTGTTGGACTTTATGGTCCTTTTTATGTTCGCCTTTAAAATAAGGAGTCATATAGGCTGATATTAAACCCTGAACAGCTTGTGTAAATGTAGTTGAAGCAAAATGACCAGAGGTCATAGTATTTTTCAGGGTGCTAATCATCTTGAGTTGAATCACTTCCATTCACCTAATCATTAAGTTTCAATGTAATTGTTATATTCTCATTAGTAGTGTTTACTTGTATAATGTTTAATTTCTGGTCATTGTTTTCTCCTGGTTTTTAACCTAACCTGTATTTTGTACAAGCGTTAATACAAACATTTCTCACCCTTTTCGGTAATATGAAAATTCTATTACAGGAACACCAGCAACAGTGGGACAACTGTTGCAGAGAAACCACAGGTATTAGTTCCCAGTAAGCACTTGTTTAGTCTTATCTAAAGCAAAATAATGCATGGTAGTGTGATGAAAGCAGAGAGGGCTCTCATAGCATTAGAAGAATCTGTGATGTTTCTCTTCTTAATACAAATGTCTAATAAAGCTAAATGGCTAGTGGAAAACATGCCAAATACTAGGAAAAGTGCTTTGCAAAATAAGGGGTTTTTTAGTAGCTTAAGTTAGTTTTCCATTTGAAACTCAGCAATGTGAATGAGTAGTTCATGCTTCTGGTGGCATACTCTTTGTAAAATATTACTGATATTTGTCAAAAGTGATGCTTTTTCTGCTGTTATTCTGATTTATGGTTTTAAGTACACTTGAATTTGTTCTCTTCCATCTAGATTTGACCAACATAAGTCATCAACTTTCTTTTCCTTGGGTCATTACTTCAGATATTGCATCTTCTTTAATAAGAATGCTACTTTTTTGCATATTTACAGTGTCTTTTTTTTATCTCTTAGCCAATGTCTAATCCATGACTGCAATTTACATTCTGTCAAATAATAATTTTTCTTCTAGCCTTTTTTGAGGCTTTATCAAGGATGTCACAAAAGCAGAAACATGTAAGTGCTTCTTTCCGCCATTATTGTGTAGTGATCAAAGGCATAGAAGAGATTGAAGCAGCAGGAGTCTCACACAATGCTTCTTTATATTCTTATGTTTTACGATTCATTCCTTATTTATTAATTTCCTAATTTTTAACAGTCTAATACAATAGATTTTATTCCTCTGATTGCATCATGGAATTTATTTTTTTGCATCAGCCTGTTTTCATGGTCATCCAATTTGAAGTCCTTAATTTGTCTTGAATGACTCTACTCTGGTTTTAAACATGTTTATGCTATTGGTTTTGGCATCAAGTCCATCCTTTATACTCCTGGAGTGGTACATAACTTTATTATTTTAACCACAGGAAATAAAGTATTAAGGAGTCTTTCTCATGGAGAGAACAGTGCAAATGTGAATTTAGGTTCCTTGGTGAACAATTCTGTCTCTTGAACTTTTTCCTGTTTCCTAAAGGTACAGAAAGGGGTCTTGACAGATGTTATATTCAAGGTACCTTGAGTGTAACCTGAGTTTATTGCTGCTGTTCTACTTGTCCTTTACATTTTACTCATTTGAAATTTTGTCCTTTTGTGTGAAATTAAAGATCGGGTGGTAAAATATTGTGTTGTTCTTGTCCTGAAGTGGATTATCTCTTGTGATAGTCCGTTATTTGTGATTCTCGGTATAATATGGAGAGAATGTGCGGAGGGATTCTGAACTACCTTCTATGTCTAGTGAGCTCAAATTTCTGGTTTTGATATTTCAAGATGATGATGTATTCACTCTAATCAATACTTTCTTTTTCATAATTTTGGACTTGTTTGTTTTGAAGTTTCTAGTCAGAAATGTTAAAAAGTTACTAAAATAGATGAAATTTACAGTGAATACTACCCTATCTCAGTGATCTGATTTGTGTACTTAAATCTTTACCTAGTTAAAAAGAATCACATTGACTTATTCTTCCATGTGTTTTAAATAGTATTGTTAGTAAAATATTCCTACCTCACTGTTTCATGTATTTTTTTTCTGTCTTACCTATTTCCAATATTATTTCCATCTGCACACATAAAAGGTCTAACTTATTTATCTGACAGCATTTAAATTTTAGAAGGCAAGAGTTTAGCCTTTTTGAAGAGGTAGGTGTTCTTTTGCTTTCATGGAGAGGATCAGAAAAATTTACAGCACAGGGTCATAATATTTGTTGTTATCCTTTTTGACAGGAATAGTAGGATCCTTAAATTATTGAGAGTTAGTCAAGCATTTTTTTAGCTAATAAATTTAAAAACTAATTTCACATAGTTGGAAGGGCGGACTACAGCACAGTAACTTCATTTAGCAAGACAGAAGGTTGTGAGATTACAGTCACTGCTTCTAGTATGAAGTGGTTGTTTCGTAGTGGAGCCAGAGGTACAATGCAGAAATAAGGTGGGGAATAAAGTTTCATAAAATGAAAGGATCTCTTTGAGCACACACATAGTCCTCATCTCTTGAGTGTTCTCTAACCCTGTGTATCTTGATGTTCTCTGGCTGTACTGTGGCATAGCTATAATGCCTTAGTTGGAAGCATTCTCATCCTCTTGGTACAACCTGGAGGTTAGGATGCTGTGCTGAAAAGTGGGAAGGAATGGCTCCAAGTGTTAGGCTTGGGACACAGGGCACAAATCTGTTCCGCTGACAGATGATCTCACCACTGTTCTGTTGTATTTTAAACAAAGAAGTTAAAATCCACTATGAGAATACTGAGATTTTGTAATTGGTTAAAAGGTAATTTGAAATTCTAATTTATATTATGTACATTTCACATCAAACAATAATGATAACTCATGACAATGTTATAACGTACATGTTATATGTTAAAAAATACTATTTAAAACTTAAGTTTTTTTATTTTCAGGTGTAATAGTGCTTTCATGGTACCCACCAGGTATGGCTGATGAAAATGGAGAACCAACTGATGATTTGGTGCCTGTTATTTTGGATTATGCACACAAGTATAATCTAAAGGTAAAGTATTTTTAAGATGCATGAAATAAGACTAATTAAGAAAGTAAACCTTATGAAGTGTTGACTATGTTTGGCTCATGGTATAGAGTAGGGAGGCTTGTCATGTAATGGTGGCTTCTGTTTCTGTCCCTTGTCATGTTGCACTTCTTTTGGGTCATAGAAGCAGGTATCAGAGCATCCCCACACGTAGGAAGTCAAGGAAGGGAGCCAGGAGGCCTAGGTGGTTGAATAGGGATCTGTTGGGTATGCTCAAGCAGAAGAGGAGAGTTTACAGGTCATGGAAGCAGGGGCTGGCCACTTGGGAGGAATATAAGGCTGCTGTTAGAGGATGTAGGAAGGCAGCTAGAATAGCCAAGGCCTCCTTAGAATTACAGCTGGCGAGAGGAGTCAAGGACAGCAAAAAGAACTTTTTCAAATACATAGCAGATAAAACTAATACCAGAGGCAATGTAGGCCCACTGATGAATGGGGTGGGTGCCCTGGTGGCAGAAGATACAGAGAAGGCAGAATTACTGAATGCCTTCTTTGTCTCTGTCTACTCTGCCGGAGGCTGTCCTGGGGAGCCCTGTACCCCTGAGACCCTGGATGAAGCCAGGTCAATGGAGGAGTTTGCTTTAGTCGATGAGGACTGGGTTAGGGAGCAATTAAATAGTCTGGACATTCATAAATCCATGGGTCCAGATGGGATGCATCCGCGGGTGCTGAGGGAGCTGGCTGAAGTCATTGCTGGACCGCTCTCCATCATCTTTGCCAAGTCTTGGGAAACGGGAGAGGTGCCCGAGGATTGGAGGAAAGCAAATGTCACTCCAGTCTTCAAAAAGGGCAAGAAGGAGGACCCGGGTAATTATAGACCGGTCAGCCTCACCTCTGTCCCTGGGAAAGTAATGGAACAGCTTGTCCTTGGTGCCATCTCAAGGCATATCAAGGATAAGAGGGTTATTAGGGGCAGTCAGCATGGCTTTACCAAGGGTAGGTCATGCTTGACCAACCTCGTAGCCTTTTATGAGAATGTAACAAGGTGGATGGATGATGGCAGAGCGGTGGATGTGGTCTGCCTTGACTTCAGTAAAGCCTTTGACACAGTCTCCCACAGCATCCTCACAGCTAAGTTGAGGAGGTGTGGTCTAGACAATAGAGTAGTGAGGTGGGTTGTAAACTGGCTTAGGGAGAGAAGCCAGAGAGTGGTAGTCAATGGTGCGGAGTCTAGTTGGAGGCCAGTATCTAGTGGAGTGCCCCAGGGGTCAGTGCTGGGGCCAATATTATTCAATATATTCATTAACGACTTGGACGACGGAATTGAGTGTACTATCAGCAAGTTTGCTGATGACACCAAGCTGGGAGGAGTGGCTGACACGCCGGAGGGCTGTGCTGCCATCCAGCGGGACCTGGAC
Source organism: Streptopelia decaocto (assembly GCF_964273445.1). Taxonomy (NCBI): domain Eukaryota; kingdom Metazoa; phylum Chordata; class Aves; order Columbiformes; family Columbidae; genus Streptopelia; species Streptopelia decaocto. Next base: position 80,028,704 of record NC_138656.1, on the reverse strand, counting down.
AGGCTGGAGAGTTGGGCGGGGAATAACCTAATGAAATTTAACAAGGGCAAGTGTAGAGTCCTGCATCTGGGCAGGAACAACCCCAGGTTCCAGTATAGGTTGGGAGATTACGTATTAGAGAGCAGTGTAGGGGAAAGAGACCTGGGGGTCCTGGTGGACAACAGGATGACCATGAGCCAGCACTGTGCCCTTGTGGCCAGGAAGGCCAATGGCATCCTGGGGTGTATTAGAAGGGGGGTGGTTAGTAGATCGAGAGAGGTCCTCCTTCCCCTCTACTCCACCCTGGTGAGACCACATCTGGAATATTGTGTCCAGTTCTGGGCCCCTCAGTTCAAGAAGGACAGGGAACTGCTGGAGAGGGTCCAGCGTAGGGCAACGAAGATGATTAAGGGAGTGGAGCACCTCCCTTATGAAGAAAGGCTGAGGGAGCTGGGTCTCTTTAGTTTGGAGAAGAGGAGACTAAGGGGGGACCTTATTAATGTTTATAAATATATAAAGGGTGAGTGCCATGGGGATGGAGCCAGGCTCTTCTCGGTGGCAAACAATGATAGGACAAGGGGTAATGGCATCAAGCTGGAACACAAGAGGTTCCACTTAAATTTGAGAAGAAACTTCTTCTCAGTGAGGGTGACAGAGCACTGGAACAGGCTGCCCAGGGAAGTGGTGGAGTCTCCTTCTCTGGAGACATTCAAAACCCGCCTGGACATGTTCCTGTGCGACCTCACCTAGGTGTTCCTGCTCCAGCAGGGGGATTGGACTAGATGATCTTTTGAGGTCCCTTCCAATCCCAAACATACTGTGATACTGTGATACTGTATAAGTGCCCTTTGAATTACAGTGAATTTTGAGAAGACCTAAGTAATATTGCCTTGAGACTAGAATATTATAACCTGCCTTTTCTTTTTTCTGTTTTCATTCAGATCTAAAGCTTACCAAATCTAGAGTATGGTGTTATGGATTTTTTTTTCCTGTTTAGGAAATAGTTTTTAAAATGAGACAGTATGATGTTTTCAGTTGAGTCATGGGAGTTGAGGGAAGTATTACGTATTTCAAAATATTATGGGATACAATGATCTATAAACTAAGGAACTTTGAGAAAGAAGAAAGTCTAATCTTTTTGCATTACTGCATAACTAGTGGGCGATGGATCATAGAGGTCAAGAGCAAGCATTTATGAGTAATAAAGATGAATTTAGAAGTTCTAGTTTGAATGGATGTCTTTATTCCAGAAGGTATCAGGAACACTTGCCTTGGACAATAAGGTCAGAGAGGTGCTGCTCTGACTTCAGGTTAGTCCAGGACATGAAAGGATAGAAAGGCTAAATTACCAGCTTCCTGAAATAGGTGAAATGTCAAAACAGTTAAAGGTTAGATGGATTGATCTGTATAATCTGAAATTGTGGTATGATTTTGTTTATTTTTAGAGTAAAACTTTTCTTTTACCTTGGGATAAAGAACACACACATTGCCTTTTAGACTTGCAGAGTAATAAATTTGATTTTTAAAATTATCTAAGTAGCTGTATATCTTTCATCTCTGGAGAGTGTTGTCTGTACTGCAGACTGAAAATACAGCTTGTTCAACTGCTCTGATTTTAGTTGGTCATGCCAGCTGCAGGTTCTCAGAGAAATTTCCTGTCAGTAGTAGCAACTGCAGATTCTTTGAGAAGCAGGAAGGTTAAATCAGATACAGAAGTAATTTTGCAACTGTTAAAAATGCTGTGTGAATTGCATTTTGTGACATAAGTTGCACATGTGTAATAGTTATTAAAAAGAAAAAAAATATTGTGCTTACCCAAAATTTTCAGATCATGTGATGGAGCTTCCTCTCACTTAAAAGAACTTGGGGTTCATGAGGGGAAAGTCTTGCCTGACCAACTTAATTTTGTCTCCGACAACGTTACCCACCTAGTTGACCAAGGGAAGCCTGTTGACATAATCTTTTTGGGTTTCAGCAAAGCCTTAGATACTGTCTCTCACAGTATCAAACCACATGAAGTTCAACAAGGGCAAGTGACAGATTTTGCACCTGAGACACGGCAACCGTGGCTGTACATACAGACAGGGAGATGAGATGCTGGAAAGCAGCTCTGCAGAGAGGGATCTGGGGGTTCTGGTCAATGGGAAGTTGAGCATGAGCCAAGTGTGCTCTGGCAGCCAAGAGGGCCAACCATGTCCTGGGTGCATCAAGCACAGCATTGCCAGCTGGGCAGGCAGGTGATTGTCCCGCTCTGCTCCGCACTGGTGCGGCCTCACCTGGAGCACTGTGTGCGGTTCTGGGCACCACAGGATAAAAAAGATATAAAGTTACTGGAGAGTGTCCAGAAGAGGGCTACAAAGTTGGTGAAGGGTTTGACGGGGAAGCTGTATGAGGAGCGGCTAAAGTCACTTGGTTTGTTCAGTTTGGAGGAGACTGAGGGGAGACCTCATAGTGGCATACAGCTTCCTCACAAGGGGAGGAGGAGGGACAGGCTTAGCCTGCATATTAGAGAAAGGTTCTTCACCCAGAGGGTGGTGGAGCACTGGAACAGGCTCCCCAGGGAGGTGTCACGGCACCAAGCCTAACAGCGTTTAAGAAGAGACTGGACAATGCCCTCAGACACATGGTGTGAACTGTGGGGTTGTCACGTGCAGGGACAGGAGTTGGACTCGATAATCTCTGTGGGTCCCTTCCAACTCAGGACATTCTAGGATTCTATGATTGTATGAAATTGTTAGCATTCAAGTCTATCAAAGGAGCCAAAGCAAAATGAAATAAGCTACCAAGGAAAATGCCTGTGGTGGTATGGTGATGATTGGAATATGGGTAGAACTGTTATTGCTTGGAATAATTACTGGAATACAGATATTAAGTATAGATAGTACCAGGGATTTACTAGTGTAATGTTTTTAAACATTCTTGCATGAGTAAGTTGTTACAGTTAAGTGTTAGAAATGTCAGTAGACCAAAACTAACTTAAAAAATGCATTTCTAATATGTCTGCTAAAAGATATTTCTTTTTGATTTGCCTGGCTTTGGTAGTGCGAAATGTAATATGAAATTATAGTGCTCTTCAACCTGTCCTGTCAGTCCTAATGATTTGGTCTAACACTCTATTTTTCTATAGTTTGTACTTAATGGACATAGATATTGGCTCTACAGTGGAAATTTGCTACTATTGCAGAGTTATTGAAAACTTTATTAAATGCATTCTGTTCTAATATTGGTTCTGAAAAACTAGTTGGTTGGATTAATATAATCTTCAATTTAATAGTATTTTTTAAAACAATGGCATTCTGTACACTGAAATGACTTCACATGTATAGGTTAAATAATTCCATAAGCTTCAAGCTTGAAATTCAGAGCAGTAGCAGTACATTGTATTAGATTTAGTTCCAAGAGTTTATTGCTGTTGATAAATTTTATAAAATTTTAAATTAAAGTTTTCATATCTCATATCTTAAAATCTGTTTTGACACTGAAAACTCTCCTTGGAGAATTATCTATAGCAAATGTAATACACTTCTTAGAAATCAAATATTAAAATGTTTCATTGGATAATCAGTTCTTTGACACTTGATAGATAATATTTTATTTCAATTTTTAGTTTCTGCTGTAGTTTAAGTTCTCTGAAGCATGGTTGTAATTCACTGTAGCCTAGGGAAAACAAAAGCAACTTTTTGTTTTAATGTAAAACACATAAATATTTACTCTATCGCCAAACTTCCTTCGATCTGAACCTTCTAATATTATCAGTGCAGGAGTTGCATTAGAGTTGGATTATTCTCAAAATAGACTAACAAAAATGTTTGCTCTGTGAAGATGAACTATATTTAAAGTGACTCATACTTGCTTCACATAATATGCGGTGCCCATGTATTCAATAGTATTTTACATCTGTGTTGCTCTTACTATGTTTTCATCTTTCAGGTCACTTTTCATATTGAACCTTACAAAGATAGAGATGATCGCAGTATGTACCACAATGTCAAATACATCATTGACAAGTGAGTGCTTTCAAAATGGTTTCCTTTGGGGTTTGTTACATGCTGGCTTAGGGACTTCTGTATGTTATCTAAAACTAGGAAGAATATATAAAAATGTGCACTGAGACTGAAGAAAGCTATAAGAAACTTAGTTCCTATTTCTGTTGTACAAAATTCATTCTGGTTTTTAAATACGGAAGTGTGAATTTTACATAGGTACTCAAATGTAAATTGCTTTCAACATTTATTAGTATCACAAGTCGTGATACTTCAGATTAAAGCTGTTAAAGTATTAGCTACATGATAAATAAATTAAACATACATTTTTATAGTGACGAACTAGCAGCTAAACCTCTAATGATTTTTAATTCAGTTTAACAAATTCTGTACAGCCACTAGTTATTTTGTTTATCGTGCTACTTAGACTGTCTTATTTCATACCGAATTAGAGAATTGCTCTTCAGAGAAAAGTAATACCAATAGCACAGTATGACACTAAGTTATTAATTTGTAGTGATTTAAAGGTTCTTTGCAGATTCATTACTTAATACTTCAGCAAACATCAGACTGAAAATGGATATGAATTGCTATGTTTTGAAGAGCGTACACTGTCTTTTAAAAGTAGTTCAGCTCAGATTGTAAAGCATTATTTTCCAAATGGCAAATTTTGTCTTAATGATACTTGTTTGCTTTATAGATATGGAGGCCATCCAGCCTTTTACAGGCATAAGACCAGCACAGGCAGATTTCTTCCCATGTTTTATGTTTATGATTCTTATGTAACAATTCCCGAAATATGGGCAAATCTGTTAACTGTTTCTGGATCCCAGACTATTCGAAATACTCCATATGATGCATTATTCATTGCACTTCTTGTAGAAGAAAGACATAAGCATGACATTCACAGAAGTGGCTTTGATGGAATGTACACGTACTTTGCCACCAATGGCTTCTCCTATGGCTCATCTCATCATAACTGGGCAAGTTTAAAAGCCTTTTGTGATAGCAACAACTTAATGTTTATTCCAAGTGTGGGGCCAGGGTATATTGATACCAGTATCCGACCGTGGAACAACCACAACACCCGTAATCGCGTCAATGGGAAGTACTACGAGACTGCTTTCAGTGCGGCCCTTTTGGTGCGACCAGAAGTTATTTCTATTACGTCATTTAATGAATGGCATGAGGGCACTCAGATTGAAAAGGCTGTCCCCAAACGGACTGGACAGATGGTTTACCTCGATTATAAGCCACATAAACCAAATGTTTACCTAGAGCTTACTCAGAAGTGGTCTGAGAAGTACAGAAAAGAACAAGAACAGTGGCTTATGTAAGCTGTTGCTGCTGCAGTTATTTCCTAACACATTGAGTACATTGACAAACTGAAAGTTGGAAAATCTGTTATTAAATGTCATTATATTTTATCTCTTGAATGTATATGCACTACTACTGAATTTTAATTTTGAACAGTGAAAAGATAAGAATATTGGCATTTCTGTCTTATTGGATATTGTAGTTCAAGAATATTCAGGGAAAATGCTGGGGTTTTGTTTGTTTGTTTTTTAAACTTGGTGACTTGCATGCTGAGCTTCCAGAACATCTGCATGAGATAATTCTACATGACTAAAATAGAAGAAAAATTTGGCATAGTTATACTTACGTCCTTTATTCTTGTAGTTGTGTTTCTAATCAAAGTAATGCTGTAATCTAAGTTTTTATCCTGATAGCTTCTTGCAGGATGTGTGTCTGTAGTGTGTGGAATAATCTGCATTTACTGTTTTTAATGCTTTGCACACAAGTAATTATTAACATCCAATTAGCTTGTGGTTAAAACACTGAAGAGGTATGTGTGATGCAAAACTAGTGTGTTTTGTTAAAAATATATAAATAAATAAATAAACTTGAAAGAACAAGTTCCAAAAAACACTGAAAGATTTCTAGTTTACTTCAATTTGTTCTGTTTGGTACATGGTATAGCATAATTTTTTTCTATGTTACTTTAATTTTTTTTTTAAGTGTTTGAGAGTGGAAGAGACTTTTTTTGACATGCAAAAAATATGCTGAATTTTCCATTGTTATGTTTTTCTTCTAATTGACTGCAGTCACAGATCTAGTGTGTTTTTAAAAATGTTTAAGGATTGGAAAGCTAATGCCTTACTAGTACTACAATAATTAAATTTTAGGAACTTCTTTTTTGTTTTAGGAACAGTCTAGTTTCGTAGCAATGACAGCAACTACCCGTTAGTTTGTTTTGAAATCTGATTTTTCTGTTTTCATATAATTCATCTAGTTGTTCCAGCATTCAGAACAGTAGATACTAAAATCCTATTATCGTTCAGATAAGCTCCCTACCAACATTACTTTTAAGCCTGTGTTGTGGCTGGAAACGAGTACTTTCAGATCTAAGAGTCTCACCTTTAATAACGTTGTGATTATTAACTGTTTTTCTTAATGCAGCTTGAAAGTATCAAGTTCCATGGATCTGTTTCCTCAGCAATCCTTTTTTTGGTATTTTCATGCAACTTCATAGAAAAGTCCTCAACTTTTGAATAGTAGAAATTGCAGTGTTTTGTTTATTTGCAGCAAGTGTTTAATCTCCAGCTTTTCTTAGTTGTTTGGTTTGGATTTTTTTTATTTATATACAAGGTGCTGTTCTTGTGGTTTATTTCATATGCTGGAACTGTTGTGACCACTAGAATTCCACTGTTTTCAGCAGGATCCATGGAAATTACTCTTTAATCAGTTCTCACAGTAATGTTCTATGAGGTTGTAAGTGAATGTGAGGACTTCTGGTTAAAGAACCAAAATAGTATGTTTTTTTCCAGAAACCTTTGTCATTCCAAATAAATATAAGCCAGTTACTACTAATACTTTCTAGAGTCTTTCTGGTATGAAAAAGCTTCGTTTATGTATCTTTCACTTATTTACGGTTTAATTCTCTTGTCATTTCTCCGCAGTTGCTAGAGAGATGAGGTGTCATATAATGCCTTCAGCTGCTTGAAAAAAATACAGAAATTGGGTGACAGATATATAACCTGGCATGTTGAAGTGCATCTCTAGAGCTATTGTAGTCTTACTAATATTTCTTCATAACTTTTTGCATTTTCCTACTGCATTTCTGCAAACTCCAAAGTGCTTCTGAAATAAATGTTTACTAATGCTTATTTTGATTTATTTAGGCTCAAATGGATAAACTGAAGTGTAGTATAGGTATGACCACAGTCACAAAATAATGTCTGAGACATATGAAGCACTTGCTAGACTGTTACCACTTCTAAGTTAACCACTCAATCCCTTTATTAAGGAAACTGATTTATATGTTTTTATTATAAATCCCTTAAATAGCTGTACATAATTTGTTTTTATAATGTGTTAAATGTTTATGCTTTCACAGCCTGAAGAGCCCATATATTTATTTTAAATGTAAGGGAATGATTGATTTTTTGCATATAAATATTTCATGTGTTATAAAAAAAATCTTCTGAAGGCAAACCTTTTGAAAGGATAAGTATCTTTGTTTTCCATTTGCTTAAACTTTTGTCATCTACTGGTCTTTTCTCACTGTAGTTGTCTGAGCACTTTACTAGTCTTGACAACCTCGCACTCAGTTTTCAGCTCATTACTTTCTGCCAGTGGCAGTTTATTTTCTCTGTGACTAAAAAAGTTGCTTTTTTTGTTGCTGTTTATAGAAACGTTTGACATGTGTTGCAGAGTATTGTACAACTGAGGTGATCTATCTTGTTTAAAATATAATTAATGGTAACAGTGTAATGGATCTTCATTACTTGGAAAAGACTTCTCTAATTACTATAAAGGTATCATTTAGTCCTTGCCATAGTGGTGTCACACTGGTGTCTGATGGGATTTTTAGAAGAATGTACAGAATTTCTGTTAGAAAATAATGAAAATTAAGTGCCTAGAAATTCATTGTCCCTGAGCACTTACTGAATTTTTATGTGCTTGGTGTATTTTAAAATATAAATATGTAACCTGATAAAATATTTCAGAGTTTAAAATTTAATTTGATGATTCTACAGAGAGTTGACGGAACAGCAGCTACTAGAACTACCCCACCTGCCTGCCCAATGCTTTCTCTGTACTTAAATATTAGTGCTATTTCTTGTTACAGGGAATGGAGGATTTTGCTGATAGACTGCTACTGCAGTTGTGATAGTTTTTGGAAATTTGAATAAAAATAGGTCTGTTGGAGAGGATTTGTAGGAATGCAAAGGAATTAGATTGTTACAAGTGCACAGTTACTGCGGTGAGAGAGGAGAAAAGTGAATGTATTTACAAGGCAATTGCTCCGAGCTTTACAGTTACAGTAAAGAAAAAAAATAATACTTCAGTGTGCAACCAAAATTAGGAGGGAGGGAGGAATATTATGAGTTTCAGATCTGAAATGGAGTTTAAGAAATGTCTAAATCCTATTTCAAATTGGCTTCACACCCCTATTATTTCATGACTAATTGAAAAAAATATTGTAATGATTACTCTTAATATTTTTACACTGATTAACTGCATTTGACCCATCTTTTTATAGTATGTTATAGTACTGTGAGTTATGTACTGCATTTATATAGATTAGGCAAGAAATACTATGGGAAGTTTGAATACAGATTGTGCTATGCTGTGCTTCTGCAAATATAGAAATACCTGAAGTTATTGATCACATCCTGAGTATCCCTAGAGGGTAAATGGTTTCTGAGACAACTAGCAAGTCTTTGTGGGAAAAGAGGACTTATTTTTAAAGAAAATCTATAGGTTCATTTCTGCTTCTGTCAGTTGTTACCAAGTAAATTCTTTCAGTTTGGTGACCTGTCATAGAACTGAAGCTTAATACATCATCTCTGAAATAATAATTTCTATTAAATCTTGTATAGTAGTGCATGTTTCTCAGATCTATAACCTTGTACTGAATTTCGAGGGAAAGAACGCGTGCATATGCTGTTACTATTTCAGTGGCAAGTTGTAGATTATTGTGAATGTAGTTTCATATTGATTTTCATCATGTTTGTCTAGTGCCTTTCTTTCGAGGTGCCAATGATGTGTCTCCTAAGAGGTGGCTGGAGCAGAAGGGTCTTTAGTGAACTCATTTTTATTAGGAAACTTGATATGAATGCACTCTGCATAGTTTGAATTAACACGTTTTACACATGGCTCTCGGGTTTTCTTGAGAACATTTCACAGGAGTGTTTTCAGCACTGTGTTACTAGTAGGAGAATATATCTCTGGGCACATGGTGAAGGACATACTATATAGTTAAAGGCACTTTTTTGTGAACTTGTGTACCTAAAAAGAAAAAAAAAATGAAGTATTTACAGACAAATTATTTACTAATTAATGTAAGCTGAAATTCTCTTTGCCAGTCTTAAAGTATTTTACAAGTATTGGTCCTCATCTTTCTACCTGCTTAAGATAATGTCACTGTTTCATTACTTTTTTACTTTTGACCAGCATGTTAAATATTGCATAAACTGAGAATTTGTAGTTGTAATAGTCAGTAAAGAGAATCTACAAGATTATTGGCACTGCAGAAAAGCCAGACATTTATTTTATATTGTATAGGTATGATTTTGTTGTGAATGGATAGTGTATCTTTGCTATGTAATGAACATGAATTAAAAAAAATACATTTAATACTCCACCTGGCTGTGGCAGAGATGCATTTGCTTACATGCCTATATAAAAACAAGTGTGTGTGTGTGTGTGTGTCTATTTATATATTATATATGTGCATATAATGAAGTAATTATTTTTAAAGGACCATATTGTTATGTTAAAATTACAGGCTGGATTCTGCTACTTCTAAGTAACAATGTTTTTAATTCCCTTGATGTTTACAAAAAATCTAGTTGCTTATGTATGACTACTTTCATGGAAAATAAATATATGCCCCAAAAGTGGGATTCAAATGGAGTGTGTGGTTTTTTTTTTTTAATAATATGAGTTAGGAAAGTGAATTTTTACTTTTCTGTTACAGTATGTGTGTAGATTTTAATTAGACTGAAAGCAACAGGCATACCACAATGTTTTTTAAACAGACAATACTCTTGAAGTTTTTAGGCCTATTTGTATTACATCTTATTCGGCTACTAAGTGAGGTCACTAGTGCACAGTGTTGTGGGTATCTTTGAGTCTTGAGGTACTATTGTATTTTGAAAAATATAGTTTATAGTTCATACAGAAATATATAAGTTTATAGTTCATACAGAAGATTAAGAGGGATGAGCACACAAATAATGAGCCTCTCAGGAGAATGTTTACAAATGAATACTACAATGGCACCCAAGAAGTATTTGTTGCATTCTGATAGTATATTCTGCTGTTCAGGTATAAAACTCTGGTGGAAGGTAAGGTTCCCGTTTTACTTAAGTTTCACAGAAATGTGAAATTACCTTCTTGGTATTTGAAAAATGTCTTCTTATTCCCAGCAAACTAACTACATTGGTAGCAGTCAAAGCTAATTCACACACACAGTCAGTGCTGTGTATTTCTCTATGTGAATCAAAAGTATTTAAAAATGTTGATGAATGTCATCACTTAATATTTCCTTTGTGTATCACATTGTGACTCTTCCCTATAGTTAAGGTAGAATATTTTGTTCCATGATGCAAATGATTTCCTGAAAATGTCTCTTGTCTCAAGAAATGCAATGGGTAACCAACACAAGGTGTACTTGAAATTTAGACTTAGGCACGTGTCTGTAATGGATGCTCTGTTAGGAAACTGATGTACTTCTGCATTTCAGTAGATAAAGTATCTCCTAGGGTATTTCATGTAGCTTCATGGGAGTTTAGTAGAAATAAGAGATAACAATGAAACAGTATTTATTGCCTTTTTGGTTTATCTAATCTGATGACTTTCTATACAGTGTATGGGAATGTATTTTCAATAAATTCTTTCTGTGAAAGATAAGGAAGAAAGACTGCATTCATGTTTGTTTTCTTCAGCTAGGCATAGTAGACGCAGGAAACAATACAACAGAAAGCTTCTATAGCTTTCATTTTTTAAACTTCATATTAGTCACATTTAAAAAATACTGTGAAAATAATGGATTATCCAGAAATTTATTACAATAAAGATTTGAAAAATTGATTCCCTGACCCACTTTACTTGTAGATTTGGAATAAAAGTATCTTGCATCTATCATCATTTCAGTATTTTACTACAAGAAAGATACTGTCTTTTAAGCTGAAGTCAAGAAAGAAGATCCTATGTCATCATACAGTGTGATGATCTTATTGAAAACGATGAAAATCCTGTATATTCAGTTATTGCTACTATTCAAAGCTGACTTAGCACATTCAAAAAGGGTGAATTTTTAAAGAACTAATTCTGATCTTAGAATAATATATGTCAAATAAATGTGCACTTTTTCTTTCCTATTTCTACATGAAAAATATAACTGTCCTTGTATGATGGAGGAAATCTAGTGCAGTTTTAAGCAGCTCCCATATCTGCCTGTCGGTGTTCATTGGGTGATCCAGAATTACTTTCTTCTTGAACTTAGCAGTTAAGCAGTGTGGATAGTCAGAAGTAACCAGGTATTCAAGTTCACTTTGTACAATCTTTTAGATAAAAGTATAAGTATAAATTTACTGAACTTCTCATAATTGGAGAATTTTGATATTCATAGAATCATTTTGGTCTTTACCAACCAAAATGATTCTGTGATTCTATAAAATGGAACTGCTTTGAAGATAGATTATAATGTAGCAAAAGTGTTCATTGGCATCTATGTTGGATAAATCTATTTTATTAGATAATGTTGATGTCTGCTATCACATTCAGACCTGATTTACCACTTCTAGAAAAGTTTTGTTTTTAAATTGCATCTTATGTCTACTTAGAATATATAGAAGACACTTTTATTTATTTAGAAGAGATTTTTTTTTAAACTTTGAGGAGGTGTGTTGCTAGCGCTGCATATAGCTAACACAATAACAGGTGGTTTGATATTTTTTCTTTTTTTTTTTTTTTTATATATATATATATAGAAATGAGCACTATGCATATGAGACCAGTACCTGGCCTTCAGAGTTGGTTTTATAACTTGAAGTCATTGCTATGGAAACACATCTCTCAAGATTGATTTCTCAAACTGCAGTGTGATTCAACAAATAAAGAACAAACCGCAACTCCAGTTGGCTTTAGAATACTAGTAAAAAGTTAAGCTGCCAGTTTGTTATAATTGTAACGGAAGTTTCTTAGAAAATACTCATGTACTATGGTAGAACAGACTTTTACCATTAAGATTGACTACTCTTTAAGATCAGATAGCCAGTTAAAGTTTGAGTAGTATGAATTTATATATTAGAATAGATATATTTCAACAATACAATATTTCATAATGTTATTACTACTGATCAAAATAATTTAATAACAATTAATACTTTTTAAAAGAGAAACACATTGGCTCAAGAGAAGCCAATAACCTCAGAAATCAATGTTAATCTCTTAGTAGCAGTGCTAAGATTTTTCAGGGGAGAGAGAAGTAGCCAGCCATTTACTTTGTGAGAATCTCAGCAGTCCTCACGTTGCCTCATATATGATTCTTGGTGAGTACACAAATTTTATTCCAGTTGAGTGAAGGATCTACTTTCAAAAAATACCTTCTGAAAGCACAAGTGGAAATCAGCGTTAGTCATACTGTTGGCATACTAAAAGTACATCTGCTTTGCTATTGAGGTCCAGCCTTTGGCAAGCTTCCTGATCTACTGCTAGCACTTGGAATTTGTTGCATATATTTGTACTTTTTTTTTTTCTTTTAAATGAAAGCACTACAGAACAAGCACAAACAAAAAAAATTAAAATTCCGTGACATGACATTGAAAAAGATAAGCTGCATAGGAGTGAGGAAAATAGTTAAGAGTTGTCAAAGTGATAAAATGTCTGGAGGCTATATACAGGCAATATAACCATATTCAGATTGTGACACCAATCAGAAAAGATTTTTAGAGGATTGAAAGAAGTCTATGTAGTTGAACAACAGAATAATAAAAAAAAAGGGTTAGAAACAGAAGACATCTTTCAAATGAAGATTCTATCCAAATGATAAAATGGTGAAGAGCCTAAGTTCTAACATTAATGAAGGCAGGCCAAAAAATTCCCCCACCGAACTTGGATGAACAGCTTCCTAAACCTATAAAAATAATAACCTTGTTGTTTCCCTCCTCCCACTTTTCCCCCCCACGAAAAGAAAATATAGCAAACTGTGGTAGGCAACAAGACAAAATACAATATTAAGATGAAGGAAAAAAAAAAAAAAAGAAAAAAAAAAGCATTAAAAGACCTGTATACTAGAGGCATCATTAATGCATATTTCTAAAACATGTCACAAGCAGACAGAAAGCTGGTAGCATGCTGGTAGAGCTGACAGGTAACAGAGCAATAAAAGGAGCTTTCAAAGAAGATAAGACTGTAGCAAAGAAGTTTAAAGTGTTTCATAACTATGTTTATTGCAGAAGAGGTTAGAGAGTTTTCCATGCTGTATCCAGTATTTGTTAGTGATTAAGCTGAAATGTCATACAAGTGATTTTTGAATAGTACTCTCTCCAGAGTTTTCAAGGAATTCAAATATGAAATTGCTAAACTGTTAAAAATATTGATTATTCTGTTTTGGGGTTTTTTTGTGTTTGTTGTTGTTTTTTGTTTTGTTTTCACTTGAGTGGTTACATGAGGCAAATAAGACTAACATAGTATTAATCTTAAAAAGACTTCTAGGAGGGATGCTGGGAACTGCAGATAATTCTGAAATCCATCCTGGATTAAGAAAAAAAAAAGGCAAGAATAGACATTTAAGATAGATGTATTGGACAATGTCAATATGGCTTTTACAAAGCAAAGTTATGCAACACAAGTCCATTACATTTTTGAAAATGCATTTGAAAATGTGGTCAAGGACAAGAAAGCTTTCAGCAAAGTACTTGCCCTTCAAATGATACTAACTTGTTAAGTAAGTAGAGGGAAGAATCTGTAATAGATTAACTGCCAGTAAATGCTAAGAAACAGGTAATAAAAACGTTTAACTTTCATAGCAGTGGGCAGGTACTGGTTAGGTCCCAAATAAGCCTGTGTTGGCATTTGAGCTGTTCAGAATGTAATCCAAATATATATATGTATGTATGTATGTGCCAGTGATATAAATTTTTTTAAGATAATCAAAATTTAAAACACAATTGTAATACTAACAAATTGGGTGATAAAATGGCAGTTGGAAAAACAATGTTGACAGGTGCCTGTCAGTAAATACTACACATACACAAGGCTGTACTACATGATAGTGGTCTCTTACTGCTTAAAATAGAGATTTGATTGTCATTTTGGCAGTCTATAAAAAATTAAGCTCCCATTATCAGGAAAGAAAATGGAAAGTATCGCTACGCCATTGTACCAATTTGCAATTGTGCTTGTGTCTGGAATACTGGCTATCCCCATTAAAAAAAAAAAAAAAAAGGAAAATATGAATGGAAGGATTACAGAAATCACAGATTAAAAATGCTTCAAAGCAAGGAAAAAGTATATTAAAATATTTGGCTTCAAGAAAAATAATTCTTCAGAATGTGGTGATGGACTAGAATCATTGAACAGCAATAAGAAAATTAGTACAACTTTCTGTTCCTTATAACAAAAGAATGGCATCTAATTAATTTCAGATAGCTTGTTTAAACTAAGAAAATTAAGTCTTTTTTTTAATTCAGTACAGTTAAATTATCAAACTCATTGCTACGGGATATTGTAAAAATTGAAAGTATAGTAGGTGCAAATTCAAATAGGACTTTTCCTACATTAACAGAGTACCAAGTACAACTTTTACCTCAAGAAGTCTCTAAACAGCTGATTGTCAGAAGGCAAGAGAAAGTATTTATTGAAGTAAATATGAGTATTCTATTTTGTATATTCTATTTTGTATACTACTTCAGGTATCTTGGATAGACATTGTCTGTATTCATTTCTGTATGGAAAGAAAAAGTGTCGTAATCTGTCTCTGAAATTAAGAAGTATATTCAAATTGGAAGCAGAAAAGAGAGGAGGGGGCAAGAAACTGATTTCACAGAATCACAGAATGTTAGGGATTGGAAGGGACCTCAAAAGATCATCTAGTCCAATCCCCCAATTTGATTTTATGTCAACTAATTAATATTTTTGTTTTGTTTGTGTGAGGTTGAATGTTGTTAGCTTGAAACTATGGAACATCATGGGAATATCATGTTCTAAGCCTTTTATTCTTGGAGATACTAAAGGAATGTGATGTTGCAGCTTGCCTACCATGAAAAGTGAACTCCAAAGGGGCTGGAAACAGACCCTGCATGTTGCAGGAAAATTCAGCCTGCCCCTGTCCAGCTTCTTCCACCTGGTGCTATAGACAATCAGTTTTATTGCAGCAAGATTTGGAGCTTAGCAAGAGCCTCCATGGCTTTAGGGGCCTTTGAATACAGATTATAGAGGTAAAGAAGGGGAAAACCACAGCACTAATCAGAAGACTCCCAGGGGATCCACCCTAGAGACTGTAATTTGATAAAATCAGTATGTAATTTGCTTAATAAAGCCCAAATTTCTCTTCTGAGTAGTAGTGGGGAACTCTGTACAATTTAACAGTTCTTTTCCCGTACGTACGCATTTATGTTTATATGTTGAATTTCATCTGTAAAGTTAAGTCTCAAAGTCTTTTTAGAGTTCTTGCCATTCTGCAAATTGGCCTGTGACTAATCCTAATCCATGAAAAGCATAAATAGATTCTTTAGTTACTACGGTCAGATGTCTTTGGTCTGCTGATGTCTGGTTAACACTTATGACAAAGCTCGGTAGGTCACTGTGGAATCACTTCTAGGATATTTTACTGTAAAATAAATCATGTTACTGAAACCATCTTCAGCTACATCTGAGGAGAGAAGCTGGATTAAATCAATTCAGTGGGAGTGGAACTATGATGGGTCTGTGGAACACAGGTTTACAGGAGTGATGTGAAACTATGAATATGACATGAAGTAGCAAATTCTTTCTAAATGTGAGATTTTTCAACCGTATTTCCCATTGATCCAAAGGCTATTTGAATTACTCTACGAAAATTAATGATTAGGCTATCAACTTTGTCAACTAAGTCACAGATTTGGAAATAATTTTCCTAGAAAACAATAAAAATAGGAAAAAAATGAAAAGTTGGCTAGTTATATGAATGGCAATACTACAGCTGGCATGTAAAACACATGTAAATTAGCTCTCATTATGTAATACACTGACATTTAATGGGGAAATTTTCCATCATCACAAAGGAAAAAATAAGATAGCTTATAACAGTTTCCTTCAATAATCTCTGAAAATGCCACTCAATACTATCCTAGCAATTTCCAAAACTTGGGAAGGAATGTTTGCATAGTTATCTGTAACAGAAATGTATGCTTATTAAGAATTTAGAAAATGTCATTATTAATTCTTACTACAGCTTATCTATAAAGTGTTTTTTGGTGATGAAGTAGTTCCTTCTTTGTTTCTGGTTTGTTGTTTATGTTGTTTGTTGGTTTTTTTTTCTTATTTACTCCTTTTCCGTTTGAGATCGATTCATGGAGAAAATGCCTTTGTTCTTAGTTTTACATTTTATGTTGCTTCTTCCCAGGTCCAAATGTTTTCTCCTGAGTCTAAGTACTTCTTTGTTCATTACAGGGATCTATATTGGTTTATTTTTATTTATATCAGAAAGGGGAAAGGGATTGCATGTCCAGTAGGTGCAGCTTGAATATGTATAATACATGGGACTGGGGGAGGAACAAAGGGAGTGTTTTTCATTTCACACAGATCAATTCATACTTTTATCTCTCTGAAAATGTAATGCTTCGACAAATTTTCACTGCAGCAATATGCTACTAAATATGGTACAACCAAATTATTCGGTAAACACATAAACAATGGCAATACTGAAGAAGTGTACTTTTCCAATGATATTCATATTGTCTTCTGCATTCTTTGCGAAATTATATAATACATGTTCATAGGTACTTAGATCTCTTTTTGTAATTCAGAATCTAAAATACTTTGGCAATTCTGTATTGATCAAAAAATAGATAAGAATTTTAAATTGCAAGACTAATTGGAATACATTTTAAAAAAGCTTGGAGTTAGCTTGCAAATTGTTCATACTTGGTATAATTATAAAAGCTTTTTCCTCTGCCAGTATTCAGCCTTTGGTTAAGAAGCATCTGAGAAAGAAAGTGAACAAGCAAAGAAGGCAGAATATAGGGATTTTTGTTCTTTTATTTTTTTTTTTTTTCTGCCAGTGCTTGAAACCTACAAAATAAGGCCATCGTATGATATAGAACTTGTTTCCTTAACCCTACAAATTCAATCATTCTTTTAGTTGAGACTTCATAAAGTGCTAACCTTTAGCATGTACAGTGTATAAGAATACTAAGGCCTAATTATGATTTTTGAGCTTTGATTTAAGCCCTTAATGGATTTTCCAAAATGTAAAATAACAGAGAAACCACCATACATATTTGGGTGATAAGAATACTAACATGCTGTGCATAAAAGTGTGGCAGCAACAACTAAAAAGCATTTAAAATCATAACAAAGGTAAATTGTATAAATGTTTATTTTGCTTACTTAAACCCTATTTTTAATCATTCCTTTCTAGTGACCAAAAAGCTAGAGGTGGCTAGCTGAAATGTTCCTGTGGTTTTAAACTAGAGTAAAATCTGAAATCCTAAAATCTCAGGTTTTAAACCCTTATTCCGTGTAGTGACAGTATGCTTAGCTTTTGTGCATTTACTACTTGCCGGTGTCACTGGTATTGGGCAAAGCCCTGAGAAGGAATACATAAAGAGAGATCACCTAGCACAATTAACAGGTTCAAAGGTGTCAGTCACAGATCCACACGACAGAGCAACAATATGATATCTGTCTTACCTGAGCCAGCACCTTTATAAGAGCAGCCTCGATAGGGAAGTGACATCCAGATTAGAGACAGCATACAGTCAATTCAGTACGTTTGAAATCAAAGTTATAAATCAGAAGAACAAAACAGAAGTGTAGGCAGCCATCTGCAAGCTCTAACACTCTACTGAGACAAGAACAGGCAGTTTTTTCCCAGTAGCTACCTTCTTGTGTAAGCTACAGAGTACTGGATGAAAAGATGTAGCCTGTGCAGAACAGCCCTGCTAAATTACCAATTTGTAGCTCAGTTCCACAAGAAACGGGAGGAAGAATTGAATGTATTTGGGGCATGTACTCTGGAAGCCAACGCACACCCACATGAAGTTTGTCACACGGGAAACAGCTGAGGTGGGGAGAAGGCACTCCTCCGGAGAGAATGGGAAAAACTCTGGTAACGAGGAGGGCAGAACAGCTGATTTTGAGTGAACTGTAGAGCAGATGGGAATTGAAGCAACTGATGGAGGGAAGTGGAGCTCTGCCCTCTCTGCCAGAACTGACAGGATGTAGGGTTATGTCAGTATGTAATGTGAATCTAATGATACTGGAGATGTGTTAGGGTGAGATGTGTTAGGGTGAGATGTGTGAAAAAATGTTGAGCTTATTTCTGAAATCTTGATTTTGGGTTTTTTCCCATTATTAACCCAAATTCATGAAATTATAGAGGTTATTCTATTCATAAATGTTTCCCATAAGCCATTCCCTTTCTCTCCATCTTTACAGCTGCCTATTTTATTGTACCACAGATGCAGAAAAATAACTACAAAATGTCTTTTGGTGAGATTCTTAGAGGAAGGGTGACTTTGGTTTTTTTTTCTAACGGGACTCAAGATACAAGATTCATTTCCCAGCTGGTGTTACAGAAACTTGCTGGCCTCAGGCAATTGCCTTAGTCTCCCATGTGTAAAACAGAAGTAATATTCCTTATCTATTATGATCCGGCTGTCTGATTTATTCAGTTGTCAAAAGTATTTTTTTCAGGGAAATACTGTTGCTTATGATGATTTGTGTGCAGAGCACAATGGATACCCTGTCACTGTCACATGCTTATCCAGATGCTGCTAAAATATAAGCTGTCTTTATAAGCTAAAATTCTCAAACAAGGCTTTTGTCTGGCGATGCCTGATGTTTCTGCTCCGTATTTAGAGCAGTTAAAGCTCAGATTTAGATGCAGCTGCACGAAAATATAGGTTGTCTAAGCAATACATTTTTTTCCCTAAACTAGATTAAAAAGATACTAGAAGCAGAATTCTTTTATCAGCAGGTACTATAGCTATACCAACTGGGCTGCTGCAGGGGATGACAAGTAAATAGTGCTGTTCCTCTAGGCCAGAGAGAAATAAGGGGCCCAAAGGGGCTCAGGGAATGCTGCAAATTGCACGTGCTCATCACGTGAGGAAAAGGTGGTCTCAAAATTGCTTCTTCCAGAACTGCAGTGACTATTTGAGGTGAATGAAGAACTTCCCTTTTTCTTACTTTTCTACTTCATGCTCTGCTCCTGTAGTGCCCAGGGGAGAGGGCTTACAACACCTCTCCGTTCTGTGGTTCCCATTCCTATCTCCCTGCCCCATACCAAATCCCACTCTTGCTGCCTCCTGCTTGCTTTGCAGTTACTCCATGCTTAAGATTTTCTAAGTATTCCAATAGCAAAGGTTGCTTCAGTGAGAAATGAAAGGGAGGGGCTGCTGGAGTGAAGGAGCAGATCTTGGAGAAAAAACTCAAAATAACGTTTTCTGCTTTCTTTAGTGGAAAAGGGACAGTGAGCAATGTACGAACTGAGAAGTGACGTGCAGGCATGGAAGATGCCTCAGCACTGGACTGCACCATGTTACCCAGGCAAATAGCTACACAACTAAATCCTGTGGGTGCAGTGCATAAAGTGAGAGGTTGTACTCTAGCAATTTGGCAGACAAATCCAGTTTTAAGTGCAGAATGAAAAATAACCTTGAACTGCCAATGGCTTAAAACCAAAGTATAGCTTGCTTTTTTGAAATTTCTGGTTAGATATTAACCTGCCAGTAAGAACAAAATTCTGAGCATTGGTCCTTCCTGCATCCTCAGGCAGTATTTAATGCTTGAACAAAACCAACTCACAAGATAGCAAATCAGATAAATACATTATGGACAAGAAATTGTGCAGTGAAATTCCGAAACTCTGTCAGAGAATGGGTGGGGAAGATCTAAGGAAGCAGATTAAAGGGAGCAGGATAAGGTTGAGACATGAACTATCAGAAAAATGAAAGAACAGCAAGTAGACTGAGAAGTACCACTACATTCTAGGCAGTGTTCCCTTCATGAGAACAGCAATTGTTGGGCAATTAATGTGGAGTGCACACACTCAAGAATTCTGTTAGCTGAGTTCAGCCAAGGCTTTTGTCATGGAGAGAGAAGCAATCACAAATGACTATATTAGAAAATAAGAGAAAACTAAATTTTTGGGTTAGACTAACCATGAGAAAAACTGGGAAAAGCTCCCTAGAAGTTTGCAGTTAACAGAGTTTGGAAAAAAACACGTTTTCATGTAACTACTCAATTTCCTTTGTGTTGTCTTTGCTCAGATCGCTAAATGGATGATTCACTGTGAATTGCTTGTTGCTGTCAGAACTATAGCACAGGGACAGGACAGTTTGAATGAAATGGTGAGACTGTTTTTGCATTTCCAAGTAGGTTTCCTCCTTCCTAGCATAGGTTATGATGAACAGAATTACTTGGTCATTGGGTACTGTGTTTTTAAATGTCCTTGGCATGTTACACTCACATACTGTAAGAAGACAATCATTGATGGTATGTGGTAACCGTAGTCGATTCTGCTCAGTAAGCTTTCAAATGAATTCTATTTTTAAGATGTAAATGTGGAGTAGCTTTATGTACACATAGATACTTATTCTCATGGCCTTTTTATATAGATACAGAGACTCATTTAATTCTTTTTATCTCGTACAGCTTTTTATTTAGCTCCTAATTACAGCCAAGTGCTTCAGTTTACTTTCTCTTTTTTAAAACAATTTTGATGGTTTTACAGGTTCTGTTGGTTTTGTTACTGAGTCCAGATTAAGCTTTGTCTGGAGTTGTAGCTCGTTTTGTAACTAAAGTGTTGAAGTTGTTATTGCCAACTCATTACTGTAATCATGGTATTTTAAAACTGCAGTGCCTGTGGATAAAGACTGAAATCTCTACAATTTTCTGTTCCAGAAACATTAATAGGTTTATCACCTCCTATTCTCACAGAGGGGACTGCATACCACAGCTCATCCTGTTCTGTATGATAAGTCTACTGCATGCGCACACAGTAGCTGTGGCTTCAGAGAAATACCCGTATTAATGGCATACACATGAAACAGTGAACTTGTATACAACCTGCAGGTTGGCTGCCTGTTGGAAGCATTGGCCTTATGGCACATACACAGGGTGGCCATTCAGTGGTGGAGCAAGAAAACAAGTGTATACCTTGGAAGCATCAAATGTGATGCATGTATGCAGGGCTGAACTATTGCAGTCAAGTACCCTGTTCCTGACCCTGGCACCAGTCTTCAGCGTGGCTTTTGGAAAGCCATTTTCCCACTTTGTACCTCAGGCTTTGGCCTGACATTTGAGACTAATAATACTGATTCTCCTTTATACATCTCTGTGAGATCTACAGATGACCAATGCTTTGCAGAAGCAGTCGGCAGTATTTTGTCTTATTTGGAAATTCTAGCTTTTATGTCCCAGCTCAACTGATAAATAATGAAGGAATATTCACATCATTTTAATTTTACTTATCTAGAAACAGTGTTATGAAGGAGCTAAAAAAAATACTGTTACCTGGTTTCTTTGCACAGTTACTGGTGAAAGCAGACAGCTTCAGGAGAAGAAAGTAGTTTCCATGAATATCCCTTTCCAAGTATATTACATTTTCCTGGGTCAGAAACGGCTCAGCTGAACTTGAGGAGTAGAGAAATGTGAATGGCATAAAGAGGTGGAAAGCAATGGAAAATAAATACAGAAACTTTGAAGAAAATAGGATGAGAACAAAATAAAACACGAAAGATAGAATTAGAGTTTAAACTATGTTTTACTTTCTTTCCTAATCTGATGGCTCATTTTTTGCAAGTCTTTTTAATGTCATTTGAAATTGAATATCTAATTAAAATTTCATCCTAATAATAGCTTGAGGTTGCTTTTTGATAATTTAGCAGTGATAATCCTACCCTGCTCTCATAAACTGTAAGGCTTTTGGCCTCAGAGATTAACCTGAATATGATTATTATCTAATAAACAGGGAACTTCCTTGGGCTATCATTATATTATTTATGAATCTTCAGACTACACTAATAACTGGCCTGTTTTATTTTGTTAAAGGAATAAAAACACAGTAATATGAGACCTTGCTATGTAGACCACTCTTTCTCAAGTCAGAGGCAGAGAGAAATTGCTGGGAGAATCTTTGGTGAGCTTTGGTTTGTAAGCAGATCACAGAACATGAAAGTCTTCCTACATGAAATATCCTGTGAAGAAGAGCCTGGCATACAAAAATCTCTGTGCATCATTGTTTATAATGAGCTAAGGCAAGAAAGAAGGGGAATAAAAAGATACTTGCCTGTTTAGTTTTATCTCCTTTTACTGGAAGTGCTCATGTAAATGTTATAGGTGAGATGTGCCCAAATTTACTTCTGACCAACTGTAAATGTTGCAGGGGCCAAAATAAAAGCAGATCCATAGGCTTACATGTAATCCTATTCATTGACTTCAGGAACATCTGAGTGACCACAGACAAACATTTCAAGGCTTTGAAAAAATGCATCAAGAACTAGCCTCTGTATTTAAAATCTTGATTTTGTTTTTTCCATAGCGTTTGCTTTCTGTGCTGGAAGTGTTAGTTTATTACACTAGAAATTACTGTCAGTCAGTAATGTCATGTTGCTGCTGAAGGACTAGAGTACTTTCCAGCTTCTAGGGCTGAGTACAAACTTCAGCTGCATCTGTCCGTGTTGTAAGAAAACCTTGCTGTTCCAGGACTTTTGCACAAGGAAAAAAAAACCACACGCACAGAGGAGCTGCAGCACTGGATAATTACAGAACTGGACTGAAGGCTAGGTCACATAGCAGTAGATAGAAAACCACAATCCTCATCTCCAGTCTTTTATATTGTCTTTGTACCAAAGCTAATTTATAAGTGTTTCATCATGAGACCCATATTAAGAAGGAATTGTGACTTGGAATATCAGAATTCTCTGTGTTTAGCTAACTGTAAATACACTGTTAACCACAGTTTGGGTGCTAATGAGCCAAAAACTGCTCTCAATAGACAATATGAATAGCTTGATGGATGCAATATGTGTCATGCTACTGAAAACATGGTTAAAAAGCCCCTAAATTAAAAAATTGTGCTCAGCTGTATAGGTCAGCTACCTGTCTGTATGGGGGGAGCAGTGTCAAACTACTAGCTTTTCTCTGCAGAAATTATCTAGAAAGCTGATACATGGCTAAGCTCAGGTTAGTATAAACAGTTCCTGCTGCTAAGCAAACGATGGTCTAAGCTTACAGGAATGAATGAATATGTAGAGACACAAGCAAGCACAATCCAGTAGTGGGAGATAAGGATAGAAAGGGGAAAACATTTTAATAATGGATTCTTTCTCATATTTGCTGAACTGCAGCTGTGGTTTTCAAAAATCAAAATAAAATTCAGTTGACTATTTCTTTGGCTGCTTTAATTAAAATAGTTATTGATTTGAAATGCAAAATGAGTTAGTTAGTAAATGCGTATTCTTTAAATTCTGAACTAGAGTTTTAGCTAACTCAAAATGATATGTGGTATTGTTATTACACTTCTTTCCCAGGATTGATGATAGTATTATTTAATTAAGAGTTCTCAATAGTATTATTATTATTATGGCTTTAGAATGGGTTGTTTTCATTGTAATAAATTAAATTTCCCTGTTGATTATGTAGAAAGTATTTTTCAAGTGTGAGTGTATCTAAAACCAAACTTCAGCCATAGGTAGTTCTTGTGATTGCTGTTGTCTGAAGCTATAGTTCTTCTAAGTTTGGGTTGTTTTTTTTTTCTGGTAATCCTTATGTCCCAGTCACCTGTGCATGCTCTAATAATAACATGTGTTCTTCTGTTTTGCCTGACTTCAGATTTGAAGGTCATTCACTCTTTTATTGACAAAATGCTCATAGCCTACTTAACATCAGCTACAGATTTGTTCTTCCCACATCTGATCTTTCTGACACATGTGAATGTCAAGGTAAGGTGTCTCTTTTTATCTCATATATTGTGATAGATTGTATTTGCTTCTATAACATCTTGAAAAGATATATCTACAATATAAATTTCATAATGTCACAGATCTTGCTTTGTTTGCATTCAGTTCACGCTCATGATGAATCTTTAGAACATAGTACTGCAAGGTGCTGAGCGAACCCAGAGAGATACTGAGCAATGTCAATTCTCATAGAACCCAGTGAAGTTAAGGGCAGTGTGCTACCCAAAGAGACCTTTAGTATTTCAGAGTTAGTTAATCCATTTGTCTGGTAAAATAAATGGATAAGACTGGTGAGGAAAACATCCTACCTGCAGCTCCCCCGAGGTGTATCTGTGCTGCAGTCACAGGGCTACAGGCTCGCTGCCTTGGCACAAAGCTCTGCATGGGCTGCAAAACCTGTCTCAGAGAGAGAACATCCCCTGCCAGCAGGGTTGACATGTTGGGCATGCAGCACAGTTTTCAGAAAACATCTGCCAAATTCAATCACTGGTAGAAGATGCTTTCTGAATCTGACAAAGCACAGTCATGACTGAACCTCAGTGTGTGGTGTGCTTGGGCCTGTTGGGACTTGGGCCACTCTAAGTATACATAGAATTTAAAAAAAAATCAGCCTGAGTCAGCAAAATTTCTTAGATATTTGACCTTAAGATCCCACATATGCTCTGTAATGTCCCGGTCTGCTGCTCCCATCTCAAAGTAGGCAGCCGAGCCTGGATTCATGATGAGGAATTCCTCATCATAGGCACTTTGCTAAGCTTCAATTCCCTGCACCCCCTCTACAGACAATGGAGAAAACTTGAAGTCCAAATTGCCCTCAGAGGCTATGCTGTATAAGTAAAATGAAGTATATTAGGAAGCGTTTCTAGGAGCTGCAGTTTGATCACCTATGGTGTTCTTGTCTTAGAGTGGGCCTGACACAGTTTTGGCCAATGCTAATTTCTGCCTCTCAGTCCCTACTGCTTCCATTATCCCTAACAACTTCTGGGCATAATTCGAGCATCAACACAATCAGTAGATCATTTCCAAAGTGTAGTTCAGGTGTGACCTTGTTGTGGATGGTGATAACATTTAGCAGTACAGCTGCAGGCCAGCAGCAGGAACAGACAAGGATCGTGTTTTATTTACTGGTGGAGACAGATTTTCATTCTAACACAAAGCACAGGTGGAAGAAGGGACACCAGCATTTACTTAAGGGTGTTATAATTCCAGCATTCATACAGGAAGAAAGAGCCTTGGCATCTAGTTTCTTCTGAATGTTTGGTTTTCAAACCTGTTCTCATGGTTTTTTGGCATCTCTTCTAATTGCCAGACTATTAACATATCTTGGGTTGAGAGAAAAGCTGTGTGTCACAACTTGAAATCAAGTCACAGAGAATTCAAGCAGAGAGGATAGGGGCTGGTGATATCCTGTGTTCTGGTCCTGATTGTAGAGGTTACATTTGGATGTTGTAGACACCTTCTTTTGCCAAGTACATCTTCATTTTTCAAGCCAGAGAATCAATTTTCACAGTGAAGTAAGAGTCTGAACTCAGATTAAGGAGAGCAAAATCCCTGAAGAAAGTGCATTGACCGCTGAACTTCATGGCCAATTATGGCAACAAATACTTTCCATTTTGGGTCCTGTCGAGAAGCCCTGACCTTCTGAATCGTGATTAGATGAAGATAGCAAATGTGTGCAACTGAGTCAGACACCCCATACTCACCATTTCCCAAGCTCATGTGCGATATTGCAGATTTTTTACACTTAAACCTTTATTCCTGACAGTAGCCCAAAATATCTACTTTATCTCCAGAGACCACTAATAAACTTGTTAATATTCAGGTAGCATTTTGAATCCCGCTATGCTCTTTCACATCGAAGAGGGTTAACTCTTCTGTGGATGACCTCATTAGTTTTGTCAGTTTTAAGTATATGTTCAACCTTGTTCTTGGCTTCGGGAAAAGCTGAGCAACATTTGCAGAATCACATTTAATGAAGTTTTGGCATTTAAGGGTACAACAAATGCAAATATCATAGCATGAAAGTAATATTTGCATGTTATAGGAGGTAAATCCTGAAATATATTTAAATGGAATAATATGACACTGGAGCCTTTCCTTGAAGTTTACCAATATCTGCCCTATGTCTAAGAAAATAAAAGAAAGATAAAAAAGGAAAAAAATGGAGAGAAGAGAAAGAGGAAGAGGAAGAGGAGAAGAGAGGAGAAGAAGAAATACAATTGTAAATCACATAAATGTAGTTTTGAATATTTGAATGAAAATAATGTACTTGTGCACATAAAGTATAGAACCTAGTCTGCTTGGTTGGGTACTCATTTTCTACTACCAGTTTTTATTTTGTAAAAAATCTTGTCTTCTGTATAGCAGAAGTGCAGAAGAAAAAAGGAAAAGGCAAACAAATTCTTGTGAATAGTATATCCAGCCTGTCCTAGATACTAGGGGTATATATACAGCTTCATCATAATAGAAAGATAAGTGTTTGTAATATGATGAATAATTATGAGTATAATAGTATAACAATAGCACAACTTGTATACAGAACAGCTTCTTTTTAAACCCAGGTAATTAGTACATGATATATAAAGCATAAGGGAGCATGAAGGTTTGAATTCACCAGGCCTTTTAAACTGGCTCCTGGTTTATTTCTTTTTTTTTTTTTTTTATTATATTTTTATTCTTACAATAGCATTTGCAATCCCATTGTACTCTGCTTCAAAGCCAGATTAGTGCTGCTGTATATAAGCACATTCCTTTCACCACTTTTGAATATGGGGTCAGCCAATTTTGTTGAGGGCAAGGCTCTGAGGAAGGATGAGCAGGAGTGCTCAGATGACCTTCTCTGTACATTCATACATTCTCTAGAGCATGTCACTTCTTGTCTCAGTCACCACACTGCTCAGATGCAGTATCGTCTTCCACTGTAGCATGAGAGAATACAGATACCAGGACTGTTGTCCATTATCATTATTCCAAAAATGGAAATTCACAGTTTGCACCTGTGCTTGAACACCTGCAGGATTTAAGGTGATCTGACATTTTTCAACTCCCTACTGTGATTTATTTTCGTGTTCACGGTCAAGTGAGTGTGTATGCTTATGCTTCTGCATGTGCATGGACATGTCTGTCCATGATGGTGGGACAGCTAATGGACTGCTGTTTGGGAATGACTGCTGAGGCTGAGCTTGTACAGCCATCCTAGCTGAAGATAACATTTAGTTTTCATACTGCCTGCATGCCCCAAATGAATTTTCAATGTGTCAGGCTTGATTTCTGTCTTTCTCTCAGCCCTTTTCCTACTCTTTGGTGCATGTAGCTGATATCAAGAAATAGATTTTTCTTCCATTTGAATTTCACCAGTTTCTTAAGTCCTATTTGCCTGGAGGCAGAATAACAGCATGGATTCCTGCCTTTTCCACTTTGCTCTTAGATGTAGCGCTCAGGACAACGCTGTACATTAAGCACTTAAGCATGACCAGAAGTACTCCCCACTATGACCAGCTCTTCCCTTCATCTTATTTTCCTTTAATATTTTTATAAAAACTTTATTGCTGTTTCTTGTAGCCCATTTAGTACTTGTGGCTTTGTCTCCTGAGCTTAGGTCATCTTGCTTATCAAGAGCACAGTGGGAAGCCATACTGCAGAGCATTTGCCAACTCAACTATATTGATTGAGGGTATGAAGAGTTCACTCCATCAAACTGACATCATACTGTTTCCAAAGCTCCCTTGAACTTCTGCTTGTTTGTTTCCTTAGTTTATGTCAGAGACATAAAATAACAGGAAAGCTGCTTCTGGCTTTGGATCAGTCCTGAGGATGTAGCCTGGTTTCTTCTGATGCAATCGTGGTTTCAGAGCCTTCACCACTGAAACTCTGTCATATGGGCAGAGCTTTCAAATAAAATCCAGAAACAGGGCAGATTCTCTTACGGCAAAGCTAGCCACCAGATTCAAAACTGCAGCTTGAACTCATTTCCCCTTCCTCCACCCGAATGGCAACTGCTTAATCTTGAATGAATAAACATGCATTTTGTTTCTTTTTTTATCCTCAAGCCTCTCTACTGGCCAAAGATCCCGCTTTTTATGTGACCAGAGTGCACTAACCATGGCATAAACAACTAGTTCAGTGCCTATTTTGGATCAATGTCCAAAAAGGGTCTGTCAGACGGAGAGATCTCAGAGGGACACAGCAGAGAGATTGGCCTGCTTTAAATATGTGGTTATGTCAACTGCTTTGTTTTGTGGACAAGACTGGAGAGAAAACTGCTCTCCTTTTCCAAAACCAGTCACTGAAACTCCCTTTTAGCCTATTAGTTAAACATTTGCCCAGAAAGTGAGAGAACCAGCCCTTCTGAGGATGCCATGTAACCTACATTGTTGTAGAAAGACATGCTTATTACTGTGCTACAAGTCATTTGAATTAATGAAGGACACTTTCTACCTTCCCTCTTAATGTTGTGTCTCAGAGCAAAAAAGGCATCAAGATTCATTGGGCTTAACAGAGAAAACTTCCACAAGGGAGCATGGTAGACGAGCCATTTCCTTCCTTTAATTATTTTGTCAAAGGCATCATGGACATCATGGAGGAAGGATGTTGCAGACCATCTTACCAAGCAAAGGAAGTGGGTGATGCCTTTGAGCAGGGGATTGAACTTTAAAGTTCAGTTAATAAGAAGTCAGGCACCTATTGAATTCTGACAGATGCAGAGCACAGTTGTAGGGAAGGTAATTTTGGCCTTTGATACCAATCATCCACCTAAATCCCACTAAATTGACTGATGTTTTGCTTGTTTGTTTGTTTTTTTGACTCTGGTTCTTGTCCTGAGGCAGACAAACAAGATATATGGAGCAGCTCGATTTTTTTTTTTTTTTATAATTACTTTACAAATAAAATAAAGGATATTTTGTCTTTGATAAATATTTTGTCTGTGATTATTCTGGGGCTCTATGGATAATCGGTTCTACCTTTATGCTGAACCAAAGTCCTAAAGGAGGCCTTCAAGGAGTCTTGTGCTTCAGGGCTTCTGTTGCAGGTGCTAGTTTTAAGTGAACCCTTCCTCTAAATATAGCACAGCCCCACAGCAGTTCTCTGAGCCCTGTATTAAACATTATGTAAAATCTTGGTTCCCTCCGTAGTGACATAACTACAAGGAAACTCAGGGGGCAACCATGTCAGACCTATGAGTATTTCAAAAATTTAAAAACAATGCACTCCAAGGAGCCTGCAGAAATTCTTGCCCTTGAATTCAGCTGATGTTGCCATGTCAGCATGAATCACTTGAGGGAGGAGGGAATAGCAATGCTATTCTATTTCTATACACTCTCCTTTATATTAGGTTGGTTTAGGCAGCATAGTTTCATTTCAATCTATGCAGTGTTATGCTGTTGACATGTTAGTTTCACTATTTGCTTAAAAATAGAGAATATGAAACAGGGAATATAAACTGCAGTGAGGGTGACAGATGGAATTTTTCTTCTTATGTAAAAAATGCAAAGTAATGAATATGTATACAATTGCTTTTTTACTCCATGGCAAAACAATGAAGAGTACTTTGTGCCTCTGTCATGGCCCCTGTAATGCTACAAGCTTGTGGATATTCTCATATAAATTAAGTGACACAGAAAAATCTTATTTCTTCTCGTTACCAAACAGGAAAGAACATGCACCTTCTTGCCAAAATTGGCAAAAAAAACCCAACATCCCATCTATGTTTAATTAAAAATATCAAAAGTATTTTTGTAGGAAAAAAAAAGAGTGCCATAATAAAACCAAGTAGCCTAGGAAGGAAACACAGCGTATGTTGAATCAATGATCTTTTCTACCCTCAGTTGGTCCTTCTACAGCAGTGATAGTCCAGGTAGCTGAAGAACTTGTGTTAAGCCTCTGACTGCATCTCTTTATAGCTGTTTTCTGTATTCATTTACAAAACCTGTGAAAGGAAATGTAAAAATCATATGTCTAGCTAGTCACATGAACTAACCATACAATTCACATTCTGCAATATTTGCTCCGGAAATTGGGGTCTTATTTTGTAAACAGCTGACAGAAATAACATGCAACAAAGTGTTTGGGCAAGTAGTTTGAGCAGTCAAATACAGTGAAAAGTTTATTAAATAGATCTTTGATGAAAACACATGTTGTCAGAACAAAGCCTTGAAGACAGGGCATATCTTTGAATACCCCTGAAGCACCACTGTACATACCACCTATTCAAAATAAGAAGTAAAATATGCAGAACTGAATTTTCACTTGAGTCTAGTGAGACAAGCATCAATTTATTTGTTACTTTTGGATGATTTGAATGTGAGCAATTGTACTGTCCTTATAAAAATATCTTCAAAAGGCTGCAATTCCTAAACCATTGATACAAACAAAATTCAGTAACTGACTAAACTTTCTCTGCAATATATAAGCCTGGCTCAGGAGTGCTGTTGGAGAATCTGAACTTATAATGCTTTGTGGGCTGAATTCTTCTCCCTGTGTCTACCTTGCACTGCCTGTGAACCCACAAACCTGATGCCCAATAGGTTGCTTGAAAGCAAGTATGTCTGATTCTTATATAATATTTAAATTATGCGACTCTAACTAAACGTGGGGTAGTTTTCCTTACAGTTTCCACTCCCTGGCCCATTTCTGTTTATCATTTCACTGTATGTATGCATTTATTTTAGAACCTATTGTTCACAGTTTGTTACGTCATAATTCCTAAGCAAATACATCCTTTGATCATGATAATACAGAGCTATTGTTTTGAAAATTTGTGCTGCTTAATTTACAAATCCAAGATGATTTAATCTGCTGTCTTCTACAGCAATGGACTTTGCCAATCATCATTCTAAATTTGATTAGGAGGTAAGAGCTAATATGAACTCATGCAGCTTTGCCATCTATCATGCAGTATCAGTGAGTGTCCTGTTTGGTATGCAACATAATTAAATGTTGTCCTTGAGGAGTTTATGTATTGCTTATTTGCATTCTCCTGTTATAATAGGTAAATTGCTGCACTTTGTAAGCTTGATCTCCACAGTACTGTATCAAAGACATGCTTATTTACTGTATTTTCAAATAGAAGAGGTTCATTTCAGAAGGTAAAGACCTTGCAAATAAGTTTGCTTTTACCCAGACAAAATAGGTGGTATTAAAATACGTACAGAGGGGCCAGATCCTGGGATGCTCTGCAGGTGGCTCTGCAGGGTGGCTCTGGAGAGCCAGCGCTGCGAAGCCCCTGCACCTTGTCAGCGGCTGCAGGTTATCCCACAGGAGGACCATGCTGGGGTGCGGCTGGGAGCCATCCCCAGCCCTCAAAAAAGGATGTCAAAAGGGCAAACAGCACCAGGAAGCAGCAGAACCCACCTGCTCCCTGAGAAGGGTGAGCCAGGATCTGGGGCTGACAGCAGGGCTGGCAGGGCAGCACCCGCACCTGCAAGGACACAGCAAGGAGCAAGATACACTCAGAGCCCTGACAAACAGAGACACAGAGACTAAAAGCACAGTAGCTGCCCTGTATTCTAAAGCATGTCAGAATAGTTCCCACAATGTTTCCACAGGAGAGTAGTGTGGGCGCTAAAGAAGTATCAGCCTCTCCTTAGTGCCATGCCTGGGTAAAGCTGTGAAGCAAAGGACAGCATGAATCTCTACCTGTACACAGAGCTAAAGATGTCTATGATCATTTCCAAGCCCACATTTAAGTGTTATTTTAAAAGCTTGTTGACTCTTGGAGACATTTTGCTTTTAGAAAATCAGAAGTTAAACATACATTGTTCTTTGTTGTTTCTCCAAGCACAAGCCATATGGCACTAACACAATGTGCAAATACCATTTTCTTAAAACAGGGTTTTAAAGCATTCTTTATACTCTGTCAGCACTGAGGTCTATATGTATTTTGTTCACAGGCAGATTTGTAGATTTATATAATTCACCCTAGTTTCATACCATGTTAATTTTCTGATTAAAAGCAGGAGAAAAAGAGCAGAGAATTGCACAATCATTAGTTTATTGAATGCTTTGAGAAAAATAACTATTATAGGGAACTATGTAGAAATACTGGGAAATGTTCAAATCCACAGGAAAGAAAAAATCAAACAAAAGACCTGGAAAGTGGCAAGAAAACTAATATGAACACATTAATCCATGTTGTTTTAAAACTTCTGGTTCTCCAAGTGACCACAGAAAGAACATAAATGGCAAAGTTTGCGTACATGAAGACCTTTCCTTTACACTGCTCAGTTCAAAATCTTATTTGCAATTCTTAAGAAAGACTTTGGCCTTTTCACAAAGGTGCTGGCTGAGCATTACCCTCTATTACTGAAGAACATGTATAAAGTACTATCAAATGACAGCAACAACATGAAATTAAAGAACACGAAATTGAAGAAGAACAGCCCTGCATTTTTAACCTTAACCATAAATTTTCTTACTTCTTTGTACTTCTTGATGAACAAGATAGAGATTCTTAAGAAGTTTAAATCTTTTTAAAGTGCTCCTGGGATATCTAGGGTCAATTTCTCTGATAATGTTTATGTAAATTATTGAGCAGATATCCTGAGGAGTACTTTCCAGAGGCTGTTACTGGAAGCTGGCTCCTGTCCCACCTGTGCCAAGCTGCCATGACAAACAGTATTAAAAACTGAGTGCTGAAACAATCTACATGGACATTTTAATCTGCTGGACATTCTCAGAAAGTATTCAAATCAAAGCCCTTGAGTAATAAGGGGAACAAAAGAAGGAGTTTTTAGAACTATACAAATTTTTCCAAGTGAAACACGTCTTTGTCTTTTCTTGGTAAAGGGTTCACAAATGCTGAACAAAAACTAGATAGATATATCAATGGTTAAAAATATTTTTTTAAAAAATTATTAGTTATTATTTCTATCTAGTTCGAAGATGTGGAAAAGCCATAGATAAAGCTGTGTGCCAAATTCCACAAAGATATAATCAGAAGATATTTTTTCATATATTTAGCAGGAAAGAACGGGATTGGTACCACACTTTACACAGCCTGGGACAAGAGAAGAGTCCCTGTTTCATTTACGCATTCACTGTTTGGTCTTGTTCAAACACGTTCTTCTAAGCCAGAATATCAGGAGCTATTTGATCCACATCCCCTTCTGTGAACACACAGGACATGAGTAGCACAAAGAGCTCTGCTTTTCTTCGTGGGTGCGCTGGCTGTGAAGATAATGAGGCTGCTGCATTGCAAGAGCTGAACATGCTTATTTCCTCCTCTGCTTCCTCAAACAAAATAGAAGCAGAGGTGTAATTCACTATTAGTAATTTATTTTCTGGCTTTCCAGGCCAGTGCAGATGTGCAGTGTTTTTCTTTTTCTTTTAGTGTGTTGTAAACTACAGTCTATCCTTGTGTTTTCCCTAGAAGACATCCAATCCAGAGCTGCCATCCTTCACAAGGGTGTGCTTCACTTTTACGCCACCCATTTTCTAGGTATGCTAAGTAGAGTCCTGAACCAAGGTCAAAGTCTAACAACAGTTTACATTCTATGTCCTGTTTCACACCCCTGAAATATCACCTTGTTTTTAAAGTGATGTGTTTACAGCGGAGACAGAGGAGAATATTCCTTCAAAATGTTAAGAAAATTTGTACTAATGTTTTTGAGTTTAAGGCTGCAGACTTATCCTGATCTGAAATCTGAACATTTACATGTTTGTTTGGGTTTTTTTTTCACTTTTTTCTTCCTTATTATGTCAATGCCCTCTTGCTAACAACTTTGCACAAAAGTTAAATCGCCTGGGACCCTTAAACACTGGCCACACTTTCAACACAATTTCCTCACTTCGGTCATTTCTCCTCGTGAATTGTTTTAGGTCCCAGTTCTGTGAGAACTAAGTAAATAATGATAATTTCACTTAAATCAAGAGCTTAATGGGGAGTTACCATCAACTTTTATTTAAGCAGTATCAGTCCCACTACAATAGGATAGCTTTGCAGTTTTATTTCATGGACAAACTGGAGCTTCATGTGGCACACATAGCTTCTGTAAGGCTTCTTAAAATAAAAAAGGGAAAAGCCCATGAACTAAATCTTACTTTTTGCCTCCCAAGAGTCAACTAGTGAGGTCTTAAGCCCAGAATAGTTAATTTTCTTTTTCAAGAATGGTATATATACACTATGTACCACCATCACAGTTGGCAACTGTATCTTTCTAGTTCTCTAGGTATCTATTTTTTCAGGTATATAGGCAGCACTGAGAAACAGATGGAGGCATCAGTATGAGCAAGGAAATGTCAGCTCTTACTGGGACTTGCACTGATTCATGACAAATTTGGCATTACTGA
The DNA here is from genome assembly GCF_964273445.1 of Streptopelia decaocto. Classification (NCBI taxonomy): domain Eukaryota; kingdom Metazoa; phylum Chordata; class Aves; order Columbiformes; family Columbidae; genus Streptopelia; species Streptopelia decaocto. Next base: position 79,994,272 of record NC_138656.1, on the reverse strand, counting down.
GGTTATAAGAAACAGTGATTTTTTTTTTTCTCCTGTCACATGAAATAAAGTAATTGTTAATTTCTTCTTTTGAAGAAAAATATTGTTATGACAAAGCTGTGTCTGTACACCATTTTAAAGAATAATGAGATTTAATTTTAGATCGGAATGGTCATTTTTTTCTAGCTGTTGTGTCCTACTTCATGCGTAATTAATTAAAGGAAAACCTAAAGGTTTATGTTATATCTGAGCTCAGATTTTATCATCTTAATGATAATTTCTGGTTTCATATCTGTATACCTATCCATGCAGATAGACACAGAAAATTCATAAAGGCTACTTCAGGTTGGAGGGCCTATACTTCATCTAGTTTTACAAAGCCTGAGGATAAATCTCTAACGTATTAAATGAACTGGGAACTCTAATATCAAAAATATATAAATAATATGTAATATATAAAACTGTCAAGGTGATTTGATCATTAATGATATTTTTTTCTAAAATACAAGTACTATCTGAATGCAATTCATAGACAATATGTCATATGAAAATGTATATTAATCCAATTAAAATCTAATGAATTACAATTCAGTTTCATTAAAATCTAATTACTCATCTAGATTTATGTAACTGTGACCTGAAATTAATTATGGAGGTTTGTTTCTGTCATGTAATTGCTACTTCGGTCACTGCAGCAAGGCAGCCAGGACTTCGTTTTTTTTGCAAAAGATTCAGCTGATGGCAGGTCCGTGAGAATTGTTGCAATACCTTCCTTCTTTTTATGATGTTATTTCGCAGGAATGATCTGTGTTTTTCAGTGTGGTTGATGTGATCTCATTAGCCATCAGAGCTCCTTCATGCATTAATTTTTCCCTGATTTCTCTTCTTCCCCCTTTCTTTATGCCATGTATCTATCCGTGAATTCTTCTAAAGTTATGAATAGACTTCTGGAAGTGCTTTGGAAGTAGCAGCTCTTGTCGGAATGCTTTCAGGGCTGCTGGGTACTGAAAACTTCTGAACTGTTCTAGCTAGATTTTTAACAAGGAAAAGGAGCCATCTGAAAGATTAATCAGAGGCTACAGTAGTTTCACACTCGATCCATTTCAAGGCCTGGCCAGTGGCAGTGGCACTCCATCGCCAGGACCACAGAAACAGTACATCTCCTGTTGCTAGGTGTTTGTATATAATGTCTGTTGCACTTTTACGTAAACTTTCTTCTTTGTTTCCTTGATTCGAATGGATATAGAAAAAAAAAATTTTGAACATCTCTGTCAGTTTTACCAGATTCCGTTACTATGGAGAAATGGTCATAGAGAAGGTTACGGTTGGTTCCCAGTTGGACAAGTACTAAGTCATTCCCCTTTAAATACCTGTCCAGGTTGGATTAGTTGTTTCTTTAATATGAAGCGTATTTTTTCCAATGGCGTAGGGGTCCCCGGAAAAAAATCTGCTTAATATTAGGCAACTCTGCTTTGCGTTGTCTCTGCATAAATGACAGAAAAGATAATGTTGACAAGCTGAGATCCTTCTAGTTTCACAAGTTAGTCCATAAGGCCTATGTTATCACATGCAAGCACAGTAAATTGGTGAAGGTAGGTAAAATCCATGTACTGAGGTTTTGTTGTTTCTTCCACCTCCACAGCCAGTAACATCCACAAACAACCGCTCTCATCGGCACTTAAATGTGCCCTAGCTGTAATCCTTCCTCTCTTCTGGTACAGACTTGACAAGGCACTGATAAGAATATAATACACAACATAGGAGGGACTTTGTTCCTCCAGTCCCTGTCTTGCATTCCATCTACTCGAGAAGTGTGGGAAGAGAGCTTGCCAGTGGAGACTGAGAAAAAGAAGTTGTTGAATACATCAACCTTCTACTCGTCCATTCTTACCAGTTTAACTGTCTTGCTCATAGCGGGGACACGAAGTGAAATAACAATATTTTGTGTCATTCTCCTTGGAGATCTGCAGAGGAGCTACCATAAAAATGCTAAAAATAATCATTGGTTTTTGCAAGTGGATCCTCCGAAAATAGTCCTTGAATCATACAGATTACATAGATATTTCACCCTTCAGGCACCTTGTCCTCTTGTATAGTGTTATGCATTGTTTCATTTCATCACATTCTGCTTTTCTATATGATATCCTCATGCTAGATGGAATAAAGTCCAATGGTTAAAAAATAGTTTCATTCAAGTTTCAGCAAAGGAAGAGAGAGGAATCTCAAAGTATTGAGACTGCAGCATTCCCAATAATGATTTTGTGTAACAGAAAATTTCTGCTTTCAGATAACTTTTCTTCATAGCTCATCCCCAGTGTTGTGTTGATTATGTTTCCAGTCCCTTTGAGCTATCTACATTTTTAATGCCCCTACATTCTTGTCAGAAAGTTCATGTCCAAAAAGCAATGTTGAAGTAATTCCCCTTACTCTGAAAAGCTGAGAGAACCTCTGATCAGTTTTTTAAGGTGCAGCCTCCATGGGAAAGGGGCTTGAAGAGCAAAGGAATCTAGCTGGAATTCATTGTCCTTACTTTAAACAATTCAAACCTCCATTGTAGAAAGATCCTGAACTAGAAAGTGAATAGAGCTAGCATTGGGGCAGAAACAATATTTTTAAAAGAAAAATACTTTAATTGCAATTTCTTGGTGGTCTAATTATAGTTAAATATTTAGTGAAATAAATTTTATTATTTTATTATTTTATTATTTTATTATTACTATTGAATGTTTAGTTCTCATAGTAGATAGAATTAAATTATTCTTTTTCTTAAACTCCTTTTTTCCTAACAGTCATTATCACCAAGTGAGCTCACAAATGGAGGACAATCAACCATTTATTGGGGTGAACTGGCAACTGTCAGTGAGTCTATTACTGAGGCAGAATTACAGAGTTCTCAGGAATGTCGGCATGTGTTTTCCATCCCAGTGAAAGGACTGTTTTGGGGAGTGGTGACACTAAATGCCATCTCACTAGAGAATAATCTCTTCTGGCAGGCAATAATCAATGCCCTTTGACAAGCAGAAAGAACGATGTTTAAGTGACTTCTGACTTGGAGAATAAAGATGCTTATGACTAATCTATTTCCAGAGAAAAAGCAACATGGAGACTTATAGCAAACACTCTACAACTCCTCTGTGTGATTTTCAGGTAGAAAGAGGGTTCTGTGAAGTCTACAATTTCACAAGTCTGTGAAACTATCATATAGGCAGATTCAGGTGCATTTTAATATAAGAAAGCACAGGGAGTTGTAAAGAAGGAGTTAGTCAGTCAAGAAAAGAAAGTTTGCATTACCCTTATCCTATGCCTTGATGTAATGTTCATTGCATCTCACACTTCAGAGAGAGTTATGTAACAGTTACCATCATTTCAGAGGTGCTCAGAAAGCCCTAATATACCAGAGATTTCTTAGAAGGACCTCCCGTTCTTTCATGTATACAGACAGAACCAACTTGCAGCACACTTTCTGCATTAAAATCCTGTTGATTAAATGTATAGTCATAATTGCAGATAGATCAAAGTGCTAATCATTGTGGCTGACAGCACCATTGATGCAAAGCACCAATATTCTATCCACTATTCCCTTTGAAAAGTGTTCTTTCTGACTGTGAAACACAGACATACTTTGCATTTGCAAGTTTAATGTGTTTGGAGGTTCATAAAGCCGGGCTTCTATCTAACCATTTTTTCTTGGCAGATGCCTATCAATCAGCATCTTTTCATTAAGCTGGCAGCCACTGTAAGAACCATTTAATCTCTGAGTAGTTCTGTCCTAGGGAAGCTGTACTTCAGTACAGGTTCTTTTAGAGGTCCCTGTAGAAAAAGGTCCTTGTAAAATAGCTCACAGCCCAAAGCTCTAATTCTGTAATGATCTCTCTGTCCAAAGGTCTCTGAACCAGTGAAGAATTTATTATGTTGGCATCTCCCCATAAGGAGGTTTCAGGAAAATGGGAACCATTGATATATTAAGCAATCTGGGATGCAGAGCAACAGTCAGTGAAGGAAAAAAATAGGAATATATTTTTACACATAAGGTGAAAAAAAGGAGACTAACTGCTCATAGATATGTTCATGTGAGTGAGACAGAGTCAATGATAAACTGGCAGGCATACTGACAGAGTACTGTATTTTTCACTTCAATGATTTCATTTCTAAACAACTTTAAAAGGTATAGCACTGAATGAGGCACAGCAAAGCTCAGACCTTGTGGAAGACAGTGCCATGATCAGGCCCGTGGGCTTTGTCATCTTGCATTCTTGGTACAGGTATTTCATGACAAAAATAGAAAGGTATTTCCAGAGCAAGGAACAAGCCAGATGAAAATAAAACCATGAAATATTACAAGATTCAGAGGATGCGAAGATTGCTATGTATTCATTAACAATGTAATTATCAGGATAATGAATGACTGTATTTGGTCACAGGACTATTTAGTATATGTGAACATTGTTATGTTTAATAATAGGCAATAAAGAAGCCAGAAGTACTATAACCACAATTGTCAAAAAAATTGTGTGAAACTAGTTTATATTAAAGAAATAATATATTTTATTAGACCAACTGACAGAGCCTGAAATAACGCAGTCTCTTCTCTAGATTGGAAGCAGAAACAGAAAATTTTCAAATTGAATGATAAGCAAGAATAAGTAATTTCTGTTGAACTTTCCATATGATAATTGGTATGACTCAATTCTGATGAGCACGTGTGGAGCAAAGCAGACAGTTTGTAAGAGAATAGGTGCTAGGGTCATTAGGTCCCAGTCTTGGAGAAGAGCAAGAAGTATCACTTAAATCATGTGAAACATTGAGGAATTACCTCAGGATTGGAATAGAAGGAAGAAACTTGTTTATTACATTGACAAAAGTATTTCTGTGGGTCTATGTAGGGTCTACGACTTCAAGTATTTGGTAGAGTTATGAGTTTTAGTTCCCAGGTTTATCTTTTGAAAGTATTTTATTAGTCTCCTCTGAGTATCAGGACTGAATTGTCAAAGATGAAGTATCTGCTCTGTGAACAAGTTTTTCCAAGTGGAAGTCATATATTTATGTCCTGCATCGGCTGCATGTGTGAATTCACTTTAGTACACAGCGGTTGTGTTGTTTTGTCTAAGTAATTTCGAGGATGCCATTTTGTGCACTAGATAAAATTCTGGAATGCACATGTTTAGAGGTTTATTGTGATAGGGAACACTGTGATCTATGTTGGTATGCATCATCAAATAGGATAAACAAAGACCAACATACTTACTTCTAGAAAACCAGCTCCCCCAAAAGCCATGATTTAGAGATACTCCATTGCATTTGATGTGCAAAGAACACTCACAAAACCCTCTTAATCAGTCTAAAGATGAAGTTCACCAAAAAAGGGTATTCTTCTGAGGAAATAAATCACGCCTGAATATTAATGTGGCATACTACAGTACAAACTAAACAAAAAATACAGCAACAGAACCCTCCAACACTTCTGCATAAACCAAACATTTTCCTAAGGAAATTTCAATGTATTTCGGTTTTAAAATTGAAACGTACGCTAGACTTGACCTTGTCTTTTACTGCCATCTGTATAATCAAATCTTTAAATATGTACAACCTATTTTGAAAGACAACCCACCCAGAATCCTTTCTGCTTCTGTCACCCTCCTTACTTTTCTGAGCTTTCAAGTGCTCCTCCAAAGCTTGTCAAACTTCTTCTCAAAAGCAAGCTTTCCATATATCAGCATGAATCACATAAAAACAAAGAAACAAACAAAAACCATCAAAAAAGCAAAAACCAAACCAAACAAAACCAGAAAACAAAACAAAACAAACAAATCAACAAAAACAACAACAACAAACTGTCAGCACAATTCAACAAGTGCTGCAATAAATGTTTCACCAGACCCAGGTTAGGTTCCACTGCTTGGATAACCTTAACCCCAAGTTCTCCTTTTCCATACTATTCTCTTTCCAAACAGTTTTGTTGGCTCTCTTTTCATATACATATGATCATTCTCAAAAATCCTACCTTTGTCAGAAACAGTCTAGCATCCTGCATGTGTTCTTTGTACTTCTCATGTTAGTGTCTTGCTCACAGCATGAAAAAACAGGAGCAGAAGATTGTTCTGTGGATCTGGCTACAGGCTTAGCAGATCAGTGAGGTTAAGGTGAGATGAATTGGCTTTTATATTATTTTGCTATAATGCATAAATAGTGAATGAAAAAAAAATGTCTTGGGTAATCTAACATCCTTTTGATCCAATGTTTCAGTGATCTTTTACTGTGTATGGTTTATCTTTATCCTCCCACAAAACTTGATATCACATAGCTCCTTTTGTGTGAACCCTTCTTAGTGTAACCATTTTAACTGGAATGCTGCTGAGCACATTTTGCCTTGTAATGAAACAAGGTGAAGAAATCCTGTTTTTGAGCTTCAATTCAATGAGAAGCACTGGAAGGATTACGAAAAGCCTTCAGCATCAGTATGAAGAGAAAAATATAACAGGGTTTTACTGGAATTGCAAATAAACCGAATTCAGATACAATTTGGAAGACCAAATTCAGGGAGGACAACTGCTCAAAACACAGAACAACAAGGAGGGACATTGTCTTAGTTGTTAATGCAATACAGAGAAGACATTGAACAGCTGCTTACTTAGAGGTAACTTTATTAAACAACACAGACTAGAATTTTCCAACAGTGTCCTATGCAAGTCACCTTCCCCTTGTAGTATCATCACAGAATCACAGAATGTTTGGGGTTGGAAGGGACCTCTAGAGATCATCTAGTTCAACCCATCTGCTAAAGCAGGTTCACCTAGAGTAGATCGCACAGGAATGTGTCCAGGCAGGCCCTGAATGTCTCCAGAGAAGGAGACTCCACAACCTCTCTGTGCAGCCTCATCAGGGCTCTGGCACCCTCAAAGTAAAGAAGTTTTTTGTCATATTCAGATGGAACCTCCTGTGCTTCAATCTGTGCCCATTGCCCCTCATCGTATCGCTGGGCAGCACTGAAAGGAGTCTGGTCCCATCCTTTTGACATCCACCTTTGAGATATTTATAACCATTGATAAGATCTCCTCTCAGCCTTCTCTTCTCCAGGCTGAACAGACCCAGCTCTCTCAGTCTCTCTTCATAAGACAGGTGCTCTAGGCCTTCTTGCATTCTATGACGTTCTACTCAGTATCAATACCTCAGTGCCTAATATCCTCCTATAAAAGAGGATGGAGAAAAAGGGGGATTTTTTCTTATACTATATGCAATAACCCACTTCCTGAATATTCACTTTTGCAAGTGCTTGCTTTTGCAGACTATGAGTTTACAGCCTGCTGCCCTGCCTAGGCAGAGATGTCTTCTAACCCAGGTTCAGGAGGAGGTAGTACACCTTGAAATTTAGTAGTACAATAAATGCAATGAAAGAAAGAGGAACAGGAGTGAAATCTTGGAAAAGTTAAAGATTTTCCTTGCCCTGTTAATCCATGCAAATATTCCCTTTTTCCAAAGGTGATGCTAGTGGAAATATTCAGAAGCTTAATGCTGTGAAGTTCAGTTTGGATGCTGCTGCAGTTTGTAGTTAAGAGGCCAGTAGAAATGTGAGCTTTCTGGACAGTCAGTGACATTTCATTGTTCCAGCAGCACAGTTTGTCTTCCCATAGGCATAAAAATAATATAGTGAGTGTACTGCAATGGTTGTGTTCTTACATAAGCTCCTGTAGAAGAAGGTGTGATTGAGATATCTCTATATTAAGGGTAGTAATCAACCTCAGAGAGAGCTGGAAACTATGTGCTCAAAGTGATAAACTCCTCACTACCTTCTCCCTGACATAAAAAGGCAAAATGATGTGTTTTGGAAAAGTGTTGACTCAAAATATTTCTTGTTTGTAAGTGGCTAAATACAATACCTGCCACAAAACTACCAAGTTGTAATATTTTCTGTGTTGCAATGTTTTCCTTCTGCAGTTCTCTGTTTTGCTAGACTGGAAATTCTACTCACAGCTTCAGTTTGCACTCCGGTTACAAAGAGCAGAACATCCATAATATTAATTTATTTTCCTCATTCCAGTGGTTTTAGAGCTTAGATCAAGAGGATTCTTTGACATTTGCTTCCACATGTCTATCAGAATCCATAAATAAATTCAATGTGACTGAGACCTTCATAATTTCTGACTGTTCTGGTTTTTCAATCAAAAAAATCCAATACATAACAAGCTTTTAATAATTGAGAGAACATTTAATTTTTCAGCCAGTCCTGTTTAGACAAATCAAAATGCTGATTTTTGGGAAGTATGTTGCCAAGTATCATTTTGTTGCAGCTTGATAGAAGACTGACCAATACTGCAAATGAGATCAAGCAGAATCTATTATTTATTACAATAAATATAGGATAATTAATTGTATTATTTCTACTGGAAGGCAATTACAGAATCTCATCACTCTAGTGGCTAGGAATACATGTATTTTATTTTCAGTCTAGGTATATGTTTTTTATGTATCATGTTCTTGCACCAATATTGCCTCTTAGCTCAGATACCCATTTCTCCTTCAGTCATGATATATCTAAACAAAGCAACAAATTCTGTATGGATTTGTCCTGTTCTCAGCCTTTGCTTTGAGGCTAAAGAAGCCACAATCTTTTAGTCTTGTTTGTCTGAAAGGGTCTTCATATTTGTCCTCATAGCCCTTATCTTCTCCATCTTTTATGAACATGATATTTTATCAGATCAGGCTTCCCACCACCTTGCATTAATTACACTCTCCCTTCCTTATTTCTATTAGAAATTAGTCTCAGCATAAATGTGCAGTTAAAGCCTGAAATTCATCTTCTTTGAACTTTTCAAAAAATTAATCTTTGGTCAATCACATGTTCAATGGTGGAAGAGTAAATTGTTCTGAACTGGCAAATAGAGTCAGTAGTTTTCTGTAGGAAAGGGGAAACTGCTGCGTTGTAACCAGCCAGGCTTTCCTAACTTGGGCCTGTCACTAGCCGAGGCCTCATTAAAGATTTTCAGCATAAATTCATCTCTGCATCCATTTGTATGTAATTCTGGATATTGGCATGTGATAAAACATGAAGCGAATCCTGAGGACAGGATTTGGAAATCCTTGGGGGTTGTTTAAAACTTAGGTCTTTTGTTGGAGTGCAGTATTTCCATGAGGTAAAGAAACCTGAAAAAAACAATGTATACTGGACTACATTTAGGTTTATTCTGCTAATATAATTACTCCATATTCCACATGGAGAGGTTGAGGCTTGGCCTTTTTGTCCATGAAGATTATGCAGTTCAAAGGATTTGGGTTTGTATGTTAATTTTCCCATTATAAGTTTGATTTGACTATGTCATCAGACTTTGATTTCTGTATCATTTTGGCCTTCTAAATCACAAAAATTCATCAGAACTGAAGTAATATAAAATAAAAATGGAGAGCAATAACTATCCATATGACATATGAATATGTGTTCCTAATAGAACTGTAAGTTTTATCTGTTGGATTTTTAAATGAAAATTAATTTTTAGATGAGAACTAATTGAAAAAATTGTTTATTTCTTTCCCATTCTTGATGTAGAAGTGATGGCATCATAATGGTACATTATGATACATTGAAAATAGGTTTTGAAATTTCTGTTGATATACACATTCTTCCCTCCTTCACAATCTGTTCTCTCTTTTGACTTTTATCTGTTAAAAAGGTCAACTAAGTAATTTAGTCTACAAGCTGAGGCAATAAATGGTACTATTAGAGGTAGCTAAATTTGTATGAGACCACTTTATCTGTATGTCTACTGTATGTTTTATGCAATGACCTTTCCACACAAGTAATTTTTAAAAGACATTGTCAAAAATGAAAATAGGATCCCACGGTATCATTTTCATTTGCACATCTGGTACCACTGCTCACATGCACATGATGCTGGTGGATTTTTTTTTGTCTGCTTTACAATACCTGTATTTTTTGTTTCAGGCTTGAAGTATATCTATCACATTCATCAGACCAAACTATGGTGATGCAGGTAGTTTATATCTGGCCAGATGATTGTGGAAAGTGTGGCATTGATAAAACTTCTATGAAAAACAAGTGTCAACATAGGATTTGAGAGCTGACCAGATCCATAGTTGTGGACGAAGTCCAGACATAGCCAACAAAAATAAAAAATTAAAAAGAAAACAACAACAACAACAACAACAAATTAAGATTAGACACTGTAGATCCAGTAATACTGGAATTGTTACAGAATGTTTGTAATAGAAGAAGTTTTTATGTCAAAGATGCAAGACAGCAGTGACACTGACAAAAGAAATACTTTTAGAAAGTCAGTGAGAGATTCCAAGTGGATCAATAACAAATGAGGAAGAAAGTGTCATCTGTCAGGAGAAAAACAAGTACTTGAAAGGACAAGGGTCTCACAAAGTGCTGATTAAATGTAAAACGCTACGTGAGGATGCACAAATGTGAAATGCTTCAACGAAGAAGATGAACAACAGGTCCTCCACCACATCAAGAAAACAGATTAATCTTGCAGAGGTACTTTATCATTAACGTTATTAGCATTTATATAACAAAAAATTAAGAAGAAAAAGTAGGTGTGGAATACTGTGAGAGAGATGAGCCAGACTGCAAATGTTCTAAAAGACTAAAAGCTCTGAATTACTTGCATTCACCAAAAATAATCTCTCTCACTTACTAAGAAGTCACAGCAAAACTAGCTCTGTCTGTGAAACTGCTAAGTAAAAGGTTCAGAGATAAACCTCATCCATCACAAACTGAAGGTCAAATTTGAAGGAGTCCTTCATATTATACCTACTGACTAAGGGAAATTTATTGTATATCCAGGATAAATTTGAAACAGATTACCTACTGCTAAAAAAAAAAAAAATAATAAAAAAAAAAAAATGAAAGCAGCCAAACCAAAAATAAATAAATATCCACACAGTTTTGAAAAGAGTTGATTTACAGATAGGAGATGACATTAAAGTAAAAAGTTCTGGTATTCTCTACCTTGGGTTCTGAATCAGTGCTCAATAAATTTTCATGCCAAAGGATTAATTAAATTCATCAGCTAGGACTGAAAATATTATTTTTTCAGGACTTTTTTTCTACAGTCATTTGTGGAAAACTCATCCACGAAAGCATCTAATGTTTGTTCAGAAGTTAAAAACCATCAATGTGAAGTTTGTTTGAATACTAAAAAAGATGAAAGACAAGCTGCAGTTTATTCACTAACTGGAGCAACTGATAGAACCCTGTGTTTCCAGAAGCATGATTTGTGCTTCATTCTCTTCTCTATGCATATTGTCCTGTCTTAGGACAATGTCAACAGACTTGAGGAGACATTAGATGCAGGGAGAACTTTCAACCATGTAAATGAAACCCAGTGATCAGGTTGCATTCATTGGATGTAAGCCTAAAATATTAGTTAATGTTGTGAAAATTAAACAGAGACCAGTCATAGTGTTGTCTTTGCCAAGCCAGTCTCCAGTGATGGAGAAAGCCTGTAATTCTTGCAACACAAATCTGGAATGATATAGAATCATAGAAAATCTCAAGTTGGAAGGGAACCATAAGGCTCATTGAGTCCAGATCCCTGTTCCTCACAGGACTACCTAAAACTAAACCATATGACTAAGAGCATCATCCAGATGCTCCTTGAACTCTGACAGGCTTGGTGCTGTGACCACTTCTCCGAGGAGCCTGTTCCAATGACCAGCCACCCTCTCAGTGAAGAAACTTTTCCTTATGTCCAATCTGAACTTCCCCTGATGCAGCTTCATTCCATTTCCTTGTGTCCTACTGCTGGTCACCAGAGAGAGGAGATCAGCACCCCTCCCTCTGCTGCCCCTCTTGAGGAAGGCTGCACTGAGGTCACCCCTCAGCCTCCTCCAGGCTGAACAAACCAAGTGACCTCAGCCACTCCTCTTAAGTCTTGCTCTCAGGACCTTTCACCATCTTGGTTGCCCTCCTCTGGACACACTCTAATAGTTTGTTGTCCTTCTTGTACTGAGGCACCCAAAGGTGCACACACTACTTGAGTTGGGGCCTCACCAATGCAGTGTAGAGTGGGAAGGAAGGTGAGGAAGATGCCACCATAACTATGGTTCATAGATCAAAGAAAAAGAATATGTCACAGATCCTTCCCTGCTTCCATAAAAAATAATCCAGCCTGGATTACATTTTACCTTCTGATCTATCATGTTGTCTTAGTCAGATGAGATAGAGATGAGCTCAGCATCCGAGCACGACAGGTGCCTTTTGTCTCGCTTTACTATGAACCAAAGCCTTGTTGAAGCTACCCAGTACAATTTGGATATTTGACATTGACAATGATGAGAAGAATAGCATAAGAGCTCTAGAATATGTGTCTACACATTATTCTCAGAATGAATAGCTTGTGCAACATCTGCAATTTTATGTCTGAGATGTCACTTTTTGAAAACTATGCTAAGAATCTAGTTCAAAGATCTGTTCAAGGGTTGTAGGTAGAGGTAACAATATTGTAGTTAGGCTTCATAAAGTCACACATGAGGCACACCTCTTGATGAGTATGGAAATAATTTCTTCCTTGGTTACAAGATGATTGTTGATGTGTTCCACTTAGACATTTAAATTCATCAGTAATGATGACATCTGCCAAATACATGTCAATGTTGTAATTTAATTTTTTTTATTTTCATGAGTCATGTGCATTGCTGTGATTTTTTTTTTTTATCACAAACTGCTGAGAAGAGAAAACATTCTGGTTTTCTTACCTTGGTATCAGACTCGGATTAGAATAGCCTTCAGAGAACAATACTGGTTGCCACATTGTAGCCCCTTATTCTCTTGACTTTTGTATATGATAAACTCAGCATGATACTGCTCATACAGTGATAATCTAATAATGATCTAATAATTTCTTATACCTGCTTTTCTATTTCCTAAATATAGGTGTGTCTCAGTCTAGCTGGGACATTAAAGCTCTTTGTGTGAGTCTCAGTGTTTCTACTAGGTAATTCAGGAGACAATAAGTACTGATACTCAGATTCTAGGAGGCATAAGGATATTCATTTTCCAACATGTCTCTAACTCCTCTTATTTATTCCCCATGGTAGGTGCATTTGCATAGAGGCATTTAAGTTGGGCTCTGGATGAAGCTGACATACATGCTCGAGTGGCTGGAATTCCTTTGTACTGCTCTTCAGGTGCTCTGCTGCTGACCTGTGACCCTTCTGCAGGCCCTGGACCTGATTGCTGATACTGACGTCAAACTGGTAGGAGTGGGATTGATTAAGTTCCCCTTCCACGGCAACTAGTCTAAGGCCTCTCCACCATCTTGGCAAGCCTATGGCCAAAGATGCTCTTCCCCTTCCCTGACAGATGGACACCATCAGCCCCCAATAGATGAGGTTTCTCAAAGCATCTCATGGTCTAAGTAGCTGAATCCCTGGCTGCGGCACCAGCCCTGTAACCATTTGTTGATTTGCCAGACTTGTCTGGCCCTTTCAAACTGTTCCCTTTGACCAGGAGGATTGACAAAAAACTACCTGTCCTCTGGAGTCCCTCATCACCACTCCCAGGACTCTGTAATCCTTCTTGATACTGCTCAGACTGCCCCTGGCTATACCACTGGTGCCCACTTGAAACAACAGCAGTAGATAATATTAGTCTTCTTATGTAGAGAAAGGAAAACTTTAAAGGGCAGCCTCAAAGCTTTCCTGACTTTTTGGATTCTGGTTTGTTTCTAACATCTATGTCCAGTACACATTTCTGATTATATGTCCATTGACTTTTGGCCTTCAATCAAGCAAATTCTGCCAGGCCTTTTGACATATAATGCCACAACAGCAAGACTGAGAAAGTAAAATATTCATGTGGCTTTTTTTGCTTCTAATATAGTAATAACAAGAAAAAAACAATTGTCAATGATAAATGATGGCTTATACATATTGCTACCACCATGAAGACTAAATTGAGGCAGATAAACAGTGCATCACTGCTAGATTTTTGTGTGGGACATGGACATTAGGAATTAACTGCTTGTATTAAACAAAACTGTACAGGCTGTGAACAGATTAAGTCAGGGAAGAAAGATGACACAGAGAGTATAGCTGCAACAGAAGTAATAAAAGAAAAGCTGAGCAAGGGAAAGCTCCGACTTGGAAACACTCTGTCTTTTAATTAATAAGAGAATCAAATATCAATTCCTACCCACTGCAATTCTATGGAATACCAACTTCAGAAGAGTTTTTTTGAACTCTTGAGAGAAAAGACAGCAAGTAATCAATACAAAATACTTTTTAAAAAATTTTATTTTTTAATACTATGTGAAATGGAAATACCAGTCTCTTCCTTCTAATATTGTACATCAATCTCTTGACAGAAATGCAGCTAGCAACGAAATGTATCTGTAGTTTCTGAAGGCTCAGGTGTAGTTTATGTCATTGCTCTTGATGAGTGGTCATGTCTGAGGTATCAAAGGTAGCTAATTCCAACCAGCATTATTGCCAGAGCTAACGGTGATCTGAGCAGAGATTCCAGAGAACTGGAACTGACAAAGGCAACATTGTTATTTGAGATTACTGTTACTGTAAACAGCCAGACAAAAATACACATAAGTTAAAAAGAATGAATGCGCTTACATATTTTCTCTGATTTTCATTACAGAATCACAGAATGGTTGAGCTTGGAGGTGACCTCTGGAGATCACCAAGTCAGACTCCCTGCTCAAGCAGGGCCACCTAAAGTCCAGGACAATGTCCAGATAGCTTTTGAGTATCTCCAAGGATGGAGACTCCACAACCTCTCTGGGCAACCTGTGTCAGAACTCAGTTATCCTCACAGTAAAAATGTGTTACCTGATGTTCCTGAGGGAACCTCCTCTGTGTTTCAGTCTCTGCCCGTTGTTTCTGGTCCTATCAGTGGACACCACTGAAAAGAGCCTGGTTGTATTTTCTTTATACCCTTCCTCCAGATGTTTATATACGTTGATGAGATCTCCCTGAGCTTTCTGTGCTCCAGGCTAAGCATTTCCAGCTCTCTCAGCCTTTTCTCACAGGAGAGATGTTCCAGTCTCTTCATCATTTTGCTAGCCCTTCACTGGACTCAATCCAGTAAGATCCCAGAACTGGACACATAGTATTCCGGTGTGGTCTCATCAGTCCTGACTAGAGGGAAAATATTATATAAATAAAGAAATAAAATCATTTTATGGTGAACTTCACAGGAAAAAAAAAATGAGCTGATAACACAAAATGGATATAATTATGTATATCCATGAATATGAATTCTATTCTGATGATATTTTTTTCTTCTGCCATTTCAGCACTATGCCATCGTTGGAGACTGTCACCTTATATTTGGTTATATCTTATTATACTTGAACCTAAATGAATGTGCTTGTTTCTTTGAATCTTTCAGATGTGACCTTATAGCACCATAAACTTCTACCTGGAAGATGCAGCAATAGCGAAGACAGCCACTGATTTCATTAAGTCATCGTTTCTTTTCCCTATGTAAGGACAAAACGGTGACTAGAAATGTTCACTTTTAATAAAAGAGGGTGGGTTTTTTCTGCTCTTATTATTACTGTTATTACTGGGAGAGTAATTAAACAGGACCTTCAATACAGTGTTCGATCTTGGCTTGTATTTTTTTATATTTTACCAAATCCTGTTGATGTTTATGAGGTTAATTCAACTCTTTTCTGCTCTTTTCTTATTTTAATTTCAAAGTTTATACTTTTAAGATACTTCCATCAATAACAACATATGTTTGTCATATATCAGAGCTCTGTAGCTCTTTTTATTTTTAGTAAAATGTTTCCATCAATGGGTCCGCATGCCTCTACAATAACAAATTTTGGTTTAATTTTTTTTCTCTTGCTGAAGTGGATATTTCATATAAAATGCAAACTTTTGATCTAAGTATACTTGACAAAATCAATATCAGGATTCCGTAAGACAAGGCATACCTTCAAAGCATTTCCTTTGCTAAGTCAGGATGACAATACAATACAGATCAACAATCTTGCCAGCCTTTGGGTTCCTTGGCTTTAATAATGCCATCTGACTTTCAAGAGAGATTTTTGAAATTATTCGTGCATCAGGACAGAGTACATATCTTGATAAAAAAATGAAGTTTTGGGTTGTTGTTTTCCTTGATATGCAATGGTAACAGATGTTCATTTCAAACAGACAACTGGCATCGTGATTAAAGCACAGTGTATGCTATATTATTTGACTAGAGGTAGAAATGCAGGTGAATTATATCACACAAAGATATAAATATTGAACAAATATGTTAGCTCTGAATTCTTTAGAAGGCTGATGTTATGTTGTGTGTTGGGGATTTCTGAAAGAAATATGAGTTGGAAAAAACATTGTTGATGTTCTCAATCTGCTCCCATTATTACCTCAGTAAAACTCACCCTGGCTGATTCACAAGTGCAGTAAAGCAACATTTTGGGAAGTTACACCTACAGGTGTGTTCTACTGCTCTATCTACTTTGTAAATGTTGATCTTTAAATAATAATTTAAAAATAATCTTTTTTATAACAGCAGATTAAGGGAAGAACTTTAATTTTCACTTCTAAATCCTTCAGGATGGGTGCCTCAGACCCAAGTGGTCCCACAAGAGGGCAGAGTTATTGAGACAGAGATTGTCAGATTACAGATTTTGTGTGGAGGTCTAACATGAAGCATTGAGTGGATACTTATGTGTCCTGAGATATTTTCATTTAGAGCAAGTTTAATTTTTACAGAATTGAATTATTGGCCACAGCAGATACATATATTCTCCCAAAGCCAGAACACTTTCTAGAGATCAAAGCAAAGTATGCAAAGAACATACAAGAAAATCAGCTGCATTATCTAACAAAGGTCTTAAAATATCTCTTAGATACTAATGTTTGTGGATAAATGTCAGTGGCAAGGATTACTCCTCACTGCAAAATAAAAAGGAAGCTGAATGAAAGATGCATAAATGCATTATGAGGTACCTATGTTTACCTGAACTTGATTCAATAACCATGTATTCACCACCTGGATGGGGCTGTTGCAATATCATCATGATAGTTTACAGAACCAACATATCAATTTTGCTAGTAATATAACACCTGCATTGCTCAGTACCTAACTTTTACAGTCTTAGCTTTGATCAGTAAGATATGGTATCATTGCTGCAAAGAAACGCAAACCACCACCTGCTTTTGAAACTGTATCTTACGCTACATAGCTCATGTAATATGCAACTAAGACTCAGATAATCGCAGATGTTCAGGCACATCGGGTAAGTGTGAGTCTACCTGAATCTTCAGTCCCACTATATTTGTTTTTCCTGTCACATACCTGTAATACTATTCCTGTTCCTTCTGTGTATCATCTGGACCACCCCTCTGATGAACCCAATTCTTCCAGCGTACCATCTAGAGAGGCCAGCAGGCCTGGGGCTTTGAAGGTTTCTCTAACCAACTGGCTTTAAAAGTATTTAATGAATCATCATATTTAAACCTGAAACCTATCACTGGCACTTCTGCTCTGGCAGCTTTCCAGCTTTCTTTTTTAATCCTATAATATTTATGGAGTTTTTGAATATGAAAATTAAATCCCAAGAGAGCTTGGTAATAATTTTGTTTTGGCTGGGGCTGGCTATTCTGTTTGACAGTCCAAGAGAAACTACTTGTCATATAACCCACAAATAAAAGACTCCATTTAGAAATCTCTAATATTTATGGCTTTTTATCTCAGGCATTAGATGCAAGATTTACCTGTGATATTATCATGACAGTGAATTATTATGGAAATAAGACTGCTCTGGTGTTTTCCTACTGTATCTGGTCACTTCTGATTTAAGAAAAAATAGAAACATTGCATGTGACAGTCTGACTGCTTTGGCAGACACTCTCTAAAACTACCCAAACTCTGACAAGGCATGAAAACTGTCAAAATATTGTCTGTGCTTACTCTTAAACTAGAAGTGACTTACAATACAGTTTCATCTTTAGAACCAGTTATCTAGCTGGCAGCTCAGAAAGTCTTTGAAAATTGGTATATTTATTAAGATCAGACCCGTTTGAATGTCTGCATTTCTGCCATATCGGTCAAGTTTTAGATGGTCCATATTTACTGCCCTCTTTGAGATACAGCACAGAAAGCTTTAACATCTTGCTGTTGGTTTTTCATTAAAGCACAAAACACTATAGCTCTTGGTCTTCTTTCTGATGCTATTTATCTTGTAAGGTTGTCTTGCATTCACCTAGCTGATCTTTTCAGAACTCTCCTTCCATCAGAGTGAATGGAAGTAACCTTTTCTATAATTGGCTTTTTTTTTGGAAAAAAAGGGGCCCGTTTCTCAGTGGATAATAAATGATGTTAATCTTCTGATTTCTTCCATAATACATAGCACCCTCTTTTAGAACAACCAAAAAAATAATAATTCAGGAAAAATAATTAGAAGTGAAATTGCTTCTGAGCATTTCTGTTTCCATGAAAACCTCTCTCACCCTTAGTTTTCTATTGTATATATCTAATCTAATCATCAGCTGTCACTAAGTAATTGAATACCCTTGAGTTTGAACTGTTTCAGAGCCAATGATATATGTCTGTTCCTGTTATTTTTGGCTTCAGAAAGAGATGGGTTATATGTAATTGATCTACGTGGTTTGGCATTCAAACTCACTTTGTTTGCCAGCTATATATATGTGCATATGTGTGTATATATATATATATACACACATGTTAACACAGTGAAATCAATTATATCAGAGCATAGTGCAGCATTTCTATTCTGTTTAGAGGTGCATCCATGTCTTTTGAACAACTCATTTATATCATAAAGTCAAAAACTCTAAAGTCTGATGATGCCTGAACAGCACTTAGTCATCCTTTGTTTATCTCCCTTATTCTTCATTGCTTATCATCATTCAAAGATTTGATGTTGTGGCAGTTGCACATCCCCCTCCCCCCACTTTTCCTTCGATGTGGAAGGTGCATGCACATCTGCCTCTTCCCCAGCACATCCCCCCCTCTCCTTCAGTGGGGCAGTTAATAGCTCCTTTTATTTGCCGTTAGCCAGGAGAGGGGAGAGGTGCGGAGAAGTCAGGAAGTTTCTGGGTGCCCACAGCCAGAGTGGGGGGTGCAGAGAAGCCAAGAAGCTTCTGGCATGCTCACAGCCAGATCTGACAAGACTATAAAAATGGGGTTCCCACTGAGGATCCCCTTTGTGCGGTCCTCTCGGAGCTGTGGGTCTTCTGCAGTCGAGAGCCCTCCCTTTGGACTGGGATGCCGTCTAAGGTAACCTCCCAGGACCTCTCTCCTTCCTTCACTCCTCCTTCTTCTTTTTCAACAAATCTTTTGGTAGAAATCTGCCCTACAATATCTTCAGGTCCCTCCTCCACATCTTGTCCTCTCAGCTGCCACATATCCTGGATGTATGAAGAAACTCCTTTGATTTTTATATTACCTGGGTACCTGTTGCCATTCCTTGACCCTCGCCCAGAACTTCACATCAGAACTGAATTCCTCTAGAGGATGGTGTGTAGTCCTCTGAATTCCCCGAAGACCTACATGTATTTAGCAGCCATGGTCGGATAAAATATGCTGCACCTATGTAAGATCACATGGTAGTTACTCCTTTATTTTAAAGATCAGAACTCCAGCCTTTTATTTAGTACCTTAGTAACTACAGTGGTAGAATACAGGACAGAGAAAAGGCACAAGGAAGGGGGAGAAGAGTGTTCATGGGTTAAACACCAATTAAAAAAAAAAAAAAAAGGAAAGGAAAGACTTTATCAGGAAAGTGTGAATGTCTGGGAATGTTTTCCCCACCATGTTAATCACCAAATAAATTGCAACTCAGTGCTTAAACCACCCCTCTGGAACACTATGGAGGTATTGGATAAAAGGTGGAAAGAGCACCTCACCTCCCACCTCCTGGCATTTTGTCAGGATTTGTAACCATGCTTTGAAGTAAACAAGTGATAGCAA
The DNA here is from genome assembly GCF_964273445.1 of Streptopelia decaocto. NCBI lineage: Eukaryota > Metazoa > Chordata > Aves > Columbiformes > Columbidae > Streptopelia > Streptopelia decaocto. The sequence continues at coordinate 79,974,363 of NC_138656.1, read as the reverse complement.
TTTGTTCTTAGATATAAGACCATTTGACTCTTGATCTTGAAGTCTTCTATGCCCAAAAGAAGGAAATGTCTTTCTGGAATACCAAGCAAAAGCTTAAATCCACAGAAGTGTAAAGTTTAAGAAAACAGTAGTTGTGAGGCTATTCCTACTAGTCAGCTGTAGGCACAGATGCATTCAGCATATTGATAGTTTTCAGGTGCTTGTCTTTCTCCAAGCATTTTGTTTAATCCAAACACATAAATCAAGTGTACTGGATTTCTCACTGACACAATTAAAAGTTATAGAGATGAGAAGACATTATTTCGGGCATCTTTTTCCTTGTGCTAAAATCATCATGACATTTAATTGACCTAATGACCTTAGCCACAGAGCTAATATGCTTCCTTGTGTAAACTTCATGTGCCAAAGTAAATGCTATTGCAGTTCGTACATTAAAAGGCCAAAACTTAACATGGTGACAAAGAGGCAATCTAGATTTGCAAATTTATGCATTTCAATGATAGCATGACAATATGTGTGCAATATTTGCCCCACAGTAAACTAGAAAGAAGCATCCCTCTGCATGGTACACATGGTTAGGTAGGATAACTGAGGCACAATCCTGAGAGGGAAAGAAGAAACTAGCCAGATGACAGTGTAAAGTGTGCTGTAGAAGAAGACCCCTGTGATACAAGAATACTTCGGTTCACGTAGTTATTCTAGTCACTATATTGCAATGACTAGCCATCTGGATTTCCTATTTCCGAACACTAATTCTAAGCTGCTACACAAAAAGATGGACACAGAGACTTTCAGATAGAGAAAAAAAAAAAAAAAAACATCTTGGCAGATGATTCAAAGACAGGAAAAGAATAAATTGCTTAACAGAGTCTTCCTGAATCTGTTCATTGATAGGTACTAAATTCTAGGCATGTAACAAGTCAGACTAGTCATGGCCTCACTCCCAAGCAAAGTTTTCTGCTGCTCCTGCTCAATTTTTATATAATATCTTGATGACTTTAAACACCAGTGAATTAAACAGATCACTATCTTCTGCGGTCTGGAATTTAGGCACAAATGTTCCATCTATGCCTTGTGTTCATAAATCTCTCTTTTATTTGGTATCTCCCCTGAAGAGGTAGGTGATTTTCTAGCTTATCAGTACTTTTTCATGCAATTTTACTTTAACACAAACACAATACACTTTACTTTTTTTCACTGCCTTTTTGAGTTTATAATGTTGTGTTTACTAGCTTGTGTTGAGAGACTCTAAATCATTGGTGTTTTTCATTAAATCAGAAATATTTCCATGATGCAAGGCAAGTTCCTGGGTCAAATTATCATCTGACATGCCTATTTTCCCTGTGGTTTATTAGGTAAAAAACTTTTTTCTGTTTTCCTCTGATGCTGTTATTCTATCGACGCTCTGATCATTAGAGTAACTATTTGGTAAAAGAACGCATGTAGATCAAAACAGGTGTTATTAACAGTAGTGCCATCTGTCAGATACTGTAATCCACTGAAATTATTAAAGACATGCTGAAACTAATCTAGATGAACAACTGCAGGACAAAAGTTAAAAGTTTACCCATGACTCAACAAATGGAAAATAGCAGAATATGAAAGTGTTTGTACATAAATTTCATTATATTTACACTGTCATATCAGATGGGTCTTTCTGTGCTGTTATTTTGACTGCTTTCCCTCTATGAATTTAGCTGTTCAATAAACATATGCACAATGTAACTGTGTGTTGTGATTCCCAAAATAAGATATCTGATCTTTAGATATATTTGCATACATTGAAACATGTTTTGAAAAACATAGAAGCTGTATGCAGACACAGACAGGACTTGCAGATGAACTTGGGTCAGTATGTATCGAAGTAATGCAAGTCTGCTTATGCAAGTGTGCAAAGTTTGGCTGATGAGTAAAGCCTATTCCAGGAAGTCCCCAGAAAAATCAGAGTCTGGGCATTTTACAAGTTTTTGAAAGATGTGATTCCACCTGTTTGTTTGCATTTTTTTTTAGCTCACTAAGTTGAGCATTCAAGTTTTTATCTATATTTAACCACACTGCAATAAATGCCTTCACGTTTTGGAACAAAGTACTTGATTTAGTCCTGTGTTTAGAGTATAATATATGATGTGTTGTTTGAAAAGACATTGCAATAAGAAAAAGGGAATCACAGAGCAAGGAATTTGTCATATTTGCAGAAAACTGAAGAGTAACTGTCTTATGGTACACAGAATTTGGTGAGATGCCTCAGCTCTGCTTTTAGTTATGACTGGTATCATCCTTTATGTAGCAAAACTCAGCAGTGATGATAGAATTTTTCCACATTTTTTTAAGCATTCGGGGTATGCTCCTTTCTATAATTATACAAAATCTGTATTTTATTCCCAGGTGAGCATATCTTAGTGTAAATAGACAAGGCATGAAATTACCCTCAAGGTTTTCTTTTCATCCACAAAGGCATAAGGGAATATCAGACTTATCCCTTTAATCCCCAAATCTTTCTTGCACATAATGGAAGTAGCATATAAGAGTAACTAGCTGAAGCCCAGTCACAGTTTCATCAGGAAAGAAGAATTATAACAAGATAAGCTTTGTTACCTGTATTGAAGACTTAAACTTACATTGCCTTTATTGTTGAGGAGTTGTGTACGAATCTGCAAAATATTTCTATAGGAAGGATCTGTATACTTGATGGAATAGATGCATTTAATCAAGGCAATCAAATTTACCATTTACTAAATATTCACTCTGCAGTGGTGAGACCTTTAATTTATAATAATGCTAAATGACTTTCCTCATATATGAAACCATCAATTACAAATAGATATTAAGTTCCTTGATCTAATCTAAAACTGTAATCAACAGTACTAACATATGTACAAAAAAAAAAATACATAACTGTGTTTTAAGGAAAAAATCAATCAATCAAACAAACAAAAAACCCAAAAAACCCAAACAAACCAAACCAACCAAACAAACAAACAAACAAAAAAAAAACAACACCAAAACCAACAGCAACAACAAAAAACACCAAGTTTTAGTTACAACTCTGAGTTTTCTTATATTAGTTTAAAAGGTCTTAACACATACTTGTATTGGAAGTTTTAAATTATACCACTAAGTGTCATAATTCTTTTCCTTAGGGTTAGACCACAACAGAAGACAAATGCAGCTGCTGAAGAATGGAGTAATTGATGTATAACAGTAGTGATACGGTGTGGAAAGCCTAAATAAAAAAATCTAGGACCGAGTCTGACCTTGGCCTTGATGGTTTTGACCATCCTCACCTCATTCAGCATTTGCTCAACAATCTATGGTTGTGTGATGTCTTTTGATTCTGTCCGAATCTTTTTTTTTAAATCCTTGCATATTGAGGAGTTAATTGAGAAAGCTTAAGCAGTGTAAAGATTTAATGCACTAATGAAGCAGGTTAACAGATGATATCCTAATCATCTGAAGTATTCATCTACCTGAACACTACGTAAAAGTTCTGTTCATTCCCACAATTGTTCAGTTTTTCTAAATCAAGCTGTCTTAGCCACAGTAATAATTCATTTTGAAGAACTCTGGAACAAACATTATTTAAATCATTTGATCCATTTACTAAGAGCATTGTTTGATACATCATTTTTTTAGTAGCATGAGTTGAGTTAAGGAATTTTTATAGAAGCCTGACTACATTGAAAGGACATTGAGAAATAAATTCTACAGTAGACAGAGCAAAAACAATAAGGAATGTAGTCTGTCTGAATAATTATTTTTTGGTGAGTTGGCTGAAACAAAAATGTGACCAGATAAGCCAAAATTCCGCCCCCCCCCCCCCCAAAAAAAAAGAAAAACTAAAGGGAAAAAAATGGGTAAAAATTAAAAACTGGAATATGTCTTTGAGTGATTCTAAAATCAAACATATTAATTTCATTTCAGGTAACTTTGGCAAAGCAAAGCAAAGGAAATGAAGAGATAGACTTAGCAAAAATATACAAAACCAGGCAGGAGAAGAAACAACCCCTCACTTCTTGCTCAAGGACAGTCATCTGCAGCATGCATAGCTCAAGTTTAATATTCTCCTCTGCCTTGGGGGATATAACTTCCCAAGCAGTATACCTCAGCAGCTAAAGAACTTGCTGACCTGAGTATGCTACTCTCGCTCTTATACTTTCAGGCTGGTCAATTTGGTCTAAAATATTTACAAGTTATTTGGTCAGTGACTGGAAGCTAAGTGTTCTCTCTTGCTCTCTCTTCACCAAAATCCCTCGAGCGGCATCCCACACAGCTCTTCTGATTTTCTCTCTAACTGAATTAATCTTTAATTATTCTATACAAGGTGGAACAGCTCAAGAATAAGGAATGAATCAGCCATGGCTCCATGGCCCAGTCACTAGTATGTGAGAATTTAATTCAAATATCTCTCAGCTGTTAACACAGAAAGGCTTAGGCTCCAGGGCAGTCAGTTTTTATGAGAGCCTTCCAATGCTAGTTCAGAAGATAGTCAATGGAGGAGAGACTCCCTTAGTCTCTCCTGTTGGATGCCCTACAACCTGAAAGAGCCAGGTTCGTGTTCCTTTTGGTAGAAGAAAAATGTGAAGCAGGATTTCTCATAAGAATGCAAAGTATTCAACAGTCAGAGAGAGTTGGGGGTCCACATTGGTCATGGAAATGCAATCTTGGAAAAAAGGAAGCTGTATAAATAATGAGCATGCAAATAGATGGAAGAGTCCAGGCCAAAACACTCATATTTTTCAAGGAATAGTCTGTTTGTAATAGAGACTTGAAATAATATAGCTTAATTCACTAAGTATTTTCCTCAATATTTAACATTTGATCCTTGTCCTAATTTTTTTTTTTTTTTTTATCAAGGTCAATATTTTATTTGTATAGACATCTGAGACAGGACTATTTCCTCTAGAGAAGTTTCAAATCACTATTTTGAAAGTGAAATGGCTCATAAAGGACACTTCATGAGATAGTGACTCCCAACCAAGTGATGTGGAGTCAAAGCAAACCTCCTATAAATTTCAGGAGACTTTTGGAAGGTGTAAGGAAATTCATGAAAATTACTACATTTTAAAGTGGGTTTGTGATCTATATTTAAGTGCCCTGTAGTATGAATAGCTTCCATACATGTATGTAATATAAATATACACAGATTCTTACAGACACAATTTATTTAATTCAAAATATGCTTGTAGAGGTAAAAACTCAACAAATCAAGAAAAAAAAAAAAAGGCATATATCAGCCAAGTGATAAAGGGAAAAACTAAAGTCTCAACATTACATAATTAAAGAGGCTTCACTCAGAAAATAGTGGATGTCTTTTGTGTTTGTGTACACTATCCTTAATGCTGGGTAACACTATACTTTTTGCAAAACTGCTCCGTGAAAAGTGATATTAGTGTCTATTTATCTGGACCTGTACAGCTAGGCCTTATTCCCTACAGACTCACCCCAGAATAAAAGTCATTTCACTAACTTCCTGGAAAGTTGTGATAGCAGCTTGATACATATTCTAGCCCTTATTGCTGATTTTCATCTGTTTGCACAGTGAATCAATGTTTAATTTTCAATTTACTGAATTCAGACTTTAAAAACCTACATATTTTTCATCAGGAAGACTGCAGAAAACCACAAACTGTCCAACCACAAAGAAAAAAAAAAAGATTTATCAGAAACCGTTATTCCTGTTAAAAGAAAATCTAAAAAATGCCTCGACTTCATGTAACAGGACTCTAGCGAAGTACAATGTTTCTAGCTTGTTAGAGTCAGACTACGGTTGCAAAATAATTTCACACTGGATTTTTGACTTGGCATTTTTTTCCCAAAGGGTTCACAACTGTCTTGTTTTTTAAAACATACTAAAAATCCCTATTTTATAAAGTTGTTCATAGGAAAAATTATCAACAGAGTGAAGGTGGAAGATGGATTTTTCTCTCTGTCATGAAAACTTTTATGATTTATGTGAAGAAAACAGGACCAATGCCTTTTCCCATATGGAGGTATATATCTATATTTAAACATTATGTATTTTTACTTTTATATTCCTTGAGCATTTATACCTGGAAACAAACATATCAGATTCAGTGAAATGCCAATCAGTCTAAAATACAGTTTTCCTATTTAAAGCAGACCTACCTCTTAACATTATTTACAATAATACAAAATAATGACTGTTTAAGGAAATGACAGTTGTAGGAGCTGGAGCTTCTCTCTCTCTTTAATTATGAATAGGGCTACCAGAGCATGTGTCATCGTGGTACATTTGTTCCTACATGCCTCTTAATAATTGAGTGAATTTTCCTTTGACTCTTTGTGACATGGTATTAAGTCCTCCTAATAGTGCCTACATCTTTAAGATGACTTGTCCTGATTTTCTGAAAATTTAGGACAGGAAGATAGACTGTAAACAGCTGAGTCTAAGCTGAAATGTCATTTTGTCATATGCAGCTTAAAAGTCCCTGTTTGAAGAAATTGCACTGCAGGAAAGCAAGCTCTCTAGGCCAGCAATAAAACAGAAAACTGTTGTTTCCACATGTACTTAATATATCACATCCTTCATGGAATACTGTAAGCATAGGGATTTTGGTTTGTTTGTGGGTGAGTTTGTTGGAGAGTGTGGAGCACAGCTCATCTAACCTCTAAGATCAACAGAGTGGCTTTCCCTGAGTTAAGGATTTCACACTAAAATGACTCAGCTCCTTTGGAAAAAAAAAAAAAGAAGAAGAAAATGTGGAAGGACAGTGTCTCGGCTCCCCTAAGCTTTCAGCAAACATCCCTGAGAAACTCTCTGTTTTCAAAAATAAGGCCTTGAGCACTATAAACTTTCACTTTTCTTCATTTGTATCTTCAGCTTGCGTTGCCAGGCACAGTACCTTTCTCTTCTTTCCAAGGCAATCACAAGGTCAGATTAATTATTCTAGCTCCGGGCTTCAGATTTTTAACATTCAATAGTGCAGCATAATTAATGCAGGTGGTATTTACACATCATTAGATTTTATAAAGGTTTTACCTTCTCTCCTCAAGCTACCATCCAGCTTATTTGTAAAAATTATATCCCCTGCTCCCCCACTTCAGTTCTGGGTATCCTTCTTCCATTTAGCCTTATAAAATCACTCTCTGCAGAGAACTTACTGTCGTTTATTAACACCCACTTTCAGTTTTTCTCCTCTGCCCAGAGTTTGACTTTGGGATCTCATACAGAACTCAGTTGTCTCCTCTTATCTGCCTTCCTTGTCTTTTCATACTTGGCCCCCACCCATGTTTTCCAGAGAAACTTAGAGTCAGAGGAGCTTCAGGGATCTCAAGAGATCTGTCTGTGTCTTTTCCTCCAGTTCAGCAACATCTAAACAGCCCCCATTTGGTGCTTTTGTTGGGCATTGAACCATCCCAGTCAAAATGAGTAAGGCTGCAGGCATACAGGACAGAAAAAAAGACATTTTGGTAAAGACAGTGCAAGCTGAAGAGAGCTCATATTGTATGCTACAAGGGTATTTTCTGTGCTTAACAGGGCCTATAGAAACAAAGTCAAATCCTAGGATTTGTTCCAGGTATCTTTAATGTTTATAGGAACTAGTGGTAGCAAAATGGGTCTAAATATGCCTAGCATCTTCTAAGGCACAATGTATTTTATTGTTCTCTTAACAGAGAGTGTTTTCCAGTCTCTGCAGGATATTTTGGCATATTTAGATGCACATTTAGGCCCTGTTAAATAAGAAAATACAGCTCCTTTCCCATGAGGTTTGGCCTTCTGGTGGACAGGTTGTTTTCCCAGCCCATCACACCAACTCTGTCACCCCTCTTGATACATCATTCATTTTCTGCTTTTTATTGAAGATAAGATGAAGGTCTTCACCATCGAGGCCCTTTTGCAGGTACCTCCACCTTAGCTATGAAGCCTTCACTCATTGCTGAAAGGTCAGCTCTCACTTCCAGTCAGCCTGAGAAGTCAGTTTCTCTCTACCATTTGATAAATTGGGGGGAAACAAACAAAGAAACAAACCAAAACCAAAAAAAAAACCAAACAAACACCACCACCACCACCACCCCCCCAACTTTGATTCTTATATCCAAATTCAGATTAACTTATCATAAAGTTCGCAAAGCTGTTTAATATCTTCTTTTGCCACAGTGACTGTAAACTTGACAAATTAAATATTAGTGGTATCTTGGTACAGATTTTGTCCTTGACTTTAAGAAGAAAGCTTGTATCATGCATATTTTTTACACTCCTCTTTCTTATTGCCTGGATCATCTGTTACCCAGGCACTATATGTATTTAGTAAAATGTTGAGGGTAGTGACTGTACTTTTTTGTTCTACAGTGCCTAGGCACGATAAAAGTCATGATCCATGACTACTTCTGGTTAATTGAGTTGTCATAAAGTCTGAAGAATAATCTGTCTATAGCCACACCTGTTTATATCTATCTAGATATCTATTTATATGTACCTATTCACATATCTAACTAGTGTATGTTAATATTTATATTAATACTTAGAACTAATGAGAAAGGCAAGCAAGGTGGTAGGGCTTTCAAATTCCACAGGAAATCTGAATCTGAGCTGAGGTCATTTAATCAGTAAGATCAGGATTTATTTTGAGTAAAAAATCAGATGGGTCTTTTTCTCAATATCTTTAATAGAACAATGAAAATACAAGTTAAAAAGAAAAATTAAAACCTCCCCTTGATAAGTCTATATTCTTACTACAAACACTAGAAGGTGGAAACTTCTGCAGTAGAAACTTAACTCTAATTTCTTCTATTTAGCATATAACTCATTAACTGAAAATTTCTTAAATCTACACTTCACAATGTTTCCAGTGCTTTTACAATGCTGTTTGCAAGGGTTCCAAAGTGCCCAAAGAAGTCTACAGAATCAGGCAGGTTTTCCAGTCTCAGGGAGGTCTGGGGCAGTCAAATGAAACAATGCCTGGGAAATACTGATAGACTGAAGGAAATTCTTAATATGGAAAGCTGGCATATCAAAGGAAACATCTTATCAATACATCTTATCCAATATTTTCTTCAAATCTTAAGTAACAATCAAAAGAAAAAGGGGAACATTGTAACTCACCCATGTCTTTAAAGAAAGAGTTATATAAGTTCATAAATTGATGCGTAGTTCTTCCATTAAGGCAGAAATCATGTCCTAGAAGATACCATGAAGCCACAGCTCTTCTCAGTCAATAACGTGAAAAGGTAATTGATCCTGGAAGTGCAGACTAGTGCTGAGCAATGACCATTTGTGACAGACAATGGAACTTTAAACATTGTTTCTTCTCAGATACTAGTACAGGTATTGTATACCTATAGATATATCTTGTTTAAAATATTGTGAGAAAAGGAAGCTGAGAGGAAGACTGTGTGTTTATGCATAGGTCCTGGCCTCTGAGTCACACCCGACAGCCTTTCGGATTGAAATGACCCAGCTTGCAAAGATATGTTCTGAGGGAGCTGGTTTGGTTTGGTTTGGTTTGGTTTGGTTTTTTTCCAAAGATTTTCTTTAATCTGTCTCACACAGTAGCTGAAACTCTTTCCCTGTATGAAAGAATTATTCTGTCCCAGCCTATTATTTCGTGTTTTAGTGAAATATAGCATGGGAGATTAAAAGACTTTGGGTTCTTTTGATAGTCTCACTAACAAGAATGTGAAGGCATTTCCACCTCCTAGCTCTCATTAATTTAAGGCCTTCCACACAGATACTTTATAAAGTCTTGTCTTTTTTTTTAATGTATCTCTTGTGCAAAATATATAGTAGTTGTATATGGCCATGTTGTACAATCAATCTGAAGGAGAAATCCCTACTGAAGCCACTTAGAAGTTCAGACTACAAACAAAAAAGTACAAATAAAAAAAAAATCAATCATATATGTTTGTTTTAAAATATTAATGTGCAAGAACTAAAGTTTTCTTTTAAGCTAAAAATATATTTGACTCTTAGATGAAGAAGAAGAAAAAAAAAATCCAATGGAAATTAAGTATTGATTTAACAACAACAGGCAGTTAATCCTTTACATACCACTTTCCATTCATAGATCCACCATCATTTTACAAGCAATGTAATTAGCACAAAACATGATTTTACAGGAAAACTTCACCTCCTGAACCTTGTAAGAAGGCTCGGGACCGCACCAAAGCCAGCTCTCCATTCAGAGCCAGGCGTGTGCACAGTTGGCAGGGGCAGCAGAGCATCCCACTCATCTGTCTCTCCTGGGTACAACTGAGCATCGGCACAAATCAGTCTTCCTTGCAGGTTATCCTACAGAGCCAGGCTCTGGTGTAGCTGAAGTATTGGCATACTTTGTGATAGGCTTTGTTACAGGGTTGGAGACAGACAGCTGAAGCTGGTGACTTCTTAAATCACCCCATCAAAATCCAGTAGAAGTCATTTTCCTGAGTCCTGAAGTGAAATGTTTTGGCCAGCATCCCGTTACAGATCATTTGAGGAGCTGAGAAGAAAATTATGGTCTCCTCACTCTCAAACTTATGTTCTGCAGCATAAAATATCCTCTGTAAACTGAATGCTTCTTTCATTAGACTCGGCTGAGAAAATCCACACACCCCATCCTCCATCAGTTAAACTAATTGAAGCAATAGGTTTAGCCTAGTTCCCCATTTATGACTCCTAAGCAATTGTTGGAAAAAAACAGCCCTCAAGGTTGAAAAACCTTACCTAATTAAAAAAAAAAAAAGGGTGTAAAAAAAGTCTTTAGAGACATCTGAAGGTAAATCTCTGAAAAGAATAACATAAGCTATAGTTGCAGAGTTGCCATGCTGTCAGGCAGACTAGATGACATGCTAGATGAAGCTTACAGGAGGTCCAGGAGTCCTTTGTGATATATTCTGTCACCTAATTGAAGATGGATTTGGAGTGGTTTTCCTGTGTCTGAAGAAATTCAGCCAAAACTCTTTATTATTATATTTTCTCTGCTTGAGAGGGCTGATCCTCAAGATGAAGAGTAGTGCTCTAAGAGGTACTGCTTAGAGTTATTTCCCCACCTAGAGCAACACATGTCACTCCAATTGACAGGGGTGCAGCTAGGTGAAGTATACCTATAACTACTTAATACATGGGCATTTCTTCTGTGCTATCTTAATATTACCTGAGTTGAAAGCTATTCAGATTATTTTTTTTTGAAACTGTGACCATGTATGTCATACAACTGCATAGCTCTTTGCTGTGTTTGGACTAGTTTTGAGGTAGATCTCTCTTTCTCAAAGATACCACAAATTCATGCATCTTCTTGGTTTTTTCTGTTTTCAAATCTGGGTATTCTGTCAGATAATACATGTACTGATCTGTGGAGCTTTTAGGAGCTTTTAGTGGCATAATCAGTAGAAGCTTCAGACCAGGTTCCCAAAGCCAAGAAACAGCTGTATTGCTTTGGCACACAGTCCTGTTTTTCTGATGCGGTAAACATATTAATTGATTTGTCTTTCAGATTCATTAAATGATTTTATAATTCATCTTACCAAACTATTTGCACAGTCTTTTTTCATTTTAGTACAAGTTTTAGTTTTACACTCTCTTCATTTGATCGGTTCAGCAGAGTACAAAATTGTGCCTTCAGGCACAGCCTGTTGCGAGAAGCTGTGTGAAGATGCATTGCCTCCTGGGGCTGAAAAAGATTCTTCCTTCCTTACTGTGTTATCTCTCAAAGCAGCTTGGTTGCACTCTGAGGCAAATAATTGATACGCATTTTTAGATGGCTGCAGTATATTCACGTTTTACTGCTAAGCCAATTTACTGGCAATTGAGGGGTATAGATAGAGGTTTGTTTCTGATCGTTAATTATCAGGCTTCTTACAGGGTGGCAATTAGCGGTGCTTCCCAAGAACAAGGGGTTTTGCTCTGCTTGGCCCTGCTATGAACTGTGGGAAGTTGCCCAGTCTTTACTTGCACAAGTATCACTGAGTCCTTACAGAAGACTAAAAGCAGAGAGTTAGTTTACTTTGGGCTCTGCTTGAACAACTCAGATCAGCTACTCATTCAGATTTTAGGTTGAAGAAAACTCATAAAAGTTTTCTAATGATTCCTGAAAAGGTCTTCCTCAGTCAAGATCATATTATTTTCAGCTTAATTAATTAGCCAGTATTCGGTGCTGCAGCTTGCTATCGTTAGAAAGGAGGAGTAGGTATCCTACTTTTGATTATGGTCAAAATCAACAAGCAGGCAGCTTTGCTTGATGTTCCAGGTGTCTTCCCGCCCAGCACTTACTTTACACCAAAAATTTCCTTTGTCTTTGCCATCACCTTCTCTCTTCCTACTTCCCTCTTTCTTCTTCCTCCACTGGGCTATGATCTCTGTATCAAATAAAGATTTTGTATATGAGAGCCACCCATCTTAGAGTTAACAACAACAATTATTCCCATATTAGCATCAAAAAACATCTATGTTTTTTGATGGTGAATAGAGATACTCAACAAGGCCATCTGGCTAACATTTCCTATGCTTGATAAATTCACTGAGAACAACTTATTGCGAAAACAAAACAGAGGTGTTTAAAGGATCCAATACTGTTATTTATGAAGTTAAAATGTCTCTTATGGCCCTACAAAGGTCACCTTGAAATTTAGAGAAGCAGTTATGTAGCCAGCTGAAATTGGCAGTTAGAAAATTAATTCTACAGTCAAGATACCAGACTACATTAGCATGTTATTGAAGATCCATTTAAGATTCTCTTTACTTCTCTGAGAAATAATTTGCCATTTCCATTGTTAACTACTACACAGAGCTGCTTCTTGACATAGCGGAACTCCTTCTACTCACCAGTAATATTAGCCATGGCAACCCTGCTTCCATGAAGCCTTTACCTCAAAAGTATCTCATTTTCAGAGCTGTCTTAAATAAATTCTTGAATCAGGTACCAAATGTCAGTCATTAATCTTGCTTAGTAATATAAATGTAGCTCTATAGATTTTGATTAAAGCTACTTGTGTTTAGGGTGCTAACTTTGTTAAATGTTTTTAAAGTCAAGTCCAGTTAGACTCTATGTACTTCCCTTAGGTACAACAGAAATAAATAGTTCATAAGGCTTGAAATGTTAAAATCATATCTGTTTCTATTTTAATTACCTACCACAGTCCTAATACACAAGCTAGGGATGATAAAGTTTCACTTAATTTGCAGATAGATAACCTGCCCTGCTGAAGGAATTACTTGAATTGTATTATTTTAGATAAAAAAGACACAGTTTCTTTTTGAAGTACACCTGAAACTCTGAAGCTACAATAATTGAAAAGAGACTAGGAGCTTTGTCATCAGCTTCAGTGGGACTGAGCAGGATATTATTGCAAAACTGTAGGATTTTCTGGAGATTTTCTATTCTAGTCTGATGGAGAAGACGAAATTTCATTTCTGGCCTTTGTTTGATTTTGTTTTGTTTTATTATTGTTCTGTTATACTCTGTGTTGTAGTCTTACGTTCCTAAATGTATTTTTCCAAATTCTAATTCTGTTCAAAGATGTCATTTGCAAGTATTTTATGTGAAATACATATTGCCCAAGTATATACACATACTGACAAAGAGTTGCACATAATGTATGGTGGGACTGAAGGAAGACTGAGATTTCTGTTTACTTGGTTTCTTTCCTGGCTTGCACATGTTGCATAAAGGATAACTTTTCAAAAGCAGGTACTTGGCTTAGGAGTTTAAGTTCCATTTTCAAAAATTACTTATGCACTTAAGAACCCTTAGGCTCAGTGACTGATAATATGACTTGGGCTCTAAATCCATTTGGAAAGATGCATCTGAGTGCTTTTGAAAATCACAGCTAAAGCCAATTATCTCAGCAAACTGAGATTCAGACAGGGATAAAAAATAAGATATTCTACAAAGAGATGAATGAGAATATCACAGTAGATAAAAGAAAGTATATGAGCCAATAAAAATGTGTAAAAAGCATCTCAATCAATTAGATAAACTAAATGCAGGGCAACTGAAAGGAGAAAAAAAACACTGTCTTGCTGCTACTGACTGGAACTGCCACTGATTTTCTTTTAAGGTTCCTTTTTTTTTTTTTTTCTCCAAATCCTAATTTTCTCTTCACACAGACAAACTGAGCTTGAATATACTGGGTCAGACAGTTGCTGTATAACTGCAGGCATAGTAAGTATCCCTCTTTAGCAATACAGTATGTAGGTTTCTCTCACTTGCTAGGCCTGTGTACAGAAGTGGATATTTTTGAAGACCAGTTTCAAGGGAGAGCCTGGACTAGATGACTTCCAGAGGTCCATTCAAGTCCAAGTTTCTATGGCTGTAAAATCATCCAGGTGTTGCTCTTAACAGGTTGTTAGTATGGGGTATTGAGGCATTCTGAAGAGTCCATTCTTGACAAAGTACTTTAAATTCACCAAGATTTTTTGTGGGAACAAGTTAATAGTCTGTGTTGTGTGTATCTGCAGCTGCAATAAAGTTGTGTGCATTTGAAAATGTATTAATCCCTTTTAATATAATTAAGAGAAGAATAACAAGTTACACACACCCTTCTGGGGGGTGTTTGGTCCAGGGAAGTTACATCTTTTTTTCAGGGGAAAAAAAAATATGTCAAGGATCTTAAAGTGCAGCGGGAAATAACTTCACAGAATGATGAAAGATATTTGTCTCACATAGCACCTAAGGGGAAAGGGAAGCAGCATCTCTGTCACTCAGAGCTGGAAGAACAGAACACACCACACCTCTGAAATGTGCAATAATACCTGTGAAATTTGTTGTGGCATTTTTGGTTCTTATTGTAGCATGGTACTCACTAGAAAAGGTTAACAAAGTGAAAAAGACAGTGCGTGTGAATTGATGAAAAAGAAATGACAACAATTCACAGGTAAAAAATACAGAAAATCAATTGGGCATGCATCTCTGGGTATGAAATTAAGACAACTGCATGCAGAATCAGAGCCATTTCATATTTCTATGAAAGTGTTATCAGATATTACACTAAGGACCGGTATAGTTACAGGCTTCTTAAATTGATTTAAAAAAAAAAAATTACTTGAGCCACATCTATTTGCTGAATTCAGTTTGTACTTTGTATGTCTGAAAGCTCTTAGGCCTTAAATTTAGGATGAACTCTGTACAAGTGTGGAAGCACACTGGAGTTTTGATAATTTTTTTTCCCTGGTTAATGTGAAAAAAATGTACGTCTTGAAGTTTCACTATTCTACGGGTGTTATGTAGCCTGTTTGTTTGTCTTTCATTTAACTCAGAATTCTGGTGACCCGTAAGTGATCCATGAAATGTTGAAGTCACACATCAAAGATTGTTCTATTTGAATGAGGATATTTGGCGCCTCCTAATCCCTTCACGGAAAGTCGGGTGAGTTCTGTGTTAAGGGTTTCATGACAGTTAATTGCTGATGACTATTCACTGATGATATGTAATTTTTGTTTTTTCCCCTCTTTCCCAAACCCCACTCCATTTTTTTCTCAGAATACCAACCAGTAAAATTTATTTTATCCCTTTAATAGCTTCATTTTTCTTTCATTTCTGTAGAGGAAGGCAGCTAGAAAAGCTGATTGGTTCCCAGTTAGCACAGCCTGTAAGTTGGCGAAGAGATAAGAATCCTTCCTATCTTTGTAGGTTTGGCAGAAACAGGAAATTTTCATTTAAAAAGAAAATGCACTCCAGATAAAAAGACCGAAATGTTTTAAGGGTTATTAACTATGTTTACTTCCCTGTCAGTCCCATTACAAGTGATAAAACCTTCTTCTGTTCCAAAAAACAGAAGGAGAATAATTCAACTGTAAATCTGTAAATCTGTATGCGTGCTGGGGTGTGTATATGCTTATACTGATTTTTTTTAAAGTGTTTGGTTTTTTTTTTTTTTCTCTGCATGTTAGACTGCAGCTTTGGGGGTGTCCCCTTGCCAACCGGTAAGGAGGGAGCTGCCCGAGGGGACGCTTGTGCCGCCGGCGTCACCCCTGCCCCAGCGGGGACCCACCCCAGGGGGCAGGAAGTGCTTGTGACCCACGGGCCGGGGGTAGAGGGAGGTACCTGGGGGATACCTGGGGGGTGCCAGCGCGGCCGTGTGCTCCTGGGGATTAGTTACAGGGTCTGGGAAATGCACAGCTGTATATTAATGCTCTGTAAGTGCCCAGTATCATCGTTTATCCGTTGTATTGCCAATACGGACCCTGAACATAGTATACATTGATTGCCAGTTAATTATGTGTCGTTGATAAGACAATACACTGCTTTGACCATGATTTGGATTAAACCATGTGAACTGAGATGTTTTTTCTCCCTGCAGCAGCAGACATTGCAGAGGTGCTTTGCCGAGGCAGCAGCTAGAGCAGAAATTCAGCTCAGAGGGCAGTGAGTCACAAGCAGGGTGCCTCTGGCTCTGCTGGCGTGTGTGCAGAAGCCAGAACATGCACTGTCCCCTAGGACAAGAGCAGTCCAGTCCCTGCAGGAATGTATCTTCCCAAAAAATGCCAGATTGCCCTTTTCCCCCACAATTTGCTTCTGGATCCTCTTGGATCAGTATCCTTCTGCATGAGGATCTGAGAGGTGTGCACGTTTCCTATTTCTCTTTGGTGAACTGATTGCATTACTCCAAGCGTGTCTGCAGTTTGTAATCCACATCCAAAAGACTATTTGATATTTGGTTTGACTAGGGGAAGATTTCCGTAGCTGATCCTAATTTTATTAACTTACCAAATCTGACTTTTGAGAGACATTGGCTTGTAGGTCATAGGAAATGGTATAAACCATCACCTAAGAGCAGCTTCTGTGCAGCCAAGGTTTGGGTTTCAGCTCAGTGTGAGTCCTTTGAAGACTCTCCAGCCTATAAAGCTTTTTGAGGCTAGCAAAGGATTTTCAGCTTGAAAGGACATCACATATCCATTTTTACTGTAATTACAGATCTACCAAGAACTCCGTGGTCATTTTTGTTGCTGGAAATTAAACGTATGGCCTTCTCTCCAGCTCAACTTGAAGCTGTAGGTTGTGGCAAGCCAACAGTGCTATAAATAATGGGTGGTCTTTTCTAAGCCCAGCTCTTATTTAACCAGAGCTTGAACCCTTGCCTTTGTGAGAAATGGTGTACAATCCTAATTGTCCGATTCTTCAATTCCAAGGAAGAAAAATCCATGTTGACTACCCACTGCCTCCAAAAGTTATATACCACATCCCCAGCACCCTAGGGTGTAACTCCTGCATTATATGTAAAACAAACTACCAATCAACACAACACAACACAAAACAAAACCAAACCAAACCAAACCAAACCAAACAAAACAAAACAAAACAAAACAGACTCAAAGTCTCTAGTTGAAAATTAAAAGAATGGGAGAAAGCATAGATTCTTCCTTATCTCTCACTGCTCTTAAACTCAGCAATGGTTAGGCAAATTGCCTTTTAAAAAAAATGGGGTTTACTTCTGCATTTTCCAATGTGTGCACTTCAGTTCCTCAGAGATGGCTCAGCACCATTCAGCTTGTCTGGGACTGTTTCCCCATGAATGTGAGATATCCTTGCTAGTATCTTCATTGATTCAGTCCCTAATAAGATGTCAATGAGTTGAATATTAATGTAAAGAGCACAGCAGTGTCTACAGTAGATTGAATTGTATCACTTAACCCCCACACAGAGAAATCTAAATGAGATGGACCTGAACTCTAACAGTCTCAAAATGCATTAGCAGCTTCAAATAAAATAAACCAATATCACTAATCTATAGAAGAGTTGATCATCATGATAAAGACTAGGTTTTGAAGCATACTGTTTCAATTTCTTTTGTTACTACAATTTGCTGTTCATGGATATTTGACTGATTACTAAGCAGTAAAAGCTTACAAGTAAATAGCAACACAAAATTATATCAGAAGACATTATCCCATATTTTTCCTTTAAAAAAAAAGTCACCTCTTCAGGGACTGGAAAGTAAGCTAAGTACTAATTTCTAAACTTCAATATAGAATAGTAGCAAAGAATAATTTATGAGATAGCTAAAGAATATTGGCTGATTGCTGCGGATGATGTGAATATATAGAATATTTACCATTTCTACAATAGCAGGACAATCAATGGAAGAGGATATTTAAAGTCAGATTGTCAATTTTCAACCAGTACTTTTGGACTAGCAAAGCTTTATTTGTTTTCCTTGTTGGTGCTCCTGCTTTGTCTCTATTTGCTTCCAGTTCCTGCATTTCTCTCCATTAAATCACTATGAAAAAGCATAAATCAGGCTCAATATCTTCCAGTAAATAATTAGCGCATCTTGAAACTCCAGACTGCTTCAAGCCCAGCAGTCTGGTTTGCAAATTCTACCTTGTAAAATAAAAAAGACTACTAACCTCATCCCACACAAGAGTAATGAGCAATTTTTGCATAAATTTAAGTTAGAGAAAATGCCATTTCTTTTGAATCTCTGTGTTGTAATAACTTTTTAGCTATGATGTTTGTAAATCTTTCTTTCTCACAATATGTGATTCCTGACAACATTTCTTACAAATGGAGAGGTTTTTTATACTGGAGAAGACGGATATAAGCTGTGTATCTTCATAAGAGTTCTCAACACTTTGTCAGGGGGAAAAAATGCAAGCATGACAGAAAATGCATACTTTAAAAAGTCAGGGTGTTCAGATAGGTTTAAATATGACTCAGTACATAAGGAAAAATTATTTTATTTTAATATGACTCGACCTTTCGTATTGAGAGTGCCATTAGTTCAACATTTCCATTAGAAACACTTGAAGAATTGCCTATTACTTTCAATTTATTCATCACTGCTCAAAGGCAGAGCTTGTAGACACAACTAATATTAATTGTAGTAGGAAAGGAATGGCATGTGAGATTTCAGAGACTGCAACTTCAGGGAGCACTGAAGTCATTAGTGATCTTGCTGTACAGAATATCTTCACATCACTGTGTAGTCAGAGAAAAGGACACATCACGTGCGGTCGTCAGCAGCTGCCAGCATGGTGAAGAAACAGATGTCATAGTGAGTGCTTGGGTCTGGAATTTGTCCTTTTCCTTCTTGACTGCAGCTGTTAAAAATCTATGTAGTCATATTTGATAGAATTATGGCCAACAATGACCTTGTGCCTTAAACTCACACATTCTGAGAAATTTATGGCTGGATTTAGGAGGTGTGAACTTGGATAGGATGATACATAAAGCATAAATTCTCACTCATAGCACAGATGAACAGTGCTGATTGTGTTGCTTTCATCAGGTCACGGAGACATGAGTACATGGGAGCCTGTTCACACAAGCAGCAAAGGGGTGCATTTGTTACTCACCTGTACACAGGTGAAAGCACAGGAGCTCAGTAACACTTCAGTAAGCCAGAGGTAGAAAGACTGAGTGCTGTCCTTGGAAAATGACAGCTCCTAGAAATTTTAAACCAAGTAATGCAGCAGGCAAGGGGACAACTTTAACGGTCTCATAGTTTTGTCAATCCTTACTGACAAAGCAAGGTGAAACCTTAGCCATAACTTTCAACATGATGGAGAGGAGGAAAAGTCACTTTGTGGGGTACAGAAAAGTGAGAGAGTGTTGATAAAACAAAGAAATACTGAAACATCTTCACCTGTCTTTTAGTGCATTATAAACCCTGTGCACTTATATACTCTGTTCTCACTGGGGTTGTTACTGGCTGAATCACAAGGGGAAAATCAGTAATTTCTTATGCTCTTGGTATCTCATTTTTTTGATCTTTCTGTTGTATCCAAACATTTCAGCCGTTCTCATTTTTGTGGATAACGACTTCAAGAGTGATAGCAATTCACAGTGGGATGGATTTTTTTCCCCTTCACTGAAAAATCAAAACAGACCCAGTGTGATCCCAATATTTTCTTCTTCATTGCTTTGAGAGACAGCCAAACTACCTATGGGTGCTATTGATGAAATTCATATATCATAATCAAAAAGGGAAAAAAAACACTCTGTGTTCTAAGTAATACATTGTACAATACCAGGATAAACAAAGAACAGCTTAAAAGACCCATTAAATCATTTGTACCACCAATAAAAAGCAAAGACCATTTAACCTTCCTCTGACACAGAGAGCTGTTCAGTCTGTTCTGTTTGGCAGAAGGTTACTATGGGTAACAGACTACGCAAAATGCTGGTCTAGCTGCTCAGAATGCAATTTTATAATAGTATCAATAGCATAAACTTCATGTTCCTTTTAGATGAAGGTTTCTCC
The DNA here is from genome assembly GCF_964273445.1 of Streptopelia decaocto. Taxonomy (NCBI): domain Eukaryota; kingdom Metazoa; phylum Chordata; class Aves; order Columbiformes; family Columbidae; genus Streptopelia; species Streptopelia decaocto. The sequence continues at coordinate 79,954,224 of NC_138656.1, read as the reverse complement.
CAGATGAAGGATATAGGCCAGATCCAAAGAAGGGCAGAGGACTTCTGAGTATTGCAAACACTTGAATCTGAAACTACAGACTTTTACTCCATTCCCCTTGCTCCATTCCCTCACTGACCTGAAAATTCCCTTTTTACACTTCAAGTTTCTGCAGCTGCTTCTTTTGCTACCCACGCTTCATGGTTAGGAATGAGGCATTACATTAGGTGAGTCAATAAGTCAAAGCAATGGTACTTTCTCTCTTTTTAGGAAGAATTCCTACTCCTTAGGAATAAGAGGTAATAGGTATGAAGCAAATTACTGCCACAGCTGATAATGTTCTGTGCCTTCATTAGCCTTAAGGGATTCAAGAACTTACACAATTCATATGTGCGCCCCTAGACACAGGGCTGACGAGGAGACACCAAGCCTGTGTCATCTGTCTCTCCTGTTTTTAACAACACAGAGGTAGCAGCACATCTGGGCAGCAACGAATGCATGGAGAGACTCCATTTGAGATCAAGATTTTTAGCCTTTGATGTCCACCTATAGATGTCCATATACATCAGATGCTTACATTTCAAATGCTGTCAGTGGAGCTGGAGATCAGTTGAGCTGGCCTGACTCTGAGTGCCTATTTAGGGGTCAGCTATCTTCTCCAGGTTTCCTAGCTGTTGCGAGCAGACCTGACTGCAGTGGGAGGTTTGGCACCTTGGGCACCAAAAGAAGAGACCACAGGAGCCTCACAGTTACAGCATTTGGCCAGGAAGGTGAAGTTCCCACTCCTTTGACTTTTCTGTTCTTGGAGCAAACACTGTTCAATGTGAGAAACAGGGCTCCTGCACTTAGAGGGATGCTCTCAAATGAAAGAAGTGAGGCTCCTTTTTTGTCTTCTTTCATGCCAGTTTTCTTCACTGTTGTGTCTGATTGCTTTCTAGGTGGTTATTAACTGATATGACTAGAACTCATCTTACCCAGCTCCTTTTTTTTCTGTGTTTCTTCCCTGGAATAGATTTATAAGCAATCAAATGTTTCCTATCTGGTAAAAGCAAAATACTTTTCAATTTCAGTGAAAGTTGCAGATGTTTATGAACAGGTCATGGTTTCTAAATCAGTTCATTTCAGTACTGGAACAGCCCCTGAGAAACCTCTGTCTCCTGCAGACAGAACTGTAACTTTACAGTGGTAACTCCATTGTGAAAACAGAGTTTTCCAGAGTTAAATTGTTGAATTAATTCCTTGTTTTAGATCACAAGGATCCTATTTTATGCATTAAGTGTCAAGTAGCTCAATTATTCATTATTTTATAGTTTAAACTGGAAAATTTCCCACATTACTTATCTATTCTGAAATACTTGAACAAATTAGGAAAGCAAGAGAAGCTTATTAGAATGAGTAAATAACCAGTGAATGGATAGTTCTTTCTCAAAGAAGTGTGGTTGATATTGTAGATCACTCTGATTCCTTGGCTGATACAATACCTAATGCACTCATATCAGTTAGAAATATGGCAAAGGTACTTGTCTGTTTGCTAGGTGTGTCTCATTGCTGTACTCTTGTTAATTCGGACTAAGAAGGTAAAGAGAACACAAAACACAAGAGAGGTTTGGGAAAAATAAGTTTTCAGCTAGTTTTGCTAATTTGAATATTTGTTACTGTTAGAAAAGTGAATAAAAAATCAGTCCATGTTATAGCATAATCCCTGGAAAATGGAATAGTTTTGCAGTTGTTGTCTATTTTTGCTCAAAAGATAATTGTTTGTATATTCTTTTTTCTTTGCCAAGAGTGTTGGTAGAAAGGAAAGGTTTCTCTGCAGAAACAGTAATACTAAGTTGGATTAAGGAAATTATCTTTGAAAACATCTATCTCTCACGCAAATTATAGAAAGAAAGAGGCATTTTAGCTAACACAAAAAGATTTAAAACACAGGTCCTGGTGGGGGAATATCAGTTTATTTTGGTATGTTCAAGATTCATGTGAGAAGCTATTTTAATTCCTAATGCATGTCTACAAAAACCTGGTTGTGAGAGGAGTGCTGACTCATTGTACATAGCCTGTGGCCAATTTGGGCAGACAAATCTGCTTTCTGAGGGGCACAAATGACAAGTCTAACAGAGACTGTGTTGTTTCCAACCAGCACCAACCCTTACTATCAGTAGGCTTTTTTCTTGCCTTTCATCCACGAGGATTTTAGTGCCTGGAAACCTAAAACAGCCCATCTCAGGATGTTCTCCATCTGGCTGCTCCTCTCTTCTAACTGCTTCTTCTGATTATAAAATAATTATGTTTCAGAGTTTACCCAGAGACCCAAACGGAAGCTCATATTGAGCCTAAGTTTGCAAAATCCTTACAGATAAAAGAGCTTTGTTCTTTTATAGACAGATACTGCATATTATTGTGAAGGTGATGTAGATAGATCCAGTCTCCTCAGGATCTTCTCTGGCCTCTCTTCCAGAATGCTTTCATCTGTTAGAAAACTTAGCTACAATGGTAATATCTGCATATAGCAGTTTTATGAGACCCTTTATAGCAAAACACAAGAAATGAAAGGTAATGATTTATAAAAAGGCCAGCACTGGGTCAGGAATTACAATAATCTATAGTAATTAGACTGATAGATTCACCATCATGAATTGATTAGCTTTTTTCAGTGAACCAATGACAGCAGAAATACCAAAAGTATCTACTGTACCACAGAGAAAGCTTAGACAAAAAGTTACTGCTTTGGAGAACTTCAAAGAAATCTTTTATCCTCTGTTCAATGAGAATTTTATTGGGGTCATGATGATTACAAATAGTCCATCCACCTGGCTTGGAAGAATCTTTGAAGGATTTGATTGACCAAAAAGTATGAGGACATTTCTACCTGATTGAATGTATGCAGTGTTTCCCTTTTCCCTAGAAAGGACATAATGGCTAGACAGTCAACAAGGATTTGCAAACTTTACAAAGTCTCCCTGACCTACAGATCATAGAATCACAGAGTCGTAGAATACCAGGTTGGAAGGGACCACAAGGATCATCTGGTCCAACCTTTCTCAGCAGAAAGCACAGCCTAAACAAGATGGCCAGCACCCTGTCCAGTTGAATCTTAAAAGATGGGCATGCAATTCAGTTTTTACTCACATACTATACTATAACCAACAACTGCAAAGCTCATCTAGCTGAGAACTGCTGGCAGGGGTGCACCCAGAAAAGGAGCTTTTTCTTACCACCATGAGCTGGTTCACTAATGAATTGGAAAACAACCTAACAAAAACACTGAATTTTATTTTTCTGTGGTTTAGTATTCCAAACTGTCTCATTATGAGGTTGCACAAGAGCTAGCACTGCAAAGAGGGAGATGGTGGGAGTCTCCTGCCAGGGACAGCCCAGGGTGGGGGAACACGCCTGCCTACGCTACTCACCACAACTTTACCATCAGATCATTTCAGACAACTTTGCACTAGGAACAAGATACCCAGTCTCTTTGGCTTTAGAATAATAAAACCTCGTGTACTAATAAAGTATGTATTAACAGAAATTTTACAACAGATTTGGTATGTGACTAAACTATTTCATTGAACTATTGCATTAAGCTATTATACAATATTCAGGTTTCATTTGAAAGTATGACATCTACTTATATATGTCTGTAAGACAACTTTCATGAGAGTTTTACAATTTTCTAGATTTATCACAAAACACAGTGCCTCACAGAGATACTCAAGAGGACCCTGGATCATCTTCATAATGTTCATTTTTTAACCAAAAGCATCAAAAATAACATCTACTTTCAAATACAAATTATATCTTCTCCTCATTGCAAAATATCAAATTCTCAAAATGGAATTAGCATGTTTAGCACAGGATTATTTTTTTATTTCAATTTTATTCAGAGAGCTTCATTCTTCATTAAGTAAAAACAACATGCCTAAATCCTCCTTCCTTTTCTTATACAAGCAATCTTACTATGGACTTGCTATAACACATGTGGAAAGATTTACCATGATTTCCAAAGACCCTGAATCAGTCTTAAAATTATTATTTTTTATTTTCTTCAGAGAGTATCTTCTGCAAAATCTTTTGGATTGAGCAAGTAGTTACAGCTTTCAGCCATGAAGAATAAGGGACATACATGTTTGATCAGTTCATCATGTGATATTTACCCCTGCATGAAAGTAACCCTCAGTACAACCTTAAAGAACACTACAGAGTATTTGGTAATCTATAATGTTTGGTTGTAAAAAATGTTCACAGAGCTTTCCAAGTTGCTTGAGTATGCAAACTGCAGTGACAAAGAGAGCAACATTTCCTGTGAAATTTCTAGTGTTTCTGCTCCTAGGCTGGTCAGGAGCTGAAAGAAGTGACTTTAATTTCACAAGCTTTCCAAGTAGCAACTTGAGACTTGAGGCTTGTTCTCACTGCAGTTATTGATAATGAAATTACTCCTGATTTTCACATGTTCCAAAGCCAAGTTTGCCTTAGTGATTTCAGAAAGTTTGTTCCTGACTTCTGCTTTTGTGACTAAGACAAACTGCAAACAAATGCAATCGATTTTTTTGTCTTTTACCCTTCTTGCTTTACACAGTCTATACTTTTTTTTCTCTCTTCCTGTGCACAGACGCTTAGAGAGCTGTTTGAAGACAGAAAATGTTTCCAGACAAGTCTGAGGCAGAGAAGGAGATAATAAACATCAAAAAATCTACAATGTCAGTATGATCATTTCATACCATCACTCCAGACTTCACTGTACTTCCAGACACTTTTACAACTGTGCCGACTGACAGCATTTCAATGCGGTTACAGACTGTGTATTGGACCCCCAGCTGTGCTGTCAGACAGTAAATAGGAAGAAAATGATAAAATCATATCCAATTCTTTAGATATTAAATATTAATTCATTTTCACAGTTGGTATTCTTTTAAGATCTAATCTTACTGAGGGAGAAGTACTTTATTTCCAAGGGAGCACTGTGTGCAGAATGCAACCATTGAAATAGTTTTATTCTTTAAGTCTACAGTGCATGTGCTTATGCATTTTGCTGCATACAGGTGACAGAGTATCAGATTTGGTGGTAATTCTTCCTAAAACACAAGTCATGCACTTCTACATTTTGCTGAATCGCTATGCCCTTAAGGAGGCACTGGCAGCTACACAGGTTGTAGGCACAGATCTAAAGGTCACATATGACAGCTGGATACTTACTACTTTCATCCTCCATTTGAAAATGTTCCTCTTAAGTGTTTTGCTGAATCAGAGTCCATGTGCCGTCTAGCTCACTTCACAGTGTACAGGGTGAAGTCTATAGCCAAAGGCTTTGCAGGATTACAAAAACAACTGTGTCCTCATACTCCAGCTCTTTTCTTTGCTTTCTGTAACTTCAGTGAAGATACCAAAATGTTACTCTGTTCCAAGAGATAACAGAGACTAAAAATAGTATAATATGAGAAAAATCTTGCAAGATAGTGTAGGGATACCTGCAATAACACTGCTGAAATCTCAGGAAACAGAAATAGCTTACCAGAGCCAAAAAATCTTAGTGTTTTGACAGTTTTGTTAGGAAAACAGAGGTCAAATTAGTCAGTTGTCAGTGATTGATCTTTGTCAATTACAATAAGAGGTAGAATACGACTGCAATGAGCAATAGTTGAGATAGTGACATTCCTACAGTCCCTATTTGTTACTTCTTTCTACTTTATCAGCTCCTGTAAGCCGATGCTTCAGGAAGCTTTGGGGACTCCTGACCACTTTCAAAGTTTGGACATTGAATAGATTTGAATGGAATATCTGAATAATTAATTCATGGATAAAGACCTGATAACAATATTGGTAACAAGGAAATGAATTTGATTAAGAAAGGACAAGACTGAAAAATTGTTTCTGTAGTAATAAACAAAAATATTCTCTGCTTTCAAAGACAGCCTTGTAGTGGTACTTTCCTAGTACTGAGTTCCTCTTCACTGATGCCTATCAACATTTTTGCCATCATTCTTTTCCTGATCATACACTTTTTGGATGTTCTACTGTGAGGATTATTTGGCATTTTAGATCTCTTGCAGATGTCAAAGCCATCAAATAGTCACAAATAGCTTGTGTCTGTTTCATTTTAATTATTTATCATGCACAAACATACTTGAGATTTTTATGAACAAAACATCCATATTCCACTAATCTTTTGGTTTAATTTGTAGAGTGTGTTCATATAAGAAGGACAGACTAGATCTTGCTGTTCTGAATTGCAGATCTAGAGTCAAATGTGAGGTGGTGTTTTTTTTTTTCTTCCTCACTCCCAAAATGCTAATGATGCATTCAGTTTGTTGTGTTCTGACAAGTAGTTTTGATCTCCAGTTTTGGTTACTCAGCTTCAGTTTGACATATTTCTACTTGCTGGGTGTAGTGGACTACTTACTTCTTGCAGTTGGTTCTACTATTGTTCTTTTATCCTTCATTTGAATTTACAACATTTTGGACCCTAGCTTTGTAAAAGATGGAGTGGTTTGTAGTCCAAACTGTTGCAGAAAGTAATTCTTCTTTCTATATACCTCAAAAGCTTAACAGCAGTGTTGGTAACCAACATTAATGACAAAAACAAATGTCTTCTACAGATAACATATTCTTTTTCTTCACTTAAATTGACGTTAACAACCTACCTAACACTGTTCCTAATGGGTACCTTTTTGTACCTGTATAGTCTTGGTGCTCTCCAGACCAGATATCAGCAAAGGGTTAAGAAAAATGCAAGATTTAAGGAAAGGGAGGATAGTTCAACCTACCAAATATGCACAGTTTGAAAACTTGCTAAAATTCTACTTGCAGTTTTTATCACAGTGGCACTTATGTTTATTCACCCAGGAGGGGATGTGTGACATCTCTCCCACAGCACTTCTAATTTTTTCCTGACCTTATCCTAGAGAGACCACTTCAAAGTGTAAGAGTCAGTAAATCTGCTCCTCCTGCAGAGCCTGCTAAACCAGTGCCGTTTATGATGCACTATTACACTGGATGGGTGGATTATCTTCAAAAAAACTGTCTGGAATCATCAAATTCTATGTAGATCCCCAAATAAAGTCTACAGGTAATAAAGTGAAACACAGAGAAACAGATTTATTCAGATATTGCCTTAACCCAAATGTTTCTATAGGCCTTATATGGTGGTGCTCTTTAAGTGTCCCAAGTGTCATCGACTTATGACTTTGTGCAGGTTTACCCTATCTCAACTTGAACAACTTAGCCATTGCCATAGGCCAAACCATAACAGAAGTAACAAGCTTTGTGGATTTGTCCTTATGAAGTTTCTTTGGGAACAGCTATTATCTTGAGCTCCTGAAGCAACATAGCAGTCACACTGTGACTGTCAAACTTTCTAGTATCTCAAGTTTCCTGACCAAAAATGTCTGCATCTTGAAGATTTGCAATGCAGAACTATGGTTTCCTCTGGCAGATATATCTGTTAAACAAGAGAGGCAATGCAGCTTTTCACTGTGTTTCTGCCACCCAGCATGATCTCACGCAATTTTCCAGCAAACAACCTATACTAACACCTCCTCATATGTCATACTCCTGCCAAAGGCCTGCCTTTCACAGGTATGTCCATAGCTACATCGCAGAACCATCTGCTATCAGAGTGCAGATGCACCAGATCTCATTCTAGTGAGTGAGCATCAAGGTAAACAAGCCTATTTTGTAAATCTTGCTGGAATTTATACACAGGTATAACACCAGTGTTGAGGTCTTCTGCACTGTTAAGACTAGGCATGCCTAAAGACACATCAAAAAAAAGTCAAACTGTAAATAAAGAGGAAATTTCTAGGTGAAAAATTAAGCACCTTCCAGACAAAGCACTGTTGTATTATGGTGTGAATTTTTGACATTTTGGATTTATGCATACAATGTTTGCCTGTTTTCTACATAGCAAAGTCTCTTGTGGAGCTACCTCTTTGTCCCTTTTAAAGCCTTGATATAAAAAATAGCTTTACAATGAAGCCAGCAGTGTGAGAAGAAAAAGTTTCTTCTCCAGGCATTACATATACATCTATATATAATATATATTCTCTATAAAGCCATTAACACCTATACTTTCTATATGGCATTAAAGGAGGACAGAAAGTCCATATCTCACCTTCCATTTTCTTTGCAGTTTGGGTCTACAGACTCATGGTATGAACATTCTGTGTGGAGCAAAGTCTATGAATCTGTCAAACAGTGATCTGAATCTCAGATATCTTATTTCTAGGGCAAGATGATAAACTACTATTAGGCATTCAGACACGTTTTCCTATTGTTTTTCACTAATGTCATTGAACTTAATGTTTCAAAACTTTGAATTTTGATAGTATTACACAGTATCCTTACCTGGTCTGCAGAGACATTAAGGCTTTCAGGAAAACACCTGCACAATTTAGTCCTTATTTTGTACAAAGCAGAGCATATAGGTTGTGAAGAATGAATAGCCAACAGCTGAAAAGCATTTTGCACATTTATGCCCATTCTTATAATTCAAAGTGTTTGTAATTATGTCTTTTCAAACTCAAGAAAGCTATGGAGAAGGTAATAGGAAACTGTATAACTGTAGTTCCTCATTGTACAAGAATCAGAGACATAAAAAGAAAGATTAGGTAATTGCCCTGAAATGATTGTCTCATCAATGCCTCAAATATGAAAACTTTCAGTTAAAGCAATGAAAATAACACAAAATTATGCACATGAGAAGGTAATGGGAAAAAGGTACTCTTTTACAACCATAACCATAGCAGCATCTTGCAGCAAAATTACTATTTTGTAGGTATGATATAATTCAATAACAACAAAAAAGAAATCAAACTACTTCTAAGGTCATTCAGCATATAACTACCAAAAATCACAGTATAAAAAGCCAAGCATGTGGTCCTGTCTGTGTCACTAGCTGAACATCAGTGCCAGGAGGCGATTAAGCTTCCGATAAAGACAGTGCCATCAAGGTATCTTTATGTGGGTATCTGCATATCAGCTAAATGTTTAAGCCTCCCGCTGGCAGAGATCTAGTCAAAGGAATCAGAGTGGTTCAATTCATGCTTTAATACATACCTGCATTTGATCAACTGAATTGATGCCTCAGCCATAAAGACAAAGGACTAAAATTAGTTGCCTAAATATAACGATTTCATACTATTTTGTGTGCACTACAACATCCCACTTGGCTTCTGCTTATCCCTCCAAAGGGCACAAGTTTTTGCTCATCCCATGCAGAAGGCTCAGATACTATAGGGTGCTTCAAATAGCACTATCTGCCTATACTCAGAGAACCATATCCTTTTCTTATATTTATTAATTAAACCAGGAATCATGAAATCATAGAACAGTTTAGTTTGCAAGGGACTTTTAAAGATCACCTATCTCAACACCCCTGCAATGAGCAGGGACATCTTCAATCAGATCGGGTTGCTCAGAGCCCCATCCAGCCTGACTTCGAATGTTTCCAGGAATGGGACATCTACCACCTCTCTGGGCAACCTGTTCCAGAGTTTTACCACCCTTATTGTAAAAAAAATTATTCCTTATATCCAGTCTAAATCTACCCTTTTTTAGTTTTAAACAATTTCCTCTCATTCAATTGCAACAGGCCCTACTAAAAAGTCTGTCCCCATCTTTCTTCTCAGCCCCCTTTAAGTACTGAAAAGCTGCAATATGATCTCCCCAGAGTTCTATCGTTTTCAGGCTGAACACCTCCAGCTGTCTCAGCCTTTCCTTATAGAGGAGGTGTTTCACCCATCTGATCATTTTTGTGGCCTCCTCTGGACTTTCTCCAGCAGGTCCATGTCTTTCCTGTACTGAGGGCTCCAGAGCTGGACACAGTACTCCAGGTAGGATCTCACAAGAATGGAATCAACTCCCTCAACCTGCTGGTCACACTTCTTTTGATGCATCCCATGATATGGTTTGCTTTCTGGGCTGCAAGCACACACTGCCAGCTCAAGTCCAGCTTCTCATCAACCAATACCTCCAAGTCCCTCTCCATAGGTTATTCTCCTTCCTTTCACCCCCAGCCTGTATTGATACTGGGAATGGCCTGACTCAGTTGCAGGACCTTGCACTGGCCTGTGTTGAAACTCATGAGGTTCACATTGGCCCACTTCTTGAGCTTGTCTAGGTCCCTCTGGATACCATCTGATCCCCCAGGCATGTCAACTACACCACTCAACTTGGTGTCATCTGTAAACTTGCTGAGGGTGCACTCAATCCCACTGTCTATATTACTGATGAAGATATTGAGCAGTACTGGTCCAAATACAGACCCATGAGGGACACCACTTGTCACTGATCTCCATCTGGACATTGTGTCATTGACCACTACCCTCTGGATGTGACCATCCAGCTAATTCCTCATCTGCTGAGCAGTCCATCTGTCAAATCCAGATCTCTCCAATTTAGAGAGAAGGATGTTGTAAGGGACCTTACAGGAAGACCTTATAGAAGTCCAGATAGATGACAACCGTAGCTCTTCCCTTGTCCAGTGTAACTAGCCCATCAGAGAAGGGCACTAGGTTGGTCAGGCAGGACTTGCCCTTGCTGAAGCCATGCTTGCTGTCTCAAATCACCTCTCTGTCCTCAGTCTATCTTAGTATAGCTTCTGGGGGGATCTGTTCCATGATCTTCCCATGCACAGAGGTAAGGCTGACAGGTCGATAGAATCATAGAATATAGTTAGTTCTATATAGTTAGTTCATAGATAGTTCAGGGGGTCCTCCTTTCTATCCTTTAGAAAATGTTTAATTCATTTAATGAATCATGTTTTATTCAGTTTATGTTTGTACTTCTGTTTGTTCAAGCAGAACTTTCTCCACTAATCATATGAGGGACTTTGGCAGTTAGTTAGGTTTTCCCTTAGGTACCAAACATCTAGGCATAAATATCTTCACTGTGAATAAAAGAACAAATGATAAAATTGTAGAAACATGTCCACGAGATTTTATAAGGGTTTATTTTAATGCAGCTGGCATTAAAATAAGTGTCATTTATTTTATACTATTTCTTGCTAATACAAGTACATGAATGCATAATAAATATAAGACCAATGGAGATATTCCTTGAAGAAAAGCATGATTCAAAATCCCTATTTCGTATTGGAAGAACAAAAACCATGAATCATACAGCAGAATTACATTATAACTCCTCTGATGGGTATGGACATTACATTCATCGTACACATTCACTTCCTCTCCTTTGTTTTATTCATCACATCTTTTAGTCAGAGACAAATTACAAATGATATCAAATCAGTGCTGACATCTGGCCATTAAGAGGTCTGCATCAGTAATACAGGACAAATTCTCATCTGGGATAACTCCATGCATGTGTAGCAAAAATGATGTATTGAATTTGATTTTAGATTACAATATTAGTAACAGGTATATTCAGTTTAGAAGCTGATTCCCCCTAACCTGAGGATGCAGCCAAGGCATCTCCAGGACTCTGGCTCACTTTCATAATACAGTTCTCTCTAGCACTACAAGCTGGACAGATTTAGAAAACAGCTGGAGGAATAATGGTACTATAACTTATTTCCCTTGTGGTAGCTGTGACACCACAGACTGACCATACTGATAATTAAGATACTTCTGGAGTTGCCTTGAACTACCCATGTGAGCTGCCCTTCCTACCACGTCATACCTGAGACCTGCACAGGTCAGGAGTCATTCTACTGGTCTCCATCCTTTCTGTACTGTTTACAGGGGCGAGATTGGAGAATTTTCAAATTCTCTGTGCTTTTTGATGAATAGGAATATTGCAGTATAATCATACCTCTGTTATCAGTTACAGTATTAAGCTTGACAGAGGAAATACTTTTGAAAAAACTGCTTTCATGTTTCTGATACCATTCTGTTATATCATAATGAGGAAAAGAAATTAAATTTCAATTATGAAATATCTGAAAAAGCAATAACAAACATGATACATTATGGGCAACACTCTTCTCCTCTGAAAATAGTCCACAACAAACTCCCTTCCTTTTTCAAGAGCCTATCAGGTTATTTAGTAAGAAATATTCATATGATGATTCGCTTCTTTATTACATTTCCATTTTATCACTGAATAGTCTATTTTCTCCCCTTTCATAATTCTCTTAACAACACTGTTACAACAGCTGTGATTGCGTGATTGCAAAGTGACATTAGAGGAGAGATTTTTATGTTTCTAGAATGTTTTAAGGAAATTAAAGTGTTGGAAAGAAAAGAAATGAGCTACAAAAAGCTGGTGTCAAGGCCTCAAGAGCAGTGGTAGCATTTAATTGCTCTGACCAATTGTATACTCAGTAAACAATACTGAGCCCTATTTTTCTTTGTTGATATTCAGGCATTTCTGGATTACAGTACTTAGCAACATTTATGCACATAATTTTTTTTTAATTTCTTTTTTAGAAATAGAATAGTCTCTTCCCTTGAAATATTTTTGCTGGAATGGCACCACAGTGAATTCTTCTTGATGTCCTCTAGTCCTGATTTTTTTGTTCATTCTAATGAGGAAAATTGTTATGCCTTATTTCAAGTTGTCATTTCTTCATTACACACTGTCAGTTACACAATAGCATTTTTTCATGCCAATATATTTTTCATATGCAAATAGGTAAATTACAGATGAGAGGCAGAAAGGATGCCTTTTGTGAATGCACAAACTTCTTACTGTCTTCTTTTTTCATGAAAGCTATTAGTCTTCCAATTAGCCCAAGAGTGACAACATCTGTGCATTGTACACATTTTCTATTTTTTTGCATTTCTATTTTTCATTTGTATTTCACTTCAGCTCACTTGACATTTGTACAGTCTTGTGGTTTTTTTCTCATATTCAGTGCCGATGCTACACTTTTTGATCTTTTGCTTGAAGTTTTCTCAATCCATGATAACTGTTTTACAAGAAAAGGAGTCAAATATATTGACTTTAGCTTAGCTTACCATGCCTATGTATTTGCCAGAAATTCCACACTAGAGTTTTACAGATTTCTCTCTGTATGTGAATTGTGAATCCTCCACTTCAAAAGCACATGCAACATTTATTTTCTTATTTAAAAATGTATAGTATCTCTGGGGCAGCTCTACCAATTGTAGAAATAGAAAATGAAATAGGGATAGTATACTATGTTTTCAGCTTCTTTTACTGCAGTGTAGCAGATGAAAATAAGAAGGACCCAATGATTTATGGTGTCACAGTTGCAGCACCGCTTCCCTATGCTGCACATTGACTATAATCAAAGCCTAGTTGAAGTTAGCGATGGCAAGCATCTGTTTGAAAATAAAAAGCAATTGCATTATTCACTCATGTCCATTTGTCTTGCTTCGTGTACATTCATTTGTTCTTATCCTGTATTGATCACTGTATTATTCCAGTATATGTTAAGCTTGGAGACTTCATATGTGTGACTTGGTGTTCAGTCAGAAGTCTAGAGCACGATTAGATGCCCTACTTGACCAGCTTTTCTGCAGAAAAATGTTAAAATATGTATGTTGGTATTTTAGGAAGGAGGAGGTCCAGAAAGTGTTCTGTGCATTTATAACGGAGTATGATCATGTCTGATAATGTGTTCATTCTCAGGTGAGATTATCAGTTTCTGTGATGATCTGTGGACAGGAACATCACATTCTACAGGATTTATGTTGCGTCTTTTGCTACATACAAGGAATGATGGAATTGAGGAATATTTTCCCCTTTGTCATATATCTTTCATCTTAGGAGGCAGGAAGTAGTGTTGTCAGTTCTATTAATAACATCACAAATCTTGATGACATGTGCGTAAAAAAAATTCTCGTGGCTTCCTGTGACAATATTCTAAAGTCTTTCAAAGAGTTTCCATTTTCCTTAAAATTTAGTGATATGAAGCCAAATTGATTACAACTGTTTTTGCTTTTGTGTCTATTGATGCCCAAGAGAATGAGAACCAGTAGAAAAAGATAATTAAATAATAATGATAGAAGTATAAACAAAGAGTTATAACAAGAGCGAGAAGTAATACTTCAGGGTAAGGAAAGAAGAAAAAGAGGGAAAGAGGAAGAGGATAATGATAGAGGTACAAGAGATGATTCAAGATAAAAACTTAAGGGAGATGAAAAAAATTTTAGATAGAAGATGGTGCAGGGAAGGTCTGGAAAGACAACAAGAGTATTGGGACAGATCCCCAAGCAGTGGAGAAAGTGTCCATGTTGTTGAACATACAGTCAAATTTGCAGTGACCATTTCATTATCAATGCAACGTAATCAAAAGCAATCATTAAACATTAAATCCTTCAGTGACTGTACCTTGCAAGCTAACATAATCTATGGTTGTATTACCAGAGGAACTGGGATGAGAGTAGACAGAATCGAGGGTATATCTGAAAAATATATGATCTAAATAGACAGAAAAATATCATCTTACCATTCCTTTATCACAAATCAGAAAGTAAAATATCACGTGATTAAATAGCTTGCCTAGATTCATTTTAATATTAATTTATTTCATTTAATTTATTTCATTTTAATGTATTTATTATTGCAAATCCTTATAAAGTGTTTTGATCAGCCTTACCAAAATCCCAGTGGTGTCTCTCTTTCTTGAACTAAATCCATTAAATTCAAGAAAATAGGAGAAATGAGAAAGAAAAAAAAAATAGAAGAGTAAAAAGAAATTGAAAATTACGATAGAAAGCCACATAGGACAGAGAAGGGATCAGAAGGCAAGAACTCAGATATTAAATATACATAACAATATGAAAATGAGATGCTGCAACTTCCAGCCAGTCACAGACTTGCACAGAGCACAACCTCTCCCTGCACACTCTGGTGATAACTGTGGCATATGCAGGATGCCACTACCATTGCCAGAACTGCATCTGCTGTTTTTAATGAGGAATACTGCAAAATGTCTTCCAAAGTTGCATGGGAGGAGCTTGCAAACAATAGGAGCTTAAAAAGAATGAAAGGAAAATCACAATACTTTTAGTATCTCATCTAGGAGAAGTTTTATATGGAGAAAAAGTGGAGAAGAGCAAACCAGGCAAATCTATGTAGCAAACTGGTAGACAGAAAGGCTGGTTTGCCTGCGTGAATTCAGAAGTCCTCTTTAGTTGATTGCCAGGATTTTTCTTTTTGCCAGATTGCCGTAGCAAAACACAATTTTATATGGCTGGGAGTATCTTCTGTGAACAAAACAGTGTGATTACATTTTTAAGAAATTTCAAATATCTTGAAAACTTATAACAGAGTTTCATATTTTAAATTAGAAAATATAGACCCTAAGAGTCATGGTCTAGCTTGATCAATATAATTCACAGTCATTCTCCATTATCTGTTACATTTTCCATGTAGCCTTTTTTAGAAGGCTAAATAGCATTTTAATACCAGCTTTCATTGATGACCCACGTAATTGCCTTTAGTCTTTTATGTTACATGGAAATCCATCTTCTGAGCTGTGTGATGACAGAAAAGCAGCTTTGTTTCCCATCATTTCAAACAACCTTTACCAGAAAGAAATCACTAACAGGTATTCTGCAGATTACTGATTTACTCAGCCAAAAAAGAAATGAGAAACACCAACTTTAAACTGCCTCTTTCCCCATAAAACAGCTTTATTATCAACTCTGAAATGGATGTGTCTGCACTCGTAAAAAAGTTTGATAAAATACAGTCTTATTGACCTGAACAAAGCTTTTGCAGTTTTTCCTGTTCATCATTCATAGCAATATCTGTTGAGAGCATAAGGCTTTTTACATTTTCAAATGAAAGCTCTTTCTACAGATAACCTCCAGCTCTCTGCATGACTTGCCCATATAGTCACATTATTTTAACATATTCAAGCTATTTGCATATTGACTTATTTGCTATGAAAAATGGGATCTTTACCATTTGCTCCAAACTTCTGTTCTTTTCATGTAGAAAAGAAACCACCCCCCACCCCCGCATTTCTAGAGACAGGCAACAGAATGAATTCAATGCACTGGGGTCCTTGGAATAAGTGTCCTGGAACAACTTTGTCTACCAGTCTTCTGAGGATTCACTAGATGTGAGGAGAGGTGTTATATTTAGTTGCTTATCTGCTTTTGTCTGCAGTGCAGGACTTGCAAAGATGTCTTTCATTCTGAGGCTCAACACATCAAGTATCCCCTGATCTGAGGATGTTTGAGGCTGCAGAGTCTCTTGCATAGAATAAATGTCTTATCTAAAAATAGCATTACATTTCTACATAGTCCTTCATTCTTTGTTGCTCTACTTTGTACATAAATTAAGGCACAAAGAAAAGCTAAAGGTCTGTCTTTACACTGACAGAGGGAAGAAAACTCAAAGCTTAAAAAGAAAATCCTCTGACATTCCTACTCAAAATCACCCCAGTATGTCCAAATATTGCATTGAATAAAAGGTGGCAGAAGGTATCCTTCAAAGACTTAGATAGAAAACAGAAAAAAATGAAAGCTGGTGTGTCATGCTGAATAACAGATATAACAGCATAGATTAAAGCTGCAGTATATTATTGAATATTCACTTTCATTCTGTGGGTTTTAAACAAGGCCTTTAACGCAAGGTTCCTCTGTGATTAAATCTCCTTCAGTGTATATTCACTGAATGTCTTAAATTACTACTCCCCCACATTTTAGGAAACTAGTGAATTACTAAAATAAAATTCTTAATCTAGCATATTGAAAGAGAATGATATTGAAACCAAGTATCACCATGGGCTGTACTGAATACCACTGTGGATTAGCAATGTCAAAGGACTGGACAACAGCCTGCTTGCCTATGTTAAATCAACATCTCAACAACGAGGAGGTGTGTCATTTAAATGTCTGTCCACCACAGTCCTTTTGAAGTTGCAAAAGCTTTGAGTTACCCATATCTGGAAATTACCCCCAACAACATATATTTAAACACCAAACGTTTGAGCTGGATCCTCGCACATCAGCAATACTTGATACTGGACTATGAAGTCATCATTTGCAAATTGTCTGTAGGTAGCATTCCAATTCTCTTAAAGCATGCTGTAAGTAAGGAGCCTTTTCCCTGCATGCTTGCAATTTTCTCTATTTTCATTGTGATGCTGATCTCTGTTTTATTTAGAGCTAGGTTTTTATCTTGAGCTTGTGCCCATTTAACAGTGGAAGAGGACAACATGTAGCAAGGCCATAATGCACTGAACCTGCAGGATGGACTTCTGACTGACTTGTTGATGTTGACTGGGAAAGTCTCTGGGCCTTCATAGTAAAGCAGAAACATAGGGTAAGGGTGAAGTACCTTTCTTTAACATATAGGACCCATGTCTTGTCATTGCTAAAGAGCACTGTTAAGGAAATGAGGATGTATCTCCTTCCCAGGCTATTATCTGCTCTTTCCTTTGATAGAACTGAAGCTATTGACAATGCTAATAAGAATCTTTTCACTCCACACTGAGTATAAAAAAGGCAGTGTTAAAAATATTTAGGAGCCTTATTCCTACGATTTCAATAGTTTGCTGGATTGAGGCAGCCAGATTTTGAGAGAGAGGAAGGGAAAGAAAGGGAAAGGAAATGAAGGAAGGGAAGGGAAAAGGGAAATTTCTGTGCTTTCGAGGAGCTGTAGAGAAGACAATTACTTAATCCAGGTGTTGTTTATAAAGACACTCTTTATAAAAGTTGTGACAAAATAATACTGCAAAAATCTTACATGCAAAACAATCTTGCAATTTCAGGATATGCAGTCTTTCCAATTAAATGCCTTGGTGAATCATAAATTAATTGAAAAGACAAAACTAGCAACACATTCCTAAAACATTACTGTTATATTGCAAGACATCCCCTGTCTAGGAGAAAGAAGGTCGTTTAATAAATTGCCATTATCTTACCCACTCTCTCTTCAAATATCACTATTTGCAGTAGTGGATAGGATTAACATAGAGTTTATTTTTTGAAACATTTTTTAACTTTTTTTTTTCCAAATTTGTGACATCTGTGTCCTTGGCCCATTCATAATGAAAAACATGAACATTTTGCTCTCCAGCATGTTTATTTTTCATTGATTTGTGGAACCAGAATGTACACCTCAAGGTATGTTTCTCATAATGAAATTACTAACATGGTGTTGGGGGAAGCAGGCTTTTTTTTTGGCTTTTTTTTTGGCTTTTTTTTCCCTGGAAGTCAGATCTAATTTCTTCCAGATGTTTGTTATACTAATGGAGAAAAGGAAAAGTTCAGTAAAAGAAAATAGAACCAATTTAAATTTTACCTGTCATTGCTTTAAAACAATTTCTGCAACTGCTGTATTATTTTTGAAAGCTGTAAATTCTGTTTTAGCACTTGTATAATTGCTTAAGCCACAGGCATAGTGTACGCAAAATGTGATGAAATTATGCTGTGAAACAATCTGACAGGACTGCAGAGATACTTTGACCATTCTACTGCTACTTTTCCATAATTTCTATCCCTTTTTCCATTCTCTGTCCTCTATCTGAACAGGTAAACTGCATAGAAGAAAAGAGAATGCATGCTACCAATACTAGCTAAAAATTTCTGAAGGGAGTTACTAAAAAAAAGTTAGTTTCTGAAAGAGGATTAAAAGGTTACCTTTAGTAAGCCTAAAATGAACAGTGATTCAAATGAAGTTTTGTAATATGAGGGAAAATGCATTTGTATATACGGCTCTACAGTAAAATGCAGAAAACATATTTTGTAGGGACAGACTAATTTTGTAGTAACCATGATATATTGTGATTAATCAGTTCTTGATTCTCTAAGATAGTATCAAAACTGTACAATTGATTTGAATAGTGCTACTCATAACTGACAAGGGAATATATGAAAAAATAAGAATGACATCCAGCAATACTTAATCTTTATGTTGCGTTGAATTGCATCAGTGTCTATTAGCCTCTACAACTTAGAGACTTATTTTATTGTATTATCTCAATGTGAAATGCTTGAACAATTCCAGTAGGGTGTCCATATGTAGTGATTTCACATTTTATACAGGTTCCTAAATCTGGCCAAGACTTTACATCTACAATATTCATCAATCTATTTAATTAGGAAGCAAAGAAATAATATCTGTAGTATGCAATGATAAGTGTCTTTTTAGATGAAAAGCTTTTAAGAATTAGAATAATGATGAGAGAAATGTCCTCACATTAAAGCTTAGGGGACCTCAGGGTAAGTGAAATACATTAAATAGGTACTTACGGCAATTATGTTTAAAATAAACTTTTGATATAAATCAGTAGTGGTCTATCAGATCATTCCCTTGGATGAGCCTCCATGGTAACTAGAATGATGTCTCTAGACTCTATCACAAATCATAATGTCATGCACTGCAAAGTTACAGTCAACCTATACTCCTAAATAGAAATTTTATCCATCAATAAGCTGATGATGTAAGGGAATTACAGATATCCACATTTCAAAGAACAAATGTTTATTTACTCTTTAACATCCTTACTGGTTAGTCTTATTTAACTGCAAGAACTTTTACTGAATTCTGCAAGAAAAGCAATAGGTATGGTTGTAAGACATCAACATGTGCTTGAGCAGAATCATTAGCTAATGTCTTGCAAAACAAAATGAAAATATATGTTAATACTAAATATGAAAAGATGAGTTTCTAGTCAAAACACTAGAAAGGGCTAGTTGTAAGCTGGGTGGGGCGGGGTGGGGGGGGGGGTGTGAATTTTCACTTCAGAGCCAGATGATAATTTGCTGCATTTTGGAATGCAAGTTACTCCACGTGGAGAAGCAGATACAAGGGCGTAAGCAAGGCCTCCCTGGACATGTGTTAAAACTGCTTCCAATACAATCACCTGTCAAAAACTCATCTAAAACAGACAGCTAAAGGTAGACAGATGTGAACCACATATATCCTACAATTAAAAGATACCAGCCTTCCTTGATGGACCAGCCAGGCTCTGGTTAGCTTTTTAATCCAAATGTGGATGAAAACATTTGTGAGATTGAACTGTTTCAGTGGAATAACCAGTGCTGGATACTAGTCATCCTGGGGAGAAAAGGAGAACAGACAGAATCTATCCCAAGACTACCAAGTTTCCAACTCATGCCCTGAGGTAAGAAATTCAGTTTCACACGGAAATCCTAAAAATCAGCACTGCTAGGACACCCAATGCCCATCTGAAACACACAAATGTAAGAGTTGCAATAGGGAATCCATAGTTCTGTAGCCTAAACAATGATATTTGAAACCTGCCTTTCTCTATCTCAATCTTCACCTTCAACTGAAAGTTTGACATTTTATGTGGTTCCTACAATTCTGTTAAGTATGACAAAATTTCATCTACAAGAGTGCTTAGAAATGCATGTGAAAGTAACCTGAGAGAGACAGTTCTCCTATGTTGGCAGTGCTTTCTAATGCCTCATGATTGGGGTGCTCATTGTCAGTGAAAAATAAAAAATAATAATAAAAAAAAAAAGCTCAGTGGCTTTCTTTAAATCAAACTGGGTTAGCAGCAGAAGGTAAGTTACCAAACAATAACAATGACAAAAACATAGTCTTTTGATAAACATATTCAGCCTTCTGCATAATTTCAGCCTAATTAAAAAAATACAGCAAAGTAAAATGCAGGGTTTATTATGTGACTCGATATTACAAACTTCATATTAAATGTCAACTTTTTTTTTTTCAGAAAAAAAATAAGATGTGCAGTGAAAGTGTAGTTCATAATGTTATTTCACTTTTGCAGAGCTGGCCAAAAGCCAAATTGGAATGGATACGCTTTGTATGTAAAACTTATCATGCAGTTCTAATTAAAATCTACTGAAGCTTTCAGCTTCATTTAAAAGAGTTAATCTTCTGAATACCCTCCATTTTCTTTTGGTTGCATCATATTTAAGGAGAAACTATCATACTTTTTAAATTAAATAAAATGGACTAAGTTTTAAAACATCAGGAAATAAAATTTGTTTTCTTATCTACGTGTTTTTGACGGGACTTTTAGAGACAGAAGCTTTGCCTTCTGTAAATAGAATGCAGAAAAGTAGCAAGTTTTTTTTAAAGTCATTATTTAATTATTTCTTATCATTGATAGAATATATCTATTTTTACATATGAGTACATTTCACTGTAGGTAACTAATTTGACCGTGTATGTAAAGTACCTAAATCTGTTTCTGACTTTTACTTTATTAATTAAAAATGGTATTAAATGTGTGCCACTGCTAAAGTAATTAACTGTGAGTAGCCTTTTTAATAAATGCACTGATGTCCTCATTATATTAGCTGAAAAATAGCTGACAAGATAGCAGATATTTAAAGAGTTTTAGACCATTTTAATTACGTCTTCTGTCCATATTATTTAGAGATAACATATACATCTATTGTATATAATTTATATTAAGACAATAAATGGTTAATAATACAGTAAATAATATAATGAATGACAGAATGAACAAAAATAGTAGTATGAAGGTTATAGCAATGAAGATAGATACGGATATAAAGATAGTTATACATTATATAGACATAGAATGTATGGAAACAGTATTTTTCTGGATGCTAAATGGAAATAGCAAGTGAACTGGGCAGAGAACACAGACTGAGCTACCATTAGCAGTACTGACAATGCCCAGGTCTACCCTTCCTTTGCCTCTCAAGGCCACTGGCCATGGTGATGACACACTAACAAATGGCACCCAGCTCAGAGTCCTAGCCACAAAAAGGAAGCAAGGGCACCCTTCTGAAGAGTTCATAGCTAAGGTTAGTCCCCTTTGGTAATCTAGCACATAGTTAATGGATATTTTAAGATTTTCGCATAAAAAGAATCCCTCAAAACTGCTTTCTTTCACCCGTAGCTGACTGAGACGTCCTGATGCATCCTGACGTCAAGTGGTCAGGGTGGGATGGTGTCATGTATTTAATCTGGAAACTCTCAGTCTACATCAATGCCAAAAACTTTATGTGATGACTGAATCACTTACAAACACTGAAGTAGCACTGCATGCTGTAGTGCATCTTCTCAGCAGCATTGTCACCAGGAATAAGAAACACAGGATATAAAATATTCACCATATTGGATTTCTAGGGGATTGCAAAAGAAATTTAAGAGATAAGGCCTAATCTACAAGGCATTTCATGTCCTGAAAAAGCTGTTCCACTGCCTGGGAAAATAAAGAGATTGTAAGATATCTAAGGAATGAGCTAAAGCATCCATCGCATTGGTAGTGGGAAAAGAGGTTATACCAGTCTGAGTCTTAGTGGAACTCCTCCTTGAAGCTGATCTCGTTTAAATGTGTATTAATGATGCAATTAGGTTTTAACGGTTTTAAGTAGGAGTGGTCTGTGAAGTTTGCTGATGATGTAAGACTGAGAGTGCTCACTAATAACAAAAAAAATTTCAGGATACCATGCAGAAAGAACAGGGTGATCTTGCAGAACAGAGAAATTGGAAAGGGAATAAACGTGAGAATTGATAATAGGCACATCTGCTATATGTTAAGAATATAGCAGATATATTCTGAAGAGTCTGAAGAGTCATGACTGTTGAAGTATTAATATAGTATAACACTAAAACATGCAAATATGATCTTTGAATGCATCAGGAAGGTCTTTCCAGCAGATCTGAAGCAAACGTTTGACCCCTTCTCCTGCCCCTCCTTCCCACAACTTTATTCTGGTCTTCCACATTTAAAGAAGGTGGATTCAAACTGAAACAAATTCAAAGAGCTCTATATGAAATGTCTATTATTCAAAGGAAGAAAAGAGATTACATTTTTGCAGTATAGCAAAACAAGGGCTGCAAGGGAATATGCCTAATGCCTATAAATAAATATTAATGTTAATACTCAAGTGGTAAAGAAGTCCTTTAAAAGATATTGTCACAGACATATACATATATATATATATATACACATACATGTCGATTGCACATATGTAGGCTGGAAATCAGAAGAATGTGCCTTAAAGCAGGAGGTTCTTAAACAGTTTCCATAAACAGTGAAAACAGAAACCTAATAATTTCTAACGTTTATAAAGGAGATTATCACTTTTGGATGCTCGTCATGCCAAAAGATTAGACTCAATGACCCAGGAAGTGCCTTCTTATCCCACTGTGTTTGTACAATAGCTAAACGACAGCCTTAAACATTAGGTTTAATGTTGCAATGATTAGATATATTCTTCTAGCATAAAGGCACTGTGCAATCAAAGTAAAGGTCAGCTTTCTCAGACTAAGGAGTTCTTTGGCATCAACAGTCTTTGGTATAATGAATTTCCCCAAGATCTACAAACTGAATCAATTCTCCTAAATTCTTAGCCATTGGGTATTTTGGATAAGATTGTCTCACTTGTTCAAAGAAAAAAAAGTTCTCAGAGATTTCAGTGTTTACGCAACTACACAATATAGCCACTGCACTTCAGAAAGTCTTAGTCCTGCACTGTGAAGACAAAAGTCAGACCACAGCTCTGGGGGATAGTGTTTCCCCTTAGCACAGAAAACAGAAATAGAATTTCTGCAATGCTACTTATTTGCAACAGAGGCAGCTTTTATTTACTCAATAACTTTGGATCAAACTGGCTCCTTTTACAACTAAACGTCGCCTTTTTCTCTCTGTCTAAAGAATTTTTATCTTTGCCATTAAAAATTAAACTCAAATGTTTATTTCTAGCTAGGCTGTTATAGATATGATTCTATTTTAGAGAAAATCCTTCTTTGTTTACATCTACAGTCCAAATGGAATTTTGTCTTTTCATACATGTGGGGGGGATCTATTTTGAAGATCTCCATCCATTTTACTCCAGCTGCAGTGAACAGGGGATGTAGGTGTCTGGAGGCTTTGGTAAATTAAGCCCTTACACAGCAACTCTGTTAATGATGGTGAGTCAGAAGGGAACCTGTACCAGTCTCCCACATCTGCATCAGCTCACTGCCTCTATCAGCAGGATGTAGAACACATTTATTTTTTGTCACTGAATTCAAAGTGACTGAATATAGAGCAGATCTGTTGAATAGGAAGGTGCATTTTTACATAATATCTTTTCAGAACTGAATAAAGGTCAAAATCTGTTTGACTTACGTTGCATGAAATTAATTCAAAGGAGATCATTTACGACAGAATTCAGCCCCAAGTTTATATAAGACTACAATTACAGATGGCTTTTTCAGAAACAAAAGAACACACTTCAATGTCATTCACAAACAACTTATAAATGTAATTAATGTTATGTATTAAATAGTTAATGCAGAGGAATCACAAAATCATAATGCCATTGTAACAGGACTAAAATAAATTAACTAACTTGAAATGAGATTGAAAGCTACCTATATAGCTGGGTAACTTTCATGGACTATTCCCAGTTATAGAGCGCTTCATGAATACAGTCAATGAGGCATTAAATAAAAATCATACTGAAGAGGTATGATGGTCAACAAATATCTAGCATAAACTTCAGGATTTCCTCATTTGAACTGATTGGTTTCAGCCCAGATGGACGGTTCCAAAACCTGCTGATTATTGAGATGTAAAGGACTGGTATGCTCCTCATTTTGTGAGAACTCTCTCCACTCCCAGCACACACACATGAATAGTCACATTGCAGTGGCTTGAATCCAGGCTGTGAATGATGTATAACAGAAGGAGCAATCAAATTCCTCTAAAACCATTGAAGTCAAATTTTCATTGTTAGTTTGTGGCACAATACCCCTATGACCAATAATTCTGACTGTCATGAGCACATAACAGTAATACACTGAGATTGGTTCAAAATTAATTCATACTGGGCTACTTCAATTAGTCAGTGCAATGCTAGACCTAACAGATGTTCCATACTGTAATGCAGTATTACAGAACAAGTATGACACAGCTACATTGATTTTACCTTCGCTACCTTTTCAGTGTAGCACCAGACTATTTACAGTATATAAGACCAAATGTAATTATGAGTCTTTAGAGTTAGCAGCTGGACATATTAGCAAGAACTCTTGCCCTTAGGAGACCACCACATTGAAGAAAATCCATTGTTATAAAGTTTTGGATGGTTTCCCAGATACACTGCAAAAAATGATAAACACTTAAGAATTTTTCAGCCAAAAGAGGACAGGTGTCAGAGCAAAGAGGAGACCTATCATGGCACTTACACCATATTTCACAGCAATGCATCATCACAGTGGTGGATAACCCAAAAACACAGCATTATTTAGCATCTGCCTCTGTATATAAATTCATTCATTCCAAGGTCAGGAGCAACTTCTGTGAACACAGAGTCTGACCTGCTGTTGAACGCAAACTGTACAATGCCTCGATGCAGTCTGACCTGTTCAATAACCCCAGCTGTAGAAAACCCAGTACTAACCTTTGCAAATTTTCCCCACTTGGAAAACATTTTAGCTTTCTTCTAATCTGATTTTGTCTTGTTTTAACATCTTGTCCTCAGATCTTGCCAATAATTTTCTTTTAGTCTCAAAATTTGACTTTCTATGTAAGTGCCTTTAGATTATGAACAAGTCACATTTTAATCTTGATAAACAAATAATTACTTGATAAATTTAGCTAGATTAAATGAGATTGAGCTGCTAGAGTGATGCACTGTATGAGTTTATTTTCCATTAGGATAATCCCAAAGATTATCCTGTAATCTGTGTAAACTATTAGTATTCATATGTCTGTAGCACCAGATCTGAGCAGGGTACTCTAAAGCAGTAATATTCAAAGGTGACATAACTTCTTTATTTCTATACAAATACTCCTAAAGAGAACATCACAGTTCATGCTCACCTGAGCTTTACAGTCAAGGCTTCTCAGAATAGAAAAGATTCCTTCCTTTATTGGAAATAAAATACTTGCATGCTAGGCCTATGGCTTTAGGCTTAGCTATATGCAAATTCAGCTGTTTGTTTGCACCTAGCTTGCCAGACAGTCTGATCACCTTGCATCAAAGACTTCCCTTTATATTATTCACTACACTCACAACATTTTTCATCTGCAACTTTATCAGTATCATTGTGTGTTTTCTTCCAAGCATTGAAAAAGAATATTAAATATAATAGAGTCAAATACTGATCCCAGTGGATCTCATAGACAAACATCTGAAGAATGATGATTCATCATCTACAGTAGTATTTTAAGACCTTTCAGTTGCCCGGGTTTTAATCAATTCAGTATGTGGCATGTTGATTTTATTTCTTAATCAACATGTCGCGTGCTACCAAATGAAATGCCATATAGAAGACTAAGTGCATTTCATCAATTTTATTACCTTTATAAACAAAACAGGGTTGCTGTATCATCTGTTTCATTATTCTGCCTGAGATCATTTTCAGGCTGACAAATCTATGATTATACTTTTTTGTTATTTATATTGGTACAGAATTTGATCTCCTGTTTACTTCTGGGACTACCAAAATGCTTTTTGTATTGAAACCCATTGCTGAAACTCAACCCTAACAATTCAAGGAGATCATCAGCCAGCTCTATAAAAAATCTCAGATGCAACTTACCTGGACATGCTCATTTTAAAAAAAAGTTTGGCTTTATTAGTCTTTGTTTAACATACCCTACATTTTTTTTGAACTGAAATATTTTTATCCTTATGCCATACTAGATTCAAGACAACAAACAACTGCAGTGTTGATGTGAGACTGTAGGTAGTGCAACCTCTTTGTTATACAGAACATGTCTCATATGTGGTGCTGAAGGGCAAATACTCTTTCTCACAGCCATCACTATGCTCTGATACACTGGTATTATCTGTCTCTCTCCTAAAGCGTCACCTACAGTATTTTATTTAATAAACATATTGCCTCTGTTATGCTGTTTTTGAAAAGTTTCTGCTTCTATCTGGCTTCAGACCAGTATCAGACCAGAAATATTTTGTCAAATCTACATCAAAATATCTTTCTCATTTTATTGACATTTAACATCCTCCTTTTGCCCTTCAGCTTCTACTGTTATTCTTTTGTAACTCATGGCTTTCTTATGAACTGATCAAAACCACTTTTTTAAAATATACCTTGAAAGATAGTGACGAGTGAGGTTTGTTTCCTGTTAGGTTTAGTCTAATCTAAAACCCAGCAGAAAATATTATATTGATTAAAATAAAAGTTGATTGTTCTTCATTAAAATAACCATATAATCTCTACCTGCATTAACTGTGGGTAGCACTTAATCGTAAGTCATCAAGATGCAAAACATTCATTTTTCTTTAAAATATCAGGAAGTGAGTATATTAAAATAACACTTTAAATAATTTTCACTTTTAAATGTTAACATTTACAATTAAAAGTTTTGATTTTGCCTTCAAAGAATTATTTTTTATGGAAATTAAATAAAAGTTTAAAAATCAAAATATTGTCAAATCCTTTAAATTATGCTGAAAAATATATGAAATATATGAAATTAATATTCAGAAAATTATCTCTGTTTATTTCCCCTAAAACACACATATATACACTCACACAAGCAGAATTGAGCACATATTCGTTGAGAAAAATGAGTCTTAAATCCAGACCTTGCAATGGGTTTGAAGACTTTGGTTCTCATGGTTCATTGCACAAAATAGCTGTACTCTGTAAGGGTGGAAGGATCTGCCAACAAAGAACTTATTACAGAATCAAAACCATCATTTGCAATCTTCAACCTTTATTAACAATTCATCCTCATTACTGCAGTCATTTTCTTCATGCTCTCTTTCTTCATAAAGTACATTTTTTTGTACAAATCATTATCAGTTCTGTTTGTCAAAGGCCTTGAGGCAGCTAGGAGAAGTTTCTTCAAACAGAACTTTAAAACTTAATGATTACTTGGAGACTGTAAAATAATCTAACCTGTTCAATATTAATATAAATTTTGCGCAGTTAGTAGTCTTTTTGTCTCCTTCTCTCTGAATACCCACTATGAACCACACATGAAACTGGATATTGTTTACATTGTGAGCTGGCTAAGAGCCAGATCTGCATCCATTTTCTAGAAATACAAATTTTGCTTCATATCCAAATATGCCAAGATCACAGGCCTTGATGGTGGGGGTGGGGATGAGGAGAAGGCAGAATAGTGGCCTGTTGTTGCGCTAGTTCTCTTATCCATCAGGACAGCCAACTTTATTTTCACTGTTGCTCAAGCATGCTACACCTCTCTCTTCAGTTCTACATTACTATTCAACATATTTGATTTATAATAGGTAATAATGTTTATTTTTCAAGCCCAAGGAACAGATGTGGCAGGGCACAGTTGAATGAAAAAAGAAATACCACAGTGTTCCCATCAACTCACTGAACAGGCTATATATATGAAATAACAACCATAGGTCTGTGTTTTTCTCATGGGAACCTAACTCAGTAGTGGAGGTCTGACTAACCTCGGTAAGGCAACACTCTGCCAACTGTAATCTTAAAACCCCAAAAGTGATATTCTTCATGTATGGTATATTTATTGGTATAAACAAGAGTGGAAAGTTTCAACTCAATGTACACTCTCACTATCACCATACCAGATACCCAGAGTCATGGCCAAAACCTTGTGAAATTTGTGCTAAACTGGAGAATGGATTGTTGTTGTTGTTGTTATTTGTTTGTTTGTTTTAATGCAGTCCTGTGTCTTTTCTTCATGGGATGTGTAATGCAGTCAAATGTGCAGTAGAGCAGCTGAGGTTTGAGCCTGTTGGTTCATCCTACCACCCCTGGTATAGGACAGTACCCTCATGCACACGTAGGTTCATGCAGCAGTAGACAGCACCACTGAAATGCTACAGAACTCCCCTGCAGTCACCCCAAACAGTTGCTGTAGGACCTGTTTGCTGCTTTTGGTACAGCTGTGAGGAAGTGACTGTCCCAACATCCACCACCAGCATCTTCTCCATAAGCTCCTGGTAATGAACAGCTCTGGGAGAAGCTGCTACTCCGAGCAGCATCATTCCCACTCCTCCAAACTGCATGTGTGCAACCACGCTCAACCGCTGACACCAGGAGAGTGGAAAGTAATTTACCTCAGTTTTGGCAGAACTGTAGAAAACTCTCCTCTGCATTCTCAGGCCCTCAGAACTCCAAAAAAAGAAATGACAGGGAGGGATTAGGGTAACTAATTTATACACAAGCCCTACTTCTTCCTGTTCTATCTTGCTCCTAAGTAAAAAGGACAGCGCTGTGTCTGCCATCAGGGATGGGTTATACCTGGTTTTCCTTTTTCCTTCATTGGCTGACTAGCCATCTGATACCAAACATGAACAAATAATTCCTGCACATATGTAGGTAATCTTTACTGACGAATCAGTAATGGTAAATGCAGCTTAAGTAATGCAGACAATACCAATTATCATGACCACTATGATAAATGTAACAGCACCAGACAGCAATAAAAAAGTGATCACTAGGTTACTGCAAAAGTTCAATAGAAAATAAAGGTTTCCTGAATTTTAATCAAACCTCTATTAGATAACTATATTTTAGTACACCTTTAAAAAAAATCCTAAAGGTATATTTCAAATTTTCAGCTTATATGTTTAATCTAAATGCATTACATTGCACCTGCATACACATGTATTTATTGATTTATGCGACATCATAGATAAAATCTCTTTAATCTAAAGAGTCAAATAGAAGAAAATTTAAAAAATGCAAAATAGAAAGTTGATACGGGCAGCTACCTTTGAAACCGTTACTCTTGTCGACTTGTTTTTTGTGTTTGATTTCTTTAAACAGTGACTGGGGATAAAAACATTAAATCATCATGTAGGGTGTGGTTGCGATCTGCTACTGTTAAATTTCTATACATGTTTTTATTTACTGTAACTCATTCAGAGTTCTTTAAAAATTATATCTTTCAAGCATGTATTATTTTTACTTGGGTTTTGTTTTTTGCTGAGGGGGGTGTTTGTTTATTTGTTTGTTTGTTTCTCTCACAAGTTGTTTTCACTATGTGAATCTGAACAGAAATAGCATATTAATGTTTAAGTGAGAAAAAAACTGTCTCTTCCCTTATCATTATTTTTGCCATTTTGAAAAAATACAATAAAAAAAAAAAACAATAGAATGACACTACTTTTGCAGACAAAAAGGAGTTGGGTTAAAATTCCAAATCAGCTGGAAATATCTTCAGTGAATAACAGTCTATGTCTCTTCTTTGAAGTAATTATTTTTGACTGGGTAAAGTTATTTGTGCTTGAAAATTTCATAGCAGGCAGCATCTTTTAAAAACATTACCTACAGTTGTATACCAAAGGGAAATTTGCAGCAACAGAAATACATTCAAAGTGATTTTTTTGAGAGTCGCTATTTTAAGAATATAAAATCTGGGTCTAGCATGAGTTATTTGTACATGAGTTATTCTGTGACTCCTGCCATCCTTCCTTTAAGCACACATTCTAATACCCTTATTCATTGTGAGTGCTATATTTCCATGTAGTAGTCAATACAATTTGGAAACTGTGAAATATGACCGTACTTACATGTCATCCATGTACCTCATTACCAATACCATTAATAGCTAGCTCCATGCCTGTCCCTCATTAACTACTATTCTGCCCTGTCTGATGGAGAAGTTGAAAGGGAGAGCAGATGATCACAAGTTTTTCTTAATTCTTCCCCAAAGATCCACAAGTCACCTGCTGGATAATCACATTATTTTGAAATGAAAAGGTAGAAACCTGAGGTTTTGTTACTGAAGGTGTTTTGAAGGAAGTTTTCAGATAAATGAGAGGAATAAATATCCCTCTCTCTACCTCAGGATGGAAAAGTGAAATAATGAACTTCAAAGAGCATAATGGAAGCAAGCAATAGTTTCTCCTTAGGTGTCCTTTCTTCCTTCCATCTGTCTACAACACCCTCTTTTTTACAAGTCCACCAGCACACCCAACAATGCACCCAGACAGCTCATCTGGCACCGTCTCTCCAACATTTCACCCTTGCATTTCAACTTTTTACTCTTTCATCTCACATTTTATTCTGCCTCATGTATTAGAAATCTTACCCTGCTGACACATCTGTTTCGGAATGAAAAAAACCACCATCCTGTCTATCCCATCAGAGATCACAGTCATCCTGCTAAAAATCCAAATCTCTCCTGGCTGAGAGAGAGAGGATTACAACAAAAACATCTTCTATTTACAGCCCTATTTCTTTCCACATCCTTAAAATTATGTTTTCCTCCTACTCAACACTTAAAACTGTACCTCTGCATTTTGTCTGGAAAAATGGGCAGGTGCGATTGCAACAGAGTTTTACTAACACGATGTGTTTCTCATTACCTTTTCACCTTTGAGGATGGGTTGTTTTTATGTTTCAAAAACAGCTTAGGAAATATGGATCATAGACTCATAGGCACAGCAAAAGGAGTGAAAGGAAGAATAGAGTTAAGAGTCTATCACGTATCAAAAGCAAGAGATTTCACAGTCCCATTAATTTAATTTTTAAAACTGTGGTGGGAAGGTCATATGAGACAGTATTCCCTAAAATCATTTTCAAAGGAGAAGACAGCATATGACTGAAATTTTTAGGCAGAGCTATCTGTGGTATAAAATCCTGCCTCAGACCCATAAGATCTGGGGATGGTTGCTCCCAGCCTGACGGTGACTCCTGACATCTTTGCTGGGCTCCTAAGCTCCAGGCACATGATGTAGGAGTACCTAGAGGCATGACTCACAGCACCTGGCTGGTGTAACCACAGGGGAAGATGCTGGCCACCATCAGCACCTCCTGTCTGTCGGGGCAACATTCTGGGACCACCCTGGATGCTGCTTCAACCAGACTGAGCCCTCCTCCAGACAAAGTCCTCAAGCCACAGGACTTTTCTAAGGCAAGGAGACTGACTTCAGTGTCTTTGGAGAAGTTTCAATGCTGTCTGAATTAAATAATCACCACCAAATATTTGGGCACCTGCCAGGGGGACAGGAGTGTTTCAGGATGAATTTTTTGAATACTTCAATGTTTACATATAAATATCCAATGAAAGAGGTTCATCTCTTCAAAGCATGCTGTTAAACTTGGCACAGATTCAACAACAAGGTTGACTAACACATTACCACCACCAGCTCCAGCCAGGTTACCCTCTTCTAATTGGAGTTTTATTTTGAGAGCATTGTAAGAAGACGAATTAAAATCCAAGCATGACACAGGTTCGAGTAGTTGACTTGTTGGACAAAAGGGACATAGCACGTTGATCCCCTCTGCCACTGATGTTTGTCATATTATTTAAACTGGGTAATCATGCTGTGCAGATGCTGCCAAATTGGGCTCCTTACCTGGGAAATGTGGCAGGAGAACACTTCTGCAGGTAACGTGGATCTTATCAATGAGAGGCAGCCCACTCTAGTCCTGTCAAAGTAAGTACTCTGAGCATGACCAGAAGCCCAACTCAGGCATCAGGGTACTTTTGCTAAAATATCTGGGCAGATTTCATGTTCATTCTCTATAGGCGGCAGCTTGTATGGGTATTTGATAATCACAGTTTTCAAGTCTGGCACTTTGAGTTATGAGTTTCTTGCACTTGGGCATTGAATATTTCTGTGTCACTAATTCACCTCACACAAGCTGTCAGTGCTTTGCAGTTCCTGTCTCCACAATGCATTGGTGCTGCCAACAACCTTTCCCACTTCTTCATGATTCTATCAAATCTCCATAAAGATTTGAGGTCTGGAATACTAATTTGATATGAAAAATCATCTTTACTTCTCTGAGGATAGGAGTTTACAACTCGAACAACTAGCAGTGAAGAGGAAGAAGGAAGCAAAATGTCTGGTTAAAAACAGGAAGTTTGCAGAGTTGCAGTACTGTGTTTTGCCAGACTTCTTTCCTAACACCAGAGGGAGCTGTGCAAAGGCATAAATTCTGAAAATGCAAGGATTGAGAAGCCCACACTTTGCTGGTAATACTAGCCCCAGCAGCTAGTACTGTTGTCTACATGGATAAAGAACAAAAGAAAAAAAAAAATATTACAAATATTTTCATAAGGTGAGCATCTGTCACCGCCTGTTTGAGGAGTGAAAAAATAGCTTTGCAGTGTGCGCCACAAGTTGTGTTTTTTTCTGTCCTCTCATGGAGAATTTAACCAAATTCAACAAAAGTTTTTAACATAGCAACCTTTTTTAAAAACAAAAGTGTTCATGTGTATATTCCTTGGGTAGCATTGGTAGTCTGTAACTTACATCTATTTCACATACTTATATTTTGTCCAATCTAAATTGCCATTTTCAGAGGGAGACATAAGCTTTTCCTTTTGCTTCTTCACCTATTCACAATTTTACTCTATGGAGATGTTTATAGCTTCAATATCATTATCTTGCTTATCAATAAAGATTTAAGCTCTTCTGCAGTAAATGGCATCTGAGTTTTGCATTGTTTTTTGTTTGGTTGGTTGGTTTTTTTGCATTTTTATGTTTCCCTCATGGTTTTAAAGGTATACAGCAATATAGAAAAAATAAAAAAATAAAAAAATAATAAAAAACCCACAAACCTTCCCGTTAAGTATTACAGACAAGCATCTTAAACTACAAATTTCTTAAAATAAATACCCCCTTGTTCTTAGTACAGCATTGTCTCAAGTATTACTTTAATTCTTAAAGAAAAACAAAAGATCCATTGATCTATCAAGGTTGCACATGCACAGTCTGTAATTATTTCTGTTTCTCACCAGCATAAATGCTGCCACTGGGTATGTCTACCAGCAGATGACAAGATTCAGCCCTTCCCAGGCATCTAAGAACTGACTGCAGAGCCTACCACTGTATGCTGTATGTGTTCAACACACACTGTTTGGGCCAGTAGTTGAGTACCAGCCTTCAAATCCAAGAGAACTTTAACATCCAGTAATTTGTTGTGGCTTTTTATTCAGAATTATTTTTTTTATTTTTTTAATTTCTTCTAATGGCATGAGCATTCTGTCACTGTGCACTGCAGTGGCCTGTTGGATAGAAAACTTCCCATTTTTGGCATCACTTGTGTTTACTATGCTGCAATAACTTTCCTAATACATTTACCTTTTTTATTCTTGTTTGACATTTACCTACATTACCTCTCACTTGCTGCCCAGGAGTCCAATTAATTTTAAAAAGTCCAGTTTTGTCTTCATTCATCTGTTGCTTATCATTTCTGTGCAATAAGTTCAGGTCTGTGTGAAATAGCATGTCCTTGATTTTAAACAAGTTAAGTATGCAGTTACAATTACTGTTGTGCACACTGAGTTTCTGAATGTGAGAATGATCCATTTGCATCCATTTGCATGTGCAATTATCCATTCCGCATATACCATCTGCAGGTGAAGGTTTCACAGGCCACAGTGGAAATTTCACATGCAAATTAGACATGTGACTATACTTGCATGCAATTACTCACCTAAGACACCTAAAGATCAAGACCTAAAAGGTGAAAATAAAATGCAGCAATCTGAGGAAATTCCAATAATGATGTAACATTGTGAAATCTCATGGTATATTATTGTTGCATTTAGCAATTACGCTATAGCTGCTACCATACAAGTGAATAATGTGAAACTTTGTAACAAATCTGTGGATAGATCAACACATTTGGAGATATAGTAGCTGATAAATGGGAGGCTTTGATGTGAAGATTGACTTTGTAAAAGCAGTTGAGGTTATGTCTGGTGAAATGTGCAA
This sequence comes from Streptopelia decaocto, assembly GCF_964273445.1. Lineage (NCBI taxonomy): Eukaryota > Metazoa > Chordata > Aves > Columbiformes > Columbidae > Streptopelia > Streptopelia decaocto. The sequence continues at coordinate 79,919,761 of NC_138656.1, read as the reverse complement.
GATGAGAGTTTAGGTTCAGTTTTAGGGGAGGCAGCTTCAATCTGTTGTTGAGTTGTGGAACAGCTGAAGTTGTTGCACTTAATCCACTGCAGAAGATGTTGAATGGACTTGGGCTAGACTTAAATATGCAGCTATTAGGTCACTGACTTTCACTCTTCAAGATGTTTGTATGACAAGTTTCATCTCACACAAAGATCAATGACATGGATGCTAAAACCCAGAAGTGAGTGAGGTGAAACAATGTTTTTCATCCTCACTCAAAAGAATTACTTGAATTTCTATTCAGAAAATAATGTCTTCATCAGAACCTGCAAAAGCACTAAGTGTGAAAAGAAAGGATTAACAGAGATGCCTTTGTGCTTTGCAGAGTGAATGGGAGTTTCTTCCAGGTGAACCCAGTGGAGAACTTAGTTTCTTTCATTAAAATTCAGGGCTAATTTGGAATTTGGGACATGTTTGGTTCAATTCATTTGAATCAAGCTGATCAAATTGTTATTTCATTTTCGAATGTGAGAATTCCTGCCTTACAGATAAGTTTCTTGTAAAGCATTTCATATGGAGCATTTCTATTTCAGTCAAATTTTAACATGTGTTTCAACATCCTCTTTTCCATAATAATAGTCACTGACTTTCTAGAACTTCATGTCTCTTCTTTTGTGAGAGGGCTGTACAGTGTATGTTTTTGCTGACACCAAATTTATCCTTGTTAGAGTGTTTTATTTTTTCTTGGGCGAAAGGACATCCCTCTGGCACACCTTTGGAAAACTGAGAAGCGTATTTTGAAAATGGTACTTTTCATTCACTATCACTTTTATTATATCACTATAAAGATTTCTTATGTTTTATGTAAGATGCAAAGAAATACAATTGTTTAGAGGATAAGGTATGCAAAAATTATCTGCTGCCAGTGGCATTGCATTAGCAGCTTAGTAACGTATGTTTATAAAAGTTCAACAATGCAAGGGAATGTGTTAGGACATCAGAAATTAATCCTCTATACTGTTCAGTTATTGAAATAGTCCCTGGCACAGACCAACCATAACTGTCCTAAGCAGCCCTTAGACATAACTTGGAGTAAGCTGAGTCCAGAGACCATTTGCTTTGTCTCAGTAGTGTGGGTACTGGCCATCCATAGAGAGCCCATGAGCGACCAAGCAAACCTCACTAGCACAAGACTTAGCCTAAGATGCTGAGTCTCCTGAAAACTGAATTATGCTCCTAACTTATTGAGTAGTAACTCTTTTATAGCAGTCTAAGGATATGACAGAGACAAGGTTTATAAGGAGAGGCAGTTAAGAAGAAATACAGAAAAACAAAACAAAACAAAAACAGTTACTCTGTCAATAGTCTGTCCTTGTCTATTCTGCTCCTTTACACTGTACTCATCTTTGTGATAAATGAAAGCCTGGTTTTAGTTTTCAAGAAATAAGACTACAAAATAGAGGCATGGAACTAGATCAGTTCAGGTCACCAAGTCCAGTCATCGTTTTGTCAGCTAATCTTGCTTTTTTAAATGTAACATTTTAAAAACTGATTCTGCTTCTTGCTTTCCCTTTTCCTATCACAAGAGTGTGTTTCCAAAACTTGCTGCCCAGAAGCTTAGAAACTTGTTTTTAAATTCTACCCCAAATTGATTGACTGTTGATTTTTGACTCATTCTTCTTGTGCTAATGTAGCTTAAAATGCTTTTACCTTCTCCAAGCTGGCGGCTGACCTTCTTATGTACTTGTAGAGAGCTATTATGGTAGTATTTTGCTCATCTAGATAACCTATATTTTTATAATTTTCCTTCTTGCAATAAATAAATTAATTTCTCTGATTATGTCACCAGTTGTTGCTGTTTCTGTTGTAGTTTAAAACATTATTTTTTAAACATGGAGATCAGAATTGTGTATGAAGTGTCTGAGGAAGTACTACTGCTGTTCTATTGGTATCTTACCTGTCTGTCCTGACCTGCTGCATCTTACAATTTCAAATCTCCTTTTTTTTTTCTCATGACCACATCACACCTGTGACTCATAGTCATCTTGTGATTACTAATACACTTCAGTGTATTATACATCTGTCATGTGTTGTTTGTTCTTTCTCTGAGTCTTTTCCCAGGAGGAGAAGCATGTCCAGAGAAATCTCAGGCTTCAGTGGCACTTTCCTTTTTGTTTCACCCCTTGTTCTATGATGCATGTCACTGAATGTTTTTATAATTACTATTTTAATTTTTCCTTTTGGATGAAAAGGTGATGACATCAGTGCTTGTTAGTACTTCCTGAGAAGTTAAATCTAAAGTCTCAGACCAGCCACTAAGTTTTGTCCTTCACATAGAAAAGTTTTGTCCACGATGCAGTGTTGAAGAAGCGCACTATTGACCATGGTCTTACGCTAATACTCTGTGATGGTACATTGGAAACATACGAAGAGTTTGGCACCACATTCTTGAAGATATATACAGAGATCTAGCATCAAATAAATACCATGTAGCCTACACAACAACTATGAGCTGCTCAAAAAAGCCTTATTAGTACAGAAAATAATCTGCATTATTTTCTGTGTGATTAGCACCAAAGACTTCATACCTTGTACACCAATATACCTATACTGCCTTGGTACAGCCAAGATGAGAGGAATGAATAAATAACTAGAGTTAAATCATTCTGAAACAAAGGTCTTCAGTCTTCTTGGTGAGAGCCAATATGGTTGGTCATGCTTAAACAGGTAGCTCATTAATTTCAACATGAGCGAGGGTTACAGAAAGAGGGCCCTGTTATCCACAGAGAAGAAGGATGGAAGTTCCTGTGTTAACAGGCAAAAGAGCCAAATGATTTGAGCTCCTGGAACTTTAACTGAGAAGGGGGAAAAGGTTAGTTTGACATCTTTTTTTTCTATTTTTTTTTTTTTTATTTTAGTTGAAACCCCTCTTTTCAAGGAATATAAAGGAAAATCAGATTTTCAGATGACTATCAATTCTGGGAAAAAAACATGAACTTTGATATTGGCAATGAGGGCATCTATGCACAGAGTTTTCAATACTTTTTTAACTAATGATTTTTAAGTTGTTTCTTGCCAGAAAAACAAAAAAAAAAAAATCACTCAGAAATTCAATACAAGTTAAAAATATGCAAAACAGCCAAAAAATTACAATTATATGCAAACATGAGAAGAGATTATTTTTAAAATAATGAGTAAGGAAAAAAACAACCTATTTAAAATATCTTGATGGGTTTATTTTAAATATTGGGTGAATTATGCAGCCTGTTTTCTTGTTTTGTTAATGAAGCATCAGGACCTAAAATATATTTAGTGTTTCATGAATATGCAATGAAATGTTAAATATTTGCAATGAGGCTTGGTGGTGTGAACTTTCCTGAAAACTTACCAACCTGAACACTTAAAAATACTTTGAATCCACCAAGGAGTCAAATAGAGGTGCTGATCAGCTGCTCCCTCTGCCTCAAGGCAAGCTTTCTAGTGGCTATTGTTCTTTTGGTCAGGCAATGTAGAAGAGCAGCCATAATGGATGAAAGAGTTCATAACCTCAGTCAAATAATGTCTTGACCAAATAGCAGATAGAGGCATTCAAAGGTTCCCCAAATAGCCTGATAGGCTGGTAGAATTGAACTGGAGTAATTATTATTATCAAAGACAATTGTCTATTCTACAGTTGCCACTCAAAGCAGGGCCTTTAGTGTGCTCAGTGAGTTTGAAAACATTTTTCAGCTCTGTTAAACACCAATTTCTTTATAAAAGATCAGTCATAAGTAGAATTACACTAACTGTTAAACACTGCAAAATGGAAGCAATTTTGGAGACAGGGAAAAAAAATCAACCTGCTTCATCATCTTAAATTGGAGTTCCTCCTTTATTTGGAAATATAATCAAGTGCCAGGGTTCACCCTAAAGAATGGACATAGAAGCTGCTTTTTGCCCCCATCACTGTGTCAGCTCAACGCAGCACTGGGTTTCTCCCACACTTATTTTTAAGGATGGTCAGAAAATGATCTGGCCTGGCCCTCTCTCATTAGTAAAACTATAATCAATTTCTTTTGACAGTAAGTGGTTTTAAGTCAGAGCAACTATATTTTGAAGTGCTGCTGGTAGCAGTGTTTTAATTAGGTCTCCGAGTCATATCTGGGCTCTGTGTGGCCCAGCTCCTGGAAACACACAGGCATAGCTGCACAGGGTGTGTGTCTGCTGCTGAAATGTGGAGGCTACCTCATTATTCCACATTGCTGGCAATTGCTGTTCACACTGAAATCATAGGCTGCAAACTGGCCTCCTTAGAATTACAGCTGACGAGAGGGGTCAAGGACAGCAAAAAGAACTTTTTCAAATACATAGCAGATAAAACTAATACCAGAGGCAATGTAGGCCCACTGATGAATGGGGTGGGTGCCCTGGTGGCAGAAGATACAGAGAAGGCAGAATTACTGAATGCCTTCTTTGTCTCTGTCTGCTCTGCCGGAGGCTGTCCTGGGGAGCCCTGTACCCCTGAGACCCTGGATGGAGCCAGGTCAATGGAGGAGTTTGCTTTAGTCGATGAGGACTGGGTTAGGGAGCAATTAAATAGTCTGGACATTCATAAATCCATGGGTCCAGATGGGATGCATCCGCGGGTGCTGAGGGAGCTGGCTGAAGTCATTGCTGGACCGCTCTCCATCATCTTTGCCAAGTCTTGGGAAACGGGAGAGGTGCCCGAGGATTGGAGGAAAGCAAATGTCACTCCAGTCTTCAAAAAGGGCAAGAAGGAGGACCCGGGTAATTATAGACCGGTCAGCCTCACCTCTGTCCCTGGGAAAGTAATGGAACAGCTTGTCCTTGGTGCCATCTCAAGGCATATCAAGGATAAGAGGGTTATTAGGGGCAGTCAGCATGGCTTTACCAAGGGTAAGTCATGCTTGACCAACCTCATAGCCTTTTATGAGAATGTAACAAGGTGGATGGATGATGGCAGAGCGGTGGATGTGGTCTACCTTGACTTCAGTAAAGCCTTTGACACAGTCTCCCACAGCATCCTCACAGCTAAGTTGAGGAGGTGTGGTCTAGACAATAGAGTAGTGAGGTGGGTTGCAAACTGGCTTAGGGAGAGAAGCCAGAGAGTGGTAGTCAATGGTGCGGAGTCTAGTTGGAGGCCAGTATCTAGTGGAGTGCCCCAGGGGTCAGTGCTGGGGCCAATATTATTCAATATATTCATTAACGACTTGGACGAGGGAATTGAGTGTACTATCAGCAAGTTTGCTGATGACACCAAGCTGGGAGGAGTGGCTGACACGCCGGAGGGCTGTGCTGCCATCCAGCGGGACCTGGACAGGCTGGAGAGTTGGGCGGGGAATAACCTAATGAAATTTAACAAGGGCAAGTGTAGAGTCCTGCATCTGGGCAGGAACAACCCCAGGTTCCAGTATAGGTTGGGAGATTACGTATTAGAGAGCAGTGTAGGGGAAAGAGACCTGGGGGTCCTGGTGGACAACAGGATGACCATGAGCCAGCACTGTGCCCTTGTGGCCAGGAAGGCCAATGGCATCCTGGGGTGTATTAGAAGGGGGGTGGTTAGTAGATCGAGAGAGGTCCTCCTTCCCCTCTACTCCACCCTGGTGAGACCACACCTGGAATATTGTGTCCAGTTCTGGGCCCCTCAGTTCAAGAAGGACAGGGAACTGCTGGAGAGGGTCCAGCGTAGGGCAACCAAGATGATTAAGGGAGTGGAGCACCTCCCTTATGAAGAAAGGCTGAGGGAGCTGGGTCTCTTTAGTTTGGAGAAGAGGAGACTAAGGGGGGACCTTATTAATGTTTATAAATATATAAAGGGTGAGTGCCATGGGGATGGAGCCAGGCTCTTCTCGGTGGCAAACAATGATAGGACAAGGGGTAATGGGATCAAGCTGGAACACAAGAGGTTCCACTTAAATTTGAGAAGAAACTTCTTCTCAGTGAGGGTGACAGAGCACTGGAACAGGCTGCCCAGGGAAGTTGTGGAGTCTCCTTCTCTGGAGACATTCAAAACCCGCCTGGACATGTTCCTGTGCGACCTCACCTAGGTGTTCCTGCTCCAGCAGGGGGATTGGACTAGATGATCTTTTGAGGTCCCTTCCAATCCCAAACATACTGTGATACTGTGATACTGTGAAACTGCAAGAGCTAAAAGGCAGATATTCCTCCTAATTAGTTATGCTACTGGAAAGGAGACACAGCTTTTTAAGGAGAAAGGGAGTGGGGAGCAGAAATCCTGTCACTGGCCCCACCCAAATTTCTCTGGGTGTGTACATCAGGGCAAGAGATGTGATGCTATGCAAGACAGTGCAGTTACCTGGATGACTTGGTTACAGGTAGAAAGCTGTTGGAAGAAGCTGCTCAAATGGCTTCAGACCATACACTCCATCTGTGCAGTGTCCACCATTACACAAGCTGTAGTATGCCCTGTTTTTCTTGTTGGTGATACCAAGTGTTTCTTCTGACTTGGGCAGATCTCAGAGATTTTCCTCTACTCACCAAGTCAAAAAAAGAGAAAATTGCCTTCTTTTTTTCAAATCTCTATTTCCTTTTTTTTTTTAACTTTCATATTTTTAAGGTTCTCCCATTTAGCAAAAATTAAGATAAAGTAAAGAAAAAAGATGGAAGCAGTATGTCTGAGCCCCAGTCTGTGAAAATATACACTTATGCTTGCCAGTTCTGTTGTCCAAAACAAAAAAGGACTTACAACTTAGAAAAGGAAACCAGTCTGAAGCCACAGTTACCCACTCCGTCGCAAACCTAGCTAATGTTTCCAAGCACGTATTAAAAGTACAAACACTGCAGCCTGAGATGAAAACCAAGCACATCCAAGAGATTAATGCAAAACCTGCTGAGTGTCACAGTTCAGGCATGGACCAAATCTTTGGTAGCCCACTGAGGTTTGTACTGCTGAAGTAGACCAGTTTTATGGCAAATGGCAAACGGATGGGGAAAAGCAACTAGTATTCAGCAAAGATCATTACTAATATTCAGCATACAGTGTCACTGGTAATTAATTAAAACACCAAAATTCAGCTTTTTGTTGTTCTTAAGTTTACTGTGGTAGTACTAGAGTTCTCAGTCAAGGTATTAGAGTATCCGTGTACAAGCAGCTGTTCAATCCATAATCAAAGGATGTTCTTTGACGCATAGAGAAACACACAACAAGCTGACTGAAAAACAGCAAGAAAATGATGATGGCATTGTAAACTGTAGTTGTAGATCTTGGTGAATTATATTATGTCTTATCAGACAAGCAAAATTTCTAATAGCAAAAAATGTATTATTTCATCCAAATCCCATTAGAAGAAGGTAGATGAAAAGTAGTTCTCTGGTTTCTCTTGCATTTGAGGAGAATTTCAGGTTGTTTCTGTTTGGTTTATTGAAAGTTCAAATATGAAATCCTGGTAGAAGCTGATATTAAAGGTATTTGAGTGAAACTTTTAGTGCTTTCTCTTTCTGAACAGCTGGGGTAAATGGGGTAAATCTTCTTTGAATTTCTTGAAACCATTTTAACTGAATTTGGAGCCAGCTCAGGTCTCCCAAAATAAGGCTCCAAAGATCCAGCAGAGGAGAAAATACCAAACAACGCTTGTAGACTGAATGAATTATCAGCAAAGAGCCTGGTCCCATAAAATGTTCAGTGACTTTGATTCCTGTTTAAATCACTGTAAGCTGCAATTGGTCAGTGTAATTGGCCTCAGGTGTCTGAGACACAAGAATGCCCCTTAGTATGAAATATTCCCTTTCTTGTTATCCCTAGTGCAATGCTAGAAAACTGCGTAAATCCATAACAGCTCAATTTTATGTACAATGGGAAGAAGAGAATGCTAAATCTTAGAAATTCATAGAGATTCAGGAATTGTGGAAGTGGATTTGGAAAAGAGTACATTTTGGATTGATAATATTTGCAAGAAGTATCTATTTTCAATCTTCATTCTTTCTTTAGCCCAGTCGACCAGCATAAATGCCATGTCACTCGATTAATCCAGTTTATATGCCAGTAACCTAGAGGAATATAGGAAAGATCGTGTTTGCTGTCCCCACAGCTGTGAGCAAGCAGGAAATATTAGACCTCTTTTTTTAATAGCATATTACAAAATATTCTTCAAATTCTGAAATGCCTTATGCAGTTTAAAATATTCTCATGTATGAACCCATAAACATTATAAATATTTCATTTAGTATTCCAAATGTAAAAACACTATTATTTCCTCTGGTTAAGTAATGTTTATTTGCAAGTCTGAGGGTCAGTGCTTGATGGACATGGTATCAAAGGATTTACTTGAAAAATGGTGTGAGATTATGTGCAGATTTCCCTGAATAATAGGAATAAATACAGTAACTTACCCAAATGACAGTAACACTCCCTTCTGATGTTCAGATATGTCATAAATCTTGCTATGGTACAGAAGCTCATTAATAAGAAAAAAAAATAAAATAAAAACCTCTGTGAGCATAGACAGTCCACCTTGAATATCTGAGTTCAGATGTGATCAACAGTCAAATGAACAATCTTTCCTTGGGAAGAATGATGTACCAAAATAAGCAAGAAAACAGCAGGGTGGTATGACGATGGCATGCTTGTAAGGTGTTTGTACTGATCACACCTGAGATTTAATTGCTTCCATTTAAAGATACGAGGAATCTCACTGTCACTGAGGATGAAAAACACAGTAATCATGAGCTGATGGCAGATCCTCAGCAAATGTCTGCTGTCAGAGCGCTGCAGCACTCACTGGGGCATGTATTCTGCTGGAAAATCTTTCCTTTGTTGTTCTGTTTCACTCTTTCTGATTATGCTCTCCCTTAAACCACGTTTTTGGAGTAAAGCAGGTACCAAAAGAAAAACAGCTGGGCCCGGATGTGTTCTGCCAGGGCTCAGCAGATCCAAGTCTCCAGTATTGCTAGCACAGCTGTGCAGGTCCAGTCTCTGAGGCGGCTCGTTTGTGATTGACTGCCCATTGCTCAAGACTCCACTGTGCCATCCTGGCAAAGCTTCCCATTACAGCTGGAATGCAATGGGTAGGACTGGAGATATGGGACAGTAATTTTGGAAAATACTCCTAGGCCAGGCTTGGATGTGAATTCAGATTCTTTGAACAGTACAATGAACCACTGCAGTTTTTCCCAGGGTCCTGGTGTATCCTGGTGCCATTCATCAACTTCCCCTTTGTCCTTTGACAATACAGTCTATATTTTTCCATTGTAATGCAGGTTAGCACTTTCACAGGATGCCATTTACACAAGAATTATTTCTCCTTACAGTGTGATATATTATAGTAGTTAATTATATTGTAGCATTCAGGGAGTATTAGGAAAGACATATGTCCCTCTCATGTCTAATTCAGTGCTTTGCTTTCCAAAGGTGCCAAAAGCCTGCTTCATATAGGGAAATTATAAGAATTATGACCTGCAGGGGAAAAAAAAAAAAAAAAAAAGGAGAGAAAATAAATGAATAAATTTAGGAGAAAACAGAAAATCAACTGAAACATGAAAAGGAAATGATGCGTTAGATTTTCCACATGGTCTGAGCAAGGAAAATATTAATGATGAATTATCCTGGTTCATTTAAAATTTTTATAAGAATGACATTTATCAAACAAAACAAGAAAAATGCTTACAAACATGTCTAAAAATAAAACTGCTATACTGAGCAAATCAGTGAGAAAGAAAAATTCAAAATAGTGGACAAATATGGCATTTAGATTTGAAGACGTTATAGTGTACTTTATCAAGCATAAAGAATACATCTGAAAAAAAAACCGTGAAGGCCAGTAAGTTTTCTGTCCAATCAGGAAAAACTGTGTGAGCATCGACAGGATAGAACTCCATTAAATACTTGGAACGATTTCACATTATCAGCCAACAAAACCAAAGCAATAAAAATGACTGCTTCCCAGTAGGTGGCAGTAAAGCTAAGGTACTCTAATTCACTTCAGCATCTTTCTACAATCTTCACAAAGATTAGTAGATGTTCATAGTAGATGATCCTCTCTTTCTAGGAGGTCCCTATCCAAGATCTCAAGGAATGAACAAAATAGTAGCCAACAGAATCATTTCTAATATCACAAAATGCTGCCACCCCATACCATCTGGCTAAAATGAAGGAGCCTTTTATCTTATAAATACTGGGGAAGGAAATCATGCAACATCATAGACACCTTCCTGTATCATCACTGCTTCAGAAGTCATACATCGTGTTTTGCTGCCTAAAGCTGCTGAGAATTTGAGGGGTTTTTCCCTAGTTAGTCCGTTTAATCTACTTTTCTTGAGAAGCTTTGTGATTCGGACTAATAGACACCCTTTATATTTTCAAAATCACAGGCAAAATCTTTTTAACATGACTGCTGACAAAGCCTCTTTAACATGGTTAGTGTGAGATATATGGTGCAGATCTGCAGAAGCACAGCATGATAGATGGATGCTGTACAGGTTTACCACCCATCCTGATTTGTATGCAACGATTCTGTCCTCATTCTGAAACTCCTGCAGTATGCCAGAGATTATGATTGTTCTGAGACTCCTGATCCCTAGGAGATGCATGCAGAAAAACATCTAAAAGTGCTACAGTGAGGCAAAGTTGTAAAGGAACAGCTGGAGGGACCAGACACCAACAACAAAACAAGGAAAAGACAATCCCAGAGGCTTTAGACAAATAATTGAATGACATCCTCTGTCTCTAGCATTCCCAATATTCTACCATTCTTTCTTCCTTGCCTATTACTATGTCACTGCAAGTAATAACCTTCTCTTTAATAATACAGAAGAGATAAGTACTTAATATTGTCATGTTTTCTAAATAACTCTACCTTCTTCATTTGTCTACTGCATCATTGAAATTATACTGGATAATGAAAAATCCAATTAGCTGACATGATCTGTTACAAAGAAACCTTATTTGTTTCCTTTGTGTTTGTTTAAATTTAAAAGTATTTGTTTTAAAAAGTGATCTGTACATCTATCCCACAAATTAAATTGTTTAAATTTTAAAAGCAATTTGCAAATTTCTGTTCTGTACTGTATGTATTAGTTCATTAATAATGAGTTTCCATGTGATGCCTCTTTATTGCCTTTTTAATGGGAGAAATTTAGCCAGTTCCTTTTCTAATTGTGATTTGATTATATTCCAGTTTGTACAATAGACTTTCATAAGCTGAAATTAAACACAATTATTTCTCTTCAGTGTCAGATCACCTGAAAATGTTTATCTAACTGGTAGAGCAGGACTGCTGCTTGGGCATTCACACAAGAAGCTGAAAGCAGACCAGAAGCAAAATTACAAATTTGTGAGGCTCTGTTTATTAGACCTGAATGCTGTGGAAAGTAACTAGGCATATTAGAAAATAATATTTCAATCACAAAAATAGTCAGCAAAAAACATATTTTTCAAGGTAATTTGTTGATGAAAAAAATAAAAAGCACACAACGTTAGTTTAATGGACAGAAAACTCTAAAATTCAGCTATTTGGAAAAAAATGGCTAAGCCTATCTTCAAAGAGAATGCAGATAATTGCACAGATATACATATATTCTGAACAAAATACATTGCTAAGAAATATTAACATTGAAAATCAAAGTTTCTCAAAAGCTAAACAATGACAGAAATAAATTTTCCTGTGGAAGTCTGTGTATACATCATTCAAAGGGTTTTCCTGAAGGACTCTGCCTTACGAGCCTCGTCTTCATAGGACCAAGCAGGGATTCAGAAATGCAGAATGGTACACTCTAACAATAAAAGACTAGGCAGTAGCTGCAGAAGGAGAGACAGAAACATGCAGTTGGCACTATGGCAGCTATTTGTCACATGGCAAAGGAATATCTAGTGGTGTGATCAAAGAACAGCTCAGCCTTTGAAGGAGAATGGTTTTGAGCTATTCTCAACTCCTCTTCGGCTTATCCTTATTCCCCTCCACTGTTTCTTCTGTCTCTTTCTTTCCTGCTCCTTTTGTAATCTCCTTCTTTCCCTTTCTATTAATATCTCCTATCTTTTCCCACCTTCTTTGTGTCCAACCAGTTGAACCTGTTTTCTACGTTTCTTCGTCATTACTCAGAATTCACTGTAACATGGGAACTCAGTTACAGAGACTGGAGCCACAGTGCTGCTGAAAGGGCAGGAGAGACAACAGACACAGGAATATTCTCCCAAATAGGAACATCATCCTAAAAGTCTAAGTCCCCAGGCTGGACTATGCAGGGTTGCAGGGGCGGGAAGGAATTGAGGAGCAGAATGAAGCAAGAGCATCTTCAGAGGACAGAAACAATTCTACCAAGTCAAACACAATTAAGTTCACAATATTTCAAAAGCTTATAACATTCAAATTTGGAGAATTTTTCATAAAATCAGCAAGCCCCATACTCTTTATTACCTCAGAAATCACCTTGCCAAATGCCAAGTCCTTGCTCCATAGCACAGAGACCTAACCTAATGAGCTACTTTAAAAATAATTTTTAAATGTGCAAAATAATATTAGTCTTATCCTCTGAAAAATTCCGAACTATTTCAGCTGAAACTACCTTAAATAAAGAAGCATACAAACCAGTGAACCTATAACATGAACACAAATGTTTAAAGTTTGATGATATTTTAGCAACTACAAGGAGTTCTGGCCCTCCAGGGAGAAAGTTTAATCATTAGCAGGTGTATAAATTTGTCAATAATGCTGAAGGGGAAAATGATCCATTACTAAAACTGAAAAATACAACAATTGCAAGAAATTTACCAATGCCAAACCTGCACCTTTACAAGTACAAAACAACATCTTTTGTAATCTAAGCAGTTTTTAAATATTGACTGTTAAATATTGATTTCTGCTGTTGTTGGGAAATTGTCGAATACATTCTGATGATTACCAAGCTCCAGCACAAAAATTTGTAGCAGAGCTTTGTCAAAATGACAAAAAAAAAGGTACAAATTATAAAATATCACTGTATCTTTAAATTGTGTACAATGTTTGCAGACAATACTCTCATTTTTTGATAGGCATCAAAAATATGTTATTTTTTTTTTCTGCAGATTTACATCATAACAAGAAAGATATGAATATTACTCAATACAAGAAAAACATGCTTTGGCTCACCCAATCAAGTGTAATACCCCAGCAGAGGTTGGTAACACATATATTATGGTTTTGATTTTCTGTGGTTTCATAGCTCTGATCAATAAACTAATTGAGCTGTGTCAAATTGGTCTTCTGGGCTTTTACTCCTATTAAAAACAATTAATACTCAAATTTTGAATAAACACATAGAGGAAACAGGCAGGGTGATGTCTCCTCTGTGAATAGCCTAGATATAAAATACAGCTTCCCTCTCATCTCCTCTCATAGCTCATTCTGGAAGGATAAAGGCAATTTCTTTTCACAGTTTCCACTACCCTGATGTTGCTTAAACTCTTCCCTGTTTGTAGAACAACTCTCTTTTTACCCTGCAACAGTTTTACACATGCTGTCCTGGTCTACTAGTATTTCTCACCTTTTTTTTTGTACTGAGTCTTTCACTGCCTTCCTGAAGAGATTTTTTTTGAGTACCACATTTTCCACTTTCACTTATGAGGCCTTGCAAAACCTCAGTTCTGTGTTGTTTTCACTGTACATTATTGTTATACTGCTCATGTGAAATTCAAATGTGAAGATCAATAATCCTTGCATTTTAATAAAAAGAATTAGGGGAGATCATCATGTGCACTTTTTTAAAAATTTCTTTTTCTGGTGGCTTTCAATGGCATTGAGATATATCTGAACTGCATTTAGAAGATTTCACAGGAATCTCTGCTCCAGGACTAATGGGACCTTTTCCTTTCAGCTTCACTCTTGACTCAACAGTGTCTCCGGAGTTTTATTTCAAAACATTAAAATTAAATGAAACAACTTTAAACAGGGATTTCAGGGAGGAATTCCTGTATATGGGTTGTTCTTTCAGTTAGTTCTGCATTTGTCTGGGTCCTTTTTCATCCTACATACAGATCCTGCTCACATTATCACTTCTTATGACCATGCAGAGTAAGTTTCTCTGGAGATAGGCAGTCCTCGGTAGGCTAATGAGGAGCTCCCTTGAGAAATCTGTTAGGCACAAGTGTCAAGATTTGCGCTTGTACTTCTCTTTCCTCTGGTCCTTACTCATTAGTTTGGGGAGTCTTCTGCTCTTTTGCATCAGATGTACACAGATTTTTATTCCAAAGAACCTTGTGCAACAGTGCAACAAAGAAATATGGGAAGATCCTCCTTAAGAAATCAAAATAACACAAAGATGAATCTAAAGTTTAGCATTTATTCCATTAACATCAAGAGGTTTTGTCCTTATGCTCAGCTAAGGCTTTAAAGATGTTAATATTCATAATTATGCCACAGCACTAAATTTTTTATGGTTTCATAATGAGAGGAGGTATGTGTTGTACTACTGCAAGTCCTACAAACCTATAAGAACATTAACACTTCAGAGGTTTTAAGGAAAGCAGTTTTATTTGTGCTTATAAAGTTTCCTATAATTTGCTGGCTGAAAAAAGAAAGAGGAATGCTGTGACTCTCTTGGTAGCAAGAACAGTTCTTCAAATTGTAACCTTTTTTTGCAGAAAGGACATCATCTTTTTCACTTTGCACATTTAAGTTATGAATTTACTGGAAGTTCTTTTTAAGGTCACGGATGTGAGGTAGAACTACTTTAATGACCTTTTTTTTTTTTTTTCCCCCCCTCTCTTCTCTCAGCTGTACTTTTCCAGCGAGATAAATGTGCCATTTAGCAAATGCACCATGGCATTTACCGTCCTGCCAACGCTTAGTGATTCCTTTACCAAAGGATTAACTGGGGCTTTTGCCAGTCAGTACTACTACATTTCCTATCAACAAATAATAACCTTTAATCTGCTTTAGAAGTGATTTAAACCTGTGCTAACTGAAACTCTGACTAGCTAGAAAGACTGTGATGGGAAGGCTCCTGAGTTATGCTCTGACAGAAGCACACTTACCATGAACTGAGGACATGGAAAAAATCAATCAGCTGACATTACTTCTTGAGAAATATTCCATAATTCTTGCAAAGAACACGTGAGTTGTCTTGTAATTGACCCAAATGATGGGAAAGGGTTTGAAGGACATTTAACACACACACAAAAAAAAAAAAAACACATTGGAATTGGCCATTGAGGCATGTAAGCAGAAGCAGCAGCAACGAGAACGTGGAAAGAATTTGCTGAGGAAAAGTTTAAACCTGTGGACAACTAAACCAAGTGCGTGTCATTCACCCAGTTTCCTCTGCACAGGAGATAGGCTTGTGGACTGACTATCTGAGCTACACTTTGTAGTATGTAAGCATTTTAGTCAGTATTTGCCAACACTTAATCAGAATTTTCTCTTTCAGCATCTGGCAGCAGCTGATTAAAATGACTGAAGACCAGCATCTTAAAGTCAAAGTACCATGTAATTGCCAAATAGGACATAAGATTCAGGAGTATATTAACACAACAAAGACATCCAATGGATCTTTTTCTGTATGAGCTCAGAGGACTTATCTCTTGCTCTAGTATGGTCCAGCCTGTTTCTTTCCCTGGGCTGGGAGAATTAGGGTGCTTGCTGGAGACAGCAGCCAGGTAGGATTCAATTGTGAATGTTCTGTTATATATTTAACACTGAAATCAACTGATAAGTAATACATCAAAGAATTCTGGAGCAGTAAAATGTATATAGAATAATTCGGGCAGGGGGGGCACAAATACTTTTGGAAGAATTGAATGACAACATGGCAAAAGTATTTAGATTGTTAAATATTTTGTATCAAGAAAATCATGCTACATTTTCCTAAAGAACATGGTATTTCAACATTAATATAGGTGGTTATTTCTCTCATAAGTTTAGGATTAGGACCAGTCCCCATTCTTGCACTGAGTAAGTCTGTAATCAGAATCAGTGTAATGCCCAACATATTAGTCAAACCATACTTCTATCCCTTCTACACATGTTCTTTATTAATGCATCAAATCTTTTTCTCTGCAAGCAAGAAGACTGATAATGAATAAAGCATTCAAATAAACCATGCAGCAGAACTCCATGTTAGCAATAATAACCAATACCTGAATTTCCCTCAAGAAGAAATTCAGTCTCTAAACTTAGTTTCTTTCGGAAGGATTTGGGCAACAAGCATTCCTGTTGCTTCAAATCAATGGCAGGGAGTCTGAAGTATACTGTTAACATCCTTTTGAGTAGATGTGAGTACAGTTTCAATCTATTGAAATTCCTGCTGTGTAGCTTTGCATTTAATCATAATCTTTATTGGCATTTATTCCTTGTAACTGTACTTTATTCATTTATTCACTTAAATGTTTACACAAAATTGAATATATAAAAATGTGGCAACATCTTTTATGAGCAACAAATAAAAATTAAGCCTGCTCGCATTGCATGTGCATATCTATTCAACAGATGCCCTGTTATTGTTTGATGGATGCTTGTGCCAGAAAAAGAGCTTGAAGCTTATTCTGTTTAGTTTAGAAATAATTGGTCCTTAAAAGATTTTCACTTTTCTCCTCATCAGATACACACACATAGGTATATGCATACACCCGTTTTATAGTAAACATGTCATTTGTATTTGCCGTCATCAGAATTCCAATTAAAAGGAAGCATGACAGGTAAGAGTATCTGTTGCTAAAAGTCAACTTATTTTCACTGCTGCCAGTCATAGCAACATAGTAGCATCAGTACACGCTGACTGAGAGTATAGCCAGTGTTTCTCATGCTTCTGACAAAAAAAAAAAAAAAAAAAAAAAAAAAAAAAAAGAAACAAGCAAACAAGAAAAAGAGCAAGTTCTTAACTTTAACATTTTTTTTTTTTTCCAGTTGTAATTTTTCCATGTCAGTCTAGCATATAGATTTCCATTTTCTGCCAGGGAATAGAAACAGAAAAGTTTTCAAGTTCACACTCTTTATTATTCTATCGTACTGAATTCTGGAGTATAGTTCCCAGGGTTGATACCAGTGACATGGGAATAAGCCACCAAATTCTACTTGGTGGGCCAGAGTCTAGTTTCCCGTGTGTGTTTTCTCAAGGAATCAGAGCTCACAGGTAAACTACCCCATTTTTAAAATCTGCATGTATTAGCAGTGAGAATGAAATTTGTTCTCAAGTGAGAGGGACTCGGCACACTACTAGCATCACTAAACATTCCCAAAAGTCATGGCTGGATGCAGTGGCAGCAGGATGCTTTTTGTTCTGTCAGCCAATGTTTCAGACTGGCCACTGAATATCTCCAATAATGAGACCCATGAATCACTTCTCTGCATGTAACTCCAGAGCCTTTTCTCTTACTTCTGCTCTATGGAAAGATGTGTCTGGGAATTGTTTCTGCAATGCCTCTCTGTACCCGCAGTACTCTGGCCCCCATCAGAACAGAGATGGTACACATACAGCATTTATCTCAGGTTTTAAATGCTGAGCTTAAAAGAGACTTTCTGGGGGAAAAAAGCAATTAAAGAATTGGGAAAAGGTCTTTTGGTCAAACAGCTGCCTCTTCAGGCACTTAATTTCAAAATTGCCTCATGCAAGTCACTTAAAGATTCTTCTTTCTGTCAGCAAAATCCCTGTGGCTCCTAATTACTTAATGCTTGGAGACAATGTACTGTTCTGTGCCTGTTTTGTGCCTAAAATGCAGTAGGACACACAAGTACCTTTAATCTTGCTTAGCTGTGGGGTTTCGATCTAGGGCATATGCTCTAAACACATGGTATAAACCCACAGGGGAGATATCGCTGACCATTTGAGAGTCAACACATTCACTTCACACTGACCTTTGGCCAGAGACAATACACATGTGTTACTAGACTGTAAATTGGAACATTGGCTTGGAATAAATATTTGAAGTATTTACGTAAATAAGTATGACATAATCGCCAGAGACTAATATTAGTGTGTCATACCATACTCTACAACTTGATAGCAAAGATTGGATAGCAAATGAGGAACTGAAATTTCCACCTGTTCTAGGAGTGGTTTAAGCCTTTACAAAAAGGTAATGAAATTATCTGATCAGTACCTAAACCCAGGGAGGAGTCAATGAGTGCACAAAGGTGTGTTTACCCAGCTTGGATTTAGGTGTCTCTGTCTCAGAAAGAAGGTGGCTTTGAGCCAAGTTCTTCACTCTACCAACTCCTCCCAATTGCTTTAGCAGTTATATATACTATTCTGTTAATTCTGTTCTGGGGTACCTTACCAGTCATTACAGTATTTCTCTAATCATTTTGTGGAAAATGTGCTTACCTAAAGTGTGGCTGGGGATGCTGCTAAGCAGAGGTGAAGAGTTAGTTTGGCTTACTGCAGCACTGAGCCAAAATTCCCAGCGTAAGTCCAGACCTCTGAGACTATCATTAAGTGGGAATAAAAACCCTCTTTAAACCAGTATTTCATGCAGTAATTCCAGACTGATGGAACTAATTCTGAGAATTATATATTACTCAAAGTAATGGTGATAAGGACTTAAGTGGCAACTAGAAGCAAGCTACAGACTTGTATGTTAGGGCCACTAGGGACCATTAAGCTCATCTAGTCTGACCTACTGCCTAGTGCAGGCCAAACAATTTCATCTAATAGTCCCTGCAACGAACAGAAATATTCTTCCCTACAGTGCAAGTTAGCATTACTCAGTTCTTTAGCTTGTATCTCAGCAAGAATGCAGCCCTTAAAAAGACATCCAGTCTTGATTTAAACTCTTCAATCTTGAATAAACCTTTTTCTAAATAAAAAGAAAAAAAAAAAAAAAAGGCAAAGAAAACTAAGATTCCACATTGTTGCCCATTGAAAGGTGAAAAAACTGTAAGTACAGTGGTTTTCTGAATAACAAAATTATGAGTTTCAACAAGAAGCTGTATGAGTCCACTGTCAGCCAAAGATGTATTTCTTTGTTTATTTCCTTTATTCTTCTATACATCACTGAGGTTTTTAAGTAGGTCAATTCTGGAGGCTGAAAGGGTTTGCCTAGTGATTCCAGTCAATATATCTTTGGACATATTCCAAAACCACTGCAACTAATAGAAATCTTTCATTGTCTTAGACATGCTTTGGAGAGGCAACTCAGTGTCTAAAACATGCTTTAAAATATTGACCCACACAATGGGCTATTAGACAACCATTTATGACTAATTTTACACTTTCCAATAACTAAGTATTAAAGCTAAGTGGGATCTTGAAGCTCAATTTATATCCTACAAAAAATAAAGGGCAAAACCTTAACCTTAGTACATGGCACCTACCTTGCAAAAAGAAGCTTCCTTCTGCTGCCATTTATACTGTAAGAAATAAGTAAAGAAAACACTAAGATAATTGAAGACTGATCATAAGATGGATCAAAAACATATTGCAAATCTATGTATGTAATACACATGGTAGCTGAATCTGAACGGATAGTGGAGTGCATATTATATTATATTATATTATATTATATTATATTATATTATATTATATTATATTATATTATATTATATTATATTATATTATATTATATTATATTAATTATCACTTCAGTGTCTCTCAGAAGCTGCAGTGGATAGACCATCAGAAATACAGAGTTCTGAGTCTGTTTCAGAGGAGAATTTGGTCTGTTGAACCGATGTGATGTGAGGTTACACCTCCAAAGCATCAAAAATAAAACTGCCAGAGAAATTTGCCGAGGTCATTTGACTCCCTCCTGGAATTTTTCCCAATAAGCTGAGAATAAATGGAGTATCAAAAGCTGCAAGATAGCCTAACAAAATCTAATTACATTCAAGAAACTACTGACCTCTCTGTTACCAAAGCTTAAGGTTCAATTCTCAAATATCTTATTGTACTCCTGTGCAACCTCCTTCATCAATGGTCTGTGGTAGGATAGAAGGGAACTTAGATCCAGTGACTTCTCTGTCCCTCTAGTTTCAGTTCAGCATGAATAATCCAATATAGAAGGAAAAATAATTGGCATTAGGTACAGGGCCATTTATCTGTTATTATCTCCTCCATGGAGTGGTTTAGGAACTAAATTACAAATGTTTGAGTCTCAAAATAATCCCTAGTCTCCCCGATCAGCAAAAATGTCACCCTCCCCCATTACCATCCTTGGCTTTTGACATGTCATAATTGGTAATGGCAGCTCAAAAGCTGCTTTGGAGTATACTTATGATAATTTCAAACCAAATAAAAAGTCATTTGCATGGCTATATCCTGAATTGAGAGACATCCAACAGCTAGTAGAAATTGCTAAGGAGAAAGGATTGTTAGGTCCTAAAAGCATCAAACTTCAGACAAGCTTGAAAAAATGTAAGCTTGATGATATTTTATATCAGAAATGCCTCATGGTTTGGCTGTTAAGCAGAGTAGAGCAGAGCTAAATTGTTTCAGTGTGGAGCAATGCAGTTTTGAGTAAAATGAACCTTCATTTAGTGTATCATTGTTCTGTGGTAAAATGACGGTCTTCTGTTTAATAAAGGGATTTGATTGGTAACAGAAAACAGCACAATGAGCAGAAGATCCAGAGGAGAGCTCACAAAGAACAGATAATGTTAGATGAATGTAGATAACAGCCTTCTTTTTTTGACAAAAATACCAGTTTTCATTTTTTAAATGTGCCAGAAAGCATTCTTTCACTATCATCAGCTAGGAACCTAGGCTATTTTCATTAAGTCTTCATTTTTGATATGAATATTGTATGAATATTTTTGTTTAAAATATGTTAAATGAAGAGAAGAAAATGTCCATTTTGATCCTTAAAAACCCCCAAGAAATTCTAAAGATGTGCTTTCTGCCCCTCCTATGAACAAATCTAAGAGATGCACATTGAGTGGTTGCCTCAAATTCCCAAGTCTTCTGTACTTGGTTTTGCAATCCATTCCTAGGGACTTTAAAGAAAATAATATTTTAATAAACACTTATTACTTTAAATCATGTTTATCACTACTATATATACTAAAATATTATTTTGCAGTTGTGTGTCTTTAAAGATGACCTTCAGCTATCCATAGGGAAAGCATAAGAACTAAGTAATTTCAAACATTCCTGTGTGACTTCTGCAATATCTGTTCATTACTCAAGAGCAGCACACATTACATGAGTTGTATGCTGTTACGACATAAGATGGTTTACAGTCAATGCCATCAACTGGAAAGTGTTTGATCCTAGCTCAATGGTTTGCTAGGGATTGTTTGATCCTCAGGGGCTTGCAAGATTTGAAATACATAGACATTTCACAGAGTGCTTTGTGGTGCCTGCTGAGTGGTTTCCTGCAGGTTTCATCAATTCACCACAGTAATCAACTGATGGCAATAAACAAGAGTCATTTAATTACTATTAAAGACCACTTTCTGACTCTTGATATAGACAGGTAGCTGCCAGTGACTTTAAAAGGAGGTGCTGATGTGAGCCTGGGTCTAGAATCTAATTCTACACAGTCTAGTTTTATTCCCTTGCTTAATGGTTCGGCTGGAAGTCCAAAGATCTAGATCATGTTCTCAGGTGTCTTTCTCTGGCTGCAGCAAAACTGCTTTATCAAAATGTTCCATCAGCACCCTCATGGTCTTATCTCTCAAATGTAGATGTTTTCTGGAACTGGAGTACCCTCAGCAGTAGGTGAACATCAAAAAAGAAAACTACTCCACTCCACATACAGCCTGGACAAGACTACGCTTGGAAACATTGATGCTGCAGATCCACCAAATCACAGCCTGCAAGGTAGAGGAAACACCTCAGAGCGCATTTTTAGTTTCCCTCTTCTAAAATTCCACAGTGTTGACAGATGTCACTATCACTATTATAAATTATTACTGTAGTCCACATGCAAATGCAGAGCCAGAGTCTGCCCACACCATGCCAAAAAGGGAACCACCCAAATGTACTGACACAGCTTATGCTCTTCACTGCAAGTTGCCTAGCAAAGACCTTCCTCCTATCAGCCTCATGGTCAAACATGCATTTATCTTTTAATTTATAGCAGACCTTGGGCCACCACTAACCAATCAACTGGACAGTGAATTTAGACTAAGACTTAAAAAAAAAAATCACTCTGGTTGGTGAGGTATCAATGACACTTTGCAACTTCTACAGTAAGGATCTAACTCTTGGAAATTCGTAGGAAATTATTCAACACTAAAAATGAAAATGTTGGAAAGCTCATTATTCCTTTAGGATTTCAAACCATATTGAACTTGATGTCTGATACAATCCAAAGAGCTCTGAAGCAGTAGCTTTACAATGATTACTTTGGCAGGCTGAGGAACACATTTTTTGCTTCTCACCTCTGGTAGTAGCCTGGTTGTTGCTTGGTCTCCTAAGCCTAGACTCAACTCATCTAATTTTAGAATCCCAAATGAGGTAACTGGTTTGTCCCTGTAGCCAAGTAAATGCAGTATCACTGTGAGTAGTGACACTGTACAGACTCTTTAATAACTGTAAGGCCTCAGGATGGACTTGTTCAGACTCTCTTTGTCTGGTCTTGCCTTGTCAGTCCCAAAGTTTGTTTCAGCTTGCTTAGTTGAAACCGTAATTACCTAATGACCAGGTGGGCATTATCTAACTTCTTTTAGCCTTGCTTAGCTTTGTATGATTTTGTGTTGCAACATCTATTGCTGTTGCAATGTTGATGTATTTCCTGTAAGTAATACACCCTGGTTACAGGTAGCTATTCTGATAGATAATCTGTGTAGAAGGAATTATCTGTGTCTCCAGAATAACAACATGGTGAAGTGCAAGTCACGTGCAAGATGTTAGTGGAAGCCACAGAGGCATGGGCACAAGCCCAGAAGGTTCATCGCTGTACACAACCTGCCCATTATCAACTACTGAGCATAAAAGTAATGCAGCTTCTGGTGCTGGGTGAAACTGATTTTAGGAGTCACCAAGAGAACAAGGAAACAACTGTCTGACACATGTAATACACACCATATGGAATAGATTCAGAAGTAATTTGAAACTGCAGGTCAATGAATAAAGAGCAAGATGTAGGCTTTGTTAAAAAAAAAAAAAAAAAAGCAAAATAGCCTCAAATTTACACTTGATTGAGGAGGAAGAAACCATCAACATCACTCTCTTCCTTGCAGAAGGATTTGAGATGTTAAGTATTGGAGTAACCGAACTATTGAAGTGAAGGGGAAAAGAACAGTGTATAGAGAGTGGAGAAATAAACAAGTTAATGAGTGAAAGATAAGCAAGAAGAAAGAAATGTTGTAAATATTCAACCCAAGACATATGGGGACTGATTTACAAAAGTGCTGAGTGCTCACAACTGCAAGTGAAATGTACTTAAACTGTGTTCTGGATATACAAAGTCCTATAGCAATTTTAAGTATTCCGAAAATAAGGCTGCCAAGGGCCATATTTTAAACACCTTTAGGCACCAAAAATTGCAAAAATCATGCCTACAGAAACTTTCAAAAGGACCTGAGAAGTCGAGTGCCTAACACCCATGAGGAGAGGTTAACATATCGTTAGGATAATGATCTCCTTGGACTAATTTGCTTACCTGCCATTTTAAGGTTTTCAAAAATCTGTCTCCAAGTATCTGAAAGTTGGCAACCAAAAAGAATTGATGTTTTTGACAGTGTTTATGTAAGTCACTCTGTGCCTCAGTTCCTTTTGTTTAAAAAAATAACAATACTATCTTGTGTCACAGGGCTGTCAGGAAGATACATTGAACTAAAGGGTTTGTAGCATTCAGAAACAAGGGTGAGAATATTGCTGAAACATCTTAGCATCCGATCTTATGTAGACTTACCCCACAGTGCAGTATTTGGAAAATGTGGACAAATACAGCTTGAGCTATAGCTAGTCAGGAGCAACAGGCACATGAAGAGAATTTGAAGAACGGGGTCTGTGTTTTTCTTTCTCCTTTTTTTTTTTTTTAATAATGTGTGATTATAATTGAAATATATTTTTTAATATACAGACAGTCTTAAGAAATTCTTCCAAATGCCAGACCATTATCTGAGACTCATCATCTGAATCACAATCTATTCAGTGTATCTAACAGAAGTTTAAAAGGCAGCTTGATCTTGGTTCATAGGGACCTAGAGAAGACGACTTCTGATACTTGTAACACTTTTATCTGACAGACAACAGCATAACAAGATATCGATAGCTGGATAAGCTGGAGACAGAAAAGTACAAATTAGAAAGAAGAAACAGATTTCAGCAAGGGGGGTAGTTAACCATTGGTGCAGCTTACCAAGGGAAGTGGCAAATTTATCATAACAAAGTCTTTAATTCCATGTTGAATGACTTTCCAAAGGATGAGATGCAAACAATACATTTTGGTGCCAGATAGCAAAAAGGAAGAATAGTTCCTATCTGCAGAGGAATTACTGGCTCACATTGCCTGTCCTGTGATATGCAGGCATCCAGACTAAATCAGTATCATCTTCTCTGGACTTAAAGTGAATGTAACTATATTTGGCTGCTTTTCATGATGAACCAAAGATGGACAAACATCATACTTGTAGAGCACACAGCTGCTGAACTAAACATACAACAGCTACCTTTGGGGCATATAGTGCGTATTTTCTTAATTAATTAATAATGGCAGATAATTATTATGTATCATTTTTTATAACATCATATATCTGCACTGCTGCTTACTGAATATACATTAAAACACTGCCTTGGCCTCCTACACTGTTAATTAAATAATAAGTAGATCAAAGGAGAAGGAAAGAGTAAACTACAATTATAGTGTGAAAACTTTTTACATTCAGGCATATGCAATGGCATTTCTGGTTTTTGCTTTTGATGTCATTTGCTTACACTTCCTTTCAGTGTGATTATTTCAATATAAGTTAAGATTTTACATGTTCCAGAGACTCTATTCCTCATCAAGGGTAATATACGTGGTAAGAATCAATTTTGTAACTGTTTGGGGTTTTTGTTTATTTGTTTGTGGGTTTTTGTCTTGTTTTGTTTTGTTTTTTGTTTGTTTGCTTGGTTTTGTTTTGTCTTTTTGTTGTTGTTTTGTTTGTTTTTCCCCAGCGTATATATATATAAATACATGTATGCCATTAGTTTTGAATATCATATCAACTATGAATTAACATCCTAATTTTTATGTCCCTACAATTCAGTGCAGCTTCAGGATGCTTTCACAAAGAACAAGCCACTTGATATTGGATACTCCATCTGGGACATTTTAGCCAATTAAAAATGATCATAATTGAGATGGTATCCATTGAAAAAGGGGAAGAGAAATTTCTTGTGATAGCTGCTTTGAAACCCTTGCATTTCAAAAATTCACGCATCCATTGATTTTCCCCTGAATAAAATTCCAGAGGGGGATTTAGAGTTCATATAAATTCTGGCAGTGGCATCTAGACTCCGATTTGTAATAGCTTTTTCAGTTAGGTATTTAGAAAGAACATGACAGGACCTAATCTTACCACTTGTTATTCATGCTGCAAATAGTCCTGTTGCAGTCACATGACTCAGATTCATCAGACACAGCATTTAAATATTCAATATTCTTTAAATAAAGGGGAGGTAATATACTGGAGGTGGGAAGGGAGTATTGCTTCCTTTCCAAATCCATCAGCTAGTTTTGCAAGAGAGATTTCTTCTCTCCACAGACCTTGCCTCTTGTATTCCTAGACCAACACAGCCACAACAACAATTACTTAAACTAGGACTTTTTGATTTAAATATTCTGATTGATCATCTGGGTTTGGATTTAGTAACAGCTACTGTGTTTCTGGAAAGTGTTTCCTCAGAAGAGTGAATTAAACTATTTTGTGAATATTGACATCCAGTGTGATCATGTCCTGAATACACCAATGGAATTCAGCAGTTTGTACTCAAAATAGGTTAACTACTATAGGGATTTTACTCAAGTGGAACTTTGTGGTAAAAATTGTAGTCACTGTCTGACTTGTTCTTTGATCTTATCGCCTCACTAAAAAGTTGAAACTTTTCCCAATCTATTTTCTTAGAAGTTTCAGTCTGTTAGACCCACATTTATTTTATGACTATTGTTTTTTATAGTGCTTCAAAAAGTATATTAATGATTTTATATATTTAACTTCAATCAGCATAAACAATTTGAAGTATTTTCCTACTTGCTCTGTGAATTTGCAAAAAAAAAAAAAAAATTGAACTTGAAATTATCATTAACTGGACTGAAAATATGGATACATGCTTGAGGCGGAAATTTCCAAAGAACCAAGTGGCTTTTTTCACCACATCTCCTGCTGTCAGCAGGAAGGCAGCTTCTCAAATCCCTCTGTAGGCTGCTAACTTTGGCTTGCCTGCACAAACAAACTTTTCATGGTTGCTTCCCACTCCATTGCATATTTTTCTAACATCAAAGGAGTTTGTGTCTTTTCACACCTCTCAGTTGTCCAGCCTATGTGAATAGAGGATTTGGAGCTGATACATGATCATTATTATTAGCTGTTATTTGGAACCATACTGGTGGACCATGACTCTCTCTTGTCCTACATACTGTAAAATGTGAGAATAAAAACATGGTTTGTAACTCTAAACAGCTTATGGTCCTTCCAGACAAACGAATAAAGTCAGGAAAGTTAGAGACCAGCTAAAAAAAAAAAAAAAAAAAAAAAAAGAGACAGATCTATAATTAATCATTAACGGTTGTAATGGATACTGAAGAAAAACACTCAGAACAGAGGATTAACTGTCACATGGGTGAAAAAACTTTTAAAGCTTAATATGTCCCTGAAGGTAGACTGTGAAAAGGGCCATTATGTCATTTAATGCTTTTCTTGTCTCCATTATTTCAATGTCACATATACAGAACCATGTTTCAAATGGAAAACATATTCATTTCTCTAACTGTAGGCTCTGCCCAATCAGACTTGGCTCTAACATGAAAAGGATGTATTTCTATTCCACTCAGTGTTAGCAGTGAAAACTGCCAGACAAGTTGAGACCTCAGATATTTTCTTCCAATAATGCATTCAATAACATTTCCAATATTCTGCTGTATATATCAATCTGAAATTAAGCTATACCTGCATTGTAGACTTCTGCTGGCATAGTTTTGTGAGCCACTGATATGAAAATATCTTCCAGAAGTTCCTGTTACAAGCCCACTTGCATTTAAAAAGAAACACAAAACCCCAAAACTTTTAGCTGTTTAACTCATTTATCTGTTCAGCTTGTTTGACTCAGAGGTAATCAGATAAAGCACATAACACACAGCTTTCACAAGATAAGCTGCATCCTTACTAGGAAAGAGTTGGTGCTATGGTACACTACTATAGGCAATCACTTTAACTCATTGCTAGTGAAGACGCGGCCCTTAGTGAACAATTCTGCTGATGTCACACAGAACAAACCAGAGTTCGCAGCGTAGCTGTATTGACTTGGTAGCACTAGCTAGCGTTAGAAGAAACTGGTACATTCTTTGTTTCAAAAATCATCAGGTTTAATATTGAGTTAGTAAAGAAACAATCTGTTGATGTGTTTATGCCCCTCTTTTTCTGCATTAAGCTTCATTTTAGTACACCACTGCTGGAATATATATGAAGTATCAATGATATAATTCTGGCACACAAGATAGGATTCACGGCAAGAGAAATCCATAATTAGATTTTTCTCAGTACATCCATCTTCATTTATCCAAGAGGCCAAAGTCATTATTATTTACTCAAGAATCTCCTTGGAGAGTAGAACTGTAAAGATTTACTGCATATTATGAGAATCTGTAAGTATATTGAAGTTCCCCTAGTTCAATTATTTGTCTCTTCTACATTTGATTAAAATAGGAAGAAAGTTATGCCAGCACCTACATGTTTGGTTTCTGATTTTATCTTCCTTCTCCTAAATTGTTCCTCTAATGGAAAAGAGGTAATGGTATTTAATTTCTTTTCTCACATTTTGTTTCCTTTTTTTTTTGCCAGCTGATATAAGCTTACCTGTAAACTTCTTTGTGTTTAGTATAAGAAGACAAATTTGTTAATAGATTAATGACAGAGAGTCTCAAGTAGAGAAAATACACATTTCACAGCCATCCTTTGAGCTCAGTGAAGGTTGAGGCTTGGATGCAGCAAAGCATGTCTTACAGATAGTGGTACCCCAAACCAGCTTGGATTCACAAGTTAAGTCCTTGCTGTTTCCTGGCCTATTAAAACAAACCATTTTTTCAGGATTAGGCCTACAAACCAAAGTGCAAAGGCACTTAATTTTAAAATTTAAATCTGATTGTCTTGTATAATGTGAAACTGCTTTTTAGCAAAGAGCCCTACTCGATAAAAATGGCACAATGCACACACACACGCACAAAGAAACCCAAAACCACCCTAGTTTACCATAGATTACTTAATATCAGTCTTTTTTTCTTGATAAAACACATTAAGCAAACAAAACATTCTTTGAATAAATGAAAGCTATAATAAAGCTTACAAATTGAATTTCCATATAGAAGATATTTTAATAAGTGATTTATTTTATTTTCTCTAACACACGCTATAAATGTGCCTAAGAATGGAGACTTAAACCACTCAGATATCAGAGTTAAATGTGTTCAAACTGCCACAGAAAGTAAAAACTGAGAATATACAGTTCTTTCTCAGATTCAAATAGTAATAGTATTTTATGTTATTTTCTATCTTAATCCTATACAAACCTCAACCTGGGTTGGGTCTCACTATACAACACAGTTCCTGTCTAGCTCCAGGTTCCTACTCCCCACCCCACAACCCTGCAAACCGCAATGGGCCACTGCACTGTTCAAGGTCATTAAGGCTGATTGCACAGCACCAGGTACTGGCATTAGTCAATCCAGCTGTAGAATCAGGGCCAAGTTTAAGGCAAGACATAACTAATGAATGGCAAGAATAGTAAGCCAAATGATGATAGATTTTTAAGTGATGCAGCTAACCCTCAAGCCAACAATCAATTGCAAAAAGGAAAAAGCGTATGAGACTCCCATAAGCACAGGTTCTGGGTCCTCTAAAATGAATGTGGATGTAAAGAGAAGCCCTGCCCCCGCAAACACTGGTGGCACTAACTTTATGGAAACAACATCAGTGGAACAGCACACACTTCAGTACTGCATGTGAGTTTTTAGTAAGTGCTTAAATATTCTTAGTTTAAAAGCATGCCTGACATAAATGTTGACACCATGTTAGGTAAAAAATGAAACCTGATCTTTTTTTCACATGATTTTGATAAATATTTATGTTAGGGATTGGACAGCAGTTTGGAGAGGGGATTGCTTCTTTTTGTTTTATTTTTGTAATTTTGTTCTGTTTCTTTTGACTTTTACAATAACCTGTTAAAAAAAAAAATCAGTCTCTATCTATATATCTTTTGTTTTTAAAACTTCTATTAATATTCACATGTTTTCCATTATGTGAATGAAACTTTTTGTCAAACTCTGTTCTCTCTGTCCTGGAGCCTTCAGAAAACAGCATACATATATGTCTAAGGTAGCAAACTCAGCAGCCAGCTTTTGCAAAGGCAATTTATGTAGCAATGGTGTAATCACAAAAGGCTTACATTTTCTCTCCTGTGAGAAGAAAAAACAAACAAACAAACAAACAAACCAAAACAAAACAACTTTACTGCTCTCACACAAAGGTTTTATAGAAGAAAAGCAACCTTATATCTAAGAATAAACCAGTTCGCTACAGTGATGCTGAAATGCAAGGGTCAATGTTTGTATTCTTCATAAACACCGTGGTGAAATAATTTAAAACCAAAAAATCTTAATAAATCCTTGTGCATAAACATAAATGCTTGTATATATACATAAATGGCATGCAAGAATCTGAAGTGAGCCCTGTGATAACCTGAAGAACTGACAAATTTCCAACAAAATAATTGTGGTGAAGAAAAACATTTCTGCAGGCAAATATGTGCTTGCTTTGATGCAGACTAAATTTGTAGTCAAAGCCAGGAGAGAGCTGAAGTCATTCATCTGAGGACAGGACCTCAGCAGTTCATTTCCTATTCTAGATCTCAGAGAAAAAACATGTTTACCCTCAGTCTCCCATTTCTCAGGCATCATTCTACCTATCAGGCTACTGTTACACTGGGCTCAGTTGTCCCTGCTGGAGACGTTCATCAGCACCTACAGAGCAAGAAAGGAATCACATGTTTAAAAACTGCACTGAGTGTACTAAAACTGTGTATTTACCACATTAAAAATACAATAAAATTTCTGTGCCACTCACACTAGATAAGTTCTTGTTCAAAGATGCCATTGTCTATGCAGAGCCCAAATCTTTCCCACTGCCCAGTTTCCATTTCCTTCCCTGTGACTTCAATCTCTCTTTACAGCCCAGAGCCCTTGCAGGACAAGGCAGAAGAAGGATGGGAGCAGGTGAGAAAGCAGATAAAGGGGAAAAGGCAGAAATCTGCAAGTTAAAGGTCTGCTTACATCTAATCTCAAGACTGAGACAAGAGGAGAGAAAAATACTGAAAGATTAATTCGTGGAGAATTTCCTTGCGAGCAGCAATGGCTCAAAATGAAACTTTAATAAGTCCTGGCCTTACTGGCTTTACAGATGTGCAAAATTTGACCTAACAATTTTACAATTTCCCCCTTTTCCCTCCCCGTACCTACTGTATTTGATTGTTGTATGGCTTGGTTGAGTGTACAGAGATGAGAGGACATCCTCTAGCCAGGGACTGTAACCTGCCTTCTAGTACATATTTTTGCCAATAGCTACATGGAAACAGAAGCAGGTCCCTGATCTTGTCTCAACAATTTTATGAAAAAGATGCATATCTTGGTAATTTTTCTTTTTCCCAGGAAGTTCTTACTAGTTTTGAAGAATAGTGATGCCCAGAAATACCTTAACGTTAACAGTGAGCTCACAGCGGTTTGAACCAATTCCCACTATGGTTGCAAAAATATTCATTTTGTCTTTAGAGAACTTGGAGTCAGGCCTCTCCTTTGGAATAAACCTGTTAGAAGACCAGACCAATTCTCTAAGTGACTGTAGCCCTTACAGCAAATCAGCAGTTTGAAATACGGAGCTACGTGGAAATCTACCCAATCTCTCTCTTCCCTGGCTTCACAAGTGGGAGCTCTTGATACCTGCATGGCTCTTGGTACAAGGCAGAGCAGATGAGCGTAGTAAGTTAATAATCCACAAGCCACTCAGAAACATCTAGGACAGAGCCACTGACACCAGGGAATCGTATGTCTGCACTCAGAATCTAGTAAATTGTTTACTCGGAGGACTGATGAGAAATGCACAGATGAACCTCTGAAACAACTACTTGGCAGGTAAGGCTGTTAATGTACATCAATAAATAGCCTTGTGTTCTCATCACTGCTATATCTTTTACCCAAATGTATTTGCAGCAGTTTATCAACATTACATAATGCAGGGAGAGTTCAGATCAAGGGTAAAGAGTTGAGAGTCAGCTTTTGGTGTGCTTGTTTATTTGGCATATTTGATTTTACAGGTCTCCTGTTTACACAATGCACTTTGAGCTGTTGTTTCTTTCATAATAATGTTAAAATAATTACTCTGATCCTAAATAAACATCTGGCAAGTCCTTTAGATTTCAGGAGCAGGCTTGAAAGACTGCTTTTAAGAGCTACTCTGGTGTATGGTTTGTTTCTGTACAGTCAATGATTATCGTACTCTATATGTTTTCCTCTTGTTTACCGCCTTTTTCCCCTACCGCAGCACGGTTTTGTTCCCTCCTGCCGGGTGGGAAAAAAGAAAGAAAAGGGAAGAACAGGACAGGCAAGCGCTACCAGCTCTTTTCCCCTCAGGGTTACGGGGGGAGCGAGAAAGCGGGGCTGGGGACCTCCTGCCCTTCAGAGGAGCACGTCGCCCTTCCCGGAGGTGGGAGGCGAGGGGCGCCGCGGGGACGCGCCTCCGGGGCAGCAGCGTGTCCGCGCCCACCGGCGCTGCCTGCGACCCCGCCGCGGCCCCGCAGGGCTCTGGGGTCACCCTGCGGCGGAGGATGGCGTGGGGGGGACTGCGGGGGTCATCGCTGCTCCGCGGCCAGGGCAGCCGAGGGACGGAGGGATGGCGGGATGGATGGATGAAGGATGGAGGGATGGAAAGATGGAGGAGTGAATGATGGAGGGATGGGAGGACTCGGGATGCAGGGATGAGAGTGGAGGGATGGAAGAGCGAAAAAATTAGGACCGAGGAACGAACGGTTGAAGGGCCGACAGACGGAGGGCTGCAAGAGCGAGCGCCCGCGCTTCTCAGCTGCTCCCCCTCCGCTGCGCGCCCCCGCTCCGCTCTCCGCCCTCCCCTCTACCACCGCGCGTGCCCGCGCCCGGAGCTGACTCTCCCTCGCATCCTCCTCCGGCGGCGGCAGCGCCGGGGATGGGCAGCGAGAGCGCGCCCAGGAGCAGCCCGGGCCCCGCCGCTCCCCCCTGCTCCCGCGACCGCTGCTGCTCCTGCCCCGCCGCCCCCCGGGGGCAGCGCCGCCGCCGCGCTACCCGCAGTCTCCGCCTCGGACGGGTGAGTAGCCGGGCCCTTCCCCCCCCCACCCCAAAAAGCACCTGCCGTTCATCCCCCTCTCCTTTTCCCACCCGCTTCCCATCCCGGAGCGGCCCCGGGGATGAGAGCTGGAGAAGACAAGGGGTTGCGGGGGGAGACACCGCGCTCCTGCCCGACCCCGGGGGAACGGAGGGTCCCAGCCCGTGCTTGCGCCTTCCCCCCAGCGGGGCGGAATGTCCGCGGGGCAGCAGGGATGTCCCCGGGATTCCGCGGGGGCTGCGGAGAATGGGGTCTCTCCCTGCTGCCCCTCCCGGGCACCGCTGCCCATTCCCATGGGGGTCTTTCACACGCACAAACAGACACCCCGACAGCCCCGCTCCCCAACCGGTGCCAGGAGCCACTTGAGCCCCCGCAGACTCCCACCTCCCCGGGGTGGCTCGGGGGAGGGGGCAGCACTTTAACTTTTGCAAGGGACCATTTGAAGGTGGGGTGGACCCAGCTCAGCAGAGTTGGCGGCTTCCCAGGCGTCGCCCCCCGGAAGGGTAGCGGGGGACGGTCCCCGTCCCCCTCCCCGGGGCCTCCGCGCTCACCGGGTGCAGCGGAGCTCGGCCCGTCCCTTGGGGCGGCCGAAGGGGACGGGGGGGTGGCTTCGGGCAGGACTCAGCTTTCAAATGGACTTTCCTGACAGCCCCCCCCAGCCATAGTCAATTAAATAAAGCTCGGGGTGGTGGTGGGGAGACGTCTCTGCTTGTTTTGCCTTCGGTCCCCAGAGCCGAGAGTGCACATGATGGGATGCTGTGGCTGAAGAGCATTTTCTGTTTTTTATGTGTCATGATGCACACGGTTGGTTGTAGGTAGTGTAGTAACTATCTGTATCCCAATAGTTCCCCGTCTAAGGGTTGTTATGGCAGCAGCGCTTTCCCCTTCTTTTATTTAGCGTCTCTGGCTCAGAGTAGTGTTAAAGACCTGGAAACTGCCTCTAAAAAAAAAAAGAAAAAAAAAGAAAAAAATCAACCTCTTGCCTCTTTGCCAAATAGCCAACAAGTACAAATCTAAGATTCATACTAAATCTTCACTCCGTTCTCCAGAAGCCGGTGCTGTGATAACACTTAAAACTGAAGGAGCCTGGGGGAAAACATCTCTTTTTTTTCCACAATTCTTGCTTTTTGTTAAATTCTGTTGGAGGTTTTGCTTGGTTTTGTGTTGTTTTTTCTTATGTGTTTCACTTACATTTTTTCCTAGTATTCTTTCTCACAGAGGACTTCTTAGTCCTGCATTACACAGGGTAAAGGGATTCAAGCAGTTCTACATACAGGTAATGCAAAACGTTTGTGGGAAGGAAAAGCTTGTAAATCTGTAGATTTAGATTTTCTATACAATTTATGGGATAATTAGTTTAATTCTTGCAATACAGAGAGGAATCTGCATGAGATGCATCAGGAATGTTTCATCACACTTTAACTGCCACAGCTGGTGGCAGTCTGAGACAATAAGATTTAAAGGTTATTATGAAAATAAGTTCCTTTGTCACCTGTAGTGGTCAGCCTGGTTTCAGTCAAACTACAAATGATTATAAGATAAATGCTCTTCTTTTTATTTCGGTTCAGTCAGTAGTGTTTTTTGGAAAAAGTGTTTAAACCATGAAGCCTTTGATAAGGATGGATGTAAAAACCAACTGGAATTGGTAGAGGGCTATGTTATTTTGTAGTTTTTACTCTGTACTTGTATAGGTGTCATTTGTTGTCTTCAACTGGCATTTGAGCAGTAAATGATAAGGACAGAAGGATTTTGTCCTGGAAGCTCACACATTTTTATTTCCAGCATAATATTTGCAGACTGATATTGATATTGCAGGATGAAATGTTATTGAATTGTGCTATCTTGTTTCCCACTGTACATTTTGAACTAAGTTTTGCTTATCAGTAGGAAAGCAACACGAGTGTGTAACTGTTCATTTAAGAATGAGAAATTGCTGTCTCAGGATGATTCATATGTTGAAACAGACTAGATTCAGGTTAAATAGGTAAACTAAAATAACGTAGTATAAGTGATCTGTAACTAATTTTCATTGTTTGTAATGAAAACAGGCATTCTTGTCTTTGAATTGGAATAGTGAGATGTTAGAAGAGAGATGAAGAACAGCGAAATATATCTTCTTAATGACAAACTGAACTCTTGAATAAACCTCAGCTATTTCTGAGGGAATACAAGCACGTTTCTTGGTATAACTGTGGTCATGATTCTGATCCCAGCCAAATCAGTATGAGATTCTCCCCAGCCATTGCTGTGAGTAGAATCAAAAACATTTCTGCTAACTCTTTTTGAGGAATTAGGACATTAAAAGATAATTTGTATTTTTCCCCATTGCCATGGCTGGAAGGATTTCTTTTTTAATTTCATGTTTTATATGGAATATTTCACACTTCACCTTTCTGAGCAGTATTTAAGCCTATAGTTCTTACCTGCCCAGACAGCTCAGCTGAAATAATTCTTGTGAGAAAGAATAATGTATGTATAGCTACAGGCAGTTTTATTGGGCCGTACTAGTTAAATAATAGTCATGTTTACTGGAAAAAGGGTTTGATTTTGAATGATATTTTTGTATCTGATAGTAGATATGGGAATAGCATGTTTCTTAAAAATGGCATTATTTGTTTTATGGTTCTGATATGAAAGGACTAGCTGAATTTAATCAAGCTGGAGAGCAGATGTTTCCAACTTTAGTGATTTAAAAATATCCTTAGTGATTTAAAAATAACCTTAAATCATAATGAAGAAAAGACAAATTTGGTCACTCTGAAAAGGGTTACAGCTGAAGTTATTTGATACAACCAACAGACTTCACTTACTTAACATTAAACAGAGGTAAAATACACCAAAAAAGAAAGTTGGCAGAACACAGTCATCATAGGAAAATACACAGTAAAAACCCTTAAAGACAAATGCAAAAATTACCCAAGAGGTCCCAGCTCTAAGGGTCTGACTCTCTTATGAGAATTAAATGTAAAAAGCCCCAATGACTTCAGTGAGCATTAATAGCTGAAGCATATGCTAAGGGATGGGTAAAGTTAATTAAGTAGCACAAGAATTGTGACACATAGTTACTAAAACCAGATTGGAAATGTATAGGTTTTCTTTGATTAGGAGGAAGTCCTGGCTCCACCAAAACTGATTTGGAGTCTCTCCATTGATGTCACTGGGCCAAAATGTCATCCTGAGAATCATTTTCCAAGTGACTTCTGAAATACCTCGCTTGTTATATTTAATCTGGTTTTAATTTGTATGATATTCCACTAAAATGAAATGACTGTTGCCAAGCTTGAGTTATTAATTAGTTATTAGCAATCATTTTCCCTTTCCTTTTACATTTTTTTAAATGTCAGTTTCTCAAAAATGGCAAGAAATACAAAATAATGTTCCTGTAATAATGCACTCATAAGCTGAATAATTCAAAGCCTGTACTGTCATGGTGCAATCAAATTTTTAATATGATGCTGTCAAAGCCATAAAAAAAAAGAAAATCAAATGTGACATCATAGAGGACAATGTATATAGCTGACATGACATCCGAATGTTTTAATTTCCCCACTTGATATTTAGTGGTTAATGAAGACAGACTTTTCTTTCTTTCCTCTGAGGAAGCTCCTAATACAAAATATTAAATGTTCAGAAGAAAATGATGTGTGTATTTTCTTAAAAAGAGATATACCTCTTGTGAAGAGAAGTCCCTAATGTAGAAGAAATGAAATCGTAAAGAAGACAATTTAAAGTCTTCACTTGAAAACATAGAACAGAGATAATTTGCAGCTAATGAGAAAAAGTATTGTCAGACAGGTTTTCTAGAATATAGTAGGTACAATCTTGACAAAGGACAGTTTATTAACTGTTCCTAACTAGGTATGTAGCTCTGTGTAAAAGAAGACACTAATGTGCTTTCACCCTCAAAAAACACCGTCATTTCTGTGGTGTCTCTCTGCAGTTTTTCCTCTTAAGTACATTTCATGCTAACGAAAGCACCAGATTGGCAGCAATGGAAGACGAAGCTCTGTTTATACCCAGCATTTGTGAAGCACAGAAAGCAGTAGTGCAATGGGGAGACCCCAACACTGAGCTGCCATTTTAGTCTGTCTTGGCTGGCTACTCGACATAGACAAAATGTTTTCCCACCAAGACCTTCCAGGTGGCTAAGGACCTCTTTGCTCCAAGCGGCCAATGTACTGAGGGAATTTGCCTGATATGAGACTTTATTTGTTAGCCTTGGCCTCTGCCATCCTCAAAGAAACCAGCCATGGTTGTGGCTCCATGAGGACCAGGCTGGACCCTGCGCTGAGATTAGTGTTCTCAGCCCCGGTGCTTTCCAAAGTGCCGAGTGCATTTCCAAGATCCTCTAAGAAATGCGGTGAAATCGCCAGTTCATTTCAGACAGGCCACAAACCAGCTTTCAAATCGCAATGATTTTCCATCACTACTGTGTGTTGGCTGTGTTTGAATCAGTTAACTAGAGGTGAAAGGCTCCAGAAATGTGATTACCAGCCCCCTGAGACATTTAGTCCTTCAAGGATATCTTACTGGAAATACGTGTTTGTATTTCACAAACTGGAGCAGAGAGTATGAATTAATAACACACAAATATTTTTTCTTCTGCTTCAAACAAAGATTTCACACTATTTTTTTTTTTTTTTTTTTTTTTAGTGGCAGTGAGACCATTAATCACATTGTCAGAAATTCGGTGCTGAAATATGTATATAATCCATGGGCAAACAGCCTCCTACTTGTTCATATTTCATTACCACATAATGCTACATTTTTGATCTGACAGTAGACAATGATTTAACCATGCACTATCATACTAATACTAATGTTTGGGGTGTTGTTTTTTCTGCCCTAATGTCTGCTACTAAACAGCAGGAAATGTCAGAAAACAAAATAAACAGCAAATAAAATTCTATTATTTATAATGGATTTTTATGTATAATGGCTTATTTTGTATAAATTAAGCCTACTACTCTTTTCGGGAAAAAAAAAATCAGCTCAAACCTATTGTAGTGGGTTTATGCTACAACCTAAACCTATCATGTAAGTAAAGGTGCTAAACTAAGGGAAGCTGCCAATTGAGCAATGAAAGTGAATATTAAAGTGTTAATCCAGCTGTTCAAAGGTCTCTTTTCTGCAGCTGTCTTCTTCCTTTTAGTTTATCCAGGACAAGAACTACAGCAGTTTTGAACTGAGAAAATGTGTTAGAACTGAAACTGCAGGAAAGCCTGTTTTCCCATTTCAGTGTTAGAATGGAAGTGAGAGACAAGAGATTTATAAAGTCTCAACTTTGAAGGATGTGGTAACTTAAAACATATACTTCCTTCAAGTTGATTTTTTTTTCATTTAGGAAATGAGTGTGGGGTTTTTAAATACAGAACTTACTTTTAAAAAAGTGTTTGAATCTAGCACCTTTATTTATTTTACTTTTACCTAATAAAGTAATCCTATTGAATATTTTCTGGAGTTCAATTGTGTATCAACTTATGTCCTAAAGCATCTAGCTGACCTTAAAACATTAATCATCATTTTTCATATTAAAATACACAAATTAAAAATCTGAACAAATGACAGAGGCATACTTCTTTGTGATTAGTAAAAAAAATGGTATCAAATGTTGTATAATGTTCACATTTGACTGTTGATTAGTCTGCTTTACTGGTTAAGAGAAACTGTAGCTCAAATAATCTTTAAGAAAACAAACAAAAAGCACATAGAGTCAAAAACCACAATTAGAGTAATTTAATACATTATGTATTTCTCATTGATTTCAATTCAATACAACTCAAGTTGAAGATTTAAAGTACTTTGGTAGAGAACTGCTCACACTTATCACTAAGCATCTTGTTTACGTTTTTGTCTTTACTTTTCCCCACAGTTCCTTCTGAAGCTTTTTTCACCCATT
The DNA here is from genome assembly GCF_964273445.1 of Streptopelia decaocto. Classification (NCBI taxonomy): domain Eukaryota; kingdom Metazoa; phylum Chordata; class Aves; order Columbiformes; family Columbidae; genus Streptopelia; species Streptopelia decaocto. The sequence goes on along the minus strand of NC_138656.1, from coordinate 79,881,472 downwards.
TTCACCCCAGATGGAGACACTGGGTATGAGTTCAAAATATTTTTAAATTGCTTCTGAATAATTAAGCAGCATTAACTCCCTGTATATTCACCGTCTTTCTTCAGATGAATCACCACATCTTAGGAAGTCAGGTACCAACAGCATTACACAGAGCAGATTACTAACCAAGGACAGATGGATGCAGGTGGCAAGTAGACCATGCCAGACACCATCGGGTAAAGCAGGCCCATAAAGCAACAAAGCCAGTTTTCTCTGTTTATCAGGGTGACATTTCAGAGGGTTTTGAAATTACAAATATCCCCTTTTGAAATGAAAACCAAAAATTTAGAAGTCCTTAAAAAAAAAAAAAAGATATTTTCCCCAAATTGTTTTGTAGAGACTGAAATGTACAATATTTTAAAACACATCTCAACATATCAGAAACAATTTGAATATTTCTTTTTTTGGTGTTTTTCTTTCAAATCAAGACTTCAGCAAAATTATTTCAGTTTTGTGGAATATTGTGTTTTTAGTGGAACTGCATATTCCAACAGAATAGGATTTTAGGGAAGTTTCTTCAGTGGCTTAAACTATACAAGAAGAAAGACCTCCCTTATAATTAAGGTTATGCTGAATGAAGGAATCAATCCTGAAATGGTTTGGGTAGATGCAGAGCTTTAGGAATGTGTGTATTCCAATAAACTGGATGACTGTGTAAATCAAGTTACTCATGTGAAAAGTACTATGACTTTATCAGAATTGAGTCTTCACTAAACTTTGACAAAGCAGTGGATATCTTGTCTTAGAGGGAGAGGACAGAACTGATTGTAGAACTTGATTTGAATTTCTCCATAAAAAATGTTTTCCAACAAAAATAATCCCTGCTTTGAAATGAAAAGTGGCATTAGTTTCAATCAGTAGTAGAAGATCCCTAATTTAATTTGAAACATTGAAAACCAAGAACTTTTGAAATTAAGAATTTGAAATAGGATATATTTTATGGTCACTGCTGCTGAATATTCCATTTAAATAGAATGGGAGAACATCCAACTACACTTAGAAAGCAATCAAGCTATTATTATTGCTTGTATTGTTATGTTTGGAATAAAATTTATCAGCTAAACAGCAAAGGCTATCAACGTAAGGTATACCAATTTTACCATTTATTTAAGCTGGCAATACAAGATTTTCACAAACTGACTGCTTAAGACTATTATTCAGCAATTCTAAATACCCATAGTTTAAAGGCCAATGTTTAAGTATAATGAAGTAAGCTTGCTCTGACACAAATGCTAATTAGTTTCTTGCAACCAGCAGACTTAAATTTTTAAGCAACTCAGTTTAGATGAATGGAGAAGGAAAATGCAATAATATCCAACAAATGCCATTTTTGAGCATAACAAATTTGGTAATTCTAGAACTTGCAATCATTAGGAGAGTTTCAAGTGAGAATGCTTACCCCAGACAACAATCACCTACATTAAATATTAGCACTGATACCAGTGTTGCAAAGGAAGGAGTCAAACTTCATTTCCCAGCTACTCTCCGTGTCTCCACTGTAGCTGCTTCCTGGCCACCCTTGCAGTGCAGAGCACAGAGAGAGCAAAGGTAAGACCAGCTGCTTCCCCAGCAAAGCTTCCCCAGGGGACACAGCCAAAATTCCCTGTTACCTGACCTCGCTGCAACCACATGCTCTGTACCTGCCTTCCTGCACCTGCTTCCCTCCACACCTGCTGGGCCTCCAGCACCGGACCATATGCCTGCTTGCAGAAAGCTGATAATACTTGAGATTCTAAATAAAAAATATTTAAGGAAAAAACAATAAGAATGTTTCAAAATAACATTTAAAATATTTTGGTAGTTAGAAATCACATAGTTAGATACACTGTGTTTCCTTAAGGCCTCACTGAGATGAAAAGTCTTCTTTGTACAGCTATCCCAGGGCAGGCAAGTGCAAACAGCTGAGAGGATTGGTATTGTTAGAGCAATCATAATGAACAAAACATTAACAATAATAATTATATCTGGTTTTTAATTCTTTCCAAATGAGAAGGTTAAGTTTTTCATGACAAGTAGTACAAATAGTTTGTGTGAAGGAATTCCAAACTGAGTGCACGTTGGAGTGAAACACAGCAGCATTGCTATGAAACTTGGGGCTGGGAATTTTTACCAGGTTGATAATACACACCATAAGCCCGGGTGTAATTTAATGTCATGCAATCAATGAAATAAATACGAAAATGGTTGGTATGTGTGAGTGCATATAAAGTACAGTATGAATTAGTCAATTCAGTAAAAGTAAAGTAGTTAAGGAAGTAGTTGACCAAAACCTGTGAACCAGAACAGTGAGTAACCAAAGAAGATACCAGCAGTTACCATTTTTTCACATTTATAAGATGTGGTTACAAAATGTGGAGACAATGTCCTAGAAGTACAACTTGAAACTGGGAGACTACCTGTTATTAAAATAGGTTACTTCATCCCACATCATCTTGACACTTTAAAATAGGCCTACATTTAACTAGCTTTCAAATCACTGCATTCCTCTCAATCTCCACTAGCTGTGGAGACAATTCACTTTATCCAACAATTTTGTGGCCATATTATGCAAGGTATCGGTCACTAAGGAACAAATTCTGTTTTCCTTAACACCTAAGATATACTGGGAAAAAAATGTTATGCCTCTGCTGTGTCATTAGCATTGAAACACTCAGCCATATGAAAATATAATTTTGTTTATGGGTGATCTTACGGTTTCACCAGTTTCCTGTTCTGAAAAGAACAAAAAATAAGTAAAATGTTTCTACAGGTTAAGAAGCTAAGTTTTAATTTTGTATGATGAAAAAAACATTGCAGTAGAAAGCTATTTCAGAATAGAAACTTGAAAAATATAGCTTTTTTCACTTCTTCAAAGCATTTTTTTCTTGAAATTTGCACAATTCCATGGGGTGTTTTGATGTAAAAACATCAAATTGTCCTCCATTCTTCTCTGAAAAAAAATTTCATGCAGCTCTAGATCTACAGGAAATAATATGATATCCCATTGAATGTTATTGTGAAAACTTGCAACTTTCTGTGTTAAGGTACATAAAGGCAATAGTTTAATCTGCTGAACAAAATCACTGTGTCATAACCATATAATTTTTAAGTATATATATATATATGTGCACTTACATAGAACATACATATATACATATATATATACACACACACAGATATAGATAGATAGATAGATAGATAGATAGATAGATAGATAGATAGATAGATAGATAGATATACTCCTATTCCTCCTGGTTTGCAATAGCGATTGAACTCCTCAGGTACCCTACATGGTTAAAATCCTCCTACCTGAAAGTCAGCTTTTTTTTTTTCCCCTAATAGAGTAATTTCCTGTGGTGTATTTATGAATTTATCTCTTCTCCTGAACTTTGTTGGATTAGCCCAATTTATGATTCTTTTTGCTCGCATTACTATGCAGATAATATTTGTTCCTTTCACTGGGTTGTTATAGACTAAGCCATTTTGATGTTTGTACCCCATTTTTGTAAGTGCTTAATGCTGTGTAATGGTTATGGATTATCTGTAGTTTTCAGGTAAGTAGGAAAAATTACTTCAGAATTATGCCTCTCTGAAGGTCAGAGATGCACAGCCAGCTATGGAAGCTGAGGCACCAGGTTCTCAGTCTCCAGGTCTAGCTGTGCCTCCTCCCACAGCACAAAATTGTTTTAGTACAGGTTTTCTCCAAAGCATGGAGAACACTTTTGATGCCACAAAGGGAAGGTAATATATGATAATCACAGGCTATTCCAGCAGCAGTGGAAAAAGGCTGGTGTAGACTTGAGAGAATAGTCACTTATCAGTTTAGATAGTAAACTAAGCTGGTATATTTATTTTTAAGCTTTCTACAAAGCTTTCCTTAACTTCTGTGACACTTTCTTCCTGCCTTTGTTTCTTTTATTCCTTGGATTTGTTCTATTTCAGTTCTTAATTTCCATATTTTCCTTTGCATCATTTTCCAAATTATCACTTCTTACTTGATTATTGAAAAGTTATTTTGTTTGCCCCAGAAAAAAAAGGGGAAATTGAAGTTTTCACTAACAATTTTCTGTGATGATTGAGGTCAAAATCCACACAGACTTACAGCTAAGTACATTAAGGGTTTTAGGCAGCAGAAATGTGACTTGGATGTATTTGTCTGTATTAGCAAGTAATTCAGCACAATAGGAGTAGACTGGTAGATCAAAGCAGCTGGTGCTGAGGTCCTTATATTTAAGGTATGTGATCAATGTGGTTTACCATGGACTAGGTTTAGTTTGGTCTCTCGGACCAAATGTTATTACCCTGCATGTAGTTTGAGGCTGTTCAAAGGGCTAATTAGTTCAGATCCTTTTGTCCCCACTGCAGGTTATAGTACATTTGGTACAGACTGTAAGCAGAACTTCCAATTTACTTTGCTTGAGAGGAAATCTAATCAATGCACACCAAAACTGCTTTGCAAACCAAGCCAGTGTATGGTAATAGGAATTTACTGCAAACCCACACTACTTCTTCCAGTCATATGGCAGTGCTGTCTCCTGGGCTCTGAAGAGCAAACCAGAACACCCATTGCCCCAGAGTTGCCCATTCCTAACTCAATTTTTAGCCTTAAAATTATTTGTGTATTTCCCCAGAAGATCCTTAAGTCTTCTAAAGACTGAACAAGCTCAAGAGCTGTGTAAATCTTTGATCATGCCAGCTCATGGACCAAAGTACCCATTCCTTGGGCAGCTCTATCAGGCACTGGGCTAAAGAGGCGTCCACCTCTTCTGCATGGGCCAGTAAATATTTAGTTCCCCCAGTATGATCAGGTAGTGACACGGTTCTTAGAGGTGTGGCCAATGTTTTGTCTCAGAGCAGTCTCTGGGAGTAGCAGGTTGCAGTTCCACAGCCAGAGCAGGGAATCAGCAAAACTGAACCCAAACTGCAAATATGTTTATGGACAGCAAATCTAATCACAGTATTATTAGGGGACCACCAACACATCTCTCTTTTTTTTTTTTTTTCCCTTTAACTTTGTTCCATCTTTTTTTCTCTTCCATCTAGTTTCTAAAAATAATTTTTAAAAAAGTCTACTTTGGTAACATGATCTGAAGTCTGGATGGGTAGATGCATATCCTACAAATACTAAGCAGGGTGTTTAGTTTCTGGCTGGGTGAAATTTAAAACAGACTTTGTGATTAGCATTCCCCTCTCTGTCAAACTGCCTGTTCAGTGTTGTGACTTTATGTTGCTCTCTGCTCTGTGTGCAGGTCGCCTGCTACTCGGTCTGGGTACCTTTCTGGGGGATGGTGTCCAGCTTATAAACCCTTAAATGTGGATGCTTCATCTAACGTGGGGACAAGACACCAAAACTGAAGTAATTACTTTCTCTGCCTTTTTGTATGCAACATCAAGCATTGCAATGTCTAACTGACAGGTACTTCATTTCTAAAAAACTTGTTCTCTACCCTGAGTTAAGATTCCCATGAAAAGTATAGGAGAAAGATGAGTAGAAGAGGGATTCAGACAAATGAGCAAGCAGAAGGAGGGTTAGCTTCAAAGAAATATGACAGGACAGTAATATACCTACAACCTACACCTTAAAGGCATCTACTTTCAGCACTGAAAGTAAGCATATAAGCTAGACCTGCCTCTTCTCCAAAATAATTAGAACACGCTGCTAATTGATGCCCAAATATCCAGTAATTAGAGCACTTACCATTTAGGTGGATGACCTTTTTAAAACATATCCACACTTCTGAGCTGGAGAAAAAATTGCACTCACAGGGACTTTCAGGTCAGAAATATGCCCTAACTTCTGACTAAATGGTTATTTTGGGATGAAGTGAATGACTTTCTCCTCTTGAAACTTTGCCAATTTGGATAATTGATTAAATAGCTAATGGAGGAGGAACTTAAACCTGACCCCCTTTCTTCACAGAAGAGTGGACTATCGTTGGTCTGTGGAGTTAATTGCTAGCTATTTGGCTGAATAAATATTTAAAAGCAAACTGAACAGTTCCAAGAGGGGAAAATGAAAAAGTTGTCTTACCAGATAACAAGTACCTTCTGGTTAATAGGAACCTCCTGGGAGGCAGACACCCTCAAATCTAATACTCTGTATAGATCGGATGAAGTTGGGGCTGTCTGTCTCCCAAGAGACAACTTCATTTACTCCCATTTCAGAAAGTCTTGCTTCCTGCCTTTTTTTTTTTTCCCCCATGCATGGGATGTCTGCTTTGTCAAGCATGTTCTCAGAAAATGTGCCAGTTCTCTCTGCAGGATGAGACTGCTGCCTCTTGCAAGAGAGTTTGCACTCTGAGAACCTTGGCAGGGTCAGGGCTTAAGGGACCTGGCATGTGAGCACCACCAACTTGGACATATGGGGCTGCAGTTGCGTGAGGGCTGGAAAATGTTAGTGGTGTCTGAATGCTGAACTGAGCATTGTCCAAAGTGGCAAGTAAATCACCTGATAGGCTTTATCTTTATGCTTCATTTTAGGGTGTTAAAAAGCAACACTTAGGAGTCATTAGAAATACAGAGAGGTATAATAACAGAAACTTTCAGCAAATCAAACATTTTATGAAAAGTGCGTAATAGCCAGTTTGAGAAACTGAAGATCTCTCTCCTTTCACATAACAGATATATTGTAGTGAGCAATAATGTAGTTCTCTCACACTACTTCACCACTTTGTTTCTGTTTGTTGTTAGAAGGTATTCAAGTCTGTGGCAAAGGCATAAAATAAGTTAATGTCCAAGGCAGAATAATGTGTTAGTTTTGGGAATTATGCTTAGGACAAAAGTAGATATCTGTAACTTTCCCATAGATACTAATTTCTGATAGACTGTTTACTCAAAAAGATCTTTATTTTACCAGTCCTTTGCTGCTCTTCATATTTAAGATTTTAAGTCTTCATGGCAGAGACTTTTATTGTTTGCTCTTGTGTCCTTGAAAGCAACTATATGCTAACGCGATAACTCAATATAATCTAGTTTTTACACCTTATTTTACATAGCAAACCCTTACATAGGTTTCTGTAGCACTAAAAAAGCCTCGCTGATGTCCTTATTCAAGGCAAATTAAGCATTCATACTTCCTAATGCTCCTTGAGCCATTATCAAATCATAGATATGATTTCATTGAAAGCCCTAATGTTTGTCTTTTCTCTGGTATGGATAATGGAAGAGAACACACCATTGAAATTTATTGCTCCTTGTTTTGGCTGAAACCTTTCTGAAGCAGGACTACCTTGAAAAGAGCATTAGAATTTCCCAGATAATTATTTTGTCAGTGGCTGCAAATCTGCTGTTGGTAGGCAGGCGGTAGTCTGTCTTTACCTATTAACATTTTATGACCTTCTCCAATCCAAATAAAAGTGTTTCCATGCAAAAATTTTATCTAAATTGTAACAAATTGGAAAATATTATTTTTCTAATCATAATGTGTAATTTCATGGTTGCAGGTATAATTCCTCTTGGATGACTAGCCTGCAATTTTTTGATAGACCGGTTTTGACTTGGATTCTTCCCAGATTTACAGTCCAGTGACTAGGATATATCTATTCCACAATATCTTGATTTCACAAATTGTTTTTAGGTTTATGTCTATTTCTGAGTTCTGGAAAGGCTAGATTTTATTTCTGAAACATAGTTATGTCAGATGTGCCATAGATCTGCCATTGTTTCCTGTTAGAGTCAAACCTGCAGCTACTGGTTGGTTGCACATTAATACACCTGGGAAAGTGAACTTCAGGTATTTGCTTTTTGAAATTGCTGAATTTTCTTTAAAGGCAGTCAGTGAAGCTAGAGATGTGCCCTTGACTGTGAACTAGCTAATTTAAAAGACAGCCTACACTTCAGTGTGAAGCCACTTGAAATTTTAGATTTAAGTACAGATATGGCAATGTATTTTTATCTCTGTATTTTTTCTCTTTTCTTTGTCACTAATAATCTGCACTTTTGGCTCTCATCTTCTGTATTTTCCCAATCTTCTTCAGCCATATTTTAGAACTCAGAGTCCTACTTGTGATACTGTAATCAGACCAAAGTTGTCAGCCTGGGGTGGTTCAAAATGTACTCATAGGTGGTTTTTCTCTCATGTAAGTCTATCCACCAAAAACTAAGCTAATCTTCAAGACTCCCTCTGTAGTTGTGAGAAAGACATCTCCGGAGAGCAATTCATTATGCTTTCTGGACATCTGTCTTAGAAAAGGATGGATTACACTGTGAAAGTACTTGTCCCTCTATATAAGAGAGAAGCTATAAAGGAGTTTCAACGAGTACCATGGAGAGTATGTCTAACTTTTTTTAAAAATACGACCACATTATTTAAGACTATAAATTATTTTTATATAGGATTCTCAGTTTCCAATATCATCACCTGTGTTTGACTTGAGCAATGTGTAGAGAAGAGGAAAGGAGTCAACAGGGCTTGCTGTGCTACCCCTGCAGTTGGGAAAGCAGAGGAATACAATAAAGAGATATTTGAGCTGGCAGCATAGACGCCATTGTGGGACTAGGAGCAGCATAGCTGTGTTCATGCCACACTGCACACTGAGTTAAAAAATGCTGCTGAAATCAGCTGAATTCACTGGCACAATACCTGATTTTTTATCAGATTTGTTTATAGCCAATAGAGAGTAGAACAGTCTATATGTTTAGCAAGTTTCTTCCAGTTTACCACTTTCTTCAAATTTCTTACTTGGTTTTGAACAAATCATCACAAAAATTCAGACATCTTGTACAAGCCATTTTCTGATACAGAATATATGCTTTCCTGAGAAGCAGTACAATAATTCATTTTGTCCTGCTATTTCTACATGTATATACATCTATATTAAGGAACATGTCAATCAGGGACAGAGTGAGAACATCTTGATACTCATTTCTAGAGAAGTAGTAGTAATGCAACTTAATTTAATTACAGAAAAGTCCTTTCATTAATTTATCTGAATGAATGCAAGCTGAATGCTAACAGAAGAGTGCATACCATTAATTACTGCTAAAATGAAAGGATACACAACCTAAATTTGGCAATGAATGCTTGCAGCACTCTTCCAAAGATTTTCTGAAGCTGTTCATGACATATCAATACTTCTTTTTAGAACTGCAAGGCTATGGAGGATAAAAATGCAATCTTCTCTGAAAGCCTGTAAAGCAAGTCTGACTTTCTGTGCAGTGATTATAATTTTGCCAGCTAAATGGATGTCATTTAAATTAGACCCTGTAATATTACTGCTACATACTGTTTTATTTAAGGGGAAGTATTTTGACTGGTGGAATCAAATGTGTCTTCACCAAAGGAAATGTCTTTTACATCGGGATGGAGACTGTTCCCCATTTTGATTTATTGTTTTTTTCACAAGGATTGCTGTAAGTTGTCTCACCAAAATGTCCTTCAAGTTTGAGAATTTAATACCTATGCGTAAGGAAATCATAAACCAATGAAATGTGGGTCTCAATAACTTTATCACTGTTATTCCTAGCAGAGATGAGTTGGGAGTTGATCTGCTGAGAGAGAATCACAAGTGCCCCTTTCTGTGAACTGTCACAACAGCATGAACATTTGAACTTTATCTACTTCCCTAACCTGTCTGTGCTCCAAGAGAAGAGCATGGAGACAGTAGGTTTGAGATCCAGCTCTGTTTTCTTGGAATAAAAAGTTGACTTCTGTTCCTTTCGTATATACACAAGTGCTTTTCTGAACTTTTGGGTTAAATGTAACAAGGCACATACAAAAAATTGAACTAATATTGGTTTTATAGCAGCAATGCATTTACATCCACTATACTCTTACAAAATCACTGTTTAATTTCCCTACACCTTATGGGCACATGAAAGAGGTCTTGATAATTAATCTCATTATTTATGATATGTGCTGTGATTTTTTTCTATTAATGTTCCAACTTAGAAAATTAGAGCATTGCTTGAAAATCTCAAATAACATTAGACAGAAAAAAAGAGAAACCTAGGAACATACGCAGTACACTCCCATACTTTGATTATCATATGCTTGGGCAGATAGTACTATTGACATTGGTGTGACTGCTCACTGGTAAAAATATAAATCAGGGTGAGTAATCAACATGGAAACCTCTAATGCTGTAATTACAATCTTTTGCAAAGTAGTACTCCCCTTGACTGTTCATCTTCTTTCTTAATACCTAAAGCTAAGCTTCACACTTGAACCTTAGCTTAGTCTGTGTGTCCTTCTTTTACATGATAGGGTGGGGGGAATGGGTGATGCTGACTCATTACGATTTGATGCCATGAGCTGCAGCTTTCCCAGAGCAGCTGCTTTTTCTGACAAACATAATGCTCTACACTAGGCCTTTGATTTTCTGAATATTTTACTTGCTCATTAGGTCTCGCTCTTTGTAGATTACCGCTTCATTCGTTGTACTTATTCTACTGTATGATCCCAGATGGTCAAGTATTTTCATCTGTGTTTTCTATTTTGCTTTTGCAGAAGTTGCTGAAAGTTTTGATCAGCATGAGTGGATGCAGGTTTAAATTATAATTTAAGAAAATAATGGGAGAAAGGGGTGTGAATCACTGGGTGCTCAACTGTTAACAAAAATTGTGAGAGTGGTGGGGCAGAATACTAGAGGTGCACAATTTTCTGCTGCACTTCTGAGACCTAAATCTTGGAATCATAGAATCATTTCGGTTGGAAGAGACCCATAAGGTCATCGAGTTTGACCAATTCAAATCAGTACGATTAAGAGCTAAATCAGTATTATGAAGAGCTAAAGGTCTACACATGAGCACATGCCACTTGCTGGAAATTGTTCCTCTGACTATCGCTTTCACTTGGAAAATGCTCAAGTCCTTGGCAGTGTACTGCTAACATTAATTCTGAGCCCTCCATATGGACAGAGACGGTATTGTTTAATATCTTGTGTATCTGATGATTTCCCACTTTCACAGGAGAGGTTTTTGTTTGAGTTTTGCCTAAGAAAAAAGGGGGAGTAGTATTTCTGTCACTTATGCTTCATGTTTAGTAATTTATTTTATCACCAGTCACAATGGATTGTATCTGAATTTTAGCTTTATGGGCTTTTTTTACTGTTTTAGAGACTTGTGGCTTCAAGAACGTGTGTATATTCTTCATTTATTATCAGTGCTGTACCATAACAAATTAAATATATTAACTACTTGATATTTTTAGAAATTAATGACATTTACACGTTTCCTGGTAGTAATACCCACAAAGAGTAATCATTTCCATTTTGAACTTTATTCCCATTCTACTGACTAGACCGTGGTATTCTAAAGACTTATTAAATCAGTGATTTCATGGAAATAGGAAATACAGGAATTTCTTTATTTCTAATATTTTCAGGAAAACTTTTTAAAAAATTTTATCCAGTTTGCCAGATTTCAGGTCACACTGTCTTTGACATTTTTATGTTTTATTCAGATTCACAGGCTCTTTTTTTTTTCTCTCTCTCTTTTCTTTTTTTTTTTTTTTTGGTAAATGGATTTTTGAAGTAGGAAATATTCATTTAATGTGATACCTGCCTAGTTTCTAGCCTAGCAGTGTATCCTCTACATGACTCAATGATCACTGTGCTCTTTTCGTATTATATCTGTTGAAGGATCATCAACTGACTTTATGCAATTAGATATAGATTTTTAGATAGATATCACCCTTCCGGTACAAGACTGGGGAAGTCCTCGAAGAATCTTGAGCATCAACTAAACATCTTTTTGTGAGCCAGTTCATAAGAACGCCACTGCATGAGATTCAGAATATAAATGCTGGAGACCAGACTTCGGAGTAACTGAGGGAACATTCAGTTTCAATATGCATTTGAAAGATTTTATCTTCTTACATGCTAGTCGTGATTTGCAGTTAACATAATTTTGCTCCTGACCTTGGCAAACACAGAGTGTTTCAAAAGGAAGGACCCAATTTCAAAGCAGTATATTTCATGATTTGCAGCATGTTACAACTACACAAAAAATTACAGTTTAATGAGTCATCAAGTTCTAATAAACTTTTAGTAACCCTAATGCTCTATGTTCCCTCCACCTGCTACACAGACAACATCGAGATGGTAGTTAAATTCATCCCAAATGTTTCAAATTTGGTCCGTCTTTTTGAAATGCCCTGTCATCAAAGGAAGCATGTTTTGCATCATATTCTTCCTGTTATTTCAGTTTAGTAGTCTTCCATTCAGGGAGCCTTGCAAACACATAGAATAAGTGTTGGACCTCTAGGAAATACCTTCACAGCATCATTCCCATTGCTCTGTGTAGCTCAAATGCCATGTGGAAGGTTGGAGCATCACAGATGTGTTGGAGCATCCAGAGAAAGAACCAATCTTTGCTGTCCTGAAGATTTGCTACTCCTTGCTGCTTTGAAGCTGGTACTGGTGGGTACTGCTGGTACTGGTACTGGTGGGTCACAGTCACCAGCAGGAGCCAGCATAGCTCCTCCAGGTGTCCTCTGGGGCTGCTCTGCAGACACCCATCAGCTGGGGGCTGTCATGTGGAACTCAGCACAGAGATGAAGGGCGATGTTTTAACCTCACAGTCCGTCACTAGCACCATGCCAGGCCCCAAAAGTAGGCTCAGAAGTTCTGGAATAACGGGTCTGCTTCTTCACAGGGATCACAGAACCAGCCTCTGTATATATACCTGATTTAAAAGGGAGTGAAAAGGCCCCAGTAACAAGGAATTTTGATCATCTGCTGTTCACACCAGTTGAATAAAATTGCTTTCTAAACTATTTTCTAATTAAGGAAATGCATTTTTTCCCAAAACCGAAAGAAACCACATCCCCATATTCCTAGCCAATATATTCCACAATTGACATTTGTCATCTTGGTTATACAGTTTAAGGGAACTTAACTGTTGTATTCAATGTCATTCAACTTCTGTGTAGTACAGACTATTTGCTTTCTCTGTATTACACCATAATATAATTATCATTCCATTCTCCAGAACTTGCCAAGTCTTAGTAAAAGCTATACATTTCAGGCCTTGAAAATTAAGATTATTTTTATGACTGTGTCAATATGTGATCATTGAATAAGAAAAATTAGTTTTTCTTCTTATAGATGTGTAGTGAGTGCTAAACGAAACTCAGTTATGCTGAATATGCATATATTTACTTTGAGTACTGTGAATTTTTGTACAGATATAATTAGATCTTTAATGCTAATTTTAGAAAATTGCTTGGGTATGGTCAGCATAATCTATTTTTTATCAACACTTCAAATTTATTCTGACTTTGATTCTTACTATCTTTTTACAGCAACAATAATTTTTATTTATTTAAGAAAGTAATTAAACTCAGTTCAGCATCTTTTTTTGGAAGTAGAATAAAAAGCTCTTGCTGTGAGACTGAATGTTTGCCATTTATTTTCTGGGTGAAATTATTGCAGTAATGATTAAGAACGCATTTTTTAGCTCTAACTTTCCAACTTGCTCATTTATACAGATAGTGTTATTAAAAAAACCCCAACAATCAGCAACAGTTTCTTACAGAGTTCCTTCTGAATGGTGACAGTTACTGCTGCTGTTCACATAGGCTGTTTTCCAAGACCTTAAACTTCACTGACTGATAGAGAAGAAAAGCAAATACAGCTTCAATGATTAAAAGAACAGAAGTTGTCTTACCCTTCATCTGTGCATTAATAGGTTTTGAGGGGCTTTGGGTCTTTTTTTTTTTTTTTTTTTGCAAGGAATAGAATTTGTAGTAAATATAGTCAAGTTTATGATGTGACTCTTTTGGGTTTTTAGAGCTTTTATAGTTCAACTTGGACTCCTAAAATTTTACTGTAGTTGGGTGATTATGAACATATCTGCTTTGGCATTTTCTCAGGGAGGTGGCATTTCCCTGGCCTAACGAAGGTTTTGTTTGGTTTGTCTGCTTTTTAAGAAGACTGAGAGAAACTCAATGAATGGCAACTTTATATCCAAGAGGATTTATCTCTTTATGATTAAAGATTTTTATCAGTAAGAAATTACAGTGAACTTATAATTCAAAGTGGATTATTTAATGATCTTTCAATGCTGTGCTGAGATGTAGGGCTAAAAAGATTTTTTTTACTGGTTAAAAATAATGGCAGCATGTAACAGAGCAAAAGTGTTCATTCCGAAAAGGGTCTTAAAGAAAACAACTAAAAACATAAAAAATGAAATAAAAGAGTTTTATGCTTAGCAAAGAGAGAGAAGAAATGAGAAATATTGAAGACTGCAAAAGCCACTGCAGATAAATTGCTGAATACACAACATCCGAATTAACAAAATAATTTCTAAATGTATTTCCGGTTCAAGAAATAGAAATTGCCCTTAAAATTAATAAGAAAGGAAAATAGATCTATAAAAAAATCGATCTGGTAGCATAAATTCTAAGTGTGAAATGATTTATTAAGATACAGGTGCCACATGCCTAGCTTATATAGCTCAGTTTCTGAAGTATAGAAGTGCAAATGTCCCCCAAATTCCAATAAAAAACTTCCTTCTGATGATGGTCACACATTAAGTACTTGAAAAGACTGAGCTGGGCTTTGTTTGAAAAAAACAAAGAAAACAAGTGTGACTGGCAGCAAAAGTGGTCACATTCCCATATTTTATGGCAGATTCACCCAGGCTGCCTCATTCTAAGAGGGAACTTTACTTTCCCTTCACCCTTCCTGCTTTTGAGAAGGGGATCATAACCTACAGGATAGTCTCATTTGCTCTGCCAAGTTATGCATGAGACAACACTTGTTTCAAATATCAAACAATGAATGGATGCTAGTTACCTCACTGTAAATACATTGCTTATTTGTTTTTCCATTGGGAAAAACTAAATCTGTTTTACGCTAAAAATATGTTGTTCTTCATTAGGAAAAAAAAAAAAAAAAAGGAATTGGGTGCTGTCAGGGGATGAGACCAGACACAATTTCTGGTCAGATGTCCATCTTCCATGTCTATACATATGGACGAATGGCAGGTTAAAGTGAAGGCTGTTTTCTTTGCATGTACAGAGTTTGATGAGTTGAAAATTCCACATCAAACCTCTGTGGGGATCTGCAGTGTGTGAAGTCTAGTCATGGGGCTAGAAAGAACTTCCAAGTTCAGGAATCCCATCACACAACTCAGCATATTACTCTTTTTCAGAAAATCTAATAAGTCTTGTCCACTCAAATATATTTAAAGAAATCGTACATAATAAATCCAAAATTAACTTGGTAAACTTCTGAAAGCAGTCAGAGGCATCACTTTTTTCATTAAGGGAAATAACCAGACTTTCAGATTCTGTATTAAATTGTTGCTGAAGTATTATATTACACAAAAAACTGCAATTTTTGTTTGTGTGTTTCATCTTGATGACATTAAAAGTGAAAGGGACTTAAATTACATAGATAAAGTTAAGGAAGAGACAGTCTTCTCTCTAGGGAATCCAGGCAATCTGTTAGAATCTGTTTATGCTTCAATTTAAGGATTATCATTGTCTGTCAGACAGGAGGGAGCTGATACCAAGAGTTGTAATTATTGTGTCCTGGTCAGGAGTACTAGGAAAATGTTACACTGACCGAAGAAAGGGATGTGGGAAGAAATCTCCAAACAAAGTCATCATGCTTGAGATTTTATGTTTCAGCTCCTTGCAACAGTATCTAACTCTATAGGGCTAAGGCTGGCCAAACAAATTAATGAATAATCAAAATAATTTCCACTAGCTCTATTCAAAGCCAAATATAACAGGTGGAGGATTGTTTCTTCTTAATCCTAAATGAGCAGCCAAATTACCTCAAGGCGGGGGCTGTGTTTGGATACCGAATTAGATAAAATAGTAATTTCGAAGTCTTAACTTAATAGGAAAGACACATAATTTTTATCAGCCCCATTTGAATCTTGCTGTTGTTCATACAATCTTTTCAATGTCTCTTCTGCAGTTATGACATTTTTTATCTTTCTTTCTGTGCCTTTTTAAATGATCATAGCATTAAAACCTAAGAAGAGAAAATATCATATCATCTAGCCTGACCCACCCTCTTTTATTGTTTGATATTCAGCTTCATTATCGCCTGCCTTTAAATGGTCAATGCTAAAGCCTGTAACTGATCGCTCTTGCTTTCAGCTTGGGAAATCTGAAGCGCTGTTACTGCATTCAGTTTTGTTCTGTTTTGCTGCCCTTAGTTGTCACTAGGTAAAGCTTTTCCCATTCCCAAGAAACGAAACGCCTCCTGTGAATGGTTCCCTTATACAAGCTCCCTTTGTCTGAGGTCTTCTCACTCAGCGGAATCAGCAGTGTAATAAAAATGCCAATTTAATTTTTAGGAGGGAATGCTTGACTTTTTTAACAAGAGAGGAGCACTCAATGTTGAAACAGTCATGAAAGAAAAACTCTTTTCATGACCACTGGAATTAGCGGACAGGGACAGTGAGGGGGAGAGCAAGGGGTGGGAAACTGGCTTTCTTCCAAAACAAGAAAGAGCTACGTTTAAAGACATAATTGAATGATTTGGTATTACTTTGAAGAATTAATGCAGCATAACCTTTTTAAATTAATAAAACCTAAGTGTATAATAATTCCATATGAAAAATATATAATGTTTGAAGTATTAATGGATGAATTTACAAATATTTTAAACTGGGAAAACAGCGACAACAAAATTGCCATCTGGATTTAAAACTACAAACACATGTACACAAGGCCAATTATCTACAGTGAAGTAGCATTAGAAAAAGGAAATGAGAAAACTTTAAAAAAATTAACATCTTGTCAGCACCATGACTTCACTACTTGCTTAATAGAAAAAAGAGTGTTATCAGTTTTATTTCCTTTGAGGATAGGGAAGAAGCTATTATAGTGCAGAATCCCTTGTGCCTATGAGAAAGGAGCTGAAAATAGGTTGAAAAATGTGTGGGAAAAGCAGGCACAATCAAAAACAGCTACTCTATTGAAACATTTCATTTTTTTAATATTCCAGCTAATGATACATTTTACACATTTTTCTGTTTACCTAAAGAAGCCACTAATAGTACTTTATGTAAGCACAGAAAGGAGAGAAACTGAATTATAGGTAGTTTGCAGAGAACTCAAATTCAATAATGGCTACATAATCATGCTTAAGGAAAGATATTCAAATCCAATAAAAAGGGGCATTCCTAGAAATACTAAAAGTGTCTAATTAAGAGAGAATCACAGCTGAATTTATAACATACCCTGAAGGTTAAATATTGTTTCTTGTGCCTAGAAACAGACGTGGGAGGCAAAAAATAAGAGCTATTCATCATTGAGGCACAGTGGAACTTGTCAATAACAGCCTTGCAAAAGCCCCAACTTTCATCATCTTCATAACCAATGGCTGCATAATGTAGGATGATTAATGTGAAGTGTGTCTCCTGGGAATGAAGGTTTGTGGTTAGGGTAGGTAAAAGTGGCTGTCAAGTGACTGGTGATATTTATGCCATTTTAAGACACTATTTTTTTCCCTTTTCACGAGCAGGCCTGCAGAGCGGTGTGCTTCCAAATGTTGAAATCCTGCATGATGCTCGGACTGGAGAAGGACAAGGTCAAAACACATTTCATTTGTGGTCATAGGCCACAAAACAGGAACTTGTGTCTACATCACCAGGGCAGCAGAGGTTTCTCTGCTGGTGGTCAGGCTTTTTACAGCAGAATAGAGAGGATTGTTGAAGAGTTATTTAGCAGGAAATAAGTGGAAGGATTTGGGAAGTAACAAAAGGCACATATAGATACAACACCAAACTCACCATTCCCAACTAAGCCTTCTCACTTCTTATTCCTCCATGGCTTTCTACATAAGGAGGTCACAGAACAGCTGGCTTTATCTCGATTTGTTATGTTGTTGTCTAGGCTGCTTCCTTTGGCTGCTTTCTCCTTTCCTTGGATTGTAATGGATTTTCACTGCAAAGTTCATGATATGATAGGAATCATTATAGCACAGAAGAATGTATGATATGGAAAAAGTGATTGAAAAGCTGTTGGCAGTGAAGAAGTGAATAAGTCAAACTAGCATCAGGAAGAGAATAAACAGGGAAAATGGTTTAGACAGCTGATATCTGCCTTATCTACTGCTACCAAATAAATATATTGTTTTCACTGGAAGTGGCCAAGAAACAAACACGGTCCCCCAGAGTAGTTCCACTTTGCTCTTTTCCAAAGAACGCAGTAAGAAACATCCACAAATCAGTTGAACAAGCTGGGGAATATCAATGAAATTCTCACTTTTATACATAACTTTTGTATTTGGAAAAAATCTTTTTAAGTTCCGTGGAATATGATCATTCCCCAGAGACACAGAGTGGTTTATTGTGATTGATTCACTAGATCTGATCAAAATGCTGACTATGCTGCTGCAAAAATTAACTTTTCCTGCTTTTTTAATCTTCTGGACATTTCAAATGTCACCAGCCTTGATTTCCACTTCTTAGCTTCTATTATTGCTTTTCCAGTGCTCATATTATGTTGTTTCTGTTTCTCAAGTTAACATGTAGTGTCTTTTTGCTTTAGCCTCTTGATGTAGCATTGCCATACATTCTCCTTGCTACTAAGTACAGTATGAGTTGAATATGGCATCTTTGACCCAAATTACAGTTGCTCTGATTCTCTGAACAGAACGAAACACTGTTGTACATCATTGTTCTGTGAAGAGAAGCTCTTCAAATAAACCAATGTAATTGCAAAATTAATCTAATAAAAGTAAAATAAACTGTTTTCTTTGACAAACTGCCATCTTCTCCAAAATGCTATGAATTTTTTCCTTTTCCATACCTAATGGAAGTCATCCCAAATTCACTGGAAATGGAAGCAATCACAACTTATACAAAATATTGTGAGATATATTCTCATTCATAAATATCTTTGTACTATATTGCCAGACTTTGGTGATTAGCATATATTTTTAAGTTTATGAACGGTAGTTCTGTTTCCTTATAGCATAAAAATCAACAAAAGCTGACATAAAAAATAGTGCCTTTATTACTCGTTTTTCAGTGACTTCTCTAGCAGAATGTTGCCAAAGGTCCTGCTTTGCTGCTGGAGAGACAGGGAGCAAGTGATTTAGCTCCCACAGATTTCAATGGAGTAAGATTTCATTTTTAGAAGAACCCAAATTCCATGGCAGGTATGTGACACAGGAGAGGATAGGCACTCTTCAAAACCTGCGGAATCTATTGCCCGAGACTGAAAGTAAAAAGCCTACCACTTCCCAACAATCTTTTTCTCCTTCTAAGTTTTACAAGATAGGTTTTCTGACAGATACATCTGTAGTGCTTGCCTAATAATAGCAATTGTCTGTATAATTGTGAGCATAAAAAGAGGTGGGTAAGCCTTTGAGAAAAGCCAGCTAAGCATGCAAACGCTGCTTGTAATTGGTACATAAATTTAGGTGATCTAGTTGCATATGTATTTCCTGCTTAATTGTGATGTTTAGAAGCTCAATACTTGTTCTGCTTCCCAACTTTCAAGGCTCAAGGCAGGGATCCTTTGACACATTTGACTTTACATAGCATTTACAAGGCCCTACACCCAACAATGGCTGTTAGAAATGAAACATTTTATCCATCTGCCTTTTTCCACAAATAATAATAATAAAAAACCAAAACATTATGGAACAATAGTTTGTACATAGTTCACACTGTTTTCTCTCATGTTGTTTGAAATTTAGGCTTGAGCTCCACAGGTCAAACTTTGTCTGGGCTGTCTTCTGCATAAAATGGTTCTACTCATGTAGAACAGATTGATTTTCTTCTTCAGAATAAAAGTCCAAGTTCACTTCCTCCCATAATTTTCCTACATCCCCAACACAGAGCAAACTTAACTAGTTCATATACTCTAATTTCAACTTTCAGGATTCTATTTCCATCAATTAAGTGTATTTCATTAGTCCTCGCCAAACTCATCAACAACTTCTTCCAACTATATCTCATTTTTAATCTAACACTACTTAGTCCTAACTTCTTGGAATTTGCCTTCTCCTTCCATGCCATTTTTTTCCATTAATGAATTGATTAATTGTTCTCTCTCCTCTTATCTGTCAGTTCTTCCACTCTCCACATCATGTAGCTTCCATGCCCTTTTTTGTTTCTTCTAATCCCTCAGATAGTGGTCACATCCACCACTGACTTTCATCTGTTGTAACTGTTTCCAGTTTTCCCAGGTAAATCCCACAGTATAAATGAAGATGAATCCTAGTTCACTGGTGGCTGGTCACATCCTCACAAGAGTTAATAATGCTAACATAATTTCTGAGGCAGTGACCACAGGTCTGTCTCCATTTCTGGGCTGCAGGTGTAAATCATTTTCTGTAGCGCTTTGAAGCACATGCAAAGAACGGCAATGCTTTGATGAAGCTGAACCCAAAACAGAGATGACTGGCTGTTAGCCAGCAATCTAAAATTGTGTTCACACCTTTTTTTATTGAAATTGAAGCCCATACACACCGTAGGAGATTTGCATAGCAAAGACTAAATTAGGATGCAGTCAACATGTACTGTGACAGTGCCGCTGACCGCTTTTTATTACTATTTTTTTACAGGTAGCAGCAGTTACAGATTTAGTCCCCATCATTATAACTCTTAACAGTAATTGTCCCATTTAGTTTATGTGCAGGTTTTAAATTGAGACATTATCAGTCGATGAATAAATGTCCCACTAGCATCTCAATAATATCAGTTGTCACTGGATGCAATCATGAATGTAATCATATGCTCAAATAGTTGCATTGCCATTAAAATGTGTGAAAACTGGATAACTTGGAAAAATAACAGAATGGCTGTTGTTTCATTTTACTGCTTTTCACAGTCAACATTATTCTAGGAGTCTGCACTCTGCAAGGATTCACGGGAGTTTGTTGTTTGTAGCATATAATGGCTGTACCGTTCCATATGGTTCCCATTTGATTTAAAAATACCTTCATAGTACTTGATTGTGGCATATGTTTTAATTTGAAGGTGAATAACATATATCCATAGAATCTCATTTTAATCTTGAGGAATGTGTAGGAGAAAATAACAAGACACATATGCAGGAATAACAATGCTATTTTTTTATTAATAAACTTTAAAACAAAACACAAAATATGTTATAATTAATAGTATTTGGGTGAGTCCTTGTAAGACCTTTTCTACAGCACGACATTATGACTCAGATCTGAAGTTATAGCCTAATCTCCAGTTGAAGTGAGAAGAAGCTTGGAACCTCAGTTAACAGAAAAGTAAAATTTTTCCTGTTCAAATTAAGGATACAATATGTATGTAGTGGAATTCATTAACTAAATTATCAATATGTCTGTCATCCTTCAGTTCAAGTATTTATTGTGTTTCCCATTTTTACTCTGATATATTTACAGGAATTAACCACAAGCTCTCTCACTCAAATTTTGCTAAGTCTCTTAACTTTTTCTAAAGAACAATCTACCCTCTTCAGATCATCATAGTAAGGCTTTTGACATCCTCTTTCTGACTGAATAAGTTTTACTGAAATGGGAGAAATCAAAACCTTTACTAGATTTCAAAATGTATGTATATGTAACTTTTTACCAGGGAGAGGTTTGGTTTTTTTCCTGAGTTAAAAATATTACCTGATGTAAAAAGGAAATAAAAATCATTATTTTTTTTCCAAACTGAGACAAATATGATGTCACGTTTCCCCTGCAAAGGATCAAACCCAAAGATGGTAGACAAATAAATACAGGAGGTTCGGGTGGTCTTCAGTTGCAGTTCTTCTAGTTACTAGAAAGGGAAAATGAAGTGGTGTCAGATGTTATATAGATGTTACTAAAGCTGCTATTACAAGGTAGCTTTTGAAGGTGCATGTTGTAAAATAGACGCTGGTACAGATAGGGTTTTTTTTTTCCTCTGAGACTCATGTTGCTATGATTGATATGAATCAGTGAAGAAGTAGAAGAAAACTGAAAGAAAATTATTTTCATTCACTCAGCTAAGAATTCAGTTAATCTCCTTTATGAGGAAAGGCTGAGGGAGCTGGGTCTCTTCAGCTTGGAGGAGACTGAGGGGTGACCTCATTAATGGTTATAATTAATGTTTATAAATATGTAAAGGGTGAGTGTCATGGGGATGGAGCCAGGTTCTTCCCAGTGACAACCAATGATAGGACAAGGGGCAATGGGTACAAACTGGAACACAGGAGGTTCCACTTAAAAATGAGAAGAAACTTCTTCACAGTGAGGGTGCCAGAGCATTGGAACAGGCTGCCCAGAGAGGTTGTGAAGTCTCCTTCTCTGGAGACATTCAAAACCCACCTGGATGCCTTCCTGTGTAACCTCATCTAGGTGTTCCTGCTCCAGCAGGGGGATTGGACTAGATGATCCTTCGAGGTCCCTTCCAATCTCTAACATTCTGTGATTCTGTTTAATGTCAGTGGAGAAGATAGTCAGATAAGGAAAAGACCAGCAGTAGATTCCCAGGTTTTGAGTAGATTTCTTTTTCAAATGTACAGAGTAATTTTGACTGTTTCTCCTATTTTTCTTTTCCTAAATACCCATCTTTGCAATTTGTTTTCCTGCAGCAAAGACTGTAGTGCAGTAAACCGTTTTCAACACTTCTGTTCAATCCTACAGCCCACAGCAACATTATTTAAACTACGGGACCCATGTGCCCCACTGTAGTAAATGATAGGCCACTCACTGTCACCAATGGAATAAGGCTTAGATTACTCATACTTGATTGATTTACTTTAACTGGTGAGATCAGAAAAACTGCATTCTTAGAGAGATACATTTTCTAACATCAAATTCTATTTTATGGCGTAAGAGAATGCAAAAAAGAATCTTAATCTGTCTACATATATCCCATTGATATTGTGTTTTTAAATACAAGACACAAAAAGAGAATGCATTTTTTCTGTAATATAGTAGTCAAAAGTTTTATTTTTGTATTCTTTCAAAAGAGCAGGTATTTCAGATACGGTTTTGACAAACTGTAATTGATATCCATTAAAATATAAATGGAATACAGAGAAGAAAAAACTGTTAGTTGCTTAGAGCAGTCATCACTTTTTTCCCCTGGAAAATACTTGTAAAAATAGGTTTGATCCATTACTCTCTTTTACATTTTAGAGACTATTGCAAATTGCGAAGAAAAAAAACGTGAGAAGCTTTTTGCCATATGAAAAGGAAGATAAATAGGAGTGACATGCATTAACAAAGAAACACTGATCCACTCATTGCTACAAGAAGGTAGCTTTTTTTTTCCTTAATTTTCTAACATCTTCTTAAACCCTTTATATTCTGTTTCACCAATATGTAAATCCTGAGTCTCATGGCCATTCCAGATGTTCTAGGCTGGGCACATGGTCTTGATTGCTGCATAGCTGATCTCCAGAAGTTATATCATACCTTCAGGAGCCTTTATGATACTGCCTGTTACTGGGAAAGACATTGCAATTGCTCTCAGAAATGTGTTCTCTGAAATAAAAAATATACAGTAATGACAGTAATACAACTGAAGTATAGAAATACCATAAAGCATGAAGTAATAACTTTATGACAAAATTATACTATTTATAGAGTACATGTAAAATAAAGATAAAACTGAAATCATTAGATATTGTACACTTTTTTTTTTTTTTTACAAAATTGCCTGCAACTCACTACAAAGTTAGTAGAGCAAAATTTAAAATCAGAAGCTGGTGGTTTATGGTATATTATATTCAGCACTCAATTATTAAATAATTCTACATTTTCTTGAAAAATTAGCAAAAAATATCATTTAGGGAAGGTAGAACTCTCTTTCAAAGATTTGCCACTTTAACAATGCATCAAAAAGAACAGGATCACAAATCCATTATTTTCCTTCCCAGGTAGTATTTTCTCCAGGAATCCGATTTTTCTGTGGGAGTCTACATGCTACCAATACTTATATCTTTCATATTCAGAAGCTTCCTGCACAAATGAACATTACTGACAAAGCATATGCCATCAGAACCCCTCTTTTGTTAAAAAACATTCCTGGTTACAGTGCCTTTGCATGTCCAAGCAATGCTGTGCGGCAAAAAGAACAGTCTTCCTGGTAGGAAAATGGTGAGCTGTGACGAGTTTTGAACTCTTCCAGCTGACAAACAGCTGCCGTAGTTTACGGAGTGTTATTTCCGGTCTCATCAGCTACTGAACAGAATGCCAAGTTGCACTGTTTTTCTGAGCCTTTTTGTGGCCAGGGCCCAGGGTGTCTAAACTGAAGTCCCAGAATGAAAACAGTGATTGACGATTTTGTTCTACTGGCAAAGGGAAACCTTTGCAAGGACAGTAGATTTTATTAAAGAGAAAACAGTGCTTTTGCTGGGACTAGTCCGAGGCTGAGAAATCGACTTCTCCAGGAGGCAAGGACCAGCATAAGTTTGAGTTCTACCTTCCTTTCCAAGTGCAAATTGGATTTTCTTAACCTTTCTTTCTGTAACATAAACATTTAGACAAACAGTCAGACAAGTATTATATGCTGTAAAACAAAACATTGCACAGTAGACACATCTTCCCCTGGGGAGAGAAATGAAGGAATAAACACGTAACAAGCATTAGTCACATTGCTTAATGCACTACTGGAAGACACTCAAATATTCATTGTGAGTATGCTATAAAAAGAAATATAAAGTATAATAAATGTACTATATAACTTGTCAAACGATCTACTGCATTCTCAATCAGCCTGAGTTAGAAGGAATTTTAAAAGTAGTTCCATCTACAGTTGATGAAAACAGCAAAATCTTATCAGAAATACAATTTTGCATTTGTCTTACTAAGCGCAGGTAAAAAAGCATTCCTCCTTTTTTTTTTTTAATGGAATTCCTTTGCAGCACTTGTAATTGGTAAATCATCAAAGACTATCTTTATTAACAAACAGTAGAGAAATATCCTGAAGAGGCTAGGATACTGTCATCATCATCATCATCTGGCTGTTTCCTAGCAACCTTTTAGTACCATCTCAGTTTTATTTCCATTTCTGTAGGGACTGAGGCAGTTAACAACTACAGCACACAGATACAATCCACCTAGGAATGGAGAGCGCTCACTGAAAGATGAACTGAAGTGAGTCAGAATTTACTTCTATGCTCAGCAGCAAGTTCTTGGAAATATTACTGCTACACAGGTGAAGCTTCCACCTGTCTGAAAGTTCATATCTACAGTCAATCACTTGGAGTCCATAGCTTATTAGCACTGCTTTCTCATGTTATTTAAATATTCTTTTGATACAACCTTTAGATAAGACCTCTAATCTCTCGATACAAACTTTAGATAAGACCTCCACTCTATTCAGTTGGCTTGGGGACTACCTTTTTGACCTCATACATAATGAGCGCCAGCTCATTTCACAAGTATTTTGTACCTCATGTTAATGAGACAGTACAATAGGTATAGTGGGCATGACTCTTTCAGATTAGTACCGAAAATTGTAGCATATTTCTTCAGCCATATGAATTAGAGAAAGTAAATAAACCTGTTGCTATCCTGAGTTCTTCTGTCACACCAAGACAGATTGTCTTGGCAACATAGTAGTTAAAACTACCATACCAAAAATTCACCAGTGGTTACAAATAGACACTGTGGTCTATAACTGTGCTCTTCTGTCAGGATTACATTTTCTGAAAACAGCAGTTTTGCAGTAACAATGATCTGTAATAAGGTGATTTTTCTAAATGTTTTGATTTTGTATGGGGTATTTTAATTCATTTTTTTTTTGCTTATTTATTTTGCTTACATGGAATATTTCTCTGTTTCTCATCACTCCTTACTATTTGGCGTGGGATTTTCAAACTCTGTTACAGCGAAATCAGGTCTGTCACAATACCTTCTTTAGACCAGTCAGTGGTGAAATGTGAAGCACGTCACTTCTTGCCAAGAGTGAATCCAATCTGTCACAATTTTCTACTTTTCCTAACATTTGCTCATGTGGTGTCACCTTTAATAGAATTTAACTTCTGATGTGGGTTCCACTACAGTCACTGGAAGTTGTTCATTATCATATAGCGTAGGGACATGTAGATACCACGAGCTGTTCCCAGAACTGGACACAAAGGCTGTGCATACAAGTCCGTAGAATGCAGCCAACCATGCTCCTCTAAGCATTCCTGCATGATCTGCAGTGTGCTGGGGATACAGACCTAAGTTTTTGACTGCACAGTTTAGGGTCCCATCTGTGTTTCATAAATCACAATTGCAGAATTTTATGCAGGGTCTCCAATCTCCATTTTATTCTGCTTATTTGACTTTGTTGAGTGGTTGAGGAATCTTGTCAGAGTTGTTGCCGTGGTACAAGGAAGAATCCAGATGTATCATGCAGCTGAATAGTGCTTCATGTTGGTGCTGAGTTCTATAGGTTGTGTTATATTCAGTAAATGGCTCAGTATGGTGGTGCTATAGTGGTGACAGAGGAGCTTGTACAGACTAGGCCAGAGCTTTCCTGAAGTTATGGAAAAGACAGAGTAGATCAGCAAGTGTACTCTCCACAAGGGAAGATGCACATGCTAGTAAGGCAACTTAAAAATGGAGGGGAATGAGAGGAATCAATTAATTTAAATATTTACAGGTGCACTATAAGAATTCAACATATGTGTGTAATGACTCTTACTAGAGAGTAAATTAGGTGAAACTCTGGCAGTCAGTAGCAAACCTTCCATAGCCTTCAGTGGTTTCAGGATTTAATCAACTTCATCTTCCTTTACCATAACTGTTGTCACGCTCTACCTTCTTCTCTGAGCATTTTGAGCACATCATCCATGCCCATCTCTTCCGAGCCTTCTTCCATTGTAAGGATTTGTGGCTCAGTCACAGGCAGTCATATGGTCCATACAGGAGATGACCCAGTTTAGGAACTTTCCTGAGAGCCAGGAGTGAAAAATGCTGGAGGATGATACCTGTTGTCTCATGGGTAAAGTGGAAGTATTAGACATGTCTGACTAGGAAATTTCCATACCCTTGCTCAATCAACATGGAAGGGTTGGGGACAGTGTGGTACAATGGCAGTTCTGGGTACAGAATTGGAGTTTTGAGGACAACAGGAGCTATAGGACCACCATAGGGACAAATCTCCTTGGTGTCCAGCTTAGGACTCAAGAAGGTCTGAGCTCACTGTCAGGGCACTGTGCAGGCCAGCAGCTTCCTCAGGGCCAGGATCCTGGGGGACAAGGGCAGCCATGGTGTGGGGGACAGTGCCCACACTAATAGGGTATAACCCCACAGCACCCAAACCAGCCAAGCCACGCAGGGTGGTGGTGACAACAGGCCCTGCTGACAGGCTGGTGAACATCAGTCAAAAACACGGTGACAATTCAGGGCCAAGGACAAGCCAGGAAATCCAAACAACTGTGCAGGAACAGGTCTGGAGACTCTGCAGCATCTCTGGGGAATGCTAAAATGGCATCCTGGATTGTGGACAGGGTGAGAGTAGCCCTGAACGGGCTGGACAGGGACAGTCAGGTCCACCAATGCTCTCACAGCCAGACAAGGACTATATTTGGCACCTAGCCCACTTCGGGATGTGGATGTGTCATGAATAAATAATGATAATTAGCTGGTGCAAAGTAAGAGAGCATTCACTCAAGCTGAGGAAAATTGAGCAATACCATTTCATTTTTGTTAACCAAAATGAAGAGTTGAGGGAAAAAATAGATTATAAGAGGATGGCTTGCACTGGCAAAATGAGTAAGAGATGTTAGTGTAACTGTAAGGTGTTCTCATTAATTGAATGATTTTGCAGTAGCTTTGCACAATAGTTGTTGAAAGACTTCCAATATTATTCAAAAAGTTCAACTGTGTCTCCCTGAATTCCACTGGATTTTGGTTTAATAGTTTATTCCCTAGGGAGATGAATTATTTATTGATTTCTTACGGAGAACAATGATCTAAATGCAAGAACTGGAGTGTATGTAATTGAGATCCAACTGGAGGGACATTAACCTACTCAGTAAATTTAAGTGCAGACACTTAAATTGGCCCCAAGATTAAAAGAAATTATTTTTCAGTTAGATTCTTTCACTGCCAGAAAGTACATTTTAAGAATGAAAAGGCATAAATTTTTCCTTTTTTTCTTTTTTTATGTCTCATTTTAAATTGGATAAAAGTGGCAGAGCAGCAGAATGTATTTTTAAAATGACCCAATACTTGCTTACTTAAGACTATAAACCCAGACTGTATTGTGAATAGTGCTATTTCTAATATGATTCACTAATGTGGATTTCCCAGGATGTCACATTAGAGCAGAAGTTCTAGGACAGTAGAATGATGAAGGAATTTCAAGACCTGGGAAAAAAACATGAATCAGTATGCTTTTTAGTCTGAGAACTGGGAGAGTTCAACACATTTTGCTACAGCCAAGGAAAGAAATTTATTGTAAATGATATGCCATTAACCTTTAAAAGTAACTTTTCTTTAACAGGAACAGTACTCTGCTAGCATCTTATTATGCTATCAGTTCCTTTGAGTAATTGAGGCTGTTAAGCTATCTCTTAAAAATTAATTTCTCTTGCTGATAATGGGAGCATCACTGGTGCCTGAAAGAATAAACTCTACTTGAAATGACTCCGTGCAAAAGTATTAGCTTCTTCCAATGCCATGTTTTGTGAGCAAACAGTGAAAAAATATTTGATTTTTTATAATGAAAAGTGTTCTCACCTGTTTGGCTTCCACAAGCTACAATTAACTGAATTCCCAACTGGGCAGTTTGAACAGTTTCATTTCTTCAAATTAAAAAATGTCAGTAGGCTGCTATTCCTCTAAATAGCTTGTGGGCCCTAGAATGTTGCTTGCCTTGATGCTGCTTCCAATGCTACTAGAATGCACACAAAGTGGTACCATCTATGATTAGTTAGGCTTTACATGTTGTGCATGGTCATTTAGCCGGACAGAAACCTGTGTTTTCCTTAAACCAATAGTCTGCTAATAAGAGTGTTAATATAATATGCAGACTACTGACTGGCTGGGACTATATCACTTTGCACTGGTAAATTAATGATAGGCTCATATGAACGTCTTCAGCCCCACTGAAGCTTCCACTATGTGGAAGACATTTAGTGTGGGCTTAGATAAGCTGTGCTATGCCTAATTCTTCTCTGTATTTTCATCTGCAGTTCTATATATAGTCAAGATAGAATCTGACATCAATTTGTTTTACACGGTGCCCTATATATCTATTGAAATGTGCAAATGATACCAAAGTTGTAAAATTTCCTTGAAAAACTAGGATGATTCTTCTCCAAGTGAGGCCATACTTTTAAATCCCTTATGAGCAAAAAGAAAGAACAAATTTGAGCTCAGGGAACAGTGCTATTAAAAGCTTCCCTGTCTCTAACACATTCATTCTCCTTTCATCTCCCTCCTTTCTCTCCTTTCCTTTGTCTCTCTCCAGGGTATCTGGTGTGAAAATTTACTATCAGTGCAATTTGGACCTGCTCAGCTAATTTTGCTGTAAGGTTGCCAGAGATATATAGAAATGGTCTTTTTCATGATCACAGAAATGTTCACACTTTGTTGTTGTGGTTCTAGCTGTTGTTTTAGAAGTATCAATCTCCTCTTTGTTTGATGCAAGCACAATTAGAGTTAAATGGAAGCTTGAGATTCTTACAGTCCAGAACCAAATTTAAAGCACTCTTGTATGTGATATGCTGTTGTCAGCAGAGATTTATTTCTATATTGTCTTCCATTTATGGTGGATTGGTTGCAGGTTGTAGGGCCTCTCCTTGTCCTCAGTAAAGGATGAGACCACCTTATATTCCGCAGGTTACAGCTTTGTTCAGCCTGCCAAAACCTTTAAGTGCGAACACTCCTGTGGTCTTAAATCTGGTTATAGAACTTGCCTGAAAAGATTGTTAGTGAATGTTGAGAGAGGCAATGTCAACAGCATTCTTCATAGCTGGATATTGCTTTTGGCTGATCTGGTTTGTGTTTTTGTTTATGTGAAATTTAATGTTATTTTTTTACATAAATGTATCTGTAGTTGTTTTAATTTGTAGATGCCTAGATATGTTATACTTGATTTATTAGATATGTGATATTTACTTTATTTTATTTCACTTCACGTTTCCTCTTAACTTGAATTTTAAGCACTTAGATTACAAGAAAATGGCTGTAGTCCTATGTTCTGTAATGACACTACTACTTTTAAAAACAGGTGGATAAAGGCCAATGAAAGCCAAAGTGACTTGACCTGACTTTGCATGTCCAGTATACAGTACAGTATTTTCAGTTTTGACTGAACATGGATTTGATCAGCTTTCAAAAAGTGAGCCCCTTTCTCTTTTGCTATTCTTCATTCTCTGCACAGCTTCTGCACAGTTTTAGTACAGTAACAGGAAAAAAAAAAAGCCCAAGTCAGTAATGACTCTTCTATAGAGCAGTTCACTAACACTGTCATATTCATTTTCATGTGGGTAACAGGAAACATTGGGATTTTTGCCCTAAAAAAATATATGAAGATAAGAATCCAAAACTAAAATGCACGTGAGTGAACTGAGAATTTTTGTCATTTTTTTACTTTATCTTTTTCTCACTTACTGAGATTATAGATTCAAACACCCACAGCATTGAATCAGGATTCAATGCTAAGAATTAAAATTTATTAGGAAAACTAGAGAAATGTAACTTCTTGTAAAGATATGAAAAGCTTCCACCAAACTATAGAACAGCTCTAATGAAAACGTATCTTATATTTCCTTCCATCTTAGTTTCCAAGCTGCCAGCCATTCCTTGTCATTCTCCATTTTATAAGAACCACTCCTAAAAAAAATAATTATTCTGGCCAAACCTGCAGAAAATTGAATAGTTTCAGAAGGCAAAATTCAGATGACCATGATTAGTGACGTCTCATGGCGCCTGGTGACATATTTTAAGAAATTACTTCCCTTATTTATTTGCTCCAGATATTTTCTGTCTCAGTAGCAGAAGTAAATGTATATTATCCTCTTGGTCGTGACATGCTTTGGCTGAGCATATCATCATAAACTGAACTGAATGGCTTTTATGTTAATGTCATAGGTTATGAACTGTGGCAATTGAGAATACAATGCAATTTCACTTTTGCTGGCAGTAACAGCCAGCAATAGGTCAATACGCATAGGAAGACAATATCCTCTTAAAATGCCACTGCTAATAGGTTAGAGCCTTGGCTCTGTACTGATATAATAAAATGAAAATAAGGTCCAAGCACCTGTTCCAATGACTAATTATTAATACAGAGAAGTCAGCATGAGCAGAATGGTAGTAAAGACCAGTTCCATAACAGTATCTTCACTAAGCAGAAGATATTCTTTAGAATCTGGGTGGAAAATTGCCTGAAGAAGTGACAGTTGTCTCACATGTACAAAACCAAAACAAGAGAAAACTTGAGAAGAAGGAGAATAATTTTCCAGTCTAACCAGCCATAAGACAGCTCATGAACTATGTTTCGTGTCAAGAACCTCATGGATTAAGACTGGGAGAGAGATGTGGAGAAAGAAGCATCTCTCAGACAGACATCTTTTGTCATCAGTGGGTTTCCTGAAATCCTTGAGCATCTCAGCTAAAATGCTATTTTAGAGGGTACTGTTGCCAACCAGTTCCATAAGCTATCATAGCGCATATGTTTATTAATTGCCAAAAGTGTCAAATAAATCCTTCTGCATCTTGGCTTTCTTACACATGATGGCCTACACAGAATGTGTTTTTACTTTGTTATAGGCTGCTGTACTCCAGGTGAAATAATATACTGGGCTTGAGCCATTGACTTACACCATGTGCATCCTACTTATGCCAGTACATTTATGCATTACTGACAGTAGGTACAGACCATAGTCATATATTTCCCCCTTTCATTTTAGTAGTGTAAAATTAATGTGGCTGATTAAAATATCTTCACAGACTGACAGGGACAGCAGTATCACTACAAGGGAGGTTCTCCTTGTGTTTGAAAATTACCTGAGGGGTTTCAGATGGTCTTTTAATTAATTTGTAATAACTTCTGAGCATAAATGACAATACCAAATCAAATTATTGAGACAAAATGCCCACATGCCATTTGAGTTTTATTCAGTAATTTGACAGGCCTACTGAATTGGGATTGCCTCAACATATGGTAAAGATACAATAAATTTCCGACATAGAATAGATGACCAATATGGAGTTTCACACATTACACTACTTGAGACATTAATCTGTTGGAATATATGTATTACTACAGGCTTCATTTTAAAGAATGTGTGTTTGCTCTTGTTTCATCATTACCTGTACATTTGAAAGACGACACCAAAATTACCTTTGTGAATACATTTACAGGCAGATCTTTAAACCCATTTTGAATATACTGAAGGTGCCTGCACAGTGGTGCAAGTATAATTATACACGCAAAGCAAATAGCAAAAATGTTACATGTGCAAATTTATTTCAAAATTAGATTTCTGGCAAGTACATTAAATTTAATCAGTTATGTGGAATGTGAAGAAGTCATCCCAAGGTCAGCTTAAAAAGGAAATGAACGATTTAAACAGCCATCACACAGGACCAGATGGCATGACTGGGAGGTTAAAAACAAGAGAGGACAGAACTCTTCAAAGTTGTGTTAATTTGTTAATGTATGTATACTAGAATCATGTAAATGAAAGGTTCACTGATTATTTACAAATTAAATTTACTAATTTCCTAATTGCTGAAGGGAAATGGAGATAAGAGGCTTAAGACACACATAACTTTTTTCTGTTCCTATGAATAAAAAGTCCATTTTTTTTCTTCAAAATATTCATATTGTTCATAGACATCTCCAGCTCTCCGGGGTTCCCCTACACATTTTGGGGGGTAAAGAAGAGCAGACAGGCTGTGTGTCTACTCCTGCCACTTTCTGCTAGCGCCTTCACAGAGAACTTCAAGGTTATTTCCATCTTCTATCTATTTATCCTACATTTTAATAGAGATAGCAAAATACTTATCTAAGAACTAAAAATGCATAATTTATCCTTGTCTATCAGGTTCCCCTTCAGACTATCAGTTCCCCTTCTTGTGTTCATTTTATCGTCTCACATCTGTACTCCAGACAATACATTTATCTGTATTCATTGAAACTATTCTTGACTTTGCTGTCACTTAAGATATTTGTCTTTTTGACAACAAAGGACACAGCATTTGTAATTTGACTACTCTTCTATTAATAAATTAATAGCTTAGAGTTGTAAGAGACTAAAAGCTAAATACTAGTCAGAAATGTCTGTAAGAGCATTGGACCTGAAGCTGAGTACTGTTTTGGAAGCTGGCATATAAGTTATGGAATATGACCAGCAGCACCTCAGTCCTTGACTTTTTCATCTGATTAGACTGTTATGTAGGATGATAATTTTCAAGGAAGACCATCTGATAAAGATGAAGGATGGTCTAGTGTCTATAGCAGTAGCCTAGAAACCAGGAAAGCAAAGTCCTTTTGTGTCTCATGTCCCCATCCATATACAGGGAGTTATGGTAACCTTCTGCTCCCTGAGGTAAGTAAACCAGGCATAAATACAGTTCAGAAACTAGGGGGAAATGCTGATACTGCTGCTGTATTTTTAGTGTACATGTGAATATGTGGGTAAACAAGGAAGATAAATAAATGCCTATGATAGGAATTTACAGAAATGTCTTCTCCAAGGGAAAATACTTTTTGACACTATTGTAAGGGTGAGATTGGAGAAGCATCTTGTCATTTAAGAGTCCTTTTCTATGATTAGTATTATCAGTCAATCTGTTTGTTAGGTGCATTTACGTTCCCTCATAGGATGACATTCCCATTTAACGTCTGCGCCTTAAAAATCAGGCATCTTAACCCAAGCAAGACTCTTTCCATAGCAGTTTAGGCACCTTGTGAAGGTCATTAGCTCTTACAAAGAGTTAAAATCATAGGATAATTCAGGATGGAAGGGCCTCAGAACATCTCCAGTCCAGCCTACTGTTTCTCAGGTTGTTATCTAGCTCGGTCTGGGAAACCTCCAAGGATGGAGACAGCACAACCTCTCCAAGCCACCCCTTCCACTGTCTGGTTGTCCTCAGCAGAAAACACTTCTCTTTATATCTAGTATGAACATAACTTGTTTCAATGTATGTCTGTTGTCTCTTGTCCTTCTGCTGTTCATCACTGTGAAGAGACTAGTTCCACCTTCTCAGCAACCTCCCTATAGGTACTAGTGGGCTGTTGTTTGGTCACCCCAAAGCTGCCTCTTCTCCAGCCTAACTCCCTTAACAACTGCTCACAAGGCAAGTGCTCCAGCTTCCTGAGCATCTTGGTGGCCTCTGCTGGGCTGTCTCCAGGTGCCTTTCCTGGACTGGGAGGTCGGGGTGGGCGATGAGGGAAGGAAAAGGAAGAAGGAAAAGAAAGAAAGAAAAATGGAGGCTCTATCTAGATTTTGTCTATGAAATATTTATTAATATTAAAGGAGGGTAATCATTTTCCTTGATCTCCTGGCTGAGCACCTGTTAATAGATCCTCCAATGCTGTTGGCCTTTCCTGCCAGGGCACACTACTGTCTCACACTCAACTTGTTGTCTTCCAGGATGCCCAGGTCCTTTTCCATAGAGCTACTCCCCAGTGTCCAGTCTGTTTCATCATAAGGTGTTCTTCTTTCTGAGCTGCAGGACTTAACATTTTCATTGAATTTTAAAGGTTCCTGCTAGCCCATTTTTTTGGCCTAAGTCCCTCTGGATGGCAGCCTGGTAGCCTTGCTTTCAAGTGAACTGACTTGTGCTCTCAGTTCAGTGTCACCTGCAAACTCAGTGAGAGTGTACCCTATCACCTCCCCCAGGTCACAGATAAAAATGTTAAAGAGGACATGTCCACATTTAGACCCCTGTGATGCTCACTGGTTACTGGCCTTCAAAGAGAGTATGACATATTAAATGCCAGTCTCTGAGTCTAATCCTCCAGCCATCTTTTATTCATACAGTTTTCTACCCAAACAGACCATAATGTCTTAACTTAGGTACAATAACACTGTGAGAGACAGCCAAAAGCCTTGCTGAAACTCATGCTAATGACATCCACTGCTCTCCCCTTGTCCAAAGATCTATTCACTTTACTACAGAAATTTAGTCACGTATGATTTACCATTTCCCCGCAACAACTCTAAAAGTTTACATGGATTACTGCTTAGATTAAAGGCTTTTATATTGCTAAAATAAGATTAAACAAATCCTAAAATTGGTATTTCATAGTTCTAGGAATTTTTATTCACATTGTCTTTTGCAGACACATGACTGTTTTCTTCGCCGAGTGTTCGAACACTGACTTATTAGCTCTTATAGCAAATGAAATAAGGAGGTTTCAAGTTATAAAAAAGTGTGGCATTGCTTTCAAAAGAGAAGGGGCTCTGACAGACTGGATGGCAACTGCAGCACCAGATATCCTGCCAGTTCTAGGTTGGCTCCTCAATACACTCAACTTGGCAGAGTTATCATAGACACAAAAGTCAGTTAGTTACGGTTAGAATATTTTTCAAGTTTGCCATTTTATCTTCTGTTAGAACAACTCATGAAACTCCCATTGTTTTTTATGGAAACTAGGTTATGCCATTAGAGCACTTCGGAAAATCCAGTATGTCTCATTTGGTTTTGAGGTACTTCATAACAGCGGTTTAAAGTCGAAATTGAGTTGTTCTGAAAGGAGAAAGTTTTACTCAGAAAAAGACTGTTCAAAATCCAGAAACTGATTTCCATATCTAGAATAGAGAATTTGTTTGCCCTTGTGAAATAGGACCTCTACGATATATTTCAGGAGAGTATAAGAAAAGTATATATAAAGTATATAGAAAATTAGCTTATGCATTTATCTGAGGAGCTGCTAAGAACTTTTCAATCTTAGATTTAATTTTTAGGATTTAAAAAAAATATATTTTAAAGTGTGTAGTAAATAGAAAAAGGTATATTTGGATTTATAACAATATTACATATAGACAAACTGCAATCAGAATGATATTGCCAATGCTAATCAATGTAGGCATTATGGTCAAGAAAATATTACTTTTTTTGGTAGTATCTAACTTCTTCCTTCCTGGGAAACTCTGTTTCTGCAGCCTCTTGGGTAGTTCAGACTGGTAAGAAAACCTCTTTCGACTATATAACTTTAATATAATTTGTTTTCTTCATACTCAGCTATCTGTGAATTTTATCCCATTTGTCAGTCTGCAGGTGCTGTTTCCCTATTAAGACAAACATCTTCATAAGATTGTTAGAACAGATACTGGGTTAAGTCAGTTCTGTACATACAGCTAAGTACCAAACAGGACTCAAAAGATTATATTGTCTCTATACATCAAAGATCTCTAGTTCACAGATCCAAGGAGTAGGCTGAAAACCCACAGAACGAATCATGGGGCTTAAAACCTTCATCACAAGGAAATTTTTGAGGAAGGAATCTGTCTGTTGGGGGAGAGAGAAGAGATTGACCTATAATGTAATAATAAAATAGGAGTATGCATTAAGAGAAGGGTAATGGATGTCATGTTGTTTATAATGACAACAAAAACCACTGCCTACAGTTTATAGTTTTCAAACTGGAAATATGAGACACATTTCTATCAGTGAGAGAAAGTAACCACTGTATCAATTTGTGAAGGAAAATAGTAGATTTTCTGTCCATCATACAACATTTTAAAATCAATATTGGTTTCTTTCTAAAACGTGTACTGTATTCAGCCATAAATTATTGGGCTTCATGTATGTGTTAGTGGGTGAAATCTTACTGCCTGTGTCACATCACAGATCAGACTAAATGACTGCACTGTTCTCCTCTGGCCTCAAAATCTATGAAGTGACAGTTAAAGGAACACAGTAGTGGAAAAAAGTAATGATCACTTTTGGTTGAAAAGAGAAGGAGACAACCTATGATCTGTTAGGCCTATTCTGTCAATATCAGCCTATGGAGACTTCCAATACTCATGGCAAAAGTGATCATACCTACTCACCCTTGTGCTTTCTTCTTTCAGATTCAAATTCAGTATTTTGTCATTTTCGCTCTCCTGCATAGAATGTAATTGGTTCACTTAAGGTGCCATTTCGTTTCACGAAAATAGACACAAATAGGAGTGACATTTTAATATATGTAAACAACGGGTGATTTTCCTTCCTGTAGTTTGTGATTATTGGTCTTTTTTAACCAGTTTTCTGATCTGTGCCTTTCCCTTTGAAACTTTCTCATTTTTTCTCACCCCCCTCCAGCCTTTAGTCTAATGCATCATTAATATATTTGCATTTATTTATGATTTAAGGAAAAGATGCCTGAAAAAATAGAAAAAAATTATGATTGAATGACAGCACTTAGAACCTCTCACAGTTACGAATTCAGTATGATCTGCTTTGTACTCTACATGATACCAGTAGCTTCTCCAACAAATAAATGATTTTTTTTCTTTAGGTTGGACTTAAAGCGCTTTTAAGATTCATTATTCTTCGTTTTCCTAAATCTTTTTCATGTCTTGGGACACAAAGAAG
The DNA here is from genome assembly GCF_964273445.1 of Streptopelia decaocto. Lineage (NCBI taxonomy): Eukaryota > Metazoa > Chordata > Aves > Columbiformes > Columbidae > Streptopelia > Streptopelia decaocto. Next base: position 79,844,084 of record NC_138656.1, on the reverse strand, counting down.
TATTTCTTTTTTTAAGAATAAAATTAAGAATTAGTGTCTTGTTCAGATAGAAAAACTTTGTAAAGACCACAGTCTGACCTTGTATGTTATGTGCTACCTTAATTAATTTAGCTGTAAATTAGCCTTCAGGATTTCCCTGCAGTCCGTCTGAAAGGTCACTTGAATATTAATAAATTCTCTTGTCTTCTTTAGCTGTTCTATGTACAGTAGACTGTGTAGTGAGAAGTGATTGAACGCCCTTTGAGACATTTACTCCAAACCTATTTTTCTCATCAGAAGTATGCATTACATGGGGTTTAAGAAAAATACATGTTTTAAAAATATGAGTACGTTCTGGGTGCTACTTGTGAGGAAGCTTCATTTTGTTTCACTCCTGTTGAGTGCAGAGCACTGTGACAAGATGCTGGTGGAAGATGGATAATTTATATAGATATATATATTATATAGATATATATATATATATAATTCCAGGATCTGAGGGGAAAGGAGGCAGGAGGATGGAAGGAATATCTCGTATCTCTCTGTGACAAAATATTGCTGGATGGAGAAGACTGTTCCTGGCCCAACCTCTTTCAAAAACTCTGTTTCAAAAATTAAGTACATGGGCTAACCCCCTGAGTTGATATCGTTTCATATTTTGTTCTTCACAAAAATAATTCTCAAGCAGTTGTATAAAAGGATCTTTTACATGCATGGGAATTACTTTAAATTGCATTCTTACTTTAAATTACATTCTTATCATGATGAACAGCTATAGCAATCACGCCAAAATCCCGTCAGTCTTAAAAGAATTGACAATACAGACATGATTTATAGAAGTGCAGGTAAAATGCTACAGTCTTATTCTGTGGCACTGTATCAGTGATGTGTAGATTAAATGATTCTTAATAGTATGCTTTGCTATAGTACAAGATGAGTGAATTGTATGTATTTATGCTGTTGCTCTCTACATAGAGCGGCATGCCATTAAACTGCCAAAATAAGTTGTAGCTCATCCTGCCTGGTCTCACAACAAAAGAATCCATAGAACTCCATGAAACATTGGGCAGAATTGTTTTGCCTTCCTTTAATTGTAAAACCTTTTCCTTTCCACAATGTGTATTGCCAAAAAAGAAAAAAAAAAAAAAAAAAAAAAAAAAGACAACATGCATGAAAAAGCTGTGTAAAAATGTTGCGCTTGTCCTGGTAGATTATAAATCCAGATAGTTCAAAATCTGAAGGACTAAATTCAAAGAATAAGCAAAAGTGTATTGATGGATGAATTATCAAATATTTCCTTTAAGTTTTGTTGTTAATTTTAACTTTACTTACCATCTTTAATAATTATTTGGAAAAAGATATATTCATAGCTGTTGCTATCAAGAAAGGAATTTAAAGCCTGTACCTTGTGAAATCTGGTAAATCTGTGAAAAGATCATAATAAATTTATCTTGGAAGGAAAAATTATCTAAGAAGACGTAATCCTAGATGAGATTACTTAGTAGAAAATAAATAATTAAAAATTGTGCAATCAAAATAGGTGTAGTCAATAATTTGAATATGTTATGACATCCATTTTTAAAAATCAGCCTCAGATGTGGTCATGCAGCTAAAAGTAGTACATAAAAGACTAATTAGACACATTGTCTCACTATAAGCACAAGCAGTAGTGTCAGCTTAAACCATACTATAGTACTTTCAGTCATGAGTGTTCAGTTATGAAGACACTGATACTCAAAGGAGAAAACAACCTATGCATGCCTATACACCATGTAGCTGTAGGGTAGCCATTTGTGTCATACTGCTATTTCAACCAACACAAGGGAGACTATGTCTGCAGCTCACTTCTGCATCATGTAGAGGTTCCCACCTCCAACAAGCAAGCTCCAGAACAGGAGGCATGAGAGTAGACGAATCAGTTCCTGAGTAACTAGTGCTGTGAATCAGAAGAGTAAAAACACCTGGGGATATTCTCTGCTATTGAAAGCATCATACTAAGATCACTAAATAAAGGAGAGGCATGAGTCACAGATGTTTGTTGACTTGCCACAGATTTCTCTGTAACAGCTGTTGAAAACTAGGCTACCTTTCACAAAGCTGCCCTTACCTTGGTCAAAATTAGGGACACCATTCTTCTCTCCTGCTTCATAGGCTTTGTTGTCAGTGCCCATGTACTCAGAGATTCAGGAATAACGGTACTAAAGTGTCTTAAGCTGATCTTCTCATGCCCTTTTCTGTTAAGAGGGAATATTTACATTTTGCTGAATTTATAATAATCTGGAAATGAAGGGAAGATTAGAATGCAGGACATTAAGTCTACATCACACTGATTAAATAAGCAAGGCACTAGCATCGTCTTGCACTATTCAGTTTTTAGAATGTTCCTGGTCTTGATTTTCTCTCTTGCTAAGAAATGCCAAAACACAGTTCAGGGTCTGGCAAAACACACAGAATCAGTTCAGCTGACTGTATCGATAAATCTGTGCCATTGCAGGAGAAACAGGTTTTTGCATAGCCATGTGGGCATAAGCCATCTTTAGACTCTCGATTGATTTTTGTTCTATACAGGTGACCTCAGATTGTCACCAGCTATCTTTCTTGAATGAGATACTTGAATTGGGTCTTCAATATCTAACCTTAATCCTGCCATCCTGGATTATTGATCATTTAGACAGGAGGGATCTGGCCATGCAAAAAAAAGCAACTGCATTTCATTGAATGTGTTGTTTCCCCAAACAGTTGTGGTTTTGACAACTCATTATTTTCTTACAGAAAAATACAGAATCCCAGTCTGCTCCAAAGACCTTCTTGTTTTGTTCAAATAGCAAAACATTTGAATTATAGGTTCTTCCTTCTCCCTGTCCATATTTACTCCAGTTTTATTGTGCACAGTAAGCAAAAATGTATTTTACAGTATGTATCTATTTTTTCATCATGCACTACATACTTATTTCTAAGTATTATTGATCAGCCACAGCTTATCATTTTGAAAAAAAGAAATAAAAACCAAACACTTCACCAATGCTATTTTATGATTGGGCATTTATACTCACCCAACAGTAACAAGCTGGCTTTCAAATTTGTTGCAACACTGCCGTATCCTAATTCAAGACTTGGTTTGGTGAAGCCATAGGTATATACTTACATGTGCCCTGCCAAATATGATTGTAATGTAAGAAATATGGAAAATGCTATTCCAGTCCATCAGCTACTTCTGTTAATCTGCTATATTAAATTAAGAACTCATTCTTCTACATATGCCCATTGCTGAATTAAAATCTAAGGATGCTTATCTACCAGCATTAGCAATACACAGCACCCAAAATTAAGTAACATATGCAGTCTCTTCTAATGTCTCTTTTGTTCAGAATACACAGTATTTCATATCTCCTCCAGCAGTTCTTGTTCTAATCCTTCCATCTCTTTTATCTACTAGTTCTTTCCTCTTGCCTTACAGGGCTTACTAGACTCTACTACTCATGGCAAATCTTGTTAAAAATTGTTTGGACATCACAAGAACTATGATAAACTAAATCAAGTTACCCTTTGTAGTAAAGTCACTTTACAGTTCAGATCTGGATCTAGAACAGATCTACAATGGATCTGCAAGATCTACAGTCTACATCTAGTTCCAGTCTAGATGCCTCAGAGCTGAACTTAAATTCATTAGGTTAGTCAACATTGATCATAATGTTGGTTCTTAAGACTGTCTTCCACTTCAGGAGATTCTTTTCATTCCTTCCCTAAATTTTCATGACACTTAAAAAAAACCCTTGTGGTTGGTTCTACTTGTACATGTTTTTATCTATGAATCATCTTCGCCAAGTAAATAGTACTATCACCTGGGAGCAGTTCTTCCTTCTTTCTCCAGATTATTCCTCCTTCTGGCCAAGCTGAATTCTTTGTGCCTTTAAAGTCTTTTTATAGGTAAAAGTAGTGTATTTAGGAGTCCTGGTAAACAGATGTGGTTTGCCAGGAGTAGTGTTGCATAACATAGCATAGCACAGCATAGCTAGCATAGAAATGGAACTTCATCAACTTTCAGATCTTCATCAGCTTTAGCTGTGATACTTCCCAATCCAGAGATCATGGAATTTATATTTACACAGGGCTCAAGCCTTCAGAAAATATCCAGAAACAGAGAACTATGGACGCATCCTAATATCTCACATTTAAACTCCAATCCCTTATTCATGTTCAAATAATACACTAACTAGTACACACACCTTGGTTTCACATGCATGTCTTTTATCAGTACACACATCTGCAGATAATCTATCTTAAGCATAAAAGAGATCAGTTAGAAATTCGTGTTCTTAAACAAATTTATCACGTTAAGACTGCTGCTAGAATTTACGCTGTATTACTGAAGCAAATGAAGTTTTGCGTTAGACTCTCCTGAGAGCAATTCTGTAGGCTGTGTTAGTTAGTAATTGGGGGAAAATGAGGAGAATTCAAGTTATATATCAGAACAGGACAAAGATTTCAGTGAGACTGAGATGCAATAATAAATAATGCATTTTAACAGATCAGTCATGGCAGTAACTTAATTCACATCATATTTATGCAAATAAAGTGTTCCACAGCCTCTGAAGTATTGATCTCAAAGTTTTACGGAAATAGAGCTTATATTATATTATGTTTATTTAGAGTTTAAATTATGTTTATTTCTCAGGCAGCTAGTTTATTTGAAATTTATTAGTAATATTCCAGGAAAAAGTTGTGATTGGTAATTATCTATATATATGGATTACTTAAATAAAAACCTTATTTGTCAAAATAAATGTTATGAAATATGGTGTAAATTAATTCAGATCAGTTATCCTAAAAACCGTTGTCTCTAAACTAGAAGAGAACTTCAAGAACAGCAAAAAGAACAGCCCTGAATAAAGTACACACGGTGAGGTTTAATTTTAAAGGGTGAGTGAGTTTTTTCTCTGTTGGTTACCCTTCAGTATGTCCAACTAATGTGCTTCCCGCTCTACCCACCCCTTTCACTGTTCAAGACCATTTCTCCCAATGTAGAATGAAAATGGCAAGGCTTTTTGAATAGTTAAGTAAGTCTATTTGGCAATGAGTCTAAAATAATTTCCAATAATCCACATTATAAAGGAGTCTTATTTCTATCAAGTTAGAAACATATGTTTTGTATTTTAAGCAAAATTGAATCAGTTTCTGAAATTTTATCCCAGAAACAGAATTTAGTAGGCATTTAGCTTACCGGTCCTTACGCAGTTAACATATTTGGAATACATGATAAAGGAATTCAGTTATGATCTAAACTTAAACCCTGTCTAAACTGGGAAGGTCTGATTTTCTGCCTTCTTTCCCCCCTCACCTTTATCAATGCACAGGTTTACCAGTGAAAATTAATTCCAGAACAGATATAGACAAACATGGTTCTGATTTGTACATTTTCCCACCAACTTAGCAGAGTTGTGAGTGATTACACGCGATGTTATATAGTGAGACCAATGACCGTGTTTGGATTCAGTAATCTTAAGAGTCTTTTCCAACCCAAATGATTCTATGATTCCATGTTTGTTTGCATTATATCTTGTGTCATTCAATTAAAAAGGGAATAAAAATCAAGACCTGCCACAATTATTACCATTACCACTTGCAAACATTATGAAAAGTCCTGAGGCTTCATGTTTTGAGACTTAAACAGTCTGTAGCTGTAAGATATGGAGAAAAGACCTGAGGAAAACACATATTTAGAAAACCAAGTTAAAAGAAAAGTTTCTAAAATCTTTCTGCAAGAACTATAGTATTAGTTACAAAAAGGGGAAACAGGTTGCGGTACAGAGCCTAGGAATCTGGTCTAGAACAGTAATTTCTCTTTTATCTGAACGTGCTTTAGAGTTGTAAAGGTTATTTTTGCAAACTTACTGTTATGACTGTATAGCTCAGAAAAGTCAAGAATATAGATGTGGATCAAATAAAGAGTATAGACAAGAACTGAAGATGAAAGATCAGCCCTTTGTTCAATGTAAACTGAGTTAATTGAAGCCATCGGAAAAAAAACAAAACACAACACAACACAACAACTTGGAGTTAAAATGCAGCATCAGATCAAAAGCATGTATCAACAAAAATTAAAAGTTCAAAGGTGGAAAAGGAAGCATACCTTTTCCAGTTGGAATTGCAAAAACAGTATAGGCAGGTGTTACCCACATGCAAATGGGCTGAAGCACTGACATTAATTTCATAAAACTAAGCGTGTGTTGAACATCTTTCTGGTTATTCTTTTGCTTGTTTTTGCTAAACTCATTAGCTACGGCACTTGAGAAAATTTGCACTCAATAATTAAGCACTCAGTAAATTGCTCAGTCCCAGTGACATGTTATGGCCCAGAACCAGAGTTAGAGAAAATAGAAGCTTTTGAACAAATGTGAATGTGTTCTTAAATTCTTTAACAATGTTGTTTAAACTAATAAATCTTACTTGCTGGAACCAAAGTTTTTAGGCAGGTGCACAATTTAGACTTAGCCTTCACACCTCCATATTCACAGCTCAGAAGGGCTGGGGCAGGATTTCGCTCTGCACCTGGGATTCACTGAACAGCCAATTAACTTCATCCCCATTAGCAGCAAAGCAAAGGCATTTGCAGAATCCAGATGGGTATGGAGATGCCTGTTTGCGTTCACAGGTTGAGGCTGTTGGCCTGAAGTAACACAGGACTATGTTCCTATCCTTTTTTTTTTTATTTATTAATTATTTTTTTTTTTTTAATTTAATTTCAGGAAGTAGCCCAGCCCTGGACAAAGTCCCTTCATTGGATGCTTTTTAGGTTTCTTTTCTCTGGTAAATTAACATAGAAAATTAAATTAAATTATTTGAAATTAAATATTACCATTGTAAAGACTGCACAGTTTTGCACGAAAAATGTGCTGAAAATACCCATGCATGGAAGAATTTTTGTATTCTTGTAACACTTTGCATTTGAGTAACATAAACATTATCTCAGGCACTATTTCCTCTTTATCCTATAGGCAGCCAGTTGTGCATGTTTTTAGAGGACTGTATTTTATTCTATGCCAAATAAACAACTTCTGGGAAAAAATCTATAATCAGTCTGTAAGTGAAACACAGCTCCAAGACACCATATAGACCTGTTAACACAGTATCTATATGGGAGCACATTTTAATTATGAGAGCAATGCATTTAGAAATAAATCACAATTGTATTTTCTCCAGAAGCTATTATCCTTGGTATCACTTTCTTCCTAAAACCTGAAAATGAAATCATGTTGTGTCTCTGCACTGTTTATTTGTTTCTGGTTTTGTCATACAGATTAATAATCTACAAGCATTTGTTACTGTCTGTATTATTTTTTTTTACTCCTTCAATTGTAATTCTTTGTCATTCCCAAGTTTTACCACCATTAGGATTTTACATAAGTGTACACTCCCTCCATCTTACTAGCCAGTCCTTCAGGTGCAGAATTTAGCAGTAATTCTGTCTGCACACTCTGCAGATACCTCAACTTCTTCAACATAGGTAACTCATCCTCAGCTTCTTGTCCCCGTTTCTCCCATGACCATTTCCTTCCTCCTGCATATACATCATTCTAGAAAGTGTGACCCATTCTCTACACTTTTCTTTTAACTTACTTCTGAATAGTCTGTTCTTCTGTGATGTCTAGGAGAATCTCATTAGTCATTGATCTACTTATTTATGTTTTAGCTACTTACCTAGATAGCATAATAAATAGTGCTGGCTTGGATCTATCCTGTCAAACATTAACCAAGCTGTGACAAGGGTCTGATCCTGGTATGAGGGGAACTCCTCAACTTCTACTGTTCTGTCTTTCTACCCTCAGTTCTCATTCTCAAATTCATTATGTTACATGCAGACTAATTTGGCCTGTTTTGTTTGGGTAAGGATTCTTGTATTTAAGCATAAATATTTAGTGCTTATGGAGCATCATTAAACCAGAATATTAATTTGCGTTTTTGCAACTGGAAACACAAACTTGCAAAGAGAAAAAAGTGCACTTTCCCTATATTTGTATTAATCTAATTACAAATATAATACTAAGTATATATTTTTAAATGCTTTCCATTTGTTAAATAGTATAATAATATTCTGAAGACATATTCAATATTTGGAAAAAGTAGTATCTACTGGTTTCAGTTTAGAGATAAGACAGGAAAGAAACATGAAATTATTATACCCAGGCTTTGAGCTACGCACAAAAAAAAAGTTATGAAATTGTATATGAATAGATTACAGGTCAGACAGGGATTTATTTGCAAAAGAGAAACACATTCTACTAATGGTGTAATAAACGTACACAATGACAATTGCTAAAACACATGCATCAGAACAAAGGGAAGATCACGTAAAAGCATGATCAATATAAAGGGCAAAATTGTGGTCCAATATCAGATATATTTAGAATTATGAAATGCAGCATTAGCCTAAAACTGAAAAAAAAGGTAATTAAGAAAAATAAATTACGTAATTACAAGATCATATCTACAGGGTTGGAGATATAATAGCATTTTACCTGGGAAATGGTATGTGATCTTACAAATGAAGACACCTATCATGGCACTTCAGGGAACACAGAGAGAATGTTAGCATCTGACTCCAAGGACCCAACTCAAAGTGTAAAGCACTTTTGAAGCACGGCTTCATCTCATGGAGATGCTTCCCTTGTGGAATCTCAAAATTCTGATTAAAATGTCTGTACCTACACATATTCCAAAAATTTGTCAGGAATACAATTTTATGAGGCAGTTTTACTTTTAGTAAAGTGTGTGTTGAGTCACACAACAAACATGCCTTTTCTTCTTTGCCTGCTTTTTGTTAGCGTGTGCTAGCAGTGGGATGACTCTTGAAGAATATCTCTTAGCAGGAAAGGACCTGTCCCTTCATCTTCTGCATTGTCAAAAGTCTGTTATCCCCAGTGACTATGAGGGAAGAAACACATGGAAAAAAAGGGAAATTGAGGTATTTTGGACCATGACATAAGCAGTAGCTCTTGGCAGAATATCGAAACCCCATGCACAAGCACTAAAAGATAAGAAGCTGCTGAGAGTCTGAAATAATTTGAGTATCATGGCACACATTCATGTCTCATCGTCCTCTATAAAGATGTTCATAGATTATTAATGAATGAGAAAAGTTGTCTATCAGGAATCTTAAAAACAAGACCCAAACAGCATATTTGATCAAGGTCTACTGTGCAGGGCAGTTGTTTGCAAATGTCTCCGTGGAGACATTTTTCTCCATTCTGAGCTGTAACTTCCTCATTATTCTGAGCATTTAGTGCTTAAAAAGCTTTCTGTTCATGGTATTTTATCCCACACACTCATTTAATTCATTTTTAAATGAAATTACATTCCTGTTGTGGAATTTCAGTACCATATGGCCTACATAGTGTACCTGTGATGAGCAATATTTCTTTCTTTCGGGTATGCACTTGCCACCTTATTCTAATTTTGTTGAAGCAAGGTCCCAAAATCTCTTGGGAAGTGTGGCTAATGTAACTCTTCAGATCTAGGGGTTTATGTTAAGTTAATGGCAGTAGGGTATGACCACCTATTCTGTTAAATTGGCAATTGTGCCTTAACATCAAACTTGGAAGAAGACACTCCATGTTTTAAAATCACAACATGTTACTGTATTACAAACCATCAGTTTGAGACAGACGTCACTCACGGTGACTTATGCAGACCAAAATAACCTGTTTTCCTTTAAAGTGTTTTATTTTAGTATTTGCATCAGAAAGCACGCAGTATTTCTATAATAACTTGTGTATGACGTATAAGTACCTCAAGTACTCATAAAAAGTATCTTTTTCTTTTCACTCGCAGTAAAAATCTGTTCTTCCTGTCCTGAATAAATTTTAGTAGATGTTTATATTTTGCAGTCAAGTTATCCTAATTACTTGTGATGATGACTAATGTTATCCTTAATTTCTTGATAGATTTTTTAAAAATCCTGAGGTATATAGTTTGGAAACAACCCAATTTTTTAAAAAATAGACATCACCATTTTTAATGTGATAGGGAATTAATTTCAGTTTAAGAAAAGTGATACTATTACCATTTTACAATGCAGGTGATTTCATAGTATAACTGTTTCAGAAGACTGAAATGTCATATCTTCTCTGATAAAAAGCATATACACTTGTATTTGAATGTAATTTCAGAAACATGTTTCTAATATGACTACAGAACACAGCTGTAATAAGTAATTTGAGATGGTTTTTCTTTATAACTTCTATGTGATTACAGTCTTGTTCTTAGAATGAAAGCTAAGCAGTGCTCTGACTTGTTTACCACTATGTTTTCATATTCCATGGGGATGAATTCCATAATTAGGCATATTTAACATCTTCCACAGACAATTTAATTTGCACATTACTCATTATTTTAGAGTAGTCACAATAGTCTCGTAATTATGTAGCATGTGGTGAAAGCATGTAGCTGATAACCGAAACACAGTGTTTAAAAAGAGATCAATTCTGATATCAAAATACACAGAAAGGAATATTCTAGCTCTGAAACTAGAAACACAAAAAAGGAAATATAATAGCAATGATATTGCATATATGTATATATGTATATGCTGTAACTTTTTTGTTGTTATATGGCATTGCCTTCCTCCTGTTTGTCTTGAACAAGGCCACACAATAGCCACTCTCTGCTGATATTTCATCACAGCTGTTTCATCTATCATTCTTACACTGCTGATACCTAAGGGACAGTGAGGACTGTCTCTGTGTTCTCAGCTCAGCCACCGTCTCATAGTGAATTCTTCTCCATTCCTCTTTTCAGCAGGTTGGATGCTTCTCCTGCTCCATGCTATTATCACTCATGAGATATTACAGGTTCTTTGAAACTCACTCGTAAGAGTAACAAAGTCCAGTCATGGATTGGAAAATAAGGGAGATGAATCTGTACCAAAAAAAGGGAAAGGATGGAGGGAGTTAGAGAGTAAGTGCAAAAGAAGTGTATGGTTCAAGTATAGAGATAACTTGGATATCTTCCAGAAGGCAAAATGAGAAAAGGAAAAAACATACATAATAAAGGAAGCTTTGAAAGGTAAAAGGAAAGTGAATACAGAAAAATTTTAAACCATATTTATTATTGAAAATCTGCATGCACTCTTGCACTGCGTCAATCCAGTTCATAACAAATTTGTTTTTATCGTACCTTTGTTATAATAATGATACATGTTAATATAAATAGTGTGTACAGACTATCATTGTAGATTTTCCAGGTGTGTAATGAGTGCTTTTCATTTCAAATATAATATCTTTGGCAGTGGGGAAGATAACCAGGAAAAAAAAAATCATTTTTTTCTTGGTGAAGCCTAGGTATAAAATTGTCAACATCGACAAATGTATTTACAGGATAAAATTTATGTCCTTCTACTTACAATAATGTTGTGGATGGCAAATCATGCAAAAAAGGTAAATTTTATAGCTTCTGAAATATGTACAGTTTCTTCTTCACCACATCTTTATCTAAAACTAGAAAAGACTACCTTGCCTAAGCATTGCTATGCTTATCAGATTAAATAAATTACGTTCAAAATGAAGCCTGGGGAAAGTGTTGCTGTATTGTCAGTCACCTGAGCATGATTAACTTGCTTTTTAAAATAGCTTGGTAGCATAACAAGAGTTCTGTATTACTTGATTAAATAATACATAGAATTAATGGTATGAATCTTGTTCTGGGGTGCAAGCCATTAAAAAGTATACTTTTTGTTTCTTAGTTTCTGCTAAGACTTTTTTTGTTTTGTTCTTTAGAGATTTTATAAATCATGCAGGTAAACCAGAGAAGAGTGATATCAGTTCCATGAACAGCTCATTTTCACTTGATAGTACATTTAACCATTATATTTTAGCTGCAACTCTTATGGGATATCATAAAAATGTGGAAAAGAAAGCACTTAAGTTCACGCAACTGTGAGAAGAAATTAGTTTACCCTTTTTTTTCCCTTTTTTTAAATAAGGTGGAACTGAAGTCCTGATGAAATTATTTAAGAAATCTGTGACACATTTCAACAGGTTTGGGTATTAAGTCTAGTGCTCTAGTAAAATCACTACAGTCCTCTCTGATTTCAGTTCAATGTAGTACTCTAATTTAAATCCTTCAGTAGATTCCAATAGCCTATATTGTGCAGGGTGGCCCAACTGAACTGGAAATTTCACCTGACTGAAGACTACAGGAGTCAGCCTACAGACTGTTTTCTGGTTTTACTATAAATGTTCTCACCTAATGTTTCCTGTTTTTTGTATACTTCCTTAATATTTAGTGAGTAAGAACTCTAGGGTAATTCAGGTAGGAATGGACCTCATGACATTTCTAGTCCAATCTCCTGCCCAAAACAGTCTCAAATCCGAGGCCAGGCCAGTTGGCTGAGGGTTGTGTCTAGCTGAGTCCTGAAAACCTCCAAGAATAGAAACTGTACAACATCTCTGAGCAGCCTGCTCCATTGCTGGGCTGTCATCAGGATGAAAAAGTTTCTCTTTATGTCTAGTTTGGACCTCTCTTTTCATTTTATGTCCATTGTCTCTTGTTCTCTCACCACGTACCACTAAAAAGGATCATGGTTAGTTGTCTCATTGAACTCCTCGTAGGTCTGGGTGTCCACTAAATGGCCACCTCTTCTCCAGGTTCAAAAAACACCAGTCCCTCAGCTGTTCTAAGCAAATTCTCCAGACCCCTGAGCATCTTGGTGGTCCCTCACTGAACAGTCTCTACTTTATCAGTGTGTCTTGTACCAGAGAAACCAAACCTTGCCACAGAATCTAGGTGTCACTTGAGTGCTGAATAGAGGGAGATAATAATTTCCCTTGATCTACTGGTTATTCTCTCATGCAGCCCATGGATGGCCCACATTCAGCTTGCTGTGTGCCAAGACCCTCAGGTTCTTTTCTGCAGAGCTATTACCCAACCAAACAGTCCTCAGTCTATATCATTGCCAGAAGTCTTCTTCCCAGGTGCAAGACCTGACATTTGTTGTTGAATTTAGACACCTTCCCAGTGGCTCACTCCTTCAGCCTGTTTAGGTCCCTCTATATTGCAGCCCTCCTCAAGGCAACTTAATTTTTCCCCAAGGAAAAAAATAATCTTACCAAAACACCTCTCACCAAGAAACAACTTAGTCATTTAGTGACAGACATCTTTGAATGTTTTGCCAGTTGAAGAGACGACAGGGAGTATCTTCTCATATAAAATGTGGTCAAGTGTCTGGCTTTTCTGATACCCAGGCCACATAGATTCTGTGTGCTAAATGTGAAAATGTTCAGCACTGAAAGGACTTTGTTTAGGTTATGGTCTGGGGCACAGATATGCCTTTATGGCTTTACAGGGACAAGAGACTCCTGGAGAAGGAGCTGCTGTGTAGCAGCCTTATGGCTGGTGTAACTGGTGCCAGTGAGTAATGGTCATTCACAAGTCAACCTAAGTCAGAACCAGAGAGCTCATGAAGGTTAAGTCATTCTTAGTCCACACTAACAGGAATTCCTATTGCAATGGCAACTTTTGGTGCCTTCATATAACCTTTACTGCTGATTTATTGCAGCTTTAAGGTTTGTTTTCCTTTTGAATAGGACTGCTTCAGAAAAACACGGGATATGAACCATCTTTGTTGAAGGCAGTGTCGAGTTTGTTTGAGTCTTCAAATAATACTTTTTCTCTCTTTCCTGATACGCTAAATCCCACTCATGGATTTGTCAGTGCCAGAAATCCTGGAGCCAGGTTGTCATTGGCAGGCAGGTCCATTCATATGCATGCTGTGTTTCTCCCTCACTCATATCCAGGGAGTTTCATCTCATCCGAAAGGGAAAAAAGTGAACACCTTCCTCCTAGCTTCTTTCCCCTTCAGGTGTACCCACCAAACTCTGTAATTCATATGATAAATTCAGGAGTGCCCTTCTGCAACCCACTATCAAGATCTTTCCATCAACTCACAGAGCAGAAAAGCTCTCCAGAATTTCATTTCAGGCCAACTAAAGGTTTCTTTTCTAGGTGGATGACAGTATGTCTGTGGTCACTAGAGTGAGAGGTCATTCATTTGTCCTCATTCAGTGTCTGATTACAGTAGATTAATTCAGTCAGGCACCACTTACAGCGAGCAAGGTTCAATTCTTTCCACAGCCCCATGCACTGAATTTAGACTGAATGAAGGTTTTGTATCTTTCCTGCCTCACATGCGATTTAGCACCATAGGCATACATGGTCCTTACGATTTCCTTGCCCAGAGTGAAAGTGGTGATCACTGAGAAAAGGCAAGTGATGGAGGCTGAGACCAGCCATTAGAGCAGCCAGCACCACAAGTTCTTTCTCCCAGCTCCAGTTAAACATTAACAGGCTACCAAATTTGAAATTAAAAATCTAGTCCTGTTGTCTCTGTCACCTATATCCATTTTTTTTTTCTCCCATTGTTTTTCTAATGTTAGTCAACCTACTGAGCTCTCCTACCAGCTCATCTTGGAATGAATTCACAGGGCTACCAGACCCCAAAACCCCCATATTATTCCAGTAACATTTCCCTGCATAGCTATAAAGCATGCCGACTTCTATTGCTCTATTTTATCCTTCATCACCGCTGTTTGTTTGTTTTACCTTTTTCATCTCTCTAATAAATCAGTTCTTCCAGGACTTTTTATCACTTTGCTTCCATTTCATGGTCTTGTTCTGCTTTCATCAATATCTTCTAAACCTTCATGTCCAGGACTGTGTCCTCCCCTGAGTGATACAGAGAGGTATTGTCTCTTTTTTTCCTTCTTTCTTATGATGCACCTTCAAAAGCAGCCCTTTGTTATATATTATTTTATTTTAGTTTATTTATTAATATCTTAACATGAAAAGAGTCTTTAACTACAAAACCAAAAACAGATAAAGAAAACCTGAACTGGAGCACATTTTCTTAGTTCTCTGGTAAGCCTGAAAATTCTGGCAGCTTTTATTGTCTTCGCCAGGAACGACAGCCTTGTTCTTTTCCTTTCTTTTCAAAATAAACATTTCCTTTGTTTGTTGGCTGGTTAAATATGTTAATAGGGATTCAGGAAAATGTTGCAAGGGTAAGCGAAGTTATACTGATGAACAACTGAGGTAGCAGTGTTGACTTTACGTGACCTTTATAACCTGGATCTTGCATTAGCTGTATTCCATATTCTAGAACCGTTAATCAAACATCTAATGGAAGCTCACAAACCTCAAACAAACTGAAAAAGAAACCCGAGACTTATTTGTATTCAGGTTTTGAGGGGTGGCTGTATTTTCAAATTTATTTCTTGTATTTTCACAAAGTTCCAATTAAAATTTTGAGGAAAACAAACTAAACATAAGCAAACGAACAAAAAAAAACAAAAGAGGCGGGGGGGAGTGCAGAGCGAGGCAAATGAAAAAGATTCCAAGGGACTCATCATTAAATGTTCAACTTCTGGAAGACTATCTAGGCTCGCCTTCTGCATGATCAAAAAGGAAGACTGTCAAAGCTCTGAATAGAAATCAGAAAGGCTAGTTCTCTATTTCATTCAAAACACCATTCCTTCTAATCTGAATCTACTGGCCAGAACAATGTTTCTCTAAATCTACTTTCACATGATTTTTTTTTTTTTTCATTTCTAGAAGACATTTCATTGGGAAGTCTAAAATTATTCCTGCTGAGTCTTTGAAGAGATGACAGTAAGAGCAACTCATTAGTTCATAGTAAGGACTGGACAACCTTGGACACTCAAGTGAATACAGTAAAGCTAAAACTTACACAGTGTCTCACAAGAAAAGACAGAAATGTTATGTGTCAACCTGTTGTCAATTCTTCTTCCAAACCTATTGATTTTGTAATAATTTATTTCTTAAGTGTCATCTGTGTATTCACTCCATATCCTTCTTTTTAGAGCTGTTTGCTGACATCCCTTTTACACATGATGTTGGTACCTTGTAATCTTTGTCACAAGCTCCAAATCTCACCATCCCCTAAGCTTCTCTCAGGCAGTTTCTCCTAAAGCCATCAGGGACCTCTGTGAGTTGATCCGGATTCCACCAACAGCATATTTTCTGCCTTCTAAGGGTCTGAAATCACAACCTTAACATTGATTTTTTTTCTATGTATAGAGTTATTAATTTTCAGTGAAAACGGAAAAAAAAAGTCAAATAACGTTTATCTCTATTAACATTTGTTTTCTTCTGCTTGGTGCTCCATTTTTATATTCTCTTTTGTGCTTCCCTGCTGCTTCAGGTTTTATAAAACATCAGACACAATAATGGTCATATGCCTCATACCTGATTATTTCTATGCCCAAATTTGCTGGAACATTTGCTGGAAATTTTCCAGGATTACAAGGGCAACAAATAATCTTCATTAAACAGAACAGATGGTAGGCACCTTTGTCTTTATTATGGCATTGTTGCTTCAGAAATCTACAAGTCCAGATGCTAAGAAAAGGATGGAGCTTTGTTCACTGAGACCAATATCTGCTGCTTGTTTCACACTGTGTTAAAATTATGGCAAATAAGTCTTTTTATGACCCAGTAGCTTCAGTTTATATGTGCAATTGCCTGTGTGCTTTTATTTTCCCACTTTATTTTAATAAGAATATTGCAGAGTCAAATGTAATTTTAGAATGGTAGCAGTCAAAAAATCGCATCTTGTTGGTGTATGCTCACAGCTAATGAACTCACATTCAGTTAATAAAATCCATCAAGCTGCTGGGATGAGTGATAAGAACTGATCAAGGGTTCCTTATCAGAAAAGATCTCAGTTTCCTCAAGGCAGGATAGACCCAATAATGGAAATGAAAAAGAAATGGAAATTGTCTGATTGTTGGGCTTTAACTCCATAGACATTTTTAGGAGTATATTTCTTACTTCAAATTGCAGCAAATTGTACCAATCAGGCTCTCATCTACCAAAAACTAACACAAGTGAATAATAGCATATAAGCATCCCTCCAAAGTTGCTTTTGCTCTGTCTTTAAACTACCAAAGTCCAGATATTGATCTACTGTGGACCAACTTGGAAAATCAATCAAGTCACTTCTTTAACCTGCTAGCTGGATATATAGATAGCCATAGATAAACATATCTGGAAGGAACATAAATAATTACATGCTATGAAGAGCAGAGAAGTTTACTCAGAAGCATAAAAAGAGATAAAGTAACATGATGATGTTAAGTCAATGCATTTTGAGAGTAAAGTCGAAAAAGTTGCTTAGTCTACACAACACACAATGGAATCACCTTCTATGGGAAGTCGTGCAACACTTAAATTTAGTTCAGACTATTCATTTCTTTATTTGAATCACATATATTACAAATATACACTCACATAAGTCAGGTTTTCACCCACAAAAAATGCATTGAAGAATATTACTTAGGTTGGAAAGCCAAAACACTGTGAGCTAAGAAATGACAGAATCAAGGCTGTTTGTTAGTCTTCAGTCTACCCTTGTGTGAATGTGTGTATTAAATCCTTAATTATATGACCACATACTATTTTTTCCCAAAGGACCTCTGACTCAGCACAAAAGCTGGAAAGTGCTCAGTGAATGAGGAAAATAAAGCATCAGCTGCTCGAAAGCTAAAAAATCCTGAAAGAAAGCTAAAGACTTTCTGGCCAATAGTACAAAACTGATACAAGAGAAATTGATTTTCACTTGACAGATGTGAAGTGGATGAATACTTAGGAGTGGCATCAAGCTGTCTAAATACTGATAAATATTCAAAATGGAAGTTGATTGGAAGTATCCTGGTTACCTAAACATTTTTTAGAATAATTAAGTACTAAAACTCCAGCAAGCTTCAAAAGGGTCAAGCTGTGTGACTTCTATTAATGTCAGTGGTAGTTGCACGACTAAATTTCTCTGCACCACTACAAATTTTCCTCCATATTGTATTTGGTAATAAACATTATGATGCACAGTTTGAAACAAATGATAAGACAGCCTAGTTACACAGACAAATTATAAAGTAAGTAATTATCTTTAGTTGTATTTAATTGCTAGTCAGTGGAGCAGCTAGGGAAACAAAAGTGCTGTGAATTTCAGTGCTAGGAAGGCAGAGCATGGCAACAGTAGGATGAGTATATTGTGGATGAGCAGGTAGTTCCAGTATATGGAGTGTAGCTGGCAGATCATCAGACACAGGAAACCACTCTACTCTCATTCAGTATCAGACAGTAGTATTTTTTTCTGATTGTGATTTATTTTCTTACCTTATGAAGATTATTCACCATCTGTAAGACTCCATAGATTACCAAAACGAAGAGACAGGAGCCAGAATCTGAGGAAGAATGCCAAGTACCTCACTCTCTTAATTCAGAAGAAATCTTAGATAAAACAAAAGCAACCAGTGCCACCACCCAGGATTTTTGACAATGTTTCTGAAGGCGAAAAAGAGGTGAAACAGTGGCCTAGAAGATAGCTTCCAAAATCTCAAGGCCACGTTATTCAGGATAGGCAGAGCTAATTCTTGATATACCCAGATAAAAGATTCTTTTTTCAGTTCCCCGCCACTTCGTAAAATTTCATTCATTTGAACAGGATTTTTCTGTGCTAGGTCTTTCAATTCATACATACTCAATAGTGTAGCTACTAACTTCTCTGAAAAACCTGTTTAACCTGAGAGTGTGACATACCCAAACCTGTGCAGACTGAAAGGGATTTTTCCTACAGTTTTTTCTCCCAGGTTCTACAGGTCACTCTTCTGACACCAGGGACCAAGAGCACATAGACTGTTTCTCGTGTGCATGATATTGTCCAAGCTAAAAACCAAGTTGAAGGCTGATTGGAATACAAAAGAGGCAAGACTAATTCACTTTAGATTAGTATAGCCGCTTTGTAAAGTAGAGATTTCTTAAACATTTCTGAACGCTATGGTTTAACCTCCATCATAGACAGGCCTGGTCAAATTGATTCGTGAGTGCCTGACATAAAGCCTGACTACTCAACCTTGTATCTACAAACCAAAGCTCCCAAATCAGAAAGTCAGTTTTAAAGTAATTGACTTTTCCACCCAACAAACCAGTATGGTATGAATGCATAAAGTAGGTATAAATAAAAGGAAGAAAAATCTTCTGAGGTGAGAGTCTCATGTGGTAAGGTTTCTGCAAATGATTTAAGAAATAAGACATATAAATCTCATTGGGTTGCCTGCTCTTTCAGACTCTGTTAACGAGAAACAAGGAAACTTTATCACTGTGCATTACACTATTCTTTATTTCATATCCAGTTATGAAGCTATTTCAGGCTTTGAAAAATAACTATGTTGTGCTCTAAGTCAAAATAGCTGAGTAATCTTTGCATTGTGCAATTTGTAGGCACTTGATCTGGGGGAAAACAATTTTGTTTCTGTCTTTCCAGTTACATTCTAAGATTTCTTATACACGTATCTTTAAATAAGTCTCAGATTTTCTTTATTGCTACCTGATGTGTTGGCTTGGGTTTATTTTGCCTGCAAAAATTTTGACCTGTTTTACTCATTCTGTCAAAACGAGTAACTCAGCATAGCTAGCTTCAGTTTTATTTTAATAAATTGCTAAATAAGTCTGAGTTTGAACTGTAACTTTAATTATGCAGGGCAGGATAAAGAACACAGTACTTAACAAAAACAACTACAAAAACTGATTGTTGAAATAGAACAGAAGTTTGACCTAGGGATGTCATGGTATTATTGTTTGAAATCTGAAGCAGCGCAGCTTTGATCCTGCAAAGGCATGCCCAAAGGCTTAGCGTAACTCACTAAAATCAATGGGGCTCTTTGCAATGCAAAATACCAAGCAGGTGCATACATCTTTCTAGTACTGCAGCCTAAATGTGCCTATAATCAAAATTTCACAGGAAAAGCCACAGTGTCACTATTTAACAGTTTTTGTAGAATGCAATGGAAACCAGATGCTGATCTGAACTCCATGTAGTTCTCAGTTTATGCTATTTGTTAAAGACAAAAAAATACCAAGTTTGAAGGAAAAAAAAAATATGGTTTTTAAGAGACCATCACTCTTCATGATGTACTTCCACACAAGAATTGTTCACCACAATATTTTCTTTTGAACCATTAACTGTCATTCCACTGAAATTCATGTAAAACTAATTTAAGTCAGGCAAACCATTTACTTCTGCAGGCTTAAGTGATTTTTTTGTAAAGAACTTGGGCAAAAATGCGGCAATGGTTGCCACAGTATTGACTCTGACCATATTTAGTCTCCGTAGTTGTTTGCTTCCATCTGATCAGTTCTCAGTAGCTTAAAGGTAGCAGATAGGAAGGGTTTAGTAGCCAAGCCAAGTAATTTTCTCACTCAAGTCTGTGGGAAAATACACGTTGGTGCTAGTGAAATTTGACTTTGGGGATGGTTTTTTTTTTTGACTTTGTTTTCTTAACTTCTGGCAGAAGTGTTTAGTGATAGTCTTGGTTGATGAAGATAATGAGACTTCAGTGGTCTGACTACAAAGAGGTCCAAATCAGCATTTCATGCAACTGCTGAACACTTTAGGTTATTAATTTGCAGCTTGGCAGTGTATAATGAATACTGATGAGTTTAAATCTGTCAAGACATGGACTATGAACTAACAAGATTTCTTTAAAATTATTTCATTCTTTTATTGAAAACTAAGCATTCCCTTTCTGAAAGCACTGGCAGATAGAGAGAAGTGTTGCTTGTTGGTGGAATAGCAAAGCTGAATCATAGAACTCTTTACTCTTATTTCTTGTAAGTGATGCCTTTGTAATTTTGTAACTTGAAGTTAATTGAAAATTAAGCAAAAACAAAAACACACACTGAAAGTGGTTTATATATTTACTTATTCTTCCTCAATACTCCCTTTCCCATCTTCCACTGCCAGATTATAATGAAATACCAATGTATTTACTTCCCCAAAAGATTAAGGAAATTGTTGGTCTTCGGGTTTTGTTTTTCAGTTTTTTCATAAGGGATAATCGCCCTTACCCACTCCATTCATGTATTTGAATTCTTCTTTAGGTCAATAATGTCATCTTTGGTAGTGTAATGGTGGCAGGTAGGGATAAGGTTCTTTGACAGTTTTCATAATGGTGGAATACACTAATTCCTGTCCATATACACAGAAAAATATCCTTTTTGCAACACAACTATTTTGTTTGGATAAATGTTAAAGACTGCACTAGTGATATCATTCTTCTGGTGGCATAAGTCCCTTCTATGTGAAGAACACACTAACAAAAGGACAGACATGAGCTGGTTGAAACCGCCCATTTGCAACATCAAGACCATTTCACTTCAAATAAAAGTTTCATACAAGTGGATTTAAGCATTTTACAATTGTCTGCAAGAAATGCCTTCTGCATATAAAATCTATGCTACATCACTTAATCTTCTTAGGTGGATGAGAGAGAAACGCAGCAAAGAGTCACTTATCTTGTGCTAGTTCTAATACTGCCAACTCATGGGTGTCACGTGTTCCTTTTTTAAGGAATAATAACAGGAAACAGTGAGCAGGGAATAGCTGTGAGGTATATAGCTTGCCCTAATGCATACAGATGAAAATTCTAAGGCCAACACAGGTCAGGCTGGTAGTGTGTAGCACTGCAGAAATACAGCAGAAATAGAATATTGCTATATATCCCCGAGACAACAGTTCTCAATTCTAAAATGGTATTTTCCATAAATCTCAACCTGTCTTCACTGTTTGTGTAGAGCATTCTGTCCCTCTAAGGTCCTGTAGCCTTGGGTAGTTGCCAGCTTGCGAGTAAATAACCTGATCCTGCAATTCTTATTTAAACAAATATTTTGTTGATTTTTATTAAGCCTGTTCTGCTGTCTATCATATTTGCAGTGTCTTCAAAGGATACAGGATGCAAACACGTATGCTGGGGCCAACATTCTTATAAGCCTTGATTTGGGAATTGATCATGAATTCTTCATTCAATCAAAACTTCCAGATGGAAACCACATATCATTTTTTTTAATATATCATATAGACAAGCTAAAATGAGAATGTCCACATTACAGCTATCTATATTTTATCTATATCATATCTATATTTTGTTTAGATGAAGGTGCCAAAAATTTTAGTACTCATATGCAGGTGTGAAGAAAGATGTGTATATATCTTAGTTTTGCCTTTTGCCAACAAAAATATGAAACTTGAATACAGGTCGTTCTAGAACAATATTCTCTAAATATCTACAGAAATATAATTATTGTCATAAAATTATTCCTGTGAAAGGCTTTTGTATGTGTTTACACATGTGAGTAGCAGTTCAGCAGAATTACCAACAAGCATTAATGTAAACAATTGTTATAGTTCTTGTAGAAACTTAGTACATTAAGGAATACCAACATCTTTGTAGTGTTTTAAATTGTGGAGAAAAGTATATTGATTCTAGTTATTCATTTATACAAAGTTTTTTGCTTAGATTGCAAGCTGTAATAAAATGTACTTTTTGTTTTGAACAAGTCAATTAAGAACGTATTGTAAAACCAGCTTTTTTTGTGACCTGAGTAGATTTATATCATAACTAGTTAAATAAAAGCCTGTGAAAGAACATAAGAAAAAATTCAATAAATACTAAGTGAAATAACAAAAAGATCAGTCCTAGGAGAAGAAAAAAAAAAAAACACACACAAATAAACAACAACAATAAAACAACAACAACAAGGAAAATTAAAAAAAAAAACACAACAAAAACAAAAAACAAAAAACACACCACTAGGATCAGAATAAATTGGGACAATGGAAAAAATACCAAAAAACTGGCAGGAAAAAAGAGTCAAATTAAGATAACCTGTGGATAGCAAATACAAAAAAAAAAAAAATCTTAGATACGGTGAATGTCATTTCAGATAGATAGAAAGCTTAAGGAAGTTATTTGATCTTTTAAAAGTAACAGATAAGAATTTGTGGTGGAAATGGCACTCTCAGCTTTTCTGATAAACAATGTGGATTGGCTGCCAGTCAGCTTAAGGATGCTGAAAAAGAAACTACCTGTGGTTGAAGCACCAGATTTGTTTCATAAAAGGACTAGTCATCCACTTTAGTAAATATTTTTTTTTTTAACAATTTAATTGTATATGCCAGCTGAACTTATAGGAAGCAAAAGGAGATAAAATGTTATATAGTTGTGAAGCATTTTAGTTCTTCATAAAGACAACTATGTAGTATAGTGTAACTTTTTTGTAATAAAACACTTGTACGTCTTGTTCAGTTTTTCAATTTACAGAGATGCTCATTGGCACTTTTGTGCCTATGTGAGCCAACAAAGAAATTATCAACAATAAGCACTTTATTGTAGAAGGGTTTTCAGGTCTTAAGAGACTAGTCCCATTCTAGAAAGTATCATGCAGCTTGATTCCCATCACAAGGACTTACACAGTGTCAAGATCAAAACCAAACAGGTTTTCTTGCATGAAGTTGGAGAAAAAGTATACAAGACTTGCAAAGATCATTTCTGAAGAGAACAGCTTTCCCAGCAGCTAAGGACCTTGTCATTTGGACCCAAAGTAGCCATGTCAGCGGTATATATGAGCTAGAAGGTAAGGGAGACAATGCTATACTATCTGGATAGGTGTTTTTGAAAATACTGTCTCCATTACTGAGCACCTAGGCACCATCATATATCTAACTTTGTATCTTTGGCCATCCAAATACTTTGCATGTGCTCATTTGCTAAGTTCATGTGTAGTTCTGCTGAGTTGAAGTGTGAACATTCAGAAGTTTCAAATGGGGAAAGAAAAAAAATCCAAGTCTAAATCCAGGGTAGTATTCAAGCTTCACAGAAGGTTTCCTCTGTTTTGAAAATGAATGTTTTAAGGCAACATAACTATGCTGGCTTTATGCATCCTCAAAACAAGAAGAATTTACTTCTTATCTTTTCAATTATCTCCAAGTCAAACAATATATTTGCTGAGTAACTACAATTAAGCACATAGGCTGGAGACTTCCAGCACACTCTCAGGTGAATGTTATCAACAAAGCTTTGTGCTCCCAAAGTATGCAAGACACAAGCCTTTAAGGCTTTGGTCTTTCACATTCTTGGCTGACAAATTCCAACAGGGAAAGAAAAAAGTTATTTCACCAACATCTTTCCACAATGACACTGCTTATTGGTTTGGACACTCTTCTGAGCCTACTCACTGCCACTGAGTGTTGTACTCAAACAGTCATGTGCACTTCCTGTGATAGGAAGCAACACCCAACTTGGTAACCAACTTCAAGAGCTGAGCTTCAAGGTCTACATTCTAGTTTAAGAGACATGACTACATACAACTTTAAGATGCTTACTTGTAACAGCAATGGCTGCTGTAGCTTCACCCCCCTCTGCACTTATTTTAACATCAAAGTGTTTCACCTGCTGACAGGTACAAATCCCTGCTGTAGGCTTCCAGATGTCCAATCTATTCAAGGTGTCACGGGCACCTGACTTTATATCGCAAACCGCACTCCAGGTGCTCCACTGCTGAGCAGCACAGTGGACTTGTCAGTGCAAACATTACACCTGGCTCTAAGCGTGTAAGTTTTAGGCATTGCATTAGATTTTCCCATTCTCCAGTCTTCCTTTTCACCAGAAGAAAAAAAAAAATGACAAAAATTGTCCTGAGAGTTGGATTACAATCAACCAACTACTGAAAAAATAAACATAATTCTTCTGAGAAAAGCCAGGGAAAAAAAAAAAAGTGGACACTCTGCTGCCCACAGAAATGCATAGAAGACGTTATGAGTTCTGAGCAGAGAAAATCCTACTTAACTCCTGTGCAGGATTTATTTCAAAATGTGTTTTAAATGATTTCACCTCAGAGATTAGTGTTTAAAGTGAAGTGAGCAGTTGCAGGATGGAAAGCTGATTTGTGAAATGCAATCTGGAATGGAAACTTTCAGTTTGGGAAAGGATTGTAGTATGCTAGAGTAATTTTAGGGTTATTTTGCATTTAGATAATGTACCTGTGATTTGATGGACAAAACTGATGGAAAAATGGGAAAGGAAATGATTTCACTCTGGAGCAACGCAATTATTGAGACATAATTCATACAAACAGCATCCCTGAGATTGGCAATATGTGCCTTTTAACTTCTATTTGTTCAATATAAATACATTCTATGAAGGTCCCTCCTCACCTGTGCTCAAAGAGGACTTATCCTGTAGAGAAATTTCCTTCATTAAAAGGGTCAAGGTGAGAGCACCTTCACTGTGGTGGTCACACTGCAAAAGGGAAAAGAGAAGATGATGCTGGCTTCTGCGACAGTATCCACACTTCACTACGTGTAAAGTTAGTTGTCTACTCAAAAAGTACTAAGATAATAAATAATGCAATTAGATTTAAAGAATTTGGATGAGTCAGAAGATTCAGCAAGCACTGAGCAAATAGAAATCAGTCTGTGGAGGTTTAGGAACATGCTAGGAAATATTTGCTAAAGAGAACAATTGTAAAGTACACTGGAAAGAAAGGGAATAAACTCAGGAGCAGTAATGAAAACATTGACAGAGTGTGTGGGCTTAGGGATACTCTCACCCAGATGGCCCATTCCTTCTAACCATTAAACTGGATTCATAGAACCATAGAATGTCCTGAGTTGGAAGGGACCCACAGGGATTATCGAGTCCAGCTCCTGTCCCTGCATATGACAACCCTACAGTTCACACCATGTGTCTGAGGACGTTGTCCAGTCTCTTCTTGAACACTGTCAGGCTTGCGGCTGTGACACCTCCCTGGGGAGCCTGTTCCGGTGTTCCACCACCCTCTGGGTGAAACGAGGCAGTTCTTGCAGAGTGTTTGAATGATCCAAACCTTATAAAAAGCAGTGGCCTCTTATCTTACTAAATAAATTTTTCAGTTCCTCCTTTTCCATTTCCTTTGTGCCGTGATAATGCCATCTATAGCCACTTGTTAGCTACAGTAGATTGCTAAATTTGATTAATAAATTGAACCTATTCTCTTCCTGCTAGCACCTAAGGACTCACTGTAAAGAAAAATTAAAAAAAAAAAACAAAAAAAAAAAAAAAAAAACAAAACAAAACCCCAAAAAAACTACTCAACAAAAGTAAAAAAAATAAAAAAGTATAACGAATAAAAGAGAATACTCTGACATGAATTCACCAGCAAACAGGATGGCTGATATAAATCTATTTGAAGCTTTCCAAAGCAATTTGGACATGCATACTTAAACTCATAATTGTACTTCTGCTTTCTTTGTCTCATCTTTCTTATCTTTTGCTGAAATTATTTACTGTATCTTGGTTCAGGCAAAATACTCCTTGTGGCAAATTCTCCACCTGTATGCAAATATTCATAATAAAATCAAGTTTCTGTTCTGATGAGGTCCTCTGGAAACCTACCAAGGTATACTTTATTTCTATATAAAATATAACTTAGTGGTACCTTAATTAGGCAAACCCATACACCTTTGTAAAGGAGAGGGTTCTGTGCTCATGTGTTTATTCCAAAATATTAAAGACGTTTGAGCCACCCTCATGACACAAATCAACTCAGTTACGGAGGAGGCTCTATTCATCATCTATTAAGAAGAAAGCCATCACTTTTAAAAGTGTAAGGCAAATTCCACTGAACTAATAATATTGATAATAAAATACACTGTATATCATAAAGAAAAATAGGAATTTAAGATTTCTAGATGTACTAAATCCTCTGTGTGTTTTATCTGGGGGAAAAAAAAAAAAAAAAAAAAAAAAAAGAAGAAAGTAGACAGTTAGTTTTTCTGATGATGTATAATAGCATAGATTAGAATAATGGTGCAGCCACCAGGAAGTGACAACTTCCATTTACAGTCTCAACCCTACTCTTTTCCACATGTTTTATAGTATAGCCACTATTTATATGTATTTTGTCATTTATCAGGTAACCCTCTAACTTTTTTGTCTCTTCTCTACATTTCTAACATAGTTTTAAAGTCTTTAAAACAGCAACCAAAAGTCTTTTAAAGCTCTGTCTGAAAACTCAGTTTGACAGATGCAGCTGAAGAAACTTACTTTTAATTATTCCATTTATGATCTCTGACAGCACTGAGCTTGCTAACCTAGTCCCCAAGCTCACATTTGCAAGAAGAAAGTCAAAAACACCTGAACAAATGCATGTTGGGCAACCTGACCTTGACGCTGTACTATGTACATTGTGCTAGTGATGTCTTTAAACTGTTGCTTCAACTGAGTTAATGAGTAGGATTTCTAGGCAAGATCAGACTGAGAGTTTGTGAGAATGCAGGTGACTGAGAGCTGATGTGATATGAGATGGAGCAAAAGAGAACAAAGACACACACTCACTTTTGATTTCCCTGAGGGGGTAAACAGAGACACTGAGAGAAAAGCCTGTTGGAGGAGAGAGGGTGGGAAAAAAAATGCCATCTGTAAGCATAGGGAGTTGAAAGGTTTTGCACTGTGATCTATTTTCAATATTTTATGTAACAAACTGCTCAGAGTCTCCAGGAGAGTTCCACACTGTGAAATCTCACTGTACCAAGTAGCTGTAAATTCCATTTTAAGTTAGTACGTTTTCCTGCAGTACAATTTTGCCCTTATAAGTGCATATCGAATAAATACTCTAATCCAAGTGTTCTTCAACTGCTTGAAGGTAAGGTATGCAGCATGATCAGTATCTCCTGGAGCTGTGCTCCAAAACCTGCTGTGTATTGGGCACAGACTTAGCTGTATCTTTAACAGACCAAATAGACAGTTTTAACATGAACTACAATACTCAGTTTAAATCCTTGCCCTACACAGCAGCAAGCTTGGAATATTCAAAAAGCTTTGACCTCAGTGTTGAAGGATAATTTTGGCATAATCCAGAGAAAACTGGAGGCTAATCAAGAGCAACACTGAGGCATTAACCGAGACAGTCAATGACATTGAACTAAATGAAAAATTTTTGTGTGTATGAAGTATATAAAAATCAACTTTTTTCACATTTACAAACTTATAAACTCTTAAGTTTGATAGGACCTAAACTACAACTGAAATATTTAATGGGTTCAAAATGGCTAGGAAAGGGGAAAAAAGGCTAGGAGTCTACAAAATAAGACCTCCTTTGATTGTTTTCCCTGGAGTTTGGACCAGAGAGGTGTGATGAACACATGGGAAAGTTCAACAGAATGGCATGAAAAAAGGGCTAAACATTGTGCCTTTTTGGTATTCTAATTGCATTGCTTCCTTCTGTTGCTTCAAATCACATCTGACACTTACTTAGATTAAACTGATAGATTGCAAATGTGTATCCAGGGCTGTAAATGTAATTGACATGTGTTAAAATATAATCATACTGGTCTGAAGTATCTGCATCTTGTCCTCCTAAGGGCATTCCCAATTTTTTGACCTGTAAGTCAGAAATAGTGGGGTTTTTTTTCTTTGCATTCTTAGTTTACTCAGCACATTTGGACTTACTTTATGATCTGGTTCAGATCTGTCATATTCACTTGTCATGGCCAGTGGCTGTGATGTCCATAGCTGTCATTCAATAATGTG
The DNA here is from genome assembly GCF_964273445.1 of Streptopelia decaocto. Taxonomy (NCBI): domain Eukaryota; kingdom Metazoa; phylum Chordata; class Aves; order Columbiformes; family Columbidae; genus Streptopelia; species Streptopelia decaocto. The sequence goes on along the minus strand of NC_138656.1, from coordinate 79,815,690 downwards.
AAATTGTACTTCTTTCTTCCCTATGTTATTTTTTGTGAACTTAAGGATGTTCACACTGACAAATGTTTAATTAATGAAGGAAGGTAGAGAAGACATATACAGACAAGAGGTGTATATACACTGCCCTGCACCAGTTCAGGTTATACAGTTCAACTTAGTCTATAGATGATGTATAGAATGTGTCTAATGTCATTGCATTTCATGCTTACTGCTCTTGACAACACATACATGCAAATTCCACAGAGCAGAGAATAACTATAGATATCAAATTGTCCTAATCCACTGGTTTTATTTTTTTGTTATGTATTTTCTGTGATAACATTAGACTTTTCTCCATGCTAAAGAAAATGCTTTTTATAATGATATTGGACTTTACTGCATGAATGTGCAGATTCCTTTTTCTCTTTACTCAACAAAAAGACCTTATCCCTAGGATGACTTTTTCACACTGGAGATCATCATATCTGGGATCTTGTTCTCAAGAAGTGAAGAGTAGGCAGGCAGATTTACCTAAGAATTTTTGATCCTCAGGTTTCTCTGCCTTTCATAAGTCCTGTCAAACCATAGTAAGATTTTGTAAGGTTATTGACTGGGACCAACAGCCTGATCAGAAAACTTCTGTCATTTAAGATAATATCTGGGGGGAGTTTGTTTTTATTTTAGGCTGGCAGATAAGGCTTTTCTTGCTGTTATGAGTTGGAATAATGCTCTGTGGGGGGTTTAACTGCCCTCAAAACATTTATTTCTGTTCTATGTAAGGAAAATGTAGTGAAATCATGTGCAATTTTTCTGTCTGCCTACAGTTCTGTCTTTGAGTAACAGTCATATATGATAACAGAGCTGCTTCAGAGCAATTCCTGTTTTTACTCTTTTTTGTGTTGTTGAACTAGTAGGACTTTCATTTGCTCACCAAGACCAAGCAAACAAGCTTCCCCAGGCAGGTGGGGCTGATAGTGCTTGTTTACAGCAGGGTAGGCTCTGGGGTTACTTGGAAACAGTTTCCAAATGCAAAGGTGATACAGATATATAAAGTATCAGGAGAGATTCAAGCTACAGGTGGAAGGTGGTTCCCATATAGCATTTATATAGGTTATTTAAAATTATCTGTGCTTACACTGCCAAACTCAGAAACGGAGTCCACAGAAAGTGATGAAATAAGAAAAATCATTTAGATGGTTTATTCAAGACTCAAGAACTGTTACAGACTGCTTCTTTCACATAGTGTAATCTTTGCTTATAGCGTCATTGCAATACCATAGGCTAATTCATGACTGTTACCCCTGGGTTAAGCACCACAGTGGAGTGTCTCCCAAGGCACATGTAATTAATCTTCCTTTCACATGGGAGTTCTTTGTTCATGAAGACATGAATCAAATGCTTTTGTAAAAAATTCACATTAAGCTATGAGGTTGCTATACTACTCTTTCAGTGGCATCATCCTCAGACATCAAAGTAGCATAGATAAAACCATTGCATTTCTCACTTGTCTATTCTAAATCTGTTGAGTGTCTTGCTAGGAAAGAATGAAGTCTTGCTTTCTCTTTTTTTTGTCCAAAGTAGTTGCTTGAGCTCTTTGTTCTCCAAACTGTGCCTCAGCTTTACAGTTAAAAATCACTTTTCCTTGCACATACGTAGGGAGAGACCACGCTGAGCTGTGAGCTAACACGGGCTTTTCTGTTTGCCCTGCTGTGATCAGGAGCAGACATTGGTATGCAGGACTTGTCTTAAGATATGGTCACGGGGATAGCAATCATCTCAACACGTCATTCCTTTTGATACCAGAAAGGGTACATGCCACCTTCTTTGGGTTTATGTTGATAAATAAATCAGGTAGGAAGTTCAGCTTGATCAGCTGCATCAGGTATTTTTAAGAGTTGAAGACCTTTGTCAGCACACCCCAATTCAAAGCAATAATTCACAAAGTACAGCCAATAGAGGCAAGAAAGTGTTTGAATTAAAAAGACCATTTATCTCTGTATATTGAGGAGAACTATGTAAGAAATTTTTAAAGACTTTTGTTGGTAACTGCTTGTTGATTCAAAATGGCAGTACTTGTACATCATGAATATGACTCTGTAATTTCTCTGAACAATTCATCAGCATTAATTAGAGTGCATTTGGCACTAGTCTGGGGCATATGTGCAGCCTTTTTCTTTTAACTACTGCTTGAGAGGTTTTCCCAATATGCTATCTGAGGTAGCCAGATTCAGCAGCTGTGTGGTACAGATCTGTGCTTCAGAAGTCCATCACCTTCAGGACAAATCTTGTTTGTTGCCCATGAGCATATGTTCCAGCTCTTACCAGAAGCAGAAAGTATTCTATTTTTTTGCAGTCTCCAGAACCTGCATGCTAACTCTGGAGTCGATGTCCTTTTTGTTGCTTTGTTTTTTGTTTTGTTTTTAAATAAACATTAGATTGTGTTAAATACAGATTATCTGAAACATACCCTTTACTTGTCCTTCTATGCAACTGGTAAGTATGAGCAGGGAAGGCACACTAGCACATTATTGTTCTCTGCTGCTTCTGAGAATAATTTGGGCATTAATTAGATTTAAGAGCAAAGAGAAGGACTTTTAACTTTTGTTCTTCAATACATTTCAGACAGAGTAGTTGCCAGATACAGCACCATAAAAAGGGAAGATTTTTGTACAATAAAATAGCCAGGCTATAATCTCAGAGCTTGGTAATAGCAAAATAATTTTAATCATTCATCATATTCTGCAATTCCATCTGAAGATATAAATATTAAATAATTAATCCCCACAATCTCTCAGCAAGCTGACTGTCATTATTTCTGTTTTATAGATAAACCACACAGCAGAATAATTAAATACTTTGGTTAAGGTCACACAGTAAGTCTGCTGAAGATGTGAAAATGGAATCAAACTGCTGATTCCCAGTTTGGCTCTTTAGCCACAGAACAGTCTTTTTCTGCAACATCTCTCTCACTCATGATACTTCCCATGCATAGTCTAAATGAGAAGCATCATTAAGAAACAAAGTTAATTACTTTCCCTCTTTTAAAAACCATTTGATGGTTTTAATATTGAATACATTCAAGCAGTTCTCATGTGATTATGATGGCAAAAATCTAAACATGAATCTGAAAATAATCATACTGTTTCTCCATATTTTCAGGGCATAAACAGCTGATAACACCCACAGCAACTTTATCAAGACAAAGATTAGCAAATGTGGGGGTTTAATTGGATTCTGTTTTCAAACATATGAAAGCCCTAAAAGACTAGCATTTATATTCTCCTTCTTTATTTCTGTTCTATGACATTTTGAGCAAACCTGTTGTTATGAAAATTAAGGCACTGTTTGAACCAACAAGAACTCTGCATTTTTCTAGAGAAATGAGATGGTAGTTTTTAAAAGCATCTTATACAACAATTTCTAAAATTTCATTTTTGAAAGCAAGTACAAGGTATGAAGTGACTAGAATTTGAAGGTATGAATGTTAATCGCTGAACAACACCCAGAAACTTCAAAAAATTCCCTTGGCACATTAGTTGAATTTTTAGGCTCTGACATAAAAGGAAAACATTTGACTTATAAGCATTTCTGGAATTTTTTCCTATAGAACCTAAAGAGTCAAAGTCTCATTGAAGATGAATGATTCTAAACCTAAAACAACACAGGGACTTAGGTATCAACTTCCTGTTCATAAATGCAAACATTTACACACCTGTGAGATGCTACACCTTCTCAGCTGCCACATACACTTCCCATGTCTGGAGACCTCCACACCCAAGTTTTTGTCAGTGAAGTCTTCTGTATAAAAGCCCACTGTCACCTGATCTCTGAGGAAACCACACAGCTTTCTAGCATGACTGAGCTGTTGAGAGCCCAGCAGTATCCCATTACCTTGATAGGACCCTCAAATCAAAATGGGTTCTCCCTGGGGTACCTGCATACTCAGACCCCATTGTCACATTTGGAGCACACCTGAGCTTCACATGCATCAGTATGGAGAGAGGGGAAGGATATCTATTTGACACATAGCTGAAAGTACTCACAGCTGATGTTGCAAGATGTGGTTAAAATATATTTTGTTGGAAGTGTCAAAGCAGGGATTTCTACCTTCTGTGGGGTCTCTCATGAAGCTGTCATGTTGGGATGCATCACAGACAGGGAATGTTGGTCTCTACAACCATAGTTTTGATCAGGTTCATGTTCTGCTACGGTAGTTAAGCATTTAAATTTCACCCTGGGATGCACAAAGACCTTCATTTCTGAATGCCTCCTTACAGCCTAGATGTTAGGCCCCTTTCCTAGAAGACAGGAAACCAGATCAAATACAGAAGGGATTTGGATTTGATTCTCCTGTTTTCCAAAACAGTGTTATAGACAGCTGCTCCTTACACCCCCCATCTGCAACCCAGAAAGGACCTTTCTTTATCCACTTGACTCCTAAAGAGGATTAATGCCTCTGCATCCCAAGGGGAAATAAGAAATAAGTATCTACTGTCCCTCCCAGACCTTTCTCTTGTGATGAGCTGTATTATTTACTGACACATCTATCTCCTTTAATATGGGAAGAAACACGTAACTTTTAGGAGACCAAAGTCCCAATTAAAATGCCTAGATTAGTGTTGAAAATGGTGATGGATTTCTGAAGCATATAGATGACAGGTGCTTTTGGAAAGTGTGCCCTTAGCACTTTCGCAAACAGGACATGAATGTATTTCACTGAGCATACTGTTTTAACTTGGGACTTGGCAGAATTGTGCAACATATTCTGCAAGCTAAAGTCAGTATTTCCATTTTCAAGGAAGGATTCTATGAGAATTCTAAGATGTATGACCATATCTTAGATAATACTAGTTTTCAAAACCACTAAATGAGGCATTTTAATGTGGCCATCATTATGAGATGCAAATTGTAAGAGTTAACAATTTGTTTCTGTGTAGAGGAGTTCCATTAAAATTCATTATATTTGTGTAATCTATTCTAAAATTCAGTGATTTGCTTATACTCTGTGTAAACCAGTTATGAAGTACTGTGCAAAATACAGTTATAAAATACTATGTAAGAAGCTTTAAAAAGCTAATTTTATGTATAAGTCTCTGCAGAGAGGAATGCAAACACTTGCTGACCCTTAATATTTAATCTTCTGGTTGTCACAACATCATTTTTTTTCTTAGCTCTTCTTTTTCAGCTCCAACATAGAAGGGATTCTGGAAGAAAATGGAAATAGGAGGTTTCACTCATCCTTATTGTCATTATGACTAAGTTCAGGAAACAATAGTATTAGTTTACAAAGAGGATGTTCTTACAGATTTGCAATGGACATTTTCAAAGATACAATACAGCTGTAATTTGTATGTCATAATAAAATAGCTCTGAATTGGAAATCTTGATCTGGGGAAATAATCCAAAGTATCTGAGATAAGAACTAAGGAAGGAAGGGAGAGTAAGTTTTACCTGGGGGATAGTAGAGTCCCTCACAAGCTGAAACTTTATAATACTTTCCAAAATATTTATTTTTTATTGTATCGTGATAACAACATGCCACAATGGCATAATACACCAGTAATGTGCAGTAAGGAGTTAACATGGGACAGAGTTCCATAAATACATATTTTTTATACTAATGCACAACTGCCACAGTGTCCTTTTTTTTTTTTTTTTTTGTTAGTTTCTTTCTTTTTAGATCCATGCCAGCTAAAAAGCACTTGAAACATATCTGAAAGTAAGGGACAGATGAACAGAGACTGCTGATTCTACCTGCTCCTCTATTTCAGAAAATTGGATGAAAAATGGGGTCATTTTCCTGTGATGAATGTATCCTTACTTAACCCTCGCTTTTTTATAGCATATGGATTGTCTTTTCAAAAAGTCTCTAAACATACGATATACAAAGGGAGACAAAACGTAAAAATAATAGCTGTACTTCATACCAGCTTGGAGTGTATTTACCTACTTTCATCTTTCTCTGTATCCATCAGGTCCATCCATCCTTTCTATCCTTTCAATCATCATCCTTTCTATCATCTCAAGATTAAGAATCGCTTCTTCCAGTTATTCAGATCATACCAGAATAGAGGCTGGTTTTTATCAACCTAAAAAGCTTGGTCTCCATCAAAGAAAGTACATGGCAATCTTACACATGGCAAAACCTCTATGCACAAGAACTATGTAGTGTTATTTTACCTGTATGTGCCTTCTGTGAGCGAAGTTCTTAACTTTCGTACAAGTTAGTAGAAGTGCCAACAAACTACAGTTTATAAGGACTGCCACAATTTGTAAGATCTATGCTGTATAACCACTCTGGTCATACTCAAGAAGTGAGAACCAGCTCTGCTCTGGGCTGCATTCAAGAGCATCAGCACAGCCAGCCCTTCCAAACACACGCTGAAAGGTTGAGTATGTTAGCTCAAATAGATTATGGCTTGTGATCACACGTTATCTGAACTAAAATGGCTTACTTTGGGCTTATTTGAAGGGCAAACATGCTGAGGCTGTAATGTGATTATATGGACCTATCAGTGGTGCAAATCAGAGTTTCTTCTGCAGTCAGTAAAACCTACTTCATGCAGTTGACATGACACTGATATGAGGAAATAATTTGATGTATCACATTTAATCTTTTTATTTTTCCAGTCTGCTGGATCTCACCTGTGCTGATTTGCAAGGCCAAAGCCATTGCAGATTCCAGTTACTCACTTAACAGAGATTTCAGTCAGTACAAGCAAACCGGTCTTCATTGCATGATAATTTCAGTACGTAGTTTCAGAATACTGTACAAAGAAGATAAGTCTCTTTAATTCCATTTTATGATTGAGGAAGCTGAATCAGGCATAAGACGTGACTTGCCAGTGTTACTATTACCACTCAAGCAAACCAGGCACAATGTCATCTACACTGAAACTCTTGAGTATCCTCCTAATAGGTTGCTCTGATTTCCAGTCTCTGTCAAAATTACCATCATAGCTTCTATTTTATGGTAGTCTAAAGTGTGTTTGTGTATGTAAAGGGATTAAATGATATTTTAAATGTGTCAATGAGTTTACAGTGACATAAACTGCTCCTTGTTGGTCTAGAGGGAGATTTTATTTATACAAGATAAATATTTCATTCATAGTAACATTTAATACCAGCCCAGTCAATATGCTTTCCTCAGTTATTCCAAAAAAGTGGCTTGCTTACAGGCAATAGCTCTGCCTGACTATGCCTTAGAGATACAAGCATTTCCAAACCTATGGTGTAACAGTCAGCAATCCTTTGGAAGCAACTTTAAAAACTGATACTTTGATTAAGTATTAAGATTGAGGATCAGAGAAAAATCTGTGGAAGAGACTAGAATGGGAATGGGAAGTATATGTGTGTTTGGGAAGACGTGCTGCAGATCAAAGTCCTGTGTCAAGAGTTCTGATGATTGAACATGAGGTTCTTGTCCAAGAACAGATCCCAGATCTGAAAGCTTTGTAAGCATCCTTACTACTTTTTTTGAACAAAATAAGAAAAGTTATACTTTTAACTATTTATAGCATAACTACCTCTGAAACACTTTTTTCATTTCAGCATATCTTCCCCCAGCAGAATTCTATGTATTTTTGCACTAACACAAAATAAACCTGGTCTGCATCTTTCTTCACGTTTTAGCAGTGGCAACAGTGATTTTAGAATTGAGGGAAGCCACCAATTGGCAATCCTGTACAGACAGCAGTGGCATACCATCCTCAGAGAAGAGACAAGACTAAGCAGGAGTCTTTGTTTTACCAGTGTCACAGTCCTGGAGTACACAAAAGACAATGGAGCTCTCTACTACTGATGCACAAATATAAGTTTAGGAGAAAAACAAACAAGTAATAAAAAATAAATTAAAAAAATAATAATAATAATAAAAAAAAACAAAGTGCAGAAAATTCCTTGTAACATCTACTAACTAGTATAGCTCTAACATGCAGTAAAACAGCATGGGAGCATCTAATCAATGGCATGTTTCTTTAAATTATACCAGTCATCCTGTGACGGCAATAGAGCTAGAGCAGTTCAGGCTGTACGCATTCCACATCTCTGATGAGTTCCAAAACACAGAGAATATCACCCAAACGTTTTTCTACTCTGGGCCTACTCAACTGCTAAACCATTTCCTAATGAAGCTTTGCAGCCAAGTGTATTCAGCATAATTTTTCTCAGGCACAATGTAGTCTCCAGTCATGGTTCAGATCCATGTGGTATCAAAAGGAAGAAAAAAAAAAAAATAGAGAGAAGTGAGTTCTGTAAACTGTATTGGAAGTACCAAACAGTAAAACTTGGGAGTTACTTTCCCACAGTCCCACAATAGGATTTCTTGTAATAAGTACTATATTTTTTCATCTTCGTTTTTGGGGTACATCAGGTTACTCTTTCAAGCTTTGCTCTACAGCTGTGGCTCCCTTGGAGAATGGAAGCTCCGTGCATTCACAATGCTGTAGTCCCCAGGAACCTAAGGTTTCCTGGGTTCAGGCTTCCAGAACACTTGAATAAAAAACAACTGGTGAAAACATTTCTAATGAGTCTATTGTGTGGGAATTCTTTTGTGTGTGAGTTCATACGCACATATGCAAGCATACAGGGAAGACACTAACAGGCATGCATTATATTGTTTTGCTGTTTCACCACCATTCAATGTTACAGGCTTTCAGGTGTGAGGTGCACTGAAGTCTGGCAATTCTCATCCATATTTAATTGCTCCTTAGCAGCTGTCTAAGGCAGAGCAGTTCACAATGATGTGCACTTTCTTGCCATGTTTAGCTGTTCAGATCTATGTTGTACAGTGCAGTTGGGATGTTGAACAAGCTAAGATTATTTAGAGATGTTGTTCTGCTGCTTGATTGCCGTAATGCTACTTCCCTCATCAGAGACACTTTTATTGGAAATCTGCAGTATGAGTCACAAAGGACAATGTTGATGTAATTAGGATGCTAAAATGACAGTGACAGAATGTTAGTCAAGATGTGAGAATGACATTCAAATACTGGGTTTCATACTCTGCATTTACAATGGAAATATACCTTCAGAGTTATGATGCTCAGCAGCAAACACCTGCCAGTGTTATCACATTGGAAGGGGGTCTTATTATCAAGGGAGTAACACCAGCTTTCAAAGCTGCAAAGCAAAAGGCAAAGTACTAGTGACTGAGGACCAGAAAGCCCACATTTGTGAGATATGTTCCCATATCCCTTTGCCCTTAGAAGAAAGTCCTTCTGTTACCCATCCTCAACACTCCATTTTGAATTATTCTGCTTAGAAGGCTTTTCCACTAAAACAAAAAACAAAAAACAAACAAACAAAAAAAAAACCACAACCAAAATAAAAAAACCAACACACCAAAAAAAAAAAAACTGAGAAGAATGGCCTTCACTGTATCATTTCTTTACGAAACCTCCCTTGCTTTGTTTCATCTAAGTGATTTTTCTCCTCAGCAGCTGCAAGAGGAATGATGTTAGTGTGCTGTATACAGTTTTGTATTAGTTATTCCTTATACCATTCTGTGGCTTTGTTTATTATGCTGCTTTTATGGCATAATAGCATGACCAGTTTGGAGTATAGACATGTTGATAGCTTAGTAGTCATATTTATACTATGGCAAACATTAAGGAAACTTCAAGAACAGTGATTCTCAATAGGTAAGGCAAAAACATGTTAAAAGTGAGGTCAAACATGGAGCCCCACTGAACATCAGAGCACTATGTGTGATAGATGGATGTCAGGCCAGAGCAGAGTTCTAGAATGGGCATACCGAGGAGCATGGAAAAAAGTGACTTGGTGGTTCAGAGCAGCATCATTTGGTGGCAGTGCTGTCACCTGCATCAAGTCTTCTAGAGAGCTGAGAAGCAGGACAGGTAGGGGACTGGAACTGGAAGCAGACAGAACTGAATACAGTTGGAAGAACATAATGCCTCTTATCTCAAATGAGGCATTTACATAGTAATCTACATGAAGACTGCAATCCTGCGTCTAGAAAATATGTGCAAAACACCAGTGTTATAACCAAATTCATGGGATTTTAATTCATGGTCATTAATGGGATGAAGATTTCACCTGAAAGCATCAGTGATCTGGATCCTGCAGGTATTTTTAATTTGGAGTGTCTGCTGCTGGGGGAAAGAGGAATAACTCTAGTAGTGAATCATGAGCAGAGTGAGTCAACTATCAAATGCATGTAAGATTAAGAAAGAAGTCCTTGGGAAATGTCAGGTATGCAATACATGCTGCATCATGTCTCCATAAAGGTAACTGTAGGACCCTTAGTCAAGTATACACTTATAGACATGGAAATTAATTCTGCATAGTGAAATGGTAAAGCCATGGTAAAGCCATGGTTCTTCAAGTCCAAACCCATTTTATATAACACAGTAGAACATGTATGTAGTATAAAATGTCTTAACAAACAAATAACACTATCAAGAAACTGCCTCTATTCTGGAACCTTTATGGAGGTCCTGTCTTTCCTGAACACATTTGAAGTCCTAAGGCTTCCAGTTCCTTATCTAGCTTTAGTTGTCTGAGCAATGATAATCTTTCCCCTCTCTCAGAGGAGTGGAGTACCAGAAGAAAAAATACACTGCTTCCAGGTGCTTTTCTCCCAGTCTTCTCATGGGCTTTTATTCGGCAATTTCCATTTATTTAATAATTGTTACATTAACATGCTGGGCCCTATAGAGAACATTCAAATTTCTATTGATCTGCCTTAAAATAGGCTAATACATAGAAAATAGCACTCTAAATGAGGACAAAGAACAGGAAAAGCAACAATGACAGTATTATTTGGTCAGTTCAATAAGTAGTTGGTCAGTTCAATAAGCTGTTAGGATGTTTCTAGATCTGCCAGACTCCCCTAATTGTTGCTAATTCTGAGAAATGAAAAAGGTGTGACATTGCCCCAAAAAGGGAACAAAGTAAAGATTGAAACAGGGTCAGAGGGTGAAGTAGAAGCAGAAGGGAAAAACAAAAAAAAATAAAACAAAGAAGAGGGGGCAGTTAAAAGAGTGAGTTGAGGTGGTTCTCAGTAAGAATCTGAGGCTGAGACTATGAAGCTCTCACCACGGTCACGCTGTTAGTAGAGATGATTAGTATAGAATCAGTGAGGAGACTGACTTTCATAAGGTATCTGACATGTGCATATTATAGGCACAATCTCTTTGAGGCAGATTCTTCAAGGTATCCTTACCCAAGAGCTTAGGGGACACTGGGTAGCATGGTACTCCTCTGGGTGCTTGCTGCTAGAGCAACTGTTGCTGGGTTGTCTCCTGATGGAAACCACTTATTGCTCAGGCTATGTTTGTATCAAGGTGAGATGTATTTCTTCAACCTTTGCTTTTCTTTAGAAAGCAATCCAGTTGTTCAACTCAGGAGAAAGTTGTGATGCTGTTGCCATATCCCATCCTGACAGCATGTGACAGTGTGTACCTGTCCTCCAGGCTTCACACAGGATGAGAAATCTTACAGCCATTAAGGGTACCATAAATTGATAGCTGGAATTACTTTTTTTGTCCTCTGCAAATTTTTGTGATGTTGAAAATGTTCTGTTTTTTATCAGGACAAAACTGAAATATTTCAAACCATTCCCTCCCTAATGAGGTTTGCTTGTTTTAAAGCGGCTACGGACTTGCTTGAAAATTTGTTCAAAATCTGACAAAAAAATGTTAACAAACGCAACATTATTTAAATAAGTTTTTGTTTTAACAAACTTATAATGGGAAAAAACAAAACAAACAAACAAACAAACAAAAAAAACCACAAAACAATCAAACAAAAAGCACACACACACACACCAAAACCAAATTTGTGATCTATCCTCCTTGAACTTCCATAGATCAAAATATAGTTTTATACCCAGTGCATCAGAATCCAAAATCATTAGAGAACCAATGTATGGAGAGCGAATAGGAAACAAAGGGCATTTAATTTACTTTGTCCACCAGAAACAATAAAGTAATTTTCACCATAGTTTATAGTTACTGTCCTGTAAACCTGAGTTTGTCCTCCACTAGCAAGGAACAGCAGCTTATACACTTCAGAAATTTGTAAAAGAAAGAAAAAATCTTTCCTCTACATTTCAAACAATAATAGCAGTGGAAACATTTCTATTGTTCTTAGGTTTGTAAATCAAGGCATTCCAAAGCTAAATTCTGTGCCACATTTGCCTGAACACTATCCCTTTTATGCAATTTACCTCATATGTGGCAGTTAAATCCAACAATGATGTAAAATCCCAATGGAAAAATAAATCTAGCTATAGTAATCATACTATCAACACATCAACTCTGCAAAACTCTGTCTTGCTTCCTTGCACAAAATGACAATTTAAAGTATCTTTCCAGAAGCCTCCTGGGAGATTATCATATTTTATTCTCTATTTAGGGAAAAAATAGGAAAAAAAAAAAGGTAACTTTCTTTGAGAACCTATTAGAAATCTCCCAGTGAAATACTTACAGTTCAGTTCAGCATTATACAGCAGTTTCAAAGAGGCTGAAATGTAATTTACTTCATTTTACTTTCATCAGCAAGTAAAGATCATCCATCCAAAAACTGCTTTTCTGGATGCACACATTTCATTTGTTATCATCTTAAATAACACAGAAGTGCAGTCAAATTCCAATATCTGTCAATTGCACAGAAGTTCTTTTAAGCAATCTGTTTTCTGTTTAAATGCTTACACCATGGACATTGAATAAATGCTTGCTTGGCATTCAAACAAGCAGCTTAAAGCAGGAAGACTTTCTTTAAACTTTAAGAATTTTTCTAAGTATTTTGTAAGTACCTGAAAAACTATTTTTTTCCAGTTAATATTACTTTATTTGGAATACAGAAAAAGTATTCTGCATGTAGTTACTTCTCTAAAAACCCAAAGTAAAAATCCAAGGATACTCCTCCTCTGATCTTTAAATATAGTCTTTCTCATCATCTGTTGTATCAATTGCTAATAACAGGTGTAATTGGGAGCTTACTAGGAACTAGAAACAAACACAGAAAAAACTTGCAGGTACAATAACTATGCTAATATTTCATTCGGCATACAACTAATATGTTGGGTTATTTCTGTTCCTTTGTCAAGCATACCAGGTCTTGGCATATTTTACTGTTGAGATTGAAAAGAGCCTCAAGCATGGTTAATTATTCTTGTGACTTTATTGCTGAGGCTATTGCCTGCATTAGTGATCTGATTTGGATCCATATTGCCATTCTGAAGTGGATTCCCTGAAGGGGAACCACCACTGTCTGTTGGTTCAGTCCTTCAAGAGTTTTAGGTGTGTACAAACTATTTTCCTTTCCAAGAAGTAATCAGGGGCTTTGTTTCAAAACTGCTCTAGGGCTTTATGAGGATATTCAGCTCCAAACTGAGGTGAGGGCTGGACCACCCTGAGGTCCTACAGCATGAATCCTATCTGCATCCAGCAACAGGGTTTCCAAAACAGCCAGAGCTCATACAGCAGCCTGAAATGGTTCTCACACTTTATAAAGGGCCACCTACTTTACAACAGGCTATGTATGTTCTCTTCCCCACTGCCAGCTGCCACCAGCAACTACAGGGGTTTTTTTTTGCCATTCCTGCACCATCCAAGAAATAAAACAATGAATTCACTTCAAATACATGCTTGAATAGATTGACATAAGGTAGAAAATACTCACAGCTAGGTTTTCAACCTCTGGTTTCTAATAGATATTTCTAGCTTCTAACAATTTGAAACAAGATTATTTTTGTACCATTTGTTTAAAGGAAGTAAAACACATTCAGTTAAGATGTATATTATAATACATATGTTGTCTTTATCTATTATGTAAGCACACATTAGCCACCACCTGCCAATTATCCCATAATAAACACTAAAGACTGAGTTACAAAATCTCCTCCCATCTTCATATATATCTGTACAATGCCTTCCTTGTTCTGACTTGGCCAAACTTTCTCTAACAGTAAATCAGTCTACAGAATGAATAAAGCTCTGCAAAATAAACCCTCTCTATGGCTGGAGGTCCTGCAATAGGAGCCAATCAGTAAGATCCTACACAGAATCCTACACTGATCCTACACAGAAGCTGAGTTCTGCTGCAGACACATTTTCCCAGCCAGGCAGCTACTCTAAGCAGTGGTAAGGAAGCAATTGAATGTGTGCACTCAGGTCATTTTCCTCTCATTCTCTCTGTTTTGCAGAACACAGCAAAACAACCACCTTATGTGTACAGTATAGTTTAAATAGAAAAACTTTCCACATATTCTACTTATATTTTAATCTTCCCTTTTGGCACTACAGAGCATAATTTCAGAACAATAAATAACCAAACCAGATGTTAAGGTCTTGGGCATGACATAGGAACCTGATCAGAATAATTCAGAAAATAAACAGAAGATATATGAAAAAAAAATAACTTTGAAAGACACTCTAAAATGTCCTTAGAATTTTTTTTAACACACACACACACACACACACACACACACACACACACACACACACACACACAAAATCTTAAGCTCTTGTATTAGCAGTTAAAATTAATCCACTAGAAATAGCTGGTTGAAAACAATTATCATAGATATGTCGCATTCATGACTCAAAACCTAAAAGCACAGAAAAACTGAAAGAAACTGGTCATAAAAATGAAGCTGATAATCATTGCTGACACTGAAAATGCAAGAAGAGACAGAACATGCATGAAAACTAAATTGGATTTTAAGAATCCTTTATCTTTAAAGCTTTCTATTCATATCAACTATGTCAATAAACATGCTCATTTGCTTATTAGGAAAGATTCTTAAGTAAATCCATCTCACTGTCCCATGACAGCATCCTAGTCTGAGTGATTGCCTTCTCTTCCTTGCCAGAGTTTTTCCAAAAGTCTAAAGGCAGATTTCCCATCTCCAGATATGCACACAGAGGTCTCATGCCTCTCATGCTGGAAATAATCTTCAAGATTGCAGGATTCAGCTTGCTGCTGTGCGTCTAGCTGAAGGAGCTGTTTGAGAGCAATGCTTTCTTTCATGTTGCCTCTGATAAAAGGGTTAAGGTATCTAAGACAGAAAAAGCTTTTATTTCTCTTGTAATAATAATAATAATAATAATCCCCATCTCCACTTTCTGCCTTGTCTTCACATCCAGCCCTCCCTGGTTCAGTGCCTCAGCGAATTCAGTGCTCTGTTTCTCTCCCTCCTGTTCGCCAGCATGGCAGTGGCAGTCGCTGCACTGCCTTCTGCACCTGCTGGCTGTCAGATTGAGAAGCAGCAGCACATCTCATTAGGACCATTGCCTCTGTCCACTTCCAGCAGATTGGACACTAGTTTCCTATATATTCATAAGCATACGTACGTATGTGCATATACTTACATAGAGATGCGTGTAAGGGTATGAAGACAAAGAAACATGAAGCAGAACTGACAAGACAAAGATTCAAAGATTCAAAGAATCTAAGAAATGAATCATGTAATAAATACCATATAAATGCTGTGTATTTATATGTGTGTGTGTATATGTAAATATATATTTGCATTTATAAAATCTTTCAGGTGTGAAAACTGAGGCACACTTTCAATAGCTGATTACATCTTTCCTAAGGTTACAGATTGTGTGTGTCTGTATATATGTGTTTATATGGGAGAGTGTCTATTACTTGTAACTTGTTCCATCATTTGGATTCCCTGAACTCTGATTTACACATCTTTCTGTCTCCAGACTTGCCTTAGGTTTTTCATTTCTAAGTTAACTTTAATCACAAAGGAATAGCTTTTGAGCTGTTTTTCTCACTTCTTACATGTTGCTGCAATCAACTGGAAGAACAAAACCCTAACAATACTAAAATTAATAGAAGGTTTTCCAGTGTTTCTGTGAGCAAGATTTCATCTCCAATACTTCTTGTCTTTCAGCAAATCCAGCTTTGCTGACAGAGTTTGACTATAGTTCAGAAAAAGGGTTGTGGTTTTTCTTATTGTACAGATCAAGGGGTCATTGACTTAAATCTGATTAAATCTTCCATTTCCTTTTACTGACTTACTATAATGAAGAGGATTAGGATGTGTTTTCAGAGATTTGAAACAAAGATACATGCCAGAGATATCTGATCTGAATAAATGTGATATGACTAGTTTCTGGTGCCATTTGTTTGAAGAAAAATATGCCACAGACTCAACTGTTTTGACGTAAATTGAAATCATCATCATCAAATACCTGGTAAAATCTTTATGATTTTGTGGAAATGACTTTATCATTCTGAAACTCCATTTCCACCCCTTCTTCACTCTCTATAAAGCAGTTTCAGTAATAATTTTCTGACTACTCTGGTTAAAACTGAATTAATGTTTGTAAAAGTCAAAAAAATTCTTTAAAGCAAGGTATTTCAGGAGTGGAAGTATTGTTATTACTAAAGCAGCATTTTATTTTGCTGGTATGGTACTTTTAATCTGTAGATCTTAAAGTATTTTATTAAAGGAAAGAAAATGTCATTAGTCTCATGCTATAGGTGTCAAAAATGAGATAGAAAATGATTAACACTTAAATTAAGACAAATTAAGTTCAACTCAACTCAACTCAACTAAAGTTAAACTTATAGAGCAGCTGGGAAGTCCTCCTGCCACTTTGTTCTCTGCCACATCTATGAGACCCGTCAGCTACCAGCAGTCTCTAATTGCCCTTGCAAAAATGTGTTCTCCTCCATCAGACCAAGATGCTGGTCAGTAGGACTGATATTTCCTAATATTATTATTATTATTATTATTGCTTTTGATTTCACTCCCTTTAAGAGAACTTAT
Organism: Streptopelia decaocto; assembly: GCF_964273445.1. Lineage (NCBI taxonomy): Eukaryota > Metazoa > Chordata > Aves > Columbiformes > Columbidae > Streptopelia > Streptopelia decaocto. The sequence goes on along the minus strand of NC_138656.1, from coordinate 79,798,955 downwards.
GATATATATATTCTACCAGAAATCCCATTTAATTTGGCTGGGAGGGAGACTTTGTGGTATTTTCATCTCTGATTTCTGTGATATCTCGCTGCACCTGATCATGCAGACCAAAGGCTGCACTCAAAAAACTGTTTGTGCTTCAAGCATCAGCATGGCTGGCTGTTAGCCCAAAAGCCTCGTTAGGGTGCAGGAAACTAGTTAGGCACCTAAGGATGAAGATACAGAGCACAAGCTTTGGAAGAGGCTGCCCAGAAAAGAACTGGGATGTGTCTTCCTGCATCCCTCACTAAGATACACCCAGCACTCTGAAGGAGTGGGTCATTCATGGGATTCAGATCTGGGAATACTCCTTTGAGATGAGGGAAGCAGCACCCTTCTTTATAAAGAAATTAGGGAATTATACCTTTTGAAACACAAACAGAGGAAGATTCACCCAGAACAGAGATCATTTTTTGTGATCTTTCCAACAAAGGAGATTCAAACCACCTCTGCCACCTCCCCTTTACAAGGCTGTAAACTGCACAGGGAAGGAAGTTGACTCCACCCTTAACTGCTGCATACGTGCCTCCGGGCAAAAATCATTAGGGAGTCAATTGGCAAGAGACAGAAAGAGGTCAAGGAAAAACAGTAGTGTCTTAATTAGCAACTAGGGCATCAATAAGGAGGAAAGGATTGTTCGCCTCTGATCCTAAAGCTCTTCACACATTTTAAAATCGACAGCCATTGTCACCTAGGAGCTAGGAAATCTTTAAGGAAAGTGAAATATCTAGGTCTGAATTACTTCAAGTTGAAGCAGGATTTGTATCTGAGGTCACAGCTTCCATAGTTTCATAAAGGAATTCATCCTATGCCTGTTTCTTTAAAAGCAGACCAAAAAAAAGCAGCTGTTACCACTGCATTTAAGATGAAGTTTGCTCTTGTAGGCACATCTGCATTCACAGAGTCGTGACAATAGCTAGTTTATCGGCCTTGAATGGCCCTTCCCTGTGAAGAACAGCTCCTTCTGGGGGTGCGCTGGCAGTGGGGACGCACTGGCACCAGGCTGCTAAGTGTACAGGAGCCTGAAAGGCAGAGGGACAGAGAGAGTTTCAGCATGACCAGCATTAAGAGACAAAAGAGCAGAGGTTTTTCGGGGCTGCAGTTTTGGAATCAGACACTAGCATTTCCTCTGAGCCCTACTAGTAGCACCTGTTTCTGGTTTGGGGCTCTTTAGGACTTGGGGTAGCCTACTCAGCCAGGGGTTTTGGTCCTTCTTATGATCCTAGTGGTCAAATTAGTCCTACCCACCTTTGCTAAGCTGTGTTAACTGCAGGAATTCATAGACTGTTTGCAAAGGCAGTTGCCTGCCACCTTTTTCTTCACACCAATGTCCTTAAAACAGAAATACAGAATTGAACAGAGTGTTGCTGACCTCATATCTAGCTCCTTTTTTTACTCTTTTCCAATTTATTTCCCTTGCTCTCCCTCTTTCTCCTTGTATTTCCTCCTAGTTATCTCTGCTGACTTTCTTTAGAAAGCTACTTTCTGAGTAAGATGGTTATAAAAAGTCTTCTTTGTGTAGTGGGAACAAATTAAAACTCTTTCCCCTGTTTAAATACTTATTTTTAACACAGTAGGGTTGTAGCAGAGAAAGACTTTCGGCTGCAAACCTTAAGATGGGAAAAAGACTGTTTGGCAAATTGTGTTTCGAAGATATAGTAAATAATTTTACATTAACTTGTTACTCTAGTGGTAAAAATTTTATTAATTCGTTATGAAATTTTTGCTCTATTAAGAGTAGAATAATGTATGACAGTAAAATCCAGTAATTGAACAATAGAATCAACTGCTTTAACTTACACTCCAAATATTTAACTTCTCTTTTAACAAGCATAAAAGGAAAACAATAAGCTAAGAAATAGCGAGTAGCTTGAGTCTTTTCAAATGAGGTATGATCTCTGCACTAACTACTGATCTGCTTTGTACAATATATTGTCAACAGTTTGTGCAGAATATTCTTCACTCCTGTATTCTAACCTTGAGAGTTGCTCTCAGAGGCATTGGTGCATATGTTAACTCAGACAGTAAGTAGTAACAAGAAAACATCATCTTAGAACATGTAGGAGTTTGTAACTACTGGAGGATTTTTTTCAGACTATTGTTCCTTCAACCCATTCCTCTTACGTATCTGCTATTTCTTGACTGAAGGATTTCTTTTTTCTTTTCTACAGAAGTCTTTTCAGTGACTTTTTATTAAGCTTTGTATTTCTAGGCTTGTTATCCTAGTAGTTCCAGCTCTCTGCTCTTCCTTTTGTTATGCACACAAAGAGACACTCCAAGAAATTAAGCACTGGTTTCTCTCAACTGTGATTTTGTTTTCTCAGAGGAGTGTGAAATTTGAGAGGTTTAGGGATTGTTATTTTTGCTGGTTTTACAATATATACATCTAAAATATATATTCTATTTAAAATATGCTTTCAATTTTTGTTGTTTAGTATTTCAGGTTTTAAGGGATTAGAATTTTGTTTCTATTTGTGTGTGTGCATATGTTTAAACTTCTTATAGTATTGTTACAAATTATTCTGAATTTACTTTGTACGGATTTTGCTCTTTTCTCTGTACATGAATAAGAAGCCACTTGGATTTGACTCTTAAAAGTCTTCTATTCCTTTTTTCAGTGTCCAAACTCAGCTAATTTGTTTGCTCCAGCAATACAAAGCGTTTAATGTAAGAGTCCTGTTTCATAATCACCTTCTACCTTACACCTACCAGCCTCTTTCTTTAAAATGCTTAGCACTACCAAGACAAGTCACCTTGAAAAATATTAGTCTTGGTGTGCAATGGGAAAATTATTGGTGCTATGCTTCCATTTTTCCAATTGTCCATTAATTTTGTGCTCATATCCTTACATTCACAAGTGTTCTACATTACATCATTTACTTCAATTGTACTTTTCCCAGATGGAAAATAAGCAAACAACGTTTTTGGAACTCAGTATCTTATCATATGAAGGATTTTTATTCTCTATATACAGACTCTAACCTGAAGCTTTGAGTCACTGGTGCTCTTTTATGAAAGCTAGAGCAGTGAGGAGGTCTGCTCAGTCATCTAAACAACAACCAGCAGAACCTTGATGAGGACTCCTGGCCATCATGAGTCCCGTTGGCCAATACTTAGTCACTTCTTTATTCAGAATAGTCAAGAAATCTAATTTAGTTGGCTGGATTTTTAAACCAAAGTCCATCCTTCTACCCTGTTAGGGGAAAAAAAAAACCAGGGGTCTTATTTGCAAAGAATATGTACGTATTTCCAAAAAATAGTCCTATAAATCATCACCTCTCTTCTCCACTTTCTGACTGCATTCCTAAATAGCATTCTCCCTTTCAGCAACAGAGCAGATTGCAACAGATTTAAGCACTTCAGTTGCTCCCTTTTCTCTCTAGGGCAGTTTTTGTCTCTCTGGCAACTACTATCCATAGCAGTTACGACTTTGCAAATTGAAGAAAGAACATAGACCTGCATCCTAAAAAAAACAGCTACATCAGTAGAGATCTCAAACCCAGAGGCATTATGTTTCTTAAGCAAAAGGTGCTAGGCAGGCAGAGAAGTGAAATGTTAAGTAGAGATCAGATTATGAGGATTTTATGGTATTTTTAGAGGCCTCTCAGGCTTGCTTTCTTGGCTACAGAGCTGTCTCAGGAGTTATGCTGCCACTGGCAGAATCCCCTAGATCTATGCAGTTGTATCTGCAAAAAAAGCAGCATCAAATCCCAATTAAAATTTTTGAGCTTGCCTATGCAGCAAGATTCAGCAGAGTAACTGCTGCACACAATCTCTAACCATATCTACACAAACAGCTGGTGCTTAGAGCTCCAAAAGTCTTGCTTTGCCACAGAAGTAATGTCCCATATAGCAACTATTCACTATTATAGGTAGGTGTCGTCTGCTCTTTCCTGATTCTGATTTGTCTGCTTTCCAAGGAGAGGTCTTTTATCACTGTATTAGGGAAATATATCATGGGGAAAAAGCCAGAAGTAACTGTGATTCTGGAATGTGGAGTCGAGCACACATGGACAGTAAGCCCATGATTCTTCTTCTGCCACTTCATGCTCCATCTCTGCTTGGCTTAGCTCACACCTTTTTCACAGCTACTGTGAGTTAACTAGGGCTTTCAGGTGGGCTGGTGGCCATCACAAACACAGAGCTTGCGCAGGTATATTCTTCATATTTCAGCTGGTTGGCTGCAGTTTTACAAGCCAGCCGCAAAGCTACTGAAAAGCCTTTTCTGCAGTCCTGGCAGAATCGGAGAGAACAGCAGTTTTCTGTCCCAAACCCACATGGAAAGAAGGGAGAAATAAACTAATTGCTTCTGGAGCAGCTTTTCTTTGATCAGCTTCATTTGCTGCAGAGCTATTCAGGGCTTTTGAAAGAAGTGTTGATTGGCTTGTGCTGCATGGCTAGAATGAGCTTTATCTTCAGGAAGATAAAAAGCACTTTCCTGACAAGGTAGATAAAGTTTGCCACTAAGCTACGGTACTGAAGAACTCCCTTTTTTGTAGCCAGCAGTGTGGAAAGCCACCAGCCCTTTCACAGAATGCTATCAGTCATAAACTAGCTGTGATGTGGACAAGTCTTCGTGGAAGTTAAGGTAAAAAAGGTCCTGTCTCTGCATGTTACCAACGCTGGCAATGCCGCTGAGGTTTCTGATAGCTTTGCATGCATGCATTTTCCAGTTGTGCCAGGGAAGGAATAGTGTGTATTCATGCTCCTTCTGAAACAAACCTAAAAACTCATAATTAGAAAGTGATACAGCTGCAGTGAGAAGTGGGGTGTCCTGACACTAATGCCAGATTGTCTGGAAAAGCTCCATGTGGACAGGATTTTGGGGTAATTTCACTTATTTTTTTTGCATGTGTGTCAGTGGGAGCGGAGATAGGGTCTCTCCAGTATGAAATGATGCTGTAGCCATTTCCCTCTGTTATTCTGAGAGTCTCCACATCCCTGGCTAATGCCTTTGGATTGCAGAAAGGAACCACTGAGCTGTTGCCTAAGCAGCTGGAGAGTGACAGTATGTGACTGCCCTGGGGAGAAGGAGAGGATAGATGACAATCACAGGGGAAGGCTGGGGGTTGCTGAGCCATAGCAGCATACTGTGTGTTGCACAGCAATTGGGAGAAGGGAGCTGAGAATAGGGTTTTCCTCAGCAAGGCCTGAGGGAACAAGATTCAGAGATTCTCAAAAAAGCAGCATTATCCCAGCTAGCAATTGACAGGAAGATTTATGTTTTGCCTTGGAAAATAGGGACTTTTGTTGTTGTCCACGTGATTTTTCAGTTTCCTTCATATTTTCACTGTGTATAGTATGGCTATTTCATAGTTTGCAAGATAAGTTTCCAGATAGACTTTTTTACTCATTTTTTTTCAGCAATTCTTTGCAGTTTTATACTGCAGCTTGTGCTTTTATTAGGTACATTTTACAAGAACTTGTGTTAAATATTATCACTGAGCACAACACTGGAAAGAATCAAGTGAGGCCATCTAGCCCAGCCCCAGGACCTGGCAGCAGAATCTAATCCCTCACTGCTGACTGATGGTTGTCTAACCTGTTCTTAACAGTCTCTGGTGGTAGGTTCAGCATCATCCCTAAACAATGTATCTTAATGGCTACCCATCCTCGGAGTGCTCTTTGATCATTTTTCTAAAACTGTTCAACATAAAAATCACCACTGTCGAATAAAATTATTCTACACTGTTCTCAAAGTGCAAAACAAAACTGAAACCTGAGGAACTGAGCAAATAACCCGAAAACAAAGAAGGTGGAGAGGGGAAGAAAAAGAATGTTGCAAACAATAGAGTAAAAATATGCAGTCTGAGATTAGCAGCTCATTCAACTTTCAGTCTTTAACTGTGTGCAGCTCTGTTGAGCCTTTTCATACTGGGCTGCTTTCAGAAATCTGTGGGACAGGCGAGAAAAGGCATGGAAGCAAGCCCACGTTTAGATAGCGTGGGGAAAAAATCCACCATTCCGATTGCAGCCAGAGGAGGAATAATTGGGAGAGGTGAGAGTTAATTCCAATAAAAAGAAGCATTCTTCAATCTCAGGGAGCTAAAGCAAAAGCAGTTTGAGACACGTCCACACAGCAGTGACTTGGAGATAAGAAGTCACACTCACACTATCCTGAGGCAGTCAGTTTTCTTTTAATACTTCAGGTGAAAAAGCTCCAACTAATTACAAGTGTGGTCTGAAAAAACACAGCTCTTAGCATAAATGCAGATATTTCACGGCTGAGGCTGGTGAAACATGCCAGAGGACAGAGAAAGCAATTTCAAATGAGCCTTCTTTCTAACAATAACAGTTGTTTGCCTGTGATCCCTATCAGTTCCCACTGCATTCCACTGTCCTTCTAACAGTCCCAGAGTATCCACCTAGCTAGCTGTTTGCTTTTAAATGGGCAAACCTCTGATTGCCTCCCCATCCTTCTGCTCCTCAATCTTGGTAAGTCCTCTGTGCCAGAAATTCCCACTCTGACCCCAGAAGTGATCTTCAGAGACTATCTTGAGGTCCTAAGTATTTCTTCTTGAGTCATCCTGAGACCAACTGATGATGAAGATGAGAGTTAGCCTCAAACACTTAAGAATTACAAGATCAGAAAAGTAAAGGTGATTTTTTTTTATTCATTATTCAGTTTCTATGTTTTAAAAAAATCTTTGCTCCATCTTAATTTTAAAATACTGTCTTTTTCCTTTAGAAAAAGTAATGCAAGTTATACCTCTGCAAGCAGTGATATATTTTGGGCTACTGGCAAAGCCTTGAGGGTATACCTGAGAAACTAGTATAAAAATATACCAGGGAAACAAGCATTGATATTATTGATCAAAAAGGTTACATTTTCTCCCTCCTGCAGTGTTACATAACCAGAAAAGAAAAAAATAAAAAGTCTATCCCTTCTGAAATGATTGAGAAGTGACTGCTGTAATGAAGCCATGACAAAACAGTTTTCATAAAATTCCATTTTATTTCTTAATGAACACATTGCATTCACAAAATAGATATAATTTTGCAAGCCTTGCCTAGTGTTCTTGGGGTTAACATTGCTGGTACCCTGTTACTACCTCCGTGTTTGCGTTGCTACTAAATGGAGTTGCTTGCTGATGGAATGCCAAAGTTTGCACTTTAAAAGGAGCCTTGCTAAATTTTGTACTGAGAAAAATAGTCTAGTACTGATGAAATACTATACTTTCAACTTGGAAAAAAAAAAAAAGCACCTAGAAAACACTTACTATGCTACAACACTCTGAAATGTACTTTATAATAAAACTATCAAAAGTACCGAATTCTTCCAGTTGGCTAAAGTCTCAGTAAACTCATTTCTTTGACAAAGTTTTCTTTTTAGAGTCTGGCATGCCAGAGACTGATGGGGGAGGGGATCTGCAAAAAGGAAATTTGTTATTCTGTGGTAAAAGGAAAACCATGAAAGAGGAAGAGTGAACTAAGGTTACTTGGCAGGATGTCTTGTAGCAAATGTCTCCTTAGCTCACCTTTATAGTGAGAATCACAGCAGGAGATTAATGATTATCTCAGGCACAAAAGGGAAGAAGGAAATAAATAAATATGGAAAAGACATTTTGGAGAATGTTAGAAAAAAATATTCTATGAATTCTAGTGGACAAACAAAAAACTGCAGCCTATATTTCCTAGCATTATGGACAAGCTACTTTTCAAGAAAATAGTATTTGTCAACAGGTGTTTACCACATCTTCACTCTTCTGTTGTCTGACTAACAGTGCTTGGTCCCAAAAGCCATGAAAGCAGAGTTTCCTGGTCCATTCCCCAGGTTCCTCAATTTGCTTTATGAAGCACAGAAGCTATTGCATCTGAGGCTAGCACTACATCCTGAAAAAGTACTGCTATTCCCATTGCATGTCTTAATAATTATTACTGGAGTTAACACAAAATGGAACAGAGAAATAGAATTCCCTGACAAAATCCTGTCCCACTCCTTAGGGTATAAGTAAGTGGTATTTTTAGGAGTCTGCTCAAGTCTCCGGTTTCCTTGCATGCCTCTCATTTCAGGTTTTAATGGGTCTTACTTTCACAACCCTTTTCCACCATCCCATTAGCAGTAGCTTCAAAGTGATGCATGTCAGTGATGCCTATATATCTAATGGATGTATGAGTCTGCATCGCAAATAGATAGTTCTCTGAATCCAAAGGATGGAAAACTAAAAAACACTGTCTTGACTGCAGGCTAGTGTTTTGGTGAAGGCAAAATCTAAGAAACATGATCTCAGATCAGAAGAGAGCACATGAGTTCACAGCGCAGCAAAACAATGCAAAGAAACAGTTCATGAAGGGATCAAATAAGTAAATTCACCTGTTTAGTGATGTGAGATGTTAATATTGGTACTCTGAGCAGCACAAACCACAAGGGTTTATCCTTGCATTGCCACTACAATTCAAAAGCTTCCTACACAAATGCAACACCATAGACACACTAGAATTTCAAGCAGAGAACAGAATACATAATATCTGGTCATTTCCTATGTAGCAAGAATTGCCATGTGATGATACAGTTTTTTTATTAGTTAGCAGAAGAGCTTAGTGTAAAATAATCCTTATCAGAGAAGCTTGCGTCACTTGGCCTTTAAATGGAGGGTGACTAAGTTACAGGGCACGATGTTAAGGTCCTTTTCTGATTTCTCATCCATTTCAACTCCTAGAAAATGAACAGAATAGATACCTTTTCCAACCTATTGTTCAAACTCAGCTCACTCTATCCATTCAGTGAAAAGCTATACCTGTTCTGTGTGTTGGTTTCAATAGCACAGAAGCGAAGAACAGGGTTACATGAAGATCAGCTCAGCCTCTTGATTTTCCTCGAGTTTCATCTCCTAGAGCTGCTCATCCTAACTCCCATCTTCCTCAGACTTTTACTGTGGTAAGGCAGGGAAGCAGCCTTCTGCTCTTATGGGTTATAACCTCCCCTCTAGATATATTTTCTAGCAAAAATCAACATAGGCTAAAAAAATCCAATGTGATGTTGCTGTAAAACCACCTATTTTTTTCAGAGGAATTTAAACTGATGAGGATGAGCAGAAAAGCCATGGACACTGCAGTTCCTCCCCTTTTCTCTGTTCAGGTTCATTTTGCTGAAAGCAGAGATAACCTGCTAAACTATGTTCAAAAGAAAGGGGCTGAAACAAAAGAGTCAGACTCAACATACTACTATATTTTACCTAACTATATTGAGTCTCCTTGCCCAGGTGTTGGCAGGGGGGCTCTGCAAGCTGGTCTCTGTGAGGAAAGGCCAGGGCTGCAAGTGCCAGACACATTTGGTTCCAGCTGGCCCCAAATGACCCACCAAAGGCATTGGCTGAGGCCAGCAGCCAAGATGGTGGCTCCTCTGGGAAAGTGTATTTAAGAAACGCACAGGCAGTGAAGAATGAGGAAAAAAACAAAAGAAAAGAAAAGTGTGTGAAAAACAACCCTGTGAGCATCAAGATCAGAAATGGAGGATGGGAAGAGGTGCTCTAGGCACTGGAACAGAGAACCCTGCAGCTCATGGAGGACCACAGTGGGGCAGATACCCACACTGCAGCCCAGGGAGGACCCCATGCCAGAGCAGAAGGCTATGACCTGAAGGAACTGCAGCCCATGGAGAGCAGAGGTTTTTTCCTGAAGGATGTGTATCCCATGGAAAGGACTCATGCTGAAGCAGGGGAAAAGTGTAAGAAGGAAGGAAGGAGGATCTGAGAGGAATTGTTGTGGACTGACTGCATGCCTGCATTCCCTATTCCTCTGCACCACTCAGAAGCAGGGAGGAGGTGAGGGAGTTGGGAATGAAGGAAAAAGTTGAGCCTGGGAAGAAGTTAGGGGAAGGAGGTATTATTTTAACTTTTGTATTTGTTCCTCACTACCCTCATCTACTTTAACTGGCATTAAATAGCATTAATTTTCCCCAAGGTGAATCTGGCTTGCCTGTGATAGTAATTGGTGAGTGATCTCCCTGTCCTTACCTCAACCCATGAGATTTTCATCTTATTTTCTCTCCCTGACCTGCTGAGGAGGAGGAGTGAGAGAGCAGCTGGGTGGGTGTCTGCCAGCCAGACAAGGTTAACCCACAGCAATAACTAAAACCAGAATTAAGACCATCTGCCTTCCCAAAACAGGGGAGACATTATGGCAAATACATTTTTCCTCAAGATATATAATGTTGGAGTAAATCTAAGCATGATGTTCCCCCTTTTACCTTCATTCAGAAATGAATGTGAAAACATTTTTGTTGTAACTGTAGTGCTACACTCACACATCAGTTTTTACACTCACAAAGCAGCAATGTTATGTTGCGTTAATGGACCCCTAAATCAGATTCTAGGATTCTGAATTTGACTACTTATTTCACAGGTTAGAGGAGATGAGATATGAAACTGGCTTAAAAGGCCCAAAATGCTTTCTGTGATTCTGATTCTATTTATTATATTTTGAAGTATGTATTTAGGGGCGTGATTTTTATAAAACATGTTTGTGGAGCTAACTAGTAAAGGTAACAGAAACTCAAATAATTGAAAAATATGCAGAAAAAGAAAGCCAGACAAATTTTGTAGTCATTGAAATGCACTACAGAATTGCCTTTCTACAGTAGGCTAGTATATTAATAACATTTGGTTTTGGTGACTAACTTCCACTCCTGTTCCCCTTGTATGTCATAGTGCTCTTTACATGATTAACTGTTTTCATGTTTAGAACACCTCTGAGTTCTAGGGCTACGTTCAGGAGCAAAGGTTGGCGATAAGCAACCCCTCACTTTGCTAGGCTTCACAAGAACCATGTGGAAGAGAAGCTCTGGAAAGAGAGTTATCACTTCTCTCAGGAAGAGATAACCAGAGGACAAAGGAAGCTATATGAGCTCCTCAACCTTTTTTCCCCATGGAAAAAAATGGCATCTCACAAAGATGAAACATATCGCTACTTTTCCTAATTTCTAACACAACACTGTGGCATAAAAACATAACGAAATATTTAAAGACATCTTTTTACTCATTTTTCTTCATGTGGGAACTATGTGAGGCTGCATATGGGAACAAAGGAGCTGAGAACCTCAATTACTGTTTTCCTTCCCTATTTTAGGAGTCCTCTGGAGAAGGTATGAATGTCCATGCCCATGTAGCCATCAGGCATGAATTAGTTTTCTAACAGTCCTATTGATTACGTAATTAAAGTTCCGGTCCCTTCATTTTTGTTCTTCTAATCCTATATCCTCCATACCTCTGTACACACAAATATGAATGGACCCAATCTGCAGCATGTTATCCCTCACACAGACACAAAGACAGAATCAAAGGGTAATTTTGTATGTCTTGTGTCTCTCTTAAACTCTTGGCATAGGTTCTAAGCAAAAAGACTTCTCAAGATATATACTGACTTATATCTAGTATGAGATGCATTAAAATCCTCCTTTTAATTTATGTCAATTAGCTTTTAATGTGTAGAGGAGAAATATTGTCACTTTGTAATGAATAGCATGCAAGAACCCACATCCTCTTCACTCAAAGGAAATTTCTGAGGTTACAGCTCAGTGAAATTGAAGTTCTATCAATTTTGATGCCTGATGTCTGATTGCTTTAATAGGACATAAGTACGTAATTTAATACCTGGTGTTATTTTCTCTCTTTCTCTTCCTCTCTTTTTTCTCAGAACAAATTATGACATCGACATCTAAAGGAATTTTCCGGCCATTTTTTATTATCTTCATTGTTCTTGGTTGTTTCATGGCATTTATATTAATTTATATCAAACCAACAAACAGCTGGATCTCTGGTCCTATAGAATCAGCCAGCTCAGTTTTGAAAATGAAGAGCTTCTTTTCTTCTAAAACTGATAATCTTAATGAGACTACTATTTTGATCTGGGTTTGGCCATTTGGTCAGACATTCGATCTAACATCCTGCCAAACGATGTTCAATATCCATGGGTGCCATCTGACTATTGACCGCTCACTATATAACAGATCCCATGCTGTTCTCATCCATCACAGGGACATTAGCTGGGATCTGACTAATTTACCTCAGCAAGCCAGGCCACCATTCCAGAAGTGGATTTGGATGAATTTGGAGTCTCCAACCCATACTCCACAAAAGAGTGGCATTGAACACCTCTTTAACCTGACCCTGACTTATCGGCGTGATTCAGACATTCAGGTGCCTTATGGCTTCATGATGGTCGGCACAGGTTCCTTTACATTTGAAGTGCCAAGTAAGGAAAACTTGGTCTGTTGGGTTGTAAGTAACTGGAACCCTGAGCACGCTCGAGTCAAGTATTACAATGAGCTTAGCAAATATATTGAAATCCATACCTATGGACAAGCCTTTGGAGACTACGTCAATGATAAAAATTTGATTCCAACTATCTCCACTTGCAAATTCTACCTTTCCTTTGAAAATTCAATCCACAAAGATTACATTACTGAGAAACTTTATAATGCTCTTCTGGCCGGATCAGTACCAGTTGTATTGGGCCCTTCCAGAGAAAACTATGAGAATTACATTCCAGCAGACTCTTTCATACATGTGGAAGATTTTCTCTCCCCAAGAGAGCTGGCAGAATATCTTCTGATGCTTGACAAAAACAACAAGATGTACCTTAGTTATTTCAACTGGAAGAAGGATTTCTCAGTGCATCTTCCTAGGTTCTGGGAATCACATGCATGTCTTGCTTGTGATCATGTGAAAAGACACCAGGAATACAAGTCTATTGGAAATTTAGAAAAATGGTTTTGGAATTAATTTATGTGTGTGTACGTGTGTGCACTTTTTTGAAGAAGCCAGAAGAAACTTCAGTCCAAGTGGAGAGGAAAGGAAAAGAGAAAAAAAAAAAAAGAAAAAGAAAAAGGAAAAGAGAACCTTGTGTCACGGTTTTATCGGTTCTCCTCTCTTGGCTATCCTATTTATATTTTATAAGAGATTTTAAGAGATCATCAGAAGTCATCAATACTCAGTTTTAAATTATACTGTACATACTAATTATGTGCACTGAAGAATATTTGATTGTTTACTATAATTTTTAAACAAGATTTTCCACTTTTTCTGTGAAATATGTCCCAGTCTTACACTTAAGGTAGCCATTTTAACACTTCTCTTTTTTTATTTTTAACATTACATTTAATTTTAACCTATTTGGAAAATGAGGACACAAATTTTAAATGCCAGAGAGAATTTTAAGAACATAATTTGCTGTTCCAGGCTGAAATGTGTGGAATATTTCAAAAAGCATTAAAGTTTTTCTATGGTTCATCTTACATTTTAAGAACACAGTAAAGTTCAATACTTATCATTATTTCAGTGTGACCAATTGCACCCCTTTTTAAGGGTGATGAATCTAGAAATATAATTTTTAAAAGGTATTACAATAGTAGACAGTTTTTGTTTCTAAAAAGATGTTTCTAACAAATAGCTCCATCAAGTTACTTTAGGAATATTTCTGTTCTTACCCTCTGAAGAGTAAAGAAATCAGACAGAGAGAAGATGAACAGCCTTAGTGACAAAGCCCAGGTTCATCCAATCTTTGAGAGTATTTAAAGGCAGCATATCCTTAAGACTCGTTGTGTCTCAAGTATGGTTTACCTGAACCAGGGCTGTAAGTGGTGTTATACAGAGATAAACAGATTCTAACATAGGCATTTAATTACATCAGCCTCATGCACTGAATTCAGCTGGGATTTAGAAATAGCTTGTTGCAAAATTTTAGCAATTTCTCTCATATAATTTCTTCAATAATTGTGAATTTATTGCCAATTCTGTAAAGATCTGTTGAACTTTAATTGTAGCAGAACAACTTGCTGTTATGGCTCATGAATTTGGGGGGGGAAAGAAAAGTTTATTCTGTGAAAGAAATATGCTGAAATTCAGTAAACAAGTTGTCAGGCTGACATATTCAACAATTCAACTCAATTAGATGATGAGTTGGTTTTTTTAAAAAATATTTTATGTGACAGGCATAAACAAATGCAGTCTGAAGAGCACCAGTTGCTATCAATATTTGAATATATAAATAAGTTCCTAAGTATTAAATTTGCTCTGATAACAAATACATAAATGTGATGATTGTCATGATTGTTTAAAATGTCTGCTTTTAACATTTGTCATTTGATTTTATTATTTTTTTCTTTCAGCTAAAACTTAAATACCTGATTGCTATGTATATTCATATGTACAAAGTTGGCTTATATGACATAAATGTATGGATATTTTGGTATCAAATGAAAGTCAATTAGCTCGCTTTTTCAGGTCAAAACCTTACAAATCATACCCTCTACTGAAAAAAAAAAACTGGAAATACTTCGGCTTATGTGATATATGAGACCCTGATCAAGCAAAATTGTTGATCAAGTACTTAAGATCAAAATTTCAGACAACAACGTTGCTGAAGTAAGAGAATAAGAGAGTTAAACAATGATAAACATTTAGTAAAAGATAAGGTGACTTGTCAGATTTATTTTTTTTTTTTACCCCAGGCTGGAACAGAAATACAGAAGGCTGTAAAAGTAATGAAGTTATATTTCTAAAACAGGAAACTCCACAGAAAGTTCATGCTCTCCTTATGACTTCAAAAGCTGTTTTCTTATCCAGATATTTATTTATATTATTTATTGCTGTATTTAAAGGCTACTTTGCAATATACTGTGAACCTCCTAAATTCACCAGCATTACAGTATGAAACAAGATGAGCTTACCTTGCAAATTCATGCAATATAATGAAATGCAGTCTTCTAAAAGCAAAGCACTGACATGGATATAATGTGAGCAGTATTTCTATCATTTTGAAGGCAAGTGGCTATTGCCTACAGTTTGTCCTATAGGACATCATGCCTTTTGTTTTCAGGAAGGCTGCGAAATTCTCAGTCACTGAATATGTCACTACTTTGGCTGGATAATCTGATTCCATTGATGCTGGAATTTGGAAGTTCTTTGCATTGATCTCAGTGGAAGTACATTCACCCCTTGGTGAATGTGCACAGTTTTCATTCCTCATTTCAGATAGTGAGAATTGTGCTGTGTTTTACGAGGTCTTATGTCAAATCAGACTGGTTTCTTGGCATAAAGACAGCCTATAAATTGCTATATTAATAACAAGTAAGCACAATAATAAGATATATGACCTGTAACTACAAATATCAGTCTGTGTATACACAGGAATGTTTTGAGATATATGCTAAATTTTAAAGCTGTAAGTAATGTAATACCTCTGTGAACACTGAATCCAGCCAGCATGGCTAATCTTGTGCTGAATTTTAAGAAATGTGAAGGTCTTTTGATGGAACTGGAAAGAGAATTGTTCTCTTCACAGAAACTCCACAAAAGGCCTATACACTTTGCATTCTGGATATGTTGCTAAAATTGTTTCAAATATTTGAAAAAAAAAAAAAAAAGAAAAAAAAAGGAGAAGATAAATCTAATCCAGATTGAAATGACCAAGAATCAAAGAATCATGACCAAATCCTATACAAAAGACATGACCCTAATGCGTCACTTCTTGAAGAGTGTGGGCTTGGAACATAAGTGAGCCAACCATTTCATGAAGATTTCAAGGTTGTCTGTAGGTATTAAGCCTTAAGCAGTTCTGGATGTAAAGAGCTTTGCAGACAGAAGATGAAGCATCTTCAGGCATGTTCAGCCAATGTGGTAAACGATGTAAAGCAATGGATGTAAAACATCTGGACTCCATGCATGCATAAAGGCAGTGTACCCAGACCTACACATCTAACTCACACAAGATTGATTCCAGTCTATGTATAACATAAAGCATTGTGATGTCAGTGAGTTACCCTACATGAACAGCATGCATAAAGGGACTCAAATAGCAAATCACTGTGAAGGAGAATGGATAAAACCAATTAATTATGAAAGTATAAATTACATGGAATTAGTTAAAATAGAGAACAAGGTGTGAATTCTTTACAGAGAGAGTGGTCAGGCATTGGAATGGCCTGCCCAGGGAGGTGGTGGACTCGCCGTCCCTGGAGGTTTTTAAACTGAGATTGGACATGGCACTTAGTGCCATGATCTAATAAACGGACTAGAGTTGGACCAAGGGTTGGACTTGATGATCTCTGAGGTCTTTTCCAACCCAGTCGATTCTGTGATTCTGTGATTCTGTGATTAGTGCCTTGGTACCTCTGGCAAAAGAATATACTTGTACTAGAAAGATGAGAAATCACAGAATCTTAGGGATTGGAAGGGACCTCGAAAGATCATCTAGTCCAATCCCCCTGCCGGAGTAGGAACACTTAGATGAGGAATGTGTCCAGGTGGGTTTTGAATGTCTCCAGAGTAGGAGACTCTACAACCTCCCTGGGCAGCCTGTTCCAGTGTTCAGGCACCCTCACTGTGAAGAAGTTTCTTCTCATATTTAAGTGGAACCTCCTGTGTTCCAGTTTGTACCCATTGTCCCTTGTCCTATCACTGGTTGTCACCAAGAAGAGCCTGGCTCCATTCTCATGACACTCACCCTTTACATATTCATAAACATTAATAAGGTCTCCTCCAAGTTAAAGAGCCCCGGCTCCCTCAGCCTTTCCTCATAAGTGAGATGCTCCACTCCCTTAATCATCTTTGTTGCCCTGCGCTGGACTCTCTCCAGCAGTTCCCTGTCGTTCTGGAACTGAGGGGCCCAGAACTGGACACAATATTCCAGATGTGGTCTCACCAGGGCAGAGTAGAGGGAAGGAGAACCTCTCTCCACCTACTAACCACCCCCCTTCTAATATACCCCAGGATGCCATTGGCCTTCCTGGCCACAAGGGCACAGTGCTGGCTCATGGTCATCCTGCTGTCCACCAGGACCCCCA
This sequence comes from Streptopelia decaocto, assembly GCF_964273445.1. Taxonomy (NCBI): domain Eukaryota; kingdom Metazoa; phylum Chordata; class Aves; order Columbiformes; family Columbidae; genus Streptopelia; species Streptopelia decaocto. The sequence continues at coordinate 79,782,133 of NC_138656.1, read as the reverse complement.
CATCCCTTTCCCCTACGCTGCTCTCTAACAGGTCGTTCCCCAACTTATACTGGAATCTGGGGTTGTTCCTGCCCAGATACAAGACTCTACACTTTCTCTTGCTGTATTTCATTAAATTTTCCCTGCCCAACTCTCCAGCCTCTCCAGGTCTCGCTGGATGGCAGCGCAGCCTTCTGGTGTGTCAGCCACTCCTCCCAGCTTGGTGTCATCAGCAAACTTGCTGATAGTGCACTCTATTCCCTCATCCAAGTCATTGATGAATATATTGAATAGTACTGGTCCCAGTACTGACCCTTGAAGCACTCCACTAGATACAGGCCTCCAGCTAGACTCTGCCCCATTGACTACAACTGTCTGGCTTCTTTCCTTCAGCCAGTTCACAGTCCACCTCACTACCCAATCATCCAGTCCACACTTCCAAATCTTCACATCTTTCACACCACATCTTACTATTTTCTCAACAATTGTATTTCAGGCATTCAGTTTATTGTATTTGCCAGTCCACAATAATCTGGCACGTGCACTTGCCACAAGCTAAATTGTCAGTCACTGAAGACAAAGAGTAATCATTATTCTTAATTTTACAATGGCTTCTTTTTTATGTTTTTAGCCTCTCTGTTATGCACTGAGCTACCAGCATTGCTGCCTTTCTCAGTGTGGAAAATAAGACCCAAACCAGATAAAATACTAACTGCAGGTGTATTGCTACCCCACTGAATGTGAACAGACATCAGACAAAACTGGCAGCAGATCCTTTTAAAGTAGAGTTGTAATTTTATTTCACAGACACTCAATGACCACAGCAGCTCTTGCTCAGTGTAAGATCTCCATTCCTTAGCAAATCCTGGTTGCCCGTTTCTTTGAATACCTCTTGCCATCCGAGGTGTCTGTATTCTCAATGAACAAGCAGCTTGAGCAAGACCCGCAGAATGTGCGAGACACAACCAGCAACATATTTGTCTTTCAAGAAAAAGATCAAATAAAATGAAAGTTGGACTGAGACAGCATGAATGTGGGGATTTGTAGAGTTCATGCAGGCTGAGCAAGATACAGGAAATTGGCACTACTGAACACAGTAAACACATACTTACTGTTTCTAGTTTGTTTCTCAAACTGGGCTTTAAAAAAAATAAACATAAGTAATTTTCTCACATCTGTAATCAAGAAAGCTTCAGTTAAATAAACAAAAACTGTTGCTGATCTTTCAAGTATGGGACTCCCATTAACCTTCTATAATCTCTTTTATTAGATAAAAAATAACATTCAGGGGGAGGAGTGAAGTCTGTCAGTAAGATAATCATATTTCTTATCTAACTTCAAAAATCTATTCTTATTTTTTCTTTATTGATTTTGAAACAAATCTTCACTTCCTCTGGCAACAATACTTCCTGGACTTGATTCAAGAAAGACCTTAAGCACATGCATATGACCATGAGATTCGAGCACGTGCTTACATTTAAGAGCATCTTAAATGTTTTAATGCATTGGAGCTTCAAACAGTATGCTTTTACTGCCTTTGGGAATCATACTACTGAGGACAGTCTATAATCAAACAGAGGTCATTTTGTGTGGCCTCTTTTGCACCACGTGTCCATCCTGTGAGTGGACTGGCTGCTCCACACTGAAAACTGTTTGCACTAATTCTGGCATAGTGTTCATCCATTACACCTTGGCTCTACTCTTCTGCTCCAGCGTACTGTACGTGCCACCATTGCCTCATGCCCCCACTCAGCTTGGCACCCACCACACAGCCTGCCTGTGCTGTGCGAGGGGAGTGAACTTGTATGTGGTGTAAGGAGGGGAGAGGAGCTGAGGCTTGCTGAGATTTTGAGGGCTGTTTTAGGAATAAAGCATAAAACCTGGTCCGTGTGTGCATCCTTTTAATCTGGACTGAGTGTGTCCTAGGGAGGGTCAGTCTCAGCTATCCCTGATTTTCCTCTTGAATGAAAATATTTGGTTTAATCTAGATGAGACTCTGTGAGCAAACAACTGTGTGTGCAAAGTGGGAACAAGAGATGTGTCTGTGCAGGCTGACAAGGAGGCTTCTGATCTAGTTAAACCTAATGGTGAAAGTTAATCAAATACTTTAAATGTTTCCTTGGTCAAAACTAGTACATTATTCCAAAGAGAGTCCAGAGGAAATATTTGTTTATCTACCAGTTGGTGGGTTTTTTCATTAATATTGGCAGAGAGTTCTGTTTTGTTTGTTTTCAATATAAGTGATTTTTAAATGTTAGAAATCAATCAATATGATTCATACAAAATAGTTATTTCAGCTTCATCTTTCACTCCTTACTCAGCCAAATCTTCCATCGGAGTGAGCCGGTGATTTGGGAAATTCCCATACAAGTAGTACAGGAATGAACCTAGAGTGGAATGGCTGGGGTAAAAACCAACCTTCTTATTCATGGATGTTTACCTTCTAATATTTGAAGAACTAGTTCTAGTACCATAGGCAATTCTACCTTCAGAGGATCAGTGTAAAATTTGTACTGGTTAGGTATATTCATAAAAGGTAAAGAAATGCCAAGAAATTTATTAAATAAACCATTCAGTAGTAATTTTAATTCATGGCACAAATGCCACAGAGTGATACAGATGATAAAATCATAAACTCATGAGAAATAATTAGGCCTAGAGACATCACCCTGCAGTTTTCATATAGGAAAAAGTCACTTCATTACTCTACTGGAAAGGTAATTACTTGAGAATCTTTTATGTCACCATATTCTCTACGCAATTAACTGAAACCAACAGTCTCTGTGCAGTGAACAGTTAAGAGATTTACTCATGTGGCAGAAAGCCTTTCACCTCCAGGTTAATAGCCTGAATTATGAGTAGGTTGGTCCAGATCGCTGTCTGGCAACCTCTGGTAGATGACTTGGTGACCACAGTCAGGGTTCTCATTCCTGCTTTCAGCCAAGGAGGCAAAGAACTGACCTGAGACTCACCTGACACCTTCTGTGCATATTTTGGCAGTCTGTACCATGCCTGTTTATGATTATGCAGAAGACGTTGCTGTTCCACATAATAAGGGTATTGGCATTTTTTTGAAGTATGATGCCAGTCTGTACAAATGAAGTATTCATGCATGGGGGAACTCTTCATTAATATTCCTAAGTAAATAATTAGTAAGAAAATTATTTAATAATTGCAAGTTGGCAGCAAAAGCAATTGTTTGTTATTCTTATATGAGTTAGTCCAGTGGAAAACAGGCCTTGATGAAGCCTTATCCCCCTGACTTGGTACAGCCTGTTTGGATCCAGATACAGGGATATGCATGACAGCAAAATTTGAAAGGGATAAAGTAAACCAACACTGTTTGGCAAACAAATTAACCATAAAATCTGCACTTTATTTTGTAGCACACATGTTCTAAGAGATGAGATTAAAAAGTCTGGAAAGTAAACTCCCTTGGTGCAATGTAGTGTTCTAAAGATTCAGTGGATATACTGAAGAGAAGGCAGTGAAAAGCTTTTCCATCTGCACAAAATCCTAATGTGCCAAACTGTTTCCAGTGAATGAAAAAAACAGTTAAATATGCTGACTTTTTATTAGGATTTGCGAAATCTTCTATTAACGCACTGTAATTTTGCACTATTTTGTAAGAAAAGAAAAAAGGAAAAAGAAAAAAGGAACTGAAAAAGAAACAGAAAAAGAAATCTAAAAATAGATGCCAAATGTATATTTTGTAAAATACTATTTTTCTTACATAAGGTGTCATCACATTGTGAATCTGTGTTATTGTAAACTGTGAAAAAATGTGATGTACTCTTGTGACACAGCCTTCCAAGGGCCATTTCTAACACACAGATTAGTCACCTGGACTTGTTTATATGAAACATATTCATAATCTGAGATCACTTTTATACTTATTTTTTGTAGACTATTTTTCCACATTTACAACACAACTGTTATTTTATATCAAACATTAATTTTGATTTAAAATATTATTTGAGTAGGTGGGTAGGTATCTTAAATGTGCCAGAGATTCAAAACTGTAACAAAGATAATTCAGAAATTATTCTTTGCCAAACTGTAATACTACTGAAATCAAAGACATTTTGTTGGATAAGCAGACAAACTGTCAATAAATGATAGTTTTTATTCCATGATAATTATGTTAATGTTACATTTGCAAGGATAAATGCCTGTAGTTATGAGCTGCATTTCCCTTCTGTCTTTCTGTATATTGCGGAAAGGAAACTGGGTGGCATAGCTGAGCGACATCAATATTCAGCCACTCACATAATATGCCATGGACTTGACCTCTGAAATATAGTGATGAAAACTAGGAAAAAAAACCCTAAGCTGCCTGTCCTAATTCAAACTCACTTTCTTTGGTGGGTCATGTGAAAAGACTCTTAGAGCAAGATCAGGACCAAAGTCCCTTTCCTGTGTACTTGAGCTTACAGACATAGCATTGAGTGGGATCTGATACGAACCCTTGCTTCATGCTCTCAGAGAGCTAATGATAGTCCTTGTATTGACAAATTAAGCTTTTATGTTTTATATAGTATATATATAATGCATAATTCACGTGTAAGAAATCGTAATCATGCAAAAGTGAATTTTCATAAAAATAATGAAAATCATTCTTACCTGCAGGCACATTTTAAGATGCCATGTTAAAAGGAGATCTTGTAAAAAACTGTTTTTTATTTATTAGTGATTGTATATTTTTCCCCATGAACTAGACATTTTATAACAGGGATTCTACTAAGCTGTTTCTTTGTTCCCTTTGAACAATATCATCACTCAGAGATGCATCTGAAAAATGTAGAGGTTCGATCACTTATGTTTTTCAGTATTTTTTTAATTTGATGTTGTTAAACTTTTTTCTGATTACCTATAGCTATATTCAGAGTTTTCAACACAATTTGACTGCAGTCAGAAGATACCTACTGTGTGAAACTACAGGTAACTGTAACTATTTCAAGGACTTTCATCATTTATGGGAAAATTAATATTTCAGAACTCTGATTATAAGATGGTTAACAAGCAGCTCACTGACTTATTTATCGAGCACTGGAATTCTCCCCAAAGGATAAACACTGAATTATGTAAATAATAGTGCTCTATATAAGCCTAACAAATTATTGTAATAGGTATATTTAAAATAAAAAGAGAACATTCTAAGTGTACTGTAGTCTTTTATCATCATTTCATAGGTCAAATGTCATTCTTTTTCTTCTTGCAGTAGTTCTCATCAAGAGTCTGATCTACAGATTGTTGCTAGTCACTCCCATGATTTCTGGCTGAGATCTCACAAACAGATTTGTACTTATTTTCAAGCTGTTACACATTAAATTCTTGTAAGTGTTCAGGGTCAAACTCAATTAATACAGACTGTTGCATGCTTTTGCTGCATACAGCAAGCAACACAGCTGAATCAGTATGATTCCACAACTGAGGTTACTTTGCTGTGCTTTCAAAAATGCAATTATGAAGCACTCTTTGAGCAATGATCTGATTTTTTTTTAATTACAAGATATTTTATATTGGAAAATGGGCTTTATTAGATGTAGGTAATCTTACAAAAAAAAATCTTTAAAAGTTCTCAGAGAAGTAGAATAGTAATTTATATGTTCATATTTCATTGCTTTATCTACTGTACAAATAACCTACATTTGCAGAGCTTAACTGTATCAAAAATAGCAAATGTTTAACACAATGGTGCCAATTTTATTTTTAAATATAAATTCAATAAAATTAAATAGCTGCCACTGAAATAAATGTAATAAATAATGCAGTACTCCCAGTAGTACAGAACATTTGGTCCCAGTGATCACAAAGTTTACCCAAGACAGAATATTATATATTGCTACTGTGCAGCTTGAAGAATGGGTTGGGGTCTTCAAAAATCACAGAATCACAGAAAAGTTGGGGTTGGAAGGGACCTCTGGAGATCATCTAGTCCAACCCACCTGCTAGAGCAGGTTGACCCAGAGCAGATCACACAGGAACGTGTCCAGGTGGGTCTTGAATGTCTCCAGAGAAGGAGACTACACAACCTCTCTGAGCAGCCTGTTCCAGTGCTCTGGCACCCTCAAAGTAAAGAAGTTTTTCCTCATGTTCAGATGGAACCTCCTATGCTTCAGTCTCTGCCCGTTGCCCCTCATCCTATCATCAGGCACCACTGAAAGGAGGCTGATCCCATTCTCTTGACATCCACCCTTCAGATATTTATAAGCATTGATGAGATCCCCTCTCAGCCTTCTCTTCTCCAGGTTGAACAGACCCAGCTCTCTCAGTTTCTCCTCGTAAGAAAGATGCTCCAGCCACTAATCCTTTTCCTTTCTATCAGACAGGCAAATTTGCTTTCCTCCTGAACTAATACTGCTTTTCTAATTTGGATACATTCTTTAAAAGTGTATTTAATTCATGCCATTTACTCAGGCCAAACTTATCATCATCTTGAACTCATCCTTGACAAGTACAGAGACAGACCAATTTTTTAATAGTACATGGGAAAGAAGTCCCTGCCACATTTCATTCATTCTCCCCCTCTCATTTCTCCTTCTTGCATTAAAATACAACATCAAAAAGTCAGTCTAGGACAGAACATAAAACTTTCTGTCTTTGAAACAGAACTTTTCTTTTTATTCTGAAATGATCCATTTATTGTTCCTTTCACTTACAAAATCTCCCTGGATTTGCCAGCCTACTGGACACAAAGCCTTGTGTGTTTGGAAAGCCAGGTCTCTGCCCCTGAATGTCAGAACCAGCCGACCTAATGATCTGCTTCCGAAAGCACAGCACTGACGTGAAGCCTAAAAAAAAAAAAAGGTCATGCATAAAAGGTGTGCGTGTTCCTAACACCACCAGCAACAGGGGGCCCTTACAGAGGTTGGAATCACATCTGTGAATTATAAGGCTGTTGTGGGCATAACTTCCTCACACAGCAAAACAAGCAATAAGCCCCACATGAGCTTTACACAGGCTGGTCCTTCAGCACAAAACAGTTCATCGAAGCAAACATGCAGCCGGTGTGAGTCCAAGAGCTGGCTAGCACCTCTCAACAAGGCTAATAAAGAATGTAAGACAGGCAAACAGTCTTGCTACTTCTGGGTCCCTTAGCTGGTTGCATCCTTCCTGATCACACTGCTAAATGCACCATGTCAATTCTCACACTAAAACAGGAGCTTTCTTTCAAGAAACATATTGCCTCGACATATATTTTAATTCCAGTAAAGTCTTTGGATAGGATAACAAACTTTAGTCAAAAGACCTGTCTGTAGCTTAAGATCTCAGCACGGATGTCTACATGTAGTTGTACAGAGCTGCAATGAATTTCTAAGTCCCCACTACATGTAAAGGAGTCACAAGTTTTAAAAAGCAAATGGACTCTGCGAGGAATGCAGTTCGCCTACTCAGGATGTCTTCTCTTTAATCCTGTATAAGATCACATTAAAAAATAACATATTACCTAGCAGTTCAGTGACAATTCTTATTACAACTGATTTTGATGTACAACGAATCAGAAAAATGACAGAAAACATAGCTTCTTGTGTTGAAAGGTGAAAAATTATCAGGCTTCATTTTTTTCAGTCATAATTGCTTGTTTGTGATGTTCTAATTTATACTTTTATGAAAGATCAAAATCGCTCTTAAATTGTTTGCCTTTAATAGAAAAATAATATTTCAGTAATAACTAAAATAATATTAAGATTAATCTGGGAAATGTCATAGTAATTTTAAAAAAATTTATGAGACTTTTCTTTTTCTCAAAGAAAGCTATTTTTCAATGACAGGATTCTTGAATGAGGAAAATGTCATCAACCACATTTTCAGTCTCCTCTTGGCTTCTGTCATCTGAATTCTGTCATGTGTGAAGAACACATACTCAGTGAGACGTGGTTAATCAAAATGGAGTGTTGTTGCAAAGGTTTCAAAATAATTTCTATATAGTCACAGACTTGCTCCTATGCCATAATCATGTTATCTTGCAAGAAGAGTTATCATCTAATAGCTAATTGCTGTCTTTCAAAGACATACTCTTAAGTTATGAAGTTCACTTTGTTTTTTAAGCTGCTCAGTCTTGTTATTAGCACCATTACAGTTTCTGACATTTATTGGCATTTCCTCACCTTATGTCCACTTTGTCTCCTCAGCCATATCATGCCCTCTCCTTCTACATGGACTCTGTACTTTTACATTCTCTGTCACCATTTTGACATTAAATATATATATATATATAGTTCCAGCTAGAATTATTCAAACCTTTGTAACCTTGAACTAGTGATACCTACACCCTTACGCCACTGCCCCTTCATTGTCACCAAATTAGATTTAATTTACAGCTAAGTGTACTGAAATGAAAAGTAATAAGGTACATGGGCAATCAGGTGCTTTTTAATTAGCGCTGCTTGTCAACCAAATATATTATAATGCAATCAACCGGATGTGTCAATTACCTCCAGAGTGGCGGCTTTACCCTTGAAACCTTTTATTCCAATATAGCTCCAGGCTGTCATGTGGTTGTGAACAATAAAAAAAAAAAAAAAAAAAAAAAAAAAAATCTAAAAAAATAAAAATATGCAGCTAGACATACTGTATAATTTACTACAGCAATATCTGCTTGCACAGACTCAGCTCATGTCCAGCAGGCTTCATCAGCTCTGTCTCAGCACAGCCCTTGGGTCTGCACCCAGTATCCTGGCTTCTGGCTGGCGCAGAGCACCATACGGACCCACAGAGCCCTAGACAAGCTGCTCAGCAATAATAAGTGCAGATGCATCTCCAAGCATTCCTCAGAGCTGGATAGAACTGCCTGGCAAGCAGGATTAGCCTGTAGGACACCCATCAGCCATAGGAGATCTAGGTCAACAAGACAGTATGTTCAAAAGTGCAGCTTTCTTTGTCACCATCTTTTTTTCATGTCTTTCATGTAAGATGTCTGAAAAATTCTTTTATCTTCCATTTGTCTGATATTAAAAAACATCCTCTTTCCCACTAGCTCTGAAAGCAAGGGTACTTAATATTATCACGTAAAACCTCTTACAAAAATTACAGAACCTTAATCTGTGTAGAGATTTTATATCTCTGATGCATGACATTTTAGTTTATGTTCAAGATGAATGTTTTTCATAGATAAACATATTAGATAGCAAGACGGCACTCATTTACCTTTTTTGTAAGGTTGAAATATGTATTTACAAATGAAAACGCAGTTCACGAGCTCTGTCTTATCAGCAAAAATATGCAGGAATGTGTACCACATTGATAATAATTCTTACTGCTGGCAATCCCATTCAGCCAAGGAGATCAAAGAGTTAGTGAAATAGATCTGACCTTTTAATATTTATAAAAGTGTTTTTCCTTGATGATGCAAATTTAGGGCTTAAATGATTTTGAGACTCCTTCCACACTTAAGTAAAGCATCTCCACAAGTATTTGCAGAATTAGGGCCTTCAGTTTCCAGACAAATTGGTGCCTTGTATAAGTACTCATGTTTTTGTCTTCTTCATTAAAGAACTGAGGCAGAGTTTATGAATGACATACTACATTTTAGCTAGCTGAGTTGTCTGCACAGCCCAATGCAGTCGAGAGCAAAATGAACTGGCTCAGCTCTCTCACAATACAGTTCTATAGCAATATAAGCACCTGTCTGCATTGTCCAAGCACCCTAGCAAGCTCACACTGAGCCATTGCACTTCTGCAAGGGATCTGCTAAACCTTTCCACTCAAGAAATATTGGAATCCTCCCAGAAAGTTAGTCAGAAAATAGATATTAGGTGGTATTCTAAATTTTTTAATCCTGTAATGAAACCTGTGACTAAGTTACCTGGGAGCATCTCCCTGTGGTGAACATTAACGTGTAACTTTACAAAGCAGCTGACTTTACAGATGACCACATAATTAATAAAGATGTCTCCAAAGTTTTTCTTCTGAATTCTCAGCACAATCATTTTAAGGCAACTACAACTTGCCTTCAGTGAAATATTCAGATATTTTGGAAAATATTTAATGCTAATATTCTTACCGAAGAGGTAGCTGTCTTCTCCCTAACAATTGTTTTTCTGTTTTGTAGCCTTCTGCCTGTTTTTTTCTACAGTTGTTGCCAACGTGGTATCTAAGATTTAAGAATGGACTGGAAAGGACACATTCTGAGCCAGAACACCCAGAACAAGTAATTGTCAGCAAACCTGAGCATACTCTTCATACTTAAGCTTGAAACTACTTACAAAGCTGTTTTGCTGCTCTGGAATCTCTGTGTTTCAGTAGTTAAACTATTCTTTCTCATGGAACCCAATCTCATCTTGTGACAGCATTGCTCTTGCGCTTAAGAGGGAAGAAACTCTTTTCTCCCTCCCTTAATCTTACCCTCATGATATGTTTCCATGATGTTCCCTTCTCCATTTTAGTTCAGCCTTCCATTCGCTTTTAATATCCTGAGTTTGCTATGCCCTGATATTCTTAGCTGTCAAGAGGAATTTATCCTACCTGAATCTGAGTGACTAGACACCTACACAATATTTGAGATGGTTGGTAGTAGCAGCTTCAATAGTAATTCTCTAAAATGATTGATCCCTTTTCCATCTTCCTCCCCAAAGAGACCTTTATAGGTGATGTCTCTGGTCTTGCAGTGATTTCTTATTTTTCTCCCAATAGCTGAATGCTTTAGTTTGAGGGCATTTCACAACTACCTTCCTTTAACTGTTCCTCAGTCCCTTATTCCCGCTACAGAAGAATTCCCTTCATTCATTTACCAGCTCAGCAACCTAATGTTATCTAAAAGCCTTACATAACTTTTGTTTTCTTAATTTAATATATTAACATAATATAATTGAAATTGTTTGAGAAGTCCAGAAACATTAATTTCAAGGCATTGTAGATTGCATTGTTCTAATACTTGCAGTAATATCTCCATTGTGTGATACTACACCCCCCAAGACAGAAGAATACATGCCTAATAAGCTTTGTTATCTTCTCTGAAGCTAATTGCTTCTGTGGCTTTTGCTTCACAATACGTTTTGGTTTCAAAAAGTTTCTAAAAACATCCCTCTCCACCACAAATTTTATCTATACAACATGATGCCCATTCTCACTCTATTTACTAAACATAACAATGCCTCTCCACAGCAGTCTTTCAGTGAAGTTCATCACCAGCCTCATCCTCTTAATAGACATTTAGTTCTTTTAAGATCCTTTAGCAGAGGAAGCAACAAAGCCTAGTTTTATGGATTCAGGTCTTGTAGCTGGATTCTCTAGCATATAATTAGGTGTGATGTCTGATTAAAGCTTTTCTCAAAGCTTTCCTCACAATTAGGCCACTCATAATAGCTCTCTCTTGTGAATTCTCTGATGTCTCTGGAGGGTTGCTTTCGTAAGCCAAGTTTGCTTTCAGAAGGGAGACTTTACAGGTCTGTTCAAACTATCTAGTTGCCCATTTTGATGACCACTACGTGAACATATTATCCTTATATCTACTAACATTGTGAAATTGGCTTATATGCTGCTAAGTTATGAAGTGTGAAAGAGACAGCCAAAAAGCAAAACAAAGGTAGAGACAGGCAGAGGAGCAGACAAAGTAATCATTTAAGCCTCGTATCCTTAGGAAATCTCTAAAATATCTAATTCTGATACATATCTCCTTCCACTGTGTAGCAGTATACATATGTACCATTTGCACATCCTTAGAAAAACAGGTTCAGCCTTTCACCTTCCATGGAGAACTACAGCAGCCAAAACCAGCCTCTGTGCCTAAACCACTGCTGCTTCACTTTTAATCCAGTTTCAAGACTCTTCCTTCTTCCTCAAGCTGTTTTGATATTGTAAGAATTACATTACGTTCCTTCCATGCAATATTTCTCTTCTTGTCTTACCTACAAAGACTATATTCCCAAAGTGTCCTGCTAAAAATTTGTAAACATGAGAATGACAGCTAAAAGTTTTTACTAAAGAACAACCATTCCCCAACTGTTCACTCAAACACAAGCTGCTCACAAATAAGCATGCAGCCAAACAACCATTAAAAACCGATTTTTTAGACAGCCTATGATACTGTACATTTGGACATCTGCTTGTGTTGGTTCTTAGGCTAGACTCCTAGTCTAAATCAATTTGACCCTTGTGGTGTCCTCGAACAGAAGTATCATCGTGAGCTTTCCATGACAGCATCTGAAAACTGACTCACAGGTGTCAGAGCTTTTCATTCCTGGAGACCAATGGCAGCACCACGTTCACTGACCAACTCCTAAAATCACTTTCTTGGATACCTTACAGTCTGCCTTGGATATGACAGCAGGTGGCAGGCTGTCTAACAGCATCTTTTCTCTCAAAGCAATTCTGTGGTGTGAGTTAAGTGAAAGCTTATCTGGCTAGATCTGCCTTAACTCACAGAAGTGCTAAACAACATGCTGCCAGGGACACGCAAGCCAACTACACACCTCAGAGGCAGCAGCGTGTGGATAGAGCCATCTCACTACTACTAAGTGTCAGCATCACGACACTGTATGTGGAATAACAAGCAGATTTTTTTTGTACTGTATTTCTCTGTGAAATATAGACATGCTTCCTTTAACTAATTACAGAGCCAGCATTAGCTTCAGGGAGCCACAGATCCCTCAGTCCTCTCTCATGAACATCAGCAGGCTTGTCCTTGCTTGGGTGCATGCTCTGCCACAGCTTTCAGCCCCACAGAAATGCTTTCTTTCCCTGCCCTTAAAGCAGGGGTGTCAAAACAGCCCCTGGTGACAATGCGTTTGACACCCCTGCCTTAAAGTGACTGGGCAATGCTCAAATCTCCCTGAAATCTGCCTTTAACTATGGGCCCAATCTTCAAAGGCAGATACAGGGAGTGGCATGTCCCAGGCTTTGTAAACTGTTGTACATTATTACATTGCTAGAGTCATCCCTGGTACCTTTCCTGCCTCAGGCCTGCTGCTGCATTCCCAGTACCTCCCTCCCACATTTTGGGAGTCACCTCGTGCCAAGAGGGAAATAATATCGGATTATTCTGTTGGAGAGTATAGACCTGACTAGTGTGTACACTTGGCTAGACCAAGAGAATGGTCATGGACATATTTCACTAATAAAAATGCAGTTAAAGGTACATACAGATTTAAGCATTTAATACTATGTACTTATTTAAATTCTTGAACCAAGTCTTTTTTCATGAATTAAATCAGTATCACATCCCACCACCTGCAAAAAGGCATTGTCTTATTCTCTGGGGATAGTAATCATGTTATGCTGAAAGAGCTATAAACTAATTTAGGAAAAATCTTCTGCTGTTACAGTTCAGTGCATGATCAATTTGGCAGCATTATGACAATTCACACTCCTGTATTTACTGTGAATTTATGCCCTTTTTAGTAGCAATTTCTCCTTAATGAAAACAAATTTTTACAACTAGTATTAGATAAAATGTAAACCTAATTTATGTCTAAATTTTGCCCTGTTTCATCACCTTCCCTTCCTTGATTACTCTGAAAGTCCTCCTGCCGAGTTCAATGATGTAACAGTGAATTCAACATCTTTCAGATATTTGGAGAATAGATAGCTCTTGATTAAAGAGTTCATTCATTATGCTCCACCACACAATATCTATTCAGGGACAGAATTTTTTTCTACTCAAAAAGGATATTTTCCATGTAATTGAAATAGAAGGCAAGATTCAGTTCATATTTCAAATTATGGGCTGCATAGAACTGAAGCTGATAGGCAAGAGAAATAAGAAAAGCAAGCACAAGAAATTCTGCTCTTCTGATAAGCACCTGCTGAACTACCTTGATTCTGGGGGCACATTTTTTAATGAGTCAAATGAGAATTGAATGGGTTTATAGAAGCATAGGAGAAGTACACACCATGGCAGGCCAGATGCCCTGCATGAAAGCTTTTAACAAATCAAACGAACATTTGCATGTTTGCAAACTTACCTGAATGGAAGTTCAGAGCCCTTCCAAATTCACCTATTGTTTCACATACTGTGCTTCATTTTTAAAAAAAAAGTTAGGAAATTAATTCATTAGCTAGGTAAAGGTGCTTTGAAAATGTCCTATCTTTAGATAAAAATCCTAAAAACTGCAGATTACAATAGTATGGTAACAGTGCAACATACATTGTCTAGTTTGTTTGCAGTTTTGGGTAAGGAATCTGAAACCTAGTATCACAGTATCACAGTATGTTTGGGATTGGAAGGGACCTCAAAAGATCATCTAGTCCAATCCCCCTGCTGGAGCAGGAACGCCTAGGTGAGGTCACACAGGAACATGTCCAGGCGGGTTTTGAATGTCTCCAGAGAAGGAGACTCCACAACCTCCCTGGGCAGCCTGTTCCAGTGCTCTGTCACCCTTACTGAGAAGAAGTTTCTTCTCAAATTTAATTGGATCTAAAGATTAAGATCTAAAAGTTACCCACACAAGAAAATGCAGTGCTAATTGGAAAAGATCATCCATCCAAAACTCTTCACTTGCACAACTTTCTTCTCTAAAGTTGTAACAGGTTATGACTTTATCATCGAAGCTCAGTAAAAGAAATCTGCATCACAACACAGCTTCCCCATAAATATGAGAGTTGGTTAGAGCTGGATACAAGCACAGTGGCTTTTATAAAAAAATCAGGTTATGTTGAGCTGAATCAACATCCAGTATCCCAAGCTGTTCTGAATCAGTCTCATGTCAGCAAGATGATACCATGTGCTATCTAGAACTATGTGAATGAAAATGATATTTTTTTTAAGCCACTTTTTGTCTCTGCCTGAGATGCCATCTTTCTCCTCCCTTTTCTGGCAGAAACCTTGAAATGATGAAAAAGCCCTTCTATTTCATTCTTGGGATGGCAACATTCAGTTGTGCCCACGCTACCCATAAACTTTGAGGTGAGTGAGGGATGTATTCACTCACCTTTTTTCCTCTGAATGTACCACACACTAGATTATCCTGCAATAACACAGGGTGCATGTGGCTTAAAAAATAAAAAAAAAAAAAAAAAAACAAAGTCTCGTGGAGAAAATCCCTTTTGTTTCCAAAATTAGTAATATATAAATCTAATTTCACTGATTATTTTTTTCTGAAATTATGTCAGCATATCTTTTGGTCTTAGTTTTTGTTTTCTAAGTCCTTTTGTGTTGATTTTCAATTTATATCCACCTACTTATCTCTTAAGCATATAATTTATGAGTAGAACTGAATCTGCACATGTATAGGTCCCCTGTTGGACAAAGCACATAGTTTGGTAGGCATAAATGGTAATTTAATAGACACATAGCAAGAAAAAATCCCTGCCCATCTGTTTCATTCTTCAGCTAAATATTTTGGAAGGAAGCAATTCACCTTGGCAAGATCCCATAGTAAATCATGAGTAGAATAAATAAGCTTCCATGTATTTCTGTTTGTACTTGCATTGTCTCTCAAGTTAGCGCGATCTACATTCATCTCTTTTAAAACATTTTTCACAGTAAATAAATAAAGCAGCCACTGTTCTAAAAGGCTGTTTTCACAGATGATGCTGTAGAATCAAGAGCATTTTTGTCAGAACTTGAGAACTGAATTTGGTATCTGGAAGTAATCTGATTTTAACTACACTATCTCTGCCAAATGGAAAGCCACAAATGACCCAGGAAAGACTTTCCCGTATTTCAAAGTGGGGTTAAACCTGTTTATTTTTTCCCCCTGAGCAGTTGCCTCACTGCAAAGTAACTTTATTCTTTCTTCTGATAACTGTGGAGAATATACTTACACTAACATTTTAGTAGCCACAGTCTGCTGCCATGTTCCCATCTGTTCTCTTTTCTAGATTAAATAAGCCCAAATGCTTCAGAAGTGCTTTTTTTCTTTTATTTCAATGGTTTTTTACAGATCCTTCTTTAAATGTGTTGCCCAAGTTTCAGTTTTTCACCAGCACTTAACAAGGAAGCAGTTGTTTCCTTTATACACTACTCTTGTTAATCTATCACAAAATGAGATACAGTTTTTTATGTTATAACATCCCAGCAGGGATTCATGTTTCATTTGTGATCTGCTATAACTCTCACAGCCTTCACTGCAATATCTGTGACAACTCAGTTATTACTTGTTTTGTACTTACACCTTAGATTTTGCCTTCCTAAATGTTGAACTATACACTTATGTTTAGCGAATTTTGCCTCCTCAATTTTAGATTATTTCTTCAACCAATTTCAATCAAGAACCTTTGAATTTTGATCTTTCAGATTCTTCCAGAGTGCTTTTAAACAATCCAATTTAGGAATATCTAAAATTTCAATGAGCTTATTCTTTATTCTCTTATTCAGATCATTAATGAGGATATTTTAACAGCATCAGAAAAAGGTTGAGGAACCCAACCTGAACTGTACTCCCAGATTACAAATCCTTCTCCCTATGTTGTGTTTCTGTATGTCTTGATATGGTAAAGGCTTTACAATTAAATATGCATTGCATCACACTGAGAAATTAACAGGCTGTTCTGCAAAACTTAGCAGCTAGGACAGGCAAAAATTAATGCAGTCTGGCCTCTCTCCTTGGTTACATTATTATTTATTGCTGTGTTAAATTCAGCAGATTTTCATTGATAAAATTCAAATGCAGCTAAAACTCTGAAACTCCTCTCATGACTTTCTCTTTGAAGTTATTAGTCTGATCAGGCAACCGTATCCTGGGCTGCATCAAAAGAAGAATGACCAGCAGGTTGAGGGAAGTGGTTCTCCCCCTCTGCTCTTGTGAGACCCCACCTGGAGTACTGTGTTCAGCTCTGGGGTCACAACATAACAAGGACATGGACCTATTGGAGTGAGTCCAGAGGAGGGACATGAAGGTGATCAGAGGGATGAAGCACCACTCCCATGAGGACAGGCTGAGAGAGATGGGGTCGTTCGACCTGGCTAAGAGAAGGCTCCAAGGAGACTTTATAGCAGCCTTCCAGTACTTAAAGGACCTACAAGAAAGTTGGAAATGGACTTTTTACAAGAGCATGTAGTAAAAGGACAAGGGGTAATGGATTTAACCTGAAAGAGAGTAGATTTAGATTAGGTGTAAGTAAAAAATTCTTTGCTATGAGGGTGGTGAGACACTGGAACAGGTTGTCCAGAGAAGCTGTAGATGCCCCATCCCTGGAAGTGTTCAAGTTTAGGCTGGATGGGACTTTGAGCAACCTGGTCTAGTGGAAGGTGTCCCTGCCCATGGCAGAAGGGTTGGAACTAGATGATTTTTAAGGTCCCTTCCAACCCAAACCATTCTAAGATTCTGTGATAATATGGTGAGCTGGACTGGATGCTGTATTAATCATGTACATTCATCAAAGAATCTGTCCCATGATGTGATGAATATTCTGCCCCTGATTCAGCCCAGGAAGTGGGGATATGAATTTAGTAACTGTGTGGTGGTAGGGCTGAAACAGAATGGTCATCCATCACCTGTCAGTTTGCTACATAAAAGGAAGCATTAAAGCTTAGCAAGTGTATTGGCCCAAACCCAAAGCCTATGTAGTTTTCAAAAGCATACTCTTAGCAGAAATGGAATAAGGTTGAATGTCTGCAACTATGTAAAGTAACATAGAATTATCTCTCTCAATGTCCCACCATGAGGCAAGGGAATACTTCCACCTACTACATCCTGCCCCAGCCTTGTGAGAATATGATGCATGGCTGTAGCTAGAGAGAAGACACCTCTTCCTGCAGCACCACAGCTCCGCACCAGCTCCCTGCCTCCTCCACAGGATAAAGGGCATAGCTTTGAACTGGGAACACAGCAGTTGCAGTGTCACAGCAGCAAAGGAAGAAATGGGACAGTTTTGTGGGATTTTCATTGCTGGTGTAGAAGAATTATAAGCGGAAGGAAGCAACACTAGGGAATCGGGATTTATTGGGTAAGTCGTTACAGAAGCCAGACAGGTTCAAACAGAAGCATCTAGCAGGAAAGCATAAAATGACTAAGACCTTTCTTAGAAATTACAGTTCACAATCCAAAAAATTTGCTATGTTCAAATTATCAGTTCAGCTAGGAAAAAAAAAATAAATAAAATTAAAAAATAAATACTTCAAGAGAAAAAAAAAATGAATGCTTTTACTTTTTATATTGTGCTGTCCAAATAGAACTCTTGCATTTTGGTTAAACTATTTCCATTTCTTTTAAAGGAATAAATAATATATGGCCAGTACCTCTTATGCTGTTCCATGGATTTGTTCTACGCACAAGATTTCTAGGGGCATTTAAAGATCAACTATTACTGAAATCAAGAAGCTTGAAAAAAAATGTAGGTCATAAGCAATGTAAACACTCAACAGCTGAGTAGATCTGAGCAACCCTGAAGAGATGCCTTTTTCTGAAATTGTTACTACTTTCCTATGTTATTCCATAGTAAGAAGCTAACTATTCTGGCATATCCTCACTTATGTTATCTGGTATGAATTTGACTGGCTCTCATCTCAATAGCCAGCAACAGAGTTGGCCGGAAATATCATTACACAGACTGATTTGGCTTAGGAAAAAATAAAAGGAGGGGGAGGAAGTTAGAAACCAGATAGATTTTTAGTAAAGTTGCTTCACCTCACCTAACTTTACCTGCCTCGAGGCTGGGCATATAACTTTACATCCAAGTCCTGTCATCTAGGTTTTCTCCTTTCAAATATCTCCAAGGAATTATTAGGAAGATCTGTATCTTAGATATGTAGCATAAATATATACTTGAAGATGCCTGTCTCTCTCCACTGACTGTAAATGAGGTTTGGATGAATGGCTGAAAGTCTAAATACATAAATTCTGGGCAGTTAAATTAGATGAAGCAAATCCTACCTTAGAAGTCCAGCATGAAATAACATCATTTTGATTTGCACAGACTTTTCAGTGGTGAATGATCAAAGAACTGTTGTAGTGTGCAGGGAGGATTAATGAGTGGAAGGGGAGGGAAAAGGATTATGAAGTGAGTAAAACACAGAGTAAATTGGAGAGGAAGATTTTCAGTGGGAATGTTAATTTTCTGGAGCAAGGGGTAGAATCAAGATGTAAACAGCATTTTGCTTGTTAGTTTTGAACAGTGAAAGTGAAATGATTACTTGTACCTAATGGCCATTTGGAAACTAAGAGAATCCACAATTACCATTATAATGTTTAAGATGAGTCTGAAGTCTTGGAAGAGATTGCAAAATAAAGCATTTTAGATCTGTTTCACATTGACACCGTATGACATCTTCTGAATAAAATGGGGTGGGGTTTCACTTTGGATCTCAGACAAATGCAGCATGGGATTTGAATGTTAAAGCGTTCTATTATTAGATATAGTAAAATAGCTGCAGGAAGGCATTGTGCCAACTAACGTACACTCCTTCTGGTGTCTAGAACCAGTTAAGTGTCTCTTCCAGAACCCGCACTGAGTTTTACAGCACTGACTTCTGCCTTTCCTATATGATCAATGATAAAAGCCAGCCTAATGTTATCATCCAACTTCTGTGTTTCTATTTCAGATAAATTAATGGTGATGAAAAGGAAACCTAGCTGTCTTGCTGTACCATTTCTGTTAGGCAAAGTCAAGTTTATCCAAGCTTGTTTTTCCTTGCTGAATTGTTTTTATATTGGCCTTATCTCTAAAAAAACCTTTGAGATACAAAGCTGAATGGGTGCAAATCCATCCACAATTTGTACATTTCCTCCAGACTTATAAAAATGCAAACAGCTGCAAGCCATAAAGAGCAAGCCCATTTTGAAGAGCTATTTAAAAAGTATGAGTGATAGCATCCTTCATATGGCATATGAGGCAGTAAACACATAGCAGTTGATTTTTGTGAACTTCACTTTTAAATTGTGAGGCGCTCTTCCTGCAGAGATGGTTTCCACATTATTCTCTGTGCTCTGAAGTCTATGAGAAGTTATACTGTCTGATGGGCATTCAACTTTTAGTATTTCTTCTTGTTTTCTCTTTAACTTAAAATAAAGGTAATCAGTGGGGAAAACCTGTATATGGGAAAACATAATTCCAACTACATTAAAATAAATACTATAATCCCTATTTAATTCTTTTGGTTGAAAGGAAGTAATTATAGCTACTTCTAACTTAAATGATTTTAAAATTTCTCATTGTTTTAAAGGTGGATTTATGAATAAAACATCAGAATTCTAAAAACAGCCTGGCTTTTCAGTGCTGTGAATGAAGAGCAAAAATAACAAATTAATCAGTATGTTAGAATTTCACCTGATGTTTTATGGGCAGAAGCATTACAGCTAGTTTAACATCTGAATCACTTTAACTGTATGGGTAGCCTTGAGAACGACATGAATATTTTGAATTGGCCTGATTTAATTCCTAGCTTTCAGTTTAAAGTAGAGTGACTTTTCATGGTCCCATTTCATTTCAAAATTGTATCTTTTTAGTAGGAGTAGTTACAAATCGATTGTTAGGAGGGCAAGTTATATTAAGTTACTGTTAATTAGAAAGTACAAAAGACAGCACCAATGCCCTTTCAAAAAAATTACTAACCCTAGAAACAAGCAGGATTAGGGCTAAAGTGAAGTTTCTTTTCTTTCCCTTTCCTGGAAGACATGGTGGTTTCTATTTATTTGATCTTGGAGAAGCCTGAGTGCCCTCAGCTTTGATTGACTTCCAGATGAGATAAGATGAGATACAGGCATCCAACAGCTCACAAGATGAAATCCTTGAGAGCATGTGGAAATAAATCTCTCCATCACTCTGCTATGAGTGTGCCTGTGGGAGTGAGGAAAGGTGTAGGTTGCAATAAACTGCACTGAAGGCTCAGGATTTCTGAATTCTACAGAAAGAATATGGAGCTGCTCTGAGATACAAAACCACACTTCACAGAGGCTCCTTGTATGGCCATGCAGAGACCATCAGGTCTGCACCAACACCCTCAAAGCCCATGGCAAGGTCCAAGCAGTGGAAAGGAAAAGCTAATTCAAACAGAAAACTCAACACAGCCACGTTTTATATCATTTTCTGGTTCAGTGTTAACTACTGTCATTACCACTTGTTGCTTTGCATTTCACTTTCAGTACCCACACGTACATGTCCTAAGTAGCCGCCTCCTGCTTGCAAAAACAGAGCCTGGAACTAATCCTATCTGCCCTCAAGCACCTAATGTTATTGAATTTAACAATGCATGTATTAAAAGAAGTGAATGTGGGGTCTAAACAACATCCCATGACGCAGTTTCCCAGCTTATATATATTACAATGTTATATATTTTGTGCGTAAATCTAAATAGATCTCCTGTCTACATACAATTACACTTCAGAGATTACTCCCTGCCCATTGGAGAGTGACGAAAAGTGAAGCCACAGAAAGCATTCAGATTTTCTTTGTAAATTTCCCTCTCAAGCACTGGCAGGAAATTCCAAGGAGACAGAGTGAAGTAGCTCCCAGTTCTGAAGACACTATCACAGCTTATTGGAAAGTTGTGTATTGGAACAATCCAGGGGCTGCCCAATAGGGGAAACTCATTTCTTCTGATGCAGCAGGGTTTTTTTCAGGTGAAGTCATCATAGAGGCATGAACACCTACCAAAACTGTGCAGAGGCACCTCCTTTCTGCTGCAGCCATGTTGGGTAGTACAATCAGCATCTGGACACTCACCAGGCAATCCCTGCTCTGAATTAGAGCCAGGGTGAGATTTCACCCCCCAGCTTTGAGGTGAGAGGCCCAGGTGTACTGCCATTCAGGTTGGGCCTGGACATGATTTAATGGCTGCAGAGGTGAGGCAGGATCCTTTCCCTAGAGTGCATATTCTCACATAACCTTTCTGCTCACCAAAAAGCAAGCAATTCACAGACTACTCTCACCCATCCCTCCCATCAAGTAATGTCTCCATTCCGTGATAAAACTTCATCGTTTTGTCCTCAAATCCTCCATCCTGTCCTTTTCTGAAATAGTCTGTGCTATGTCCTGTGTGGCAGGGGACCTGAGGGTTTCTGTCTGATTTTTGTGCACTCCTTTGGTCTATGATGGATTTCTGTGATGCAGAATTTCAAGACCAAACAGCAGAAAGGAGAAGGAAAAGGAGGAGGAACTGCTAGGCAGTGAGGGAGCTGCCCACTCAGATATGAGATGCTTCTTTTCCCCCTCCCCACTCCCAATCCCATTTTGTCATAGTGAAGAGATCAAGCATGAGAACAGCAACAAAGGAAGATTACTGTATTCAGTAAAAGGAATGCCTCCACTATGAGCAGGGCTTTTACCTGGTATCTAATTATTACCTGACATTTCCACTGATCTGTTTTTCCCAAATATGACCCAACTAGGAAAATAAATCTCTCATTTGGCATAAAATGCAGACTTTGTATTGGCTTTTTTTTTTCAATGAGAAACATGAAAATATGCTCATTTCAGTTAAATCCACATCCATCTTCTTTTCCTCCTTTTTTTTTTGTTCCTAACCTTTAATTTTTCAGTTTGGCTACTGAACAAAAAAAATCAATTATTCACACAGCCCAAGCAAAGAGTTCAAGAATTGTAATTAACAAATGTAGCAGTTCATTTGAACATATCCGAATTCTTCACCTGCATTTCCAAAACGCAAAAAGCTTTCTTTGCGGAATGCACGTATTGCACAAGTCAATATTTAACAGATCCTTTATTGTGCAAGCACATATAAACATTTATCTGAGAAATAAAAAAATTTAGGAGTCTCCCAAACACATCTCAGTCCAAAAATCCTTATACACATCTAATTTCTATTTGTCATTACAATAAAATTGTCAGCACTATTACTAGGAAATAGTCCTTAGTTCTAAAAAGACAAGGGACTACGGCAACAACAGCAAATAAGGGTAAGCACACATTTTTTATTTATTGACACAGTTTTCTTTACTGTTTTGTTGATTTTCTGTGTCAAGCAGCTAAGTAGGAAACCCCTGGCTCCTTTCTTTTTTTATTCTCTGTGATGCTTTAATACCGGAATATCACTGTGGAGCTTTCTCAGCTGGACCTCTGTTTCTCAGGGCTCAAATGGTAACATCACTTCAAGAATTAAACATACTGTTCCACAGAGGTATTGTAGGATGCCCTAACCTCCATACCTTCCATTTACATAGATGCAGATGTAGCAGTTCCTCCAAGGCATGGTCCCATGTCCGGAAATATAAATGAATAGGAAAAGTTTCACTTAATCATGTAGGAAAAAGTTATAACCAAAAGCAGCTGTCTACATTCACCACTGTGGTGCTGGTTTTGCAAACATTTTATGCTCAGACTTAGTGTTGTATGAGAAAGCAGTTAGTTCATTTAATCTGGGACCATTTAATGTTTCAAAGTTAAGCAGATGCTTAATTGCAATATTCATAGGGCAGTAACAATGCCTAAAGTTAATGGTCTCTGACAGTATTTATTATAATCCTTATTTTATGTCTTTTTTTCCCCCATACATGATTATAGTCAGTGGTTTCTTAGAAACCCAGCAATTTATAAAGACAAACTGTTCCATCCTATTTCTTGAAGTAATCAATGGACTAGGTCAAGCAAGTGTTAGGTAAGTACAGCAAAGAATCTAACCGGATTTATCAAAAAGTTCTTTGTCTCCCTGGCCACCCAGCTCAAGTATATTTCGTGGCACCTTTCTCAGCCTTGACCCCTCATTGTCTAAAATGGAGGAGTCTTCTTCCACTCAGTGGTACAGACTTTGTTTTAATGGAAACTGGGATCAGCAGCTCTATAGAGGGTGGTTCATGCCTCTCTCCTTTTCCAACAGGGAGTGAGGTTGCAGCTTGGATGCGGATCTGCTCTTAAGAGCTGTGAACCTGTACCAGATCCCACAATACTCACATAATGAAGTGTTAATTATTTTGGTAAGCGAGAGTAGTGGTGATTCTCTGGCACAGCCAGTCTTTTATCTCCCAACCACTTCTCATGCCATCTTGGTTTTTAAAAGGTTCTGTGAAACCTCAATATGTTGCATAATTGTGTTAATGATAATGCAAAAATTAAACCTTGCCATTTCTGAATTTAGAATCTCAGCAGCCTAATACTTAATGGCTTATAAGCTTTGACATTTCATAGGTCTACTGGGACCCTTATGAAATACCCATCTTCATTTCTAAAACTCAGCTGAATATTTTACTGCTATTCTGCATTAACATTTGGTACTATTTGAAGGTTTTCTCAAAGGATTTCAAAGGATTTCTGGTAGGCTGCACATATAATTCTTCCTCCCCCATCCTTGTGTTTTATAGCTGTAGTATGGATAGGCTGCTTACAACCAATGAAAGGTTTACACTAAAGGACATAGCATCATAAAAAGTAATGAGCTAAAATTCAGAATTCCTTACTGGATAGAATCAAGTGCCTATAGCCACTAAGTAATTACTCCAATGCAAGACATTAAGCCAAGCATTCTAAGAGCTCTTTCTTGTAGCAGCTGCTAAATGATTAATATCACATTGGTAGATTTCACAGGAGAATTTGCTAAATAAAGGAAGGTTCAGTGTATACCTAAAGTTTAAATGCCACACAATTTGTTTCAGAATCAACACACTATATTGCATATTTCATGGTTCCAAGAGGAGTGCAGCATTCATTAAGAAAATACAGATGGTCTTCAGATAGCTAACAAGATTTCACACTCATTTCATTTCTCCCTGCTGTGAAACCTAGAGAGAAAATAACAGTAACAATGAACTCACTATGGCTGAACCTCAAGGCTCATTTCTGCCAAAATATTACAAAAATCCTGAACTGATGTTAGCAGTCAAATTCCACCAAGTTTAACAGTGCTAAGCTATTCACAGCACTTTGAAGTGTTTCCTCCTTTTCTCCAACAGTATTTTTCTCACTTTAAGAAAATCCAGCACTTTTTAAGGGCGAGACTGCTGATTTACGATGGGCCCTGAGCAGCCAGCAGCATGTGGTTGTACTGCCGCAGGAGCACAGCAATCTGAATCTTGAGACTCAGAGAATGAGAATTCAATCCTTGGTGGTTGTTTTGCTTTGGAAGAAAATAACCAAATCAGCATGTTAGTCACAGAGACTCTCCCTTCCCCTTCCATCAGTTGCCCCACGCTAATGCAGTGTGGAGAGGAGAGAGTCATGAAGAGATGAAGCCCTGGGCATCAAAGAGTCTAACCCCCCTCTGCTGCACTTCTCTGCACAGCAAGACCTAATTGTGCCCAAAATCGGCATTCAGCATATTAATATCCCATGGAATTTGTGGAATAGAACAGATAACAAGCATGTTTTGCTGGTCTGAATCCACTCAGAAATAATTGATCTATCTGACAGTTTTGCCTGACTGAATTTCAGGATTTCTTCCCACATTATTTCTGCCTGCAGTAAGAGAATATCTGATGAATGATGCAAGTATGAACACTGAAAAACAAACTCTTCATCAGAATTTACATCAGGAAGTTAGCTTTACCTTCACCTGACACTCTTAAGAGCATTCTGCCTTCTGCTTCCAGCATCCATGTTGACTTCCCCTTTGCTATTCTAATGCATTATTTTTCTCCTGGAGCATCTATGAATAAGGAAAAATATAAGCACAGAGTAGTACAAATACCTAGATGCATTACACATGCACATGAAGATAGATATATATTGATTCCATATCACTGCGCAAAAAGACTTTCCACATTAAAACAATTGGGATGTCTAAAAAACTCCAAAGAATTAGAAATTTTGTTTGTTAAACCAAAGTCTGTTCCTCATGCTGAATTATATCTATGCTGTATTCACATAGTAGGATGCAGCACTGGACCCACAGAGAAGCACTCCACAATTGTGTGAAAATACTGGCTTAAGGTTACTGTGTCTCAAATACAGTTTGGTCTTATGCTTGCTCTCAAAACTGGGGAGTTAACCATTATTCATGTTTTCAGTAAACGGCTTGTAATCTGCCTCATTTCAGAATCTGATGGATATTTTGCAGACAGCACTGAGCTTGTTCTGCTTGTACTTGGAGCTGGCTGGATGCAAGGAAGGTGTCATCCAGAAACCATGCAGCTTCACTAGGCAGCACTTTGTTCTGAGCCAGGCTTACTATTCTATTACTAATATATTACTAATATAGTACTCCAAGCATGGTGCCTTCAGTTTAAAGCTGGCCAGCATCCTGTTGGCTTTAAGTACAAGTGGAACAAGTGTCCGTAAAAGTATAAAAATACATTTGTAAAAGTATATATAGGAATATTGATAATCAAACATGGTAAGCCACTATGTCAGGCTGCAGGCTTTTACTGATATTTTAAAATTCCACCTGGGGCTTAAGTTTAGGGCTATAGCTGTCATACAGAGCCTTACTCATGCAAATGCAGAACTTGTATTGCAGATGAGTTTCCACACAAAAACAAAAAACGTAATCAGTGTTTACTTAGTATGTTTTCTATTATAGTGCAGTGGCTGTCTGTACATTGCTGGGCTGATGGCCATATTTGTATTCATCTGCCTCCAGGAGCATTCTTGTAGTAGTTTTGCAGGTTTATTTCAGGAAGCAGGAGAATTTCCAAAATGTGACACAGATTTTATTTAGTTTCTGCATGGACCTTGCAGGTCTGGACTCCATTGACATGGACCAATGGTTTTGGTAGACAGATTACTGGTCAGCTATGTCAGCTTCTATGTTTTACTGTAAACCAATGTGTAAATCCTGTATTCTTACCATGTATTTCCATTTCACCACCATACATTCAGACTGAAAGACAGAAGAACTACTGTAGACTTTCTTAATACTTGCTATACACTAATCATGGTTATTATGAAGCTGCTATAGAGATACAAAACCCTGTCTTCAAAACAATATTCTCTAGTATTAATGGAATATTTCATATATAAGACATGTATATATTTGTGATATGGTTCAAAATTTTAGTGGAACTTTATAACATACCTTTACCTTTAAAGGTTTCTACTCAAATTAAAGCAACTGTACTAGACTAGCAGGAAGACAGAAAAACAAAATTTAAAATAACATCTAAATTTAAATATTCAGAGAATTCTTCACTGGTTACAGTGAATCACATTTCCTGACACTTTTGCTCACATTTGCTCCCTAACATTTACATGCAAGAATACTTTGAAAAAAAAATTAAAGCTGCATTGATGAAACATGCAAGGTTATTATATGTCTAAGAGTATAAGTACTGCCTTTGTTTTTTTTTTCAGCTTCTTCTTGATTTTTTAGCTTGAATAGCCTGAATGTGAAGAGAGCTATTAAAATGACACCCATAATTCTTCTTAAAACTCTTAAAAATCTCTGAAGCTTTCTTTTCTTTGTCTGGTGTATCAAAATGCAGCATGACCTGAATGATTGACTTTTAGTCTGATTACTCATGTGGGCTTCCAACACTAATGTTGCTAAAACCTTTCGACCTCATCATGCTACAGTGTAGTCTCCTTCCACACTTTGTTCTGATCTAGATGTAAGAAAAAAACTTTCAAAGAATAAAACATGCCATCATTTGTAGCCATGTCAAGAGGTCATTTTGTTAAAACTTCATCTTTTCTCATGGAGCCATGACAGGCATTGTGTCTTTGTTAAAAGGAAATTGAGACCCAGAATGAAGCCAGAACTGCCATAGGAAATCTGGTGTTTTAAAGTGAACCTGTCATGAATTCTAAATGTGACTAAATGAAATCACCCTCAGCCTTTCCTGCTTATGAAGCACTCCGATTGCCTAGCAAAATATGTAGCTATGCTCAACAGGCTTTTTCAGCAGTTTTTTCTTTGCACTCAAAACACACACTCATCTCATTATTGCAGTAAATGTTCTTCTGAAATCAACTAAAATTCTAAAAATAAAGTAGCTTAATCTTAATAAACCCAGATAAAGCAGAGTATCCCCACTTCCAACTCAGCCATAACTCAACTCTTGGAAATTAGCCTATGAAAAATGGCATAGAAGTGGCCTGGAATAAAGCAAGTAAAGTCAATAGATTTTTCAACAGGAACTTTATGTTACTGTCATTTCCACCAATCTGAAAAAGAATAATAACAGATATTGTATCATGTCAAATTTTTTAATCTAGCTGTTGTGTATTTGGCTAGCTCAATGTGTTCATCTAATATTAGGTTCACTAATATTCACTATTCAACTAATAGTGCTTGCACAATTCATTATTAGAACAAAATTATTGCATACGTATGTTCCTGGTTTTCCAGCTTTTTGACAGAAGAGGTATTTTTTTGAAAGACAATGTGGTTAAAGATCATGCATAGATGTGTCAACAAATAATAAAGCTATTAACCTCTTTCATAGGAGTCAGTTTTTCTGCTGTGATATCATCTGTGCATTTTTATTAGGGCAGTAATCAAGTTATTGGTACTAGATTAAAAATGCTGTGTGCCTCATATGGCTAATTTTTTTTTAACTATAATTGACTAAATATGAAGTTAAATGTAACAGTTTGTATGACCATAGCAATAAACGTCTGGATTAAATAACTAAGATAATGAGTATGAAATTCAAAGCTGCTGATAAAGAACATATAATTTACACATTTAATTCATTCTCCCTCTGTTTTCCGTGGGCATGAGTATCACATACTACGTGTGCTGTCGTACCTTCTCATTTTTTTGTATCCAGGAAACTCACATTGTCCAATGTAAGTAGACTGTAGCTTGAAATAATTATGTTCAAGAAGCTGCTCATCACTATGCTTTCTTTTTTTTTTTTTTGTTAAGAGCACAGAAACAGAAACTGAGCCATCCTGAAATTTCTCAGAATGACTCATGACAGTGTGAAAGTATATTATATTCTCTTCATCTATAGAACTGGGGGTAGTGATATTTACATTGTCTGTTATTGTTTATGAAGCATTTTGAAGAATAAAAGTGCTGTCTCATGCTGACTCCTTCTTCTATGCCACAAAAGTGTTTCACATTTTCTTTTTTCTGGAGCAGTATTTCCCACACAGATGAAACTTTGAGTGTCAAAGTGTTCCACTGATATAGTCCCTGCTATTATTACTAGGTTAATAAATGTGTGATTCTGCTGTTACAAATAAGAGCACAATCTTTGGCAACAATATTATCCTGAGTGTCACCGCATACATATTTTTACCTAGCATGAATATTTTCTTCTTATGTGATTTAAGTATTTTGCTGTGCTTTTGTTTACATTTTTAAGAAGAATCACAAAAAGGGTACATAAAATTGGTGTGAAACAACTAGAACACTGCGTAGCATTTTCAAGCACGTATCCTTAACTGCAACACATTACACAGTGTAAAACACAGTTGCAGAACTGGCAGTAGCTGCACCATCTTCCCAGAAATTACGTAGGCCGTCTCTTTGCCCCAGCAGATGGTATTGCTATGACCCACTGTTCCTATGTTCAGGAAGCCTAGGGAATAGAATTCTCAGTCTGAAGAATTCCAAAAGACTGTAACCAAAGTTTTTCGATCTTAATATTAGCCTTAACATTAAGAATTATGGAATTGTCTAAGTGTCTTGGTTTTCAAAGACTGGGCAAAATTGCCCTTAAAGTCCAGCCCATCTGGAAAACCTGACAGTTACATAGATGCCTTAGCAAGTATTAGAGAACTCAAGCAAAAGAATTTGAAGGGAAAAGTGTTGTGTGTTACTGCAAAACAAGAGCCTGTATAAGAGCCTGAAAAAGCACATTTCTTCCTGCTGCTCACTTTTTACAAGGCTGTGATCCAGGAAGTGTTTTTAGCATCCCAGATCAATTCCATATAGTATAGTCATTTTAATATATGGACAACGGATCATATCAGTTTGTTTCTCCTTCACAAGTATGTATGTCATCAATGAAAAATACCAAAATGTATACCTGCCTTCATTTTTAACTTGGCTCAACCTAAATGCTTAATCATATTCCACTTTTTAACAGACTATTTTAAAATGGGATATATGCTTCCAAATTATTCTTTTTTTATAGTATTCAAAGATGAGCAACTGACTTGAACTGTGATAAACAGCAAAAGACTTAAAAGTGGCAAGAGCTCCACATCTGTTAGTTCATTACCAGAGTGTGAATATGCTGATTCATACTGTATACCACTTGATAAATGCCTTCCCCTAAATATACAAATACACATGCATCATCCTACCCTCAGTTCTACTCTTTGTACTGCTGTAAATCTACAATAACTCCTCAGTCAGCAATCCCTTCAGCTTTGTACTGGTACAAATAAAGGACAATTACGGCCACCGTAGATGAATATTTGACATGGTCTTCCAAAACTTCACTCAGAAAACAAAACTGTGGACAGCTTCTCCCCCTTGATAGCTTGTGATAAATAGAACAAAGCGAACAAATAATTTCTCAAGTGCAAGGACTCCTAAAGAAACTGTCATTCTGATTAATCCCAGAGTAATTTTTGAGTAAACAAGTATTTGTATTTAAAAGCTACAATGCAATTTCAAATAAGTCTTTCTATCCCACTCATTGCTCATGGTTAGAGGTAACTGGAAGCCACTTTCTCACTCTATTGATGATTAATGAGCGACATTTTGGTTTTTTAAACATAACATTCTTTAGCCCGACACAGAAAGACAGTAGAAATTAGTGGCTTAATAACTTAGATTTTTAGAGCAGAGAATAATTAACACTGTGAAAGGCAAGGGAGAGGGCACACAGCAAGTCTTGCTTAAAAAAATTCCCCACTGAGATCTAGAAGAGCTTGGAACCACAAGCAGTGAGTAAAATCAATTAATTTGGGGTTAACTTGAGTAAAGTTATTGATTTTATATAAGGATTTGATCCACCATGCTTGTCAGTTGCCAGTATGAAAAATGAATCTCATTTGTCAGAACAACATTGAATGTGGAGATTGCAAGACTCCAAGGTGTAAAATAAGGCATGAAAGACACTCTGTATTGATGCATTCAGAATTGTTTGGGGGACAGGTCTTTCATTCTTTCTTTAAAAAAAAAAAATATGAAACAATGAATATCCAGACAAGATTTAGCTTTCTTGCTCAGCACTATACCTCGCTTCATGGTGTCAGCACAAAAATGACGACCTACCCATGTGTTCGAATAGATGTCTTCATAAGCTACTCAAAGGATTATGAATAATGCCATTCACATAGCTACTTCCATATACTACAACCAAACTGGGAAAAATGCTCAAAAGATGTGCCCAAGAAGAAGGGACAATTAAGTAAAATGCAAGTTGTAGACAGCAAAATGTGAACTATACTAAGGTGGAACTTCAGGAAGGATATCACTTGTAGCTGACTCTGGAAAATGACAGTCTTCTCTAGCCTTTGATTTTGCAACTATTGAAAGTAGAAGATTTCAAATCAAGACCTGGAATTCAGTTCCAAAAGATCAAGAGAGTTAAGTAGTAGCCATCCATATCACACAGATCTAGGCTTGGATTTTCTGTACATCTTGTACTTGCCCCCCTGGAGGCACGTAGATTTGGAGGATGTAGATTTCAAAGAGAGGTCAGCACCAATAAGTTGCCTTAGAGGAACAATGAATGATTAAGATCTTTGCACTTCTGCTTCAGTATTCTGGAAAGGCATCCTCCTCACTCTTTGCTGCCTTGCATTGTGTGCAGTCATCCAACTGTCACCTGTGCAGAGCATTACGTAAGTGTCCAAATCTGCAAAGCACTGATGGAATATACAACTTGTAACTAAGTATTGAAAACAAGTCAGGGAGCAAGAGGAAGTCTTATAAAGTTTCAGACACTGTGTTGTAGACTTTTCTACTTTAGTTAATTAGGTTTTATTTGATCGAAGGCAATGGTTTGCTCTGTGCTGCTATTGTATTAATTTTCAAGGTTTCTTTCAGGACAGGCAAAGTCTTTCTTTTCTGTCACCCAAAGTGCCAATGAATGATTGGATACTATCACCTTCAAATATCAGTGGTAGCTAATGGTCTCAAAGAAATTACTACAGGGCAGATATTTTCGTCATAAACACATTCCCACAGCAATTAAATTTCAGCAACAACTAAAAGTAACAGAGACAAGTGTTTCCTCTCAACACCAAAAGCAACGTTCGCTTCCCAGTGCCAAGACACGGTAACAGGCCATTACACAGGATATCATGTACAAAGCACTGTACCAACATGAAACAAAAATACCTCTAATTTCAAGAAAAGGGAGCAGACCCAAGGCACAGGCAAAGCAGGTAGATGCCCTGGGCAGAGTACTGCTGTGGAGGATCAGCTGGATATGGCTCACTCCTCACAATAGCTATTCCAGAGCCCTGAAAAATCATCTTGCTTTGCTGCTGCCACCCAGGAGAAGCTGAAAGGTGAAGGCCAATTCTTGGTGTTCTGACCTCCATAAAAGCTTTAAACCCTGTGCTCTGCTATTGCCATCCCTCTTGTCACAACTAGAACAGCAAGTCTGTTTCCCCAGGATTTGTCTCATAGCTCCTCATCCATCTCTGTCACCTTTCTTCTCTTCTTCTTGTTCCTCTGGCAGGAGTAACCTGAGGTCAGCCAAAACCTGAACCTCCTTTTTAGGGCAGCCTATTAAGTTTTGCCAGCACTGCTGAACATTGCTGTGCTACCTCTGAGAAAGCATAAGCGCAGAGCTATGAGTTACTTCTCTGCAACACAGCACTGAATCCTGCCCTGACCTTTAAGTATTACATGCTCTAAACCTCCTGTCTTCAAACAGATTAGCTGGGTTTGAGCATACACTTAATGGCTGTCTTGAGCTAGGCTGGATTAGACCTCTAGGTTAGTCATAACAGAAATATTATAAAGAAACATGAAAAAATAACCCAAAAGCAGGACATTCAGTGAAATTCCATCAGCCACAATGATTTTTCTTTGTGCATGTAAAAAGTGAACTGGGTCATTCAGCATTCAGTGACTTTTTTTCTTACATGCTTTATCACACACAGTGATTACTACTCAAGATTAAGATCACAGTCACAGGAGGTTTAGTAATTTAATATTTTAAAATTAAAGCAGTACTTCAAATTAAAGGGGCACAAATACTATTTGAATATAGTAAATACTGATCATATAATTACATGGTGATTAATTTTCATGTGGTATCCGTGTGATTATGAGTTGAATATATGATTTTTCTGCCTTCTACACAGTGCTGCAGCTTGCTAGTTAATTACTTTTAGGTCTGCTTAGTGTAATTACACTATAATCCACAAAAGTCTGTACATATTCTGTCATTACTTCATGTTTACAAATCACAGCACCAAACTGCCTTAGGTCAGATCTTGTCTCTTCCTCTTCAGCACCCTGACACCTTGGAATAGGTGCATTTCTTTCACAGAGGAAAAGGAGTGCAGGTATTTGCAAGGATTTCTTGAGGTCTCCGCATCTTATATACAATGTACATTGTACTCCAGTTCTACTGGGATTTCCTGCTCTGCAATATAATGAGATCTCCAAGCTCATTGTCATAATTTGAATTTTCTGGTTTTGGTGTAGGATGAAGAAAGGGGCTGAAGAGTTTTGTGTCCATCCAAATACATTTTTTATCTGAGTTGCTTATATTGAAATAGAACAATACTTAACATCCTCTGTGCTTCCTCCAAGCCTCATGTATCACCACTTCATGAAAGTGTCTCAATGACTCAGACAAAGAAGTAGTTAAGTTGAAGAATCCAGATCTCATCAGGCAACATCTCTTTATGCAAGTGAAAGTTCCTCCCACCTGCAGCTGGAAGAGGAGTGAGGGAAGGGCAAGAATGTGGATTTGGTTGTTCTCTGTTCTCACTGGTGTTCCAAATTAGTAAGCTACTGTTCCAGTATGAGAGATGACAATGATGAGCATTATCCCAAATATGATATAAATGGAGGAAAGATATAATACAACTATAGTAGCTGTTTATAATACTTGTTCTCTGAGGTTTGAATAGTTGCTTAGGGCTCAGTCTCTGTGTATTGTTCTTATTGTGCAAGTGCGACTTTTTTCAGGCGGAGAGAAAATGTTACAAGGCATTTACATTTATATTCATTTACTGAATGCTCTACTTCACACTCATGCTCAGATACATAACTTAAGCTTCTCTCAGTTATCTGTATTTTATCTAGGTCATAGTCTTTCACCATGTTTTGGTAATGTTGCTTAAACATGGTATGAAAAAAATCCATGGGCTAAAAGAAAGCATAACTAACCCCTTTATGTCCAAATCAATGGTAAAATTATTTTTTTATTAAATCAAAGGGGTGGGATTTAGGAGGTTCTAGATCCAAATTTTGAGGACCATGAGCTACCCTTCCTAATGAAAGCAAATGTCAAGGGAGCTGACTTCCAACAAGTTATGTGAGAGAAATTATTTCCTCTGGAGTCATGATTCATAAATCATCTTCAAGGCAAATCATCGTGACTTGTCTGTGATGACAGTTTCAGCATCATAAACCATACATCATTCTAAAACAAATGGCAGCTTGCAATGTCCTTGTTAACAGCACACTAATACTAGATTTTTCCTCAGATAATGAATTTTCAATGTATGGCATCAGATCTCAGTAAATCGTTGTTATTATGTCTCACTTGCTAAAGTCAACAGTGTTTTAAAAAGCCTTTTAAAATGTTAATTTATGCACTGGAAGTAAGACATGATTCACCATCTGTCACAGAAGGTCACCAGCTATATTTGGATCCATTAATAAATTCATAGGTTGCAAATGAGTAGAGGTGAGCCACCCCCTGCAGTACAAGAAGCTGGCCCAAATCTTTGCCTTGTTTCTGGGCCAAACTCATAAAGTTCATTCTGACTCAGATAAATTACATAGGAATGGAAAAGATAACTTAGTCACTCTGCCTGCAAAACAATCCACCCGGATGGATCACTGTCAGATTGCAGGTCTGGCAGAGACACACCAAGTAAGCAGGGTGACACCTGACCTCTGCCTGTGAAGTCCAGCATGAACTTCAGGAGACCCACAGAATTTAAAACCCTCTGAGGATCATTGTGCACATCTCTTCACTTTTTAAGTTTGAAGTCTAAGCTAAAAGGCTCAAAGGTGGCAGCAATTCTGATCTTTAGCAAGGAATAGACACCGCTTATGTCTCTCCCTGCCATTACCTGATTGCATTGTTGTTAAGAATTTCTGCTTCCTTCTGTGGTTTCTAATTGGTTTGCCTGTTGGAGGTATTTACACCGAAGGGAACCACTTTGCAGCCCAGCGTTGTCTGGGCAGCACAAGATGTCTCAGATTGCATTAGTATGATTTAAGCATCAGTTTTCTGATGGTGCATTTCTTCTGGGTGCATTTCTACGGTATTTCTGAGTCTCAAATAATAGAGGTAATCTGGAGATAACAGAAGCTAAAATATCTGCTCAAAGCCTTATCTATTCTCCTCCATAAGGAAACTGCCAGAGATAAAACTCCAGTGGCAGAAAGCTAAAGAGGGATTTTGGGTGGTCTACTTTAGCATTTTATTTTAGATCAGGAGTGTATTTTTTATGCAAATCTCTAGATTGTCCCCACTTACCATGCTCTGGTTCACAATGCAAAATGGACTCAAAACACAGGAATTCTTTCAGATGACATTAAATTGAGAGATGAGCTCCATAAGCACAGGACATGCTCCAGCCACTAAAGCATGGTCAGTCCACACAACCAGACTACACCTGCTCTGATGTGAAATCCCCTTGTACGTAACGAGTTTGGACATTGGGTTCTGGGCACCAGGTCTGCAAATCTGATCCCAACAGGCTGCACAGTCTTCTAACAGATCCAGGGAAGACATATTCCCTGTCCACAGGCCCAGGAGCCCCATTCCTGCTTAGCCTAGAGCTGTCAGCCCCTGCCCCAGCTATGCCACAAGGGTACCAGTGTCCAAGCCTTGAGTCTGTCCCATGCTCTGGATGAACCTAGGCCCTATGTTGTAGGTAAGTTGCTTCTAGGTTGAACCTTTCAGCCATAAGTTGTAGCTGTGTCGAGAGTCCTAACTCTAGACCTGTCTTCTTCTGTTCCCTACTGGACTTTTTGGGTGGACCCTGGACCTGGTTCAGGCCTTGCCATGTTGGGAGCTCTCAATGCCAGCACCCAGCCCTGCCCCACCATGCTCAGACCCTGTGAGATGGAACCCCATCGGTGAGAACACTACCTGGGCTGGTGTCACCCTTTGCTCCTTGTTCTTTAGGGAGCAAACATCCGTCAATGCACCCTGAAACTGACAAGACAAAACAGAAGTTAAAGTATGCATTCCATCTTTTTACATAAATATTTATTTTTATTTCATTCATTATATGTCAGTAGGGCAACAAATCAAGGTTTAAAGACACAAGCTGATGGCAGTCTGAAAAGAACTCAATACACCTAACAGAGTACAGAAGAACAAAAGAGGATTTTAGATATACTTCAAATGATGATTTTCCCCTCTTGGAAAAGCAAATTCACGATTTGCTGCAAGCAGGAATAGATCCTCAGCTTCACAGTAGTCTATTATTTTGAAGGAATTGTGCTCCAAAGCCAAGGAGCTTGAGAGCTGTAGTCCATCATGTAAGTAAACTGGCAAAAACTCTGGCAAATTTCCAGCTGAAGACTATCTGTCAAGAAAGGCTCATTAGATCTATCCCGCAGTTTCCTTAGAACTTCAAGAGAAAGAACTGTTTTTGAGAAACATGTAGATTTCACCAAACCAGCATATAATACATATATATATAAAATCCATCTAATTCTTATATTCAGTTGGCTCTTTTTTCAACTTTTACCACAATACAAGAGGTCAACATCACATTAAACCCATAATCTGCCAATAAAGCATAGTTTCTGGGTCAGAATTGGAAAAAAGAGAGACTGAATTAGATGCCAAGGAGGAACGATGTTATTGTCCAAGAGAAAAAGAAAGAAAATAGAAAGAGAGGGAGTGAAACCGTCTCCCAGTGGTGGTAATGATTCCATATGAAGAACAATGTGTGCTAACCTTGGATGGAAAATGTTAAGTGCATCTTCCTAGTTTATATTAAATTATCACATTATGAAGCTTTAAAAATTTGACTTTTCTGTCCCTGGAGTTACAGATACTCAGCTGTTTAAACATCTGGAAAGCTGTTTTCAAGAAAACTTAAACAGAATCCAGATGAAGGCATATTACTTGAGAGGAATATATTAGAGATAAGGATTCATCTCGCTATTCTGCTTTCGATGATCCTGAATGGCAAATCAAATTTGGGTCAAATTTGGTGCTAATTTCATATGGTTGGACATACCTTAAAAAATAAGGTTCTTTAGTTCATACCATGCTTGACACTACAGCAAGAATATCAGTAGGATATCTTTTTAAACATATACTTGAAAACTGTATTGAATTCAGTGTTATTAGCAATGAAAAACTCAATAAAAAGACAAACTGAAAATTTGCAAAACATCAACAACTTTAGCTTAGAAGAGAATGAGCCAACATATTCTTTGTGGCTGTTAATCATCCTTTTGCCTCAGCAATCTTTAATAGCAATCTGTCACTGGCGATACTTGGCATAGAAGAGTATACCACACAGTTGTACGAAGTTCTGACTATGCACACGCATACATCAGCATGCGTGGGCAGGTATCTCTTACCCTCAAACACACACACAGAGGTACTCTGAAGTGGTTTAGAAGACTGTAAATAGAGAAAGTGGCATTTTCATTTTCTTCCCAGGAAAGAAAGAGTGGGAGAGTTCCAGGCCCAGAAGAGTCTCTCTCATTGTGCTTTGTCTTTCGGTGAAAGTCTACCAAAGAGCAAAGGAAATGATATTTTCATCCACTTCTCAATTGCCTTTTTCTCACAGCATGCTTTGCAACCTGGGCTAGCCCATCCTCAGATTTCTCCTCTTTAGGCAGGTATTATCAGTTTCTTCCCGTCAAAGGTCTCATGATAATCATCACTCTGCTATTGCAATTATTCCCATCCTAATGATCTGTCTCTAAGAGTGGATTTTTCCTTTGCACCAAGATTCATCCATTTTTCAGCTTCATTTTCAGAGGAAAAGAGACTTATGTGATCTTGTCTCTTTGTGCCAATCCATGTATCTATCCTTGAAAGTATTTGAACTCAGAGGCCAGTTTCTACCAAACTTGACAAAGAGGTAAAAGCTCAAAGATACTTCTGACATGCTTGGGGGTTGGGTTGAAGACAAAGCCAGCAGAGAAGACATCTCCCTTTTGTGTTTCCACAGCAATGAAGCTCACCCTTTATTAAATGTCGAAACAAAGAAACAAATCCATAGGAAATTGTGACACGGTTCTCATGACAGAAGCTTCTGTCACCAGCAAAAGATAATTGATTTTTTTCACCATGGGGCAGAGGCTGTGACAATTTAGTGCTGAGTACGTAACAAAAGAGATATGTGAGATTGTAGCCTTTATCATCATGGTGATAAAACTTTGTTTATATTTTCCAACCTCTGCAACAGGAATCTCAAAGCATGAATTCTGCAAAAATCAAGGACCCTACAGTAAAATTCAAGTCCAGCCTTCTTTAGAGTGGTCAGGATTTTGTTTTATGAAGATACAGAAGATACTACATAAAGAAGTGGCTGGAAGACAGGAGTTCACTGCTTATTCCTTTGAAAGCTAACATTTCCTGGCTATATACCACTATATTTGTCAGTAATGTATTTTAGAAAATAGGAATAAAACCATATTTTGCATTGCATTACAGTTCATGTTTTTATATACGCAAGCAATGGCTTAACTATGGAGTGTACAGGTCCTGACAGAGAAATATGGGCTGGAAAAGTCTTGACAGAAAGGCAGGGACAGGTCAGAGGCAGCTGAAGAAAAACAAGATTTGGTTCATTCCCTGTACCAGCATGCAATGACAGTTCATAAGAAAGACTATGACTGGCTTTACATCGTATGTCAAATTCCCATGCCTGCTCAGTCTTTATTTGTGTCAAAATCTTATTGTTCAGACTGACAGACAATTGAACGTGACTTTAAAAGGTTAGGGCATTGTATTCTAGTGAAGTTCTAGCCAATGTAAATCGGGGAGTTGAAGTACCCCCTGATTCTCCAACTTGTCATCCCCCCAACCCTTACACTGGCATTCATGAAACCAAGGAGACAGATCAATGAGCTGTTCTAACTCAGCCTGTTTTTATATAGGTATATATTGTGGGGGAAAACCAGATATATACTCAGTTTAACACACAGCTTCACAAGCACCGGTGGCAGCAGAGGGAAATATGGGAACTACGTGCCTGCGGGCAGAAGACAGGGCCCTGGCATCGCTACTATGGCAAGTTGAAATTCTGGTGAAGGTACTTCCTGAGAGCATGTTCCAACACAGCTAAATACAACAGAAGAAAACTATATACAACATGCAAGGGCAATATTAGGCGCACAAGCAATTATGCTAAGCAGTGTTCGTGTCCACTGACCATGCTCGGAGAATAACTGCTTTCCATCACAGATTTTTTTTAAAGGGTGTCTTATTCTCTTCCTGCTATTAATATAGCCATGCTCCTGGTTGTACAACTGAGGTCTTTCCCTAAGAAACCCCTGCAATAGATCCTTTGTTCCTTTGTTCTATCTGCATGATCACAAGGTCTGGAAACAAGAGTGATACTCTTGTATTGCCAGTCACACTCAGAGGTACAGTGAAAAAGATTTTTCTTACATTTAAATGGAACCTCATGTGTTTTGGTTTGTGCCCATCACCTCTGATACTGTCATTGAGCACCACTGAGAAGAGTCTGGCTTTCCGTTCTTATGCTGTCCCATCAGGTATTTATACACACTCATCAGATTCCCTAGAGCGTTCCCTTCCTCAGGCTGAACAACCTCTGCTCCCTCAGCCTCTCCCCACTGGAAAGATGCTTCAGTCTCTTAATCATCTTCCTGGCCCCTTGCTGAACTCTCTCTTGTC
This sequence comes from Streptopelia decaocto, assembly GCF_964273445.1. Lineage (NCBI taxonomy): Eukaryota > Metazoa > Chordata > Aves > Columbiformes > Columbidae > Streptopelia > Streptopelia decaocto. The sequence continues at coordinate 79,742,495 of NC_138656.1, read as the reverse complement.
TGTCCCTTGTAATGGAGAGTCCACACCTGGACCCAGCACTCCAGATATTTCACTGGTGCTAGGCAGAGAGGAAGGATTTCCTCCCTTGACCTGCTGGTAACCCAGGGGCTGTTGGTGCTCTTTGCTGCAAGGGTACATTGCTGTCTTGTGTTCAAGCTGTTATGCACCAGAACCCTCAGGTCCTTCTCTGTAGAGCTGCTTTCCAGCTGGTCAGCCTCCAGCATATACTGAGAGATGGGGTTATTCCTCCCCAGGTGCAGGACTTCGCATTTCCCATCAAAGCATGTAAAAGAACATTAGATGTGAAAATCACTCATATGGCTGCATTACGTATCTCAGAATATTAAGCATTTGAGTCGGCAGACACTTTCTGACCACGTGCTGATAATTTTCATACTTTTAAATAAATTTGAAGTTAAGTCTTTTTATGTGTCAGGACTTCTCACCTCTTGCAGAAAATCACAAGAAGGAGAAGAAATCAGAAGAAACTGGTAAAAGCTGCCTGTCTGGTCTGAGCTCTATTGCTTCCCTAATGTAAATCGGAAGGAAGGAAGGAAGGAAGGAAGGAAGGAAGGAAGGAAGGAAGGAAGGAAGGAAGGAAGGAAGGAAGGAAGGAAGGAAGGAAGGAAGGAAGGAAGGGCTGTGTGCCAAACTCCCAGTTGAGTTACACAGGTGAAAAAAAGTGATAATAGGTGCAAATAAAAAAAATTTAAAAAGGAAAAGAAAAAATGTTCTATTTATTGATAATTTCAGTTTCCAAGGCTTCTCCTTTAACAGAGCTAAATGAAAAGATAATTAAATAATTTTCCTGTTGCACTTTCCCAGAGTAAAAGAAGCAGAAACAAATACCTGATTTGCTGAGATGCTGAGTGCTCTCAACAACCCCTAAAATGAGCTTCAAACTAGGAGTCCTAATTGTTTTACATAAAACACCACAGAGGCAAGCCTAACACATTTTGCTTTCCATATGGGAAGCCACAGACAGGACACTGGAAGAATGTGATATACAGGATTCATGTGGCTTCAGTGTTTGTTTGGTTTTGGGATTTTTCAAAATGAGGATATGCACTTCCAGTCCTTGTAGATGTCTGCAGGCAGTTGCAGGGTTTTTTGGAGAGAAGCTTTAATTTCAACTCTATTTCCATCTCTGGTGCTTGATTTAGGAATGATATATCCACAGCTCTGTGTCATAGAGATGTGTAGTGTGCAAAGACTAGATAAGATAATATAGATGGGATAAAACACCTTGAAGGCTTTTCACTTTTATGTTGATGCCTGTACAACAAGCCTTGGAAAATCAGCTCTCAGCACCTTAGATCACAGCTGCTGAGCAACTGTCGTCCTCTTGGGCAGCTCGTGTGAAAGGTCTCAAGTTTAATCAGCCTTTTAAAATGACATAAGAAAGTTGTTTGTAACCATGGGGACCCCCTGTAGCATGGTGTTCTTGCCATACAGATCCATTCCTCCTTCCCCCCATAATACCAAGCCACTGACCAGGACATGCTACAAAACACTTGCTGCATCACTCCTTGGCCTCAGAGAATGCGGAACTTCTATGCAGTGATAACTCTATACAGCAATAACTTTATACAGCAAAATTTCTAACAGCTGTCCCAAAAATCTGAGTAGAATTTTACCAGCTCTTCCCATGTCATGACCAACATGAAGCGATAATGAGTAGATCTGAGCACCGTGGCTTCATCCCTGTCCTTGCACGAACCAACATGTCCTGAAAATGTGAATTCTGGTAAAAGCCTTTCCTGCTGTTAATTCCCACCTTCTTCTCCCATGCAGATCCTTTGGTGTCTTTAATAAAATTGATCTTTGGCTTTACCCTTTCCTTCAGTGGAAAACTAATCTGGTTCACTTTCTTCTTATCTATTTCAAGACAATTACAGGAAACAAATACCTTTCAGACCTTTACCCGTCTGTCAAATTTAGTTAAAAATTTGCCACTGAGATTACAATTTTGGTTTTGTGGGGGAGGCCAAGAACAGCTGACAGCTCAGCATTTCCTGTATGGAATCTGGATAGCAACACCTAAAAATACATAATACTCTCAGGAACTCTAAAGCTTTACATATGCTAGGTGATGGAATTAACTACATTTCAACTTTTTAAAATAGCATTAAGAAAAAAATCCTGCTCCAAATTCCATACAAAAATACAATTTCTCTTATATGATGCCTGAAACTTTTGAGTGAAGCCACAATGGTACACCAATTTTAAAGAGTTTTTCCCCTTCTTAACCCAAGCCATAGAAAGCTACTCTTGTCAGGCACCTCTATCTTTTTAACTTAAGGCCTGATCCAGCAGCCAAAACTGCAAATTGCAGTTCAGCTACAAAACCAGAACTGTAGACTACGCAAGTGTTGAGCTTTTTAATCTCTGCAATGTCACACTCTAGTTCATGTTACTATTCATTAAACAGGAGCCGTTAATGCTATTTGTTGACAGCAAGAGTTATCACTATTTGACAGTCATTATCCTGCAGCAAAGCTCTTCAGACCTTTTTGCACCCTTTCTCTGTGATTATGCTGTACTAAATTCTTTCTGTTTGGAGTAGCTCATTTATCATTTCAATTGGGAATTACCACAGAAGCCCAATTTCCCACCAAGAGTTATTGGTTAGGAAGCAAAAGGGAAGTAGTAGTTTTAAATTAAGTTTGGAAAAAAATTTATGTTCTCCATCTAGACTGGTAGTTTCCCTTAACAGTGTTTCAAATGTGGCTGTGTTATTTTCACTGACCAAATCTTTTTTGTAAAGGGAAGTAGGAAAGGAAGAAAGGCATGACTTCCATTGCCCGCAAAATTCATCACTTAAGCAGTAGGAGGAATATAATGAAAAAAAAAACAAAAAAAAAAAAGGAAAAAGGAAAAATAAAGATTTAGTGGGATGATAGAGAAGGAGGGAATAAGATGATCTAAGGGAGTCTGTGAGTCAGATTGCCCATTTAGTAGGATTTTGTAGCCCTTGGAGTATCACATTATACTGAGAAAAGTAATATAAGCAAAAGTTTGAATTTCTAATCCTTTGGAAAAGCATCTTCTCATTCCAAATCAATGTCAAAATATTGAGGTTTTTCTTTCATCAAAAAGTTCAGAAAATCTCTGATTCAGAAATATCTAAATATTTTGTTATGAGTCAGTTTGACATTAAATTGGATTATCTGCCATCCCACATGGTCTCACAGGAGCTGTATCATCACCACCTCATAATCTATTTAATAAGCAGTGCTCAATGTCAGGACTTCATTTTTCACAATGTACTGACACTTATGAATCTTCACATGTTTCAATCAAAAGGCTCCTATATGGCACCATGAGAGTTATAATCCATCTGGGGAACATAGATTAGAGACAGCCTAGAGGCAGGACTCTAAGAACCTAATCTACAGATGTTATGAAATTTCAGTGACAGGAGAAGATTCAGGTTAATGCTGAACTGAAGCTAACATATCAAATTCAGCAAAAAGGAGTGTCTAAGTATCCTAATTGAACTTTTTTTTCTTTTTAAATCACCAACATAAAAACATGTTATGAAAAGTTTATGTTGCATAGCAGTTGGCCTCCTTTACCTAATAGAAGCAAAACAAAAATTTCATGGCCATCTCCTGGCACAATGCGAGCTGATCATTTTAGACTTTGCAGGAGAATGGGACATAGTTATAAAGAAAGAAAGAAAGTACTTGTTCCCTTTGATTCTGGCACAAAATAATTGTGTACAGTTTCTACATGAAGCCCTGTCTCAGAAAGGCAGGAAGAGTGTTAATAGCCTGACTACTACAAAAAGTCAGGATGTAACACAACATGGCTGGTTTATTTTGATGCTTGATAACTCTGGAATTGGAATGACCTATTTCAGGCTTGATTACTGACTGAGATAAAGCAGCCAATTCATCTGAGCAATTAATTTATCTGAGCTATCCAGAATCACATCAGCAAAGCACTGTTAGTATCAAAGCATAATAAAACTGAGGTTATGTTGAGAATCAAAGGTCACTGAGGTGTTGCTTTATGATTTATCCCTGCTTAAAAAAAAAGCCATAGAAAGATAATCATCTAATCAGTCCAATATGAAAACTGGAGATGAGAGGTCTTTTTATCCTCTTTGGTACATTTCCTATGCATTTGCCTTTTCAACATCAGAGTTCTTTCTCAAAAATTAGATGATTCCTCAAAAACTTTCAACAATGTTCTAATTATTAAAAAATATACTTCACGGGATATTTTTTTGCTCATGGTTTGTTGTGGGTTTTGGTTTAGTTGTTTGTTTATTTGTTTTTGTTTGGGGTTTTCTGTGATCTTGTTTTGTAAGGAAGAGATAAAAGAGTCGTGTCCTTTTCTTAATCATGCTACTTGCCTTTGCTGTTACAAAGAGATTGGAACAAGATGCAGGTATTGCCACAAAATATTACACGGAGGCACCCCGAGGTTAATTTAAGGGACAACAGAGCCCACAACAACTTTTATTAAACCAGTGAGAAACAGGGTTTTAGCACTCCACAAGTGACTTAAATACAGGTTCGGATATCAGTTGAGGAAATAATTTGAAGGGGCAGCAACTAATACAACAGGCGGTCCACAGTGTGCATGCACGTGGCTGCACCAAAACAATGCCGGAGCCGTCCCTGGGTCCCGGAGAAGCACGCACTTGCCAAACACAGTGCAGGATTATTTTTTAAAAGAGATGCACGTACTCGTAGTGAGTACGGGAAGTGTGCACTCGCAATTCCGCGAGGGTAAATTTATAATACACTCGCAATTGTGCGAGGAAATAATTTGAAGTGCACGGAATCCTACACGTGCTTATGTGAAAGCACGGGAGGAAAATACACTCGCGATTGTGCGAGGGGCTCTCAGCGGCCACTCGCGACTGTGCGAGGATTAATTTAAAGTACCCGTGCAAATGTGCACGAAAAGTATAAATGTACTCTCAATCCTGCGAGACGTTTTACTTACACACGTGGCGGCAAGGCAAGCGGAGTCTCCATCCCGGGGAGCGGGGGGGGCCCGTGGCTCCCGGCGGCAGTGGCCAAGCTCATGCTCCGAGGGACCCGCACAATGGGCAGAGTCGCTGACGAGAATCCCGTTTTTATACTGGCTGATCAGATCTGACCTGTAGGCATTCTAGAAGCTTCTCTGCACCCCCACACTGGAGTGGGTGCCCCTGAAGCCTCCAAAACATCCCCCACACTGGCTCCTTGACACTCCCTTCTCATAATGGCCCTGACCAGGGTGCTCTGGGGCCAAACAAAAGAAGCTGTTAGCCTCAAGTACCAGAGAAAGAGGGAGATGTGCCCACTCCTTCCAAACTGAAGGAGGGAGGGGGGTTGCATTCCACCACAGGTATTAAAGAATTAAAGGATAAGAGTGCATTTAATGTTACTTGTTGTGACTAGACAGAATATAGGTCTTGTCAAACAAATAAGATTTCATTTTGGTTGAGATTACAGGTTTGATTGATAAAGATAACTGCAGAGGTATAACTGAATAGTTAATTATTGACATTTCAATACTGACTTAGAAATTATCTGTCTATATGATCAATGATCATATGATCATTTTTTCTCAATCCCCAAAAGTCAGTGGAGATCAGCACTTAGTGTTTTTACGGAGTAGAAAAGGCTTTGCCACCTCTGACAATCGTGATGTAAAAAGCATTAGTATTTTGTGGTAGGAACCCTTACAAAATTAGACAGAACTGTTCACCAGAGAGGACTTTCTCCCTCTCACACAGTGAATATTTAGCTAAATATATAAAGCAAAGAAGAGGTATTGAGACCCTCTAAGATATGTCAAGAGATTTCATTTGGGAGATGGGTAATCTGGGTAATCCAATCCTTAGACTGACTCAAGAAAAAGAGAAATCTGCACTTGGACTTTCCAAATTCCTAAGAGCTGTATTCCTCGTACTTCTGGAACAGAGTTCTGTTATCTTTAGCTTTGATTTCACATTCCTAAATCTGAGAAATCTCTCTGTAAAATTCTCATTGAAACCAGCACAATCTATGAAGGATTATTAATTCAAATATATTGACCTAATCCAGTGAAAAAGACCTTTAGGAATAACAGCTCAGGCCTATTTTCTGTGGAAATTCTGCAGGGTCATACAATACAGCTGACACTAATTAGTATCTTCTTCAGTGGTATGGAAATAACATAAAACCACTGCTGAAAAAATCATATCAAATGATGCAAAGATAAATAATGATGAAGAAACACCATCACACTGACTAAATCGCTCAGTAAACTGAGACCATTCAGGTGGGATATGTTACACTAACATGTAGGAGGTAGAATACACACAGTACAGAAGGAGGGAGTATTTTGTGGACACAGCAGCTGTGAACAGGGTTTAGGATTCCCACTAAGTCAACCACTGCAGCAGAGGGTGGACACAGATCCTATTTAGATGGCAGGTGACTATTTCAGGCTATATATGTGTTTCTGAATGATACTGATTACTAAAGATCTCTCAAATCTAACAGAAAGAGACAGTCACATTCAAATAAGAAAAAGACTTACATTTGTAACAATTGAAACACCAGGAGAATGATTAATTCATCTTCCTCCCCTTTCTTCAAGTGAGGAGTTGATGTCTTCAAGAGAAATAATGTTTTGGTCCAACAAATTACAAAGCTTTATTAGGTAACCTTGCTTCTGTGTTCATGATCTCATCTTCGATTACAATCCTGTAGCCTGGGAACAGTGACATAGATAAAAATAAGTTATTAGCCTTCAACATCGCCAGCAAAATGAAATGTATTAGTTTGTAAAATACAGAAGGTTTGATGAGGTTCGGTTCTTTGAAGTGTAACAGACATTTCGAGTATACCATGTGCTTTTGCAGTCAGTTCAAGGAACAAATGTAGCACCTCAAGCTGCTCCACACAATAGGTACTTTCCCATTACTGATATGTGTAATTCTTCCATGCTCCTTCATCAGTGTCAACTAAATTATGGATCAGTCTTATTACAAAGTAAAAAAAACCACCCCAAACAGGCATGTAGTTGCATGGGCTCCAGCACTGAGGAAACCTGGCTTCCCATGACCTTCTAAGCTACTGGAAATTCAATCTCCTTCCCACATGGATTGTCCAGTGGTTCCACTGGGTGAGCTCCCAGAGGTGCTTTTGGCTCACATGTTGCATATGCAAAGTATTTTTCCTTCATTTATCCACCTTTTCTCATGAAACTGGAGAAGTAGCCTGCAGCCAAGTCAAGCAAATTCAAACCTGCTATTTGCACCTCAGTTTATAGGTACCTAATGATGTTGTTTAAGCGCTTTAGCACAATAATCACTGAATGAAAAGAAGCAGGTGTTTCTGAAGGCTTATAGAAGCACTTCTTGTCCAAGTAACTTTCACGCTTAAACTAGGGTCATCAAGACCTCTCCTCATGGAGAGCTCTTAAGGCACCTACTCCTCTGTCTTTACAGGGAATTTAGCCAGCTGCTTTAAGAGCACTTCTTTGCTAGGAGTGAAAACATAAACATATTATGGGTCTTCAGTTGAGGAGACTTTACTCTGAATGCTAATCATTATCAACTATATAAAAAATTATCAGAGAAGAGCAGAATCCCAAAGGCTATATTAGCACACAAACATGAATATATTGTATGATACCAAGTCTTTTTTCCATAGAAAGCATATTGAACATAAAATGTTTGATTTTTAATTTATCTTTTATTTCTATCCCTAAAAGAAAAGCTTCATCATATTTTAAGGTAGCTGATATGCATTTTTTAACAAATTTCTACTGTAACTAAATTTGAATAAAAAGGTTTTCCCAAAGTCTAGCAATTTTTTTTTAATTATATGAGATTCTTATTGACATTTTTATTTTTGTACAAAGAACAGTGCTTTACAAACATCAACAGCACTCCATCACATTTTTCAAAGCTAACATTACCACTTACCATTATCATCAAGACAATGTTATAGCTGGCTGAGCTATCCAGCAAGAGTCTAACCAACCACTGAACTGGTCTTAAATACATCAGTAGAATTGCTAGCAGCAAAGTCTGTGTACTTAGAACATATAGATCTGCTACACACGCACTTTTGTGCATTGTAAAGCTCAAAATTTTCAGTTAGTGTACATGGAGAATTTTTTATCCTTGGGCTACCTGCAGTTTAGGATTTGACTTGGATATTTTTCCCTCCTTCCCTTCTCTGTGTGACAGCCCACAGGATAGTTCTTTGCTTCCTGACTTTTTTGTTGCTCTTTCCAGCATGCCTATGAGGGTTATTTTCTCCATTATTCTGTCTTTGTCTTATTTCTTGTCTTCCTTTAGTTTGATACACTTGTTCCAAACTGATGGCTATTTTACTTCAGTGCTCCCTCTGAAATTCAGTAGGAGACATTTTTATAGAGATAAAGCTGTCCCTCTCATAAATCTCCCTAGTAAGCTGGATTCACACACTCCACAAGATTCATCCTTTGATTAAGGATTCCTTTCTCTGAAATCATATGGGAAAGGAAACATTCTTAACTGCACAAGTTTTTGGAACATCTCTTGATGTGCAGTTTTTGTCTCAGAACTCCTCAAATTGCTCTCTCATGTGTTCAGACACCATTTCTAAAAATCATGTCCCATTTATTTGCTTTGTTTTTTCTCTCATCAATCTTTTCTCTCAAATCTTTTTTCTCAAATCTTTTTCATGGGAAGCTCTGTATACAGACTCAACTCTCGCATTCATTGCTTTTATGCATAGAGATTTGGTGGTACAGCCTGAAGCTGCCTTTTTTTTCCCCTCAGGACTGTAATGTTAATGTGTTAATCACAGTCTCTTCCTCAGTATGAGTATCACAAAACTGAATATTGCTACTGTTTTACTTGAATCACATGTTAAGTAATGAATAAGAAGATTTTTTTATCATTGCACATTCTCTGTTTACTTAGAGATATTCTTCAATTATATCCAGAAATCTAGCCACAGGTTGGCTTCTCAGCCTCCCTTTCAACAGCTTACTCTGCAAGCTGGATGGACTCTTTCTCTAAGAATTTTCCAGAATTTTTAGTTAATGTAAAGTTTACTAGAGAGTAAACAAGCAATGTTACCCATGTTCAGCAGCTCTGGTTCTCCTTCTGGACCAATATATTAAACCCCTGCACATTACCTGTACATGACTTCCCCTCTGTAGTAGCAGCTGAATAGCAGGTGATAGGAAAAAATTCGTTGAACCTTCCTGGAAATGCCACAAACCCATTTGGAACTATGAATCTCCAAAATAAGACATCTATGAAAATTATGATGTGAGAATCTACCACAAATCAGTCTCTCAATATCAGTTAGTGGATCTACAATTTCCTTTGCTATCTCTGCACTTGGGACACAGATATTATGGACTGATTCATAAACCAACTCTAAACCACAAAACAAGCAGAAGACATGAGAATACGATGATCTATGATTACAGCAAACAGTTGTGAGGTTGTTATGTGTAAGGTAATTAATTATCATACGAGTGTTTAAAACTCATGCGACTGTTTGAAACTGCCAACATTTTGAACCTTTACTATTTGTAGTGTCAATTAATAATTACAAGGTACCCCAAGCCACTATAAATAAGTGCAAGGCATTTTCAGTACTTTCTCAGTCCCTGTCTCAAACTGACAAAACAAAGCATTCAGATACATGAATAAAATAAACAGTAAGAACAAATGATTAGTAGTACCAAGCCACAATGGTACCAGAGATGAGTGGAAGAAGGTAAAATACTAAGAGTAGCTCAGGAACAGTGTTGTTTCTTTCAAAGATAGGATCTCATTCAAGCTCAAAAATTTGTACTCACAGTTAGGAGGAATATGCAGCTCCCATTGGCAAAAAAATGTTTCATTGAATGCAACAAGCAGTCATATGTGCAAATTGCTGCTTCAGCACATCAGTACCCTTCCTCATGCTGATGTCACCCATTTGGGTGTACAGCTGTGAGACAGCAATATATATCTTCAAATTGATCACTGAACTTTTAAAACACTAATGCAGCAAGTCCGTTCCTCAGCTGGGATGGGCCACTGATGGTCATTCTCTGAGATCCTGTTTTCAAACTAGTGGCTGGAAGGCCTGAAACTCTTCCATATCCAGAAGTTGAAAAATACTGGGCTTCTTTTCCATACCTCAACTTTACACACTCCCCTGTTTGAAGATGGGCAGAGTAGAGGTAGTGGCAAGAACTTGCCCCATCTCTTTTATTTCTGCCTTTACTCTCTTTAAGTTTGCTCAACAATTATATTTTTTGTTCAGTAAGTGAAACCACAACATGACCTTTGTTCAACAACAACCGCCAAACTTATTAGCACTGGTGACAGAAACAGAGCCTTAGATATAGGTTTTAGAAAAATATCAAGATGTATTGTTTGTTCGGTTTCTCTTTACTCCATTTTTTATCACGAAATTGTCACTTCATATGTCTTTCCTTAAAAATATTGCTTTTCGCCTCCAGCAACCCACAAATCACAAACATAGATTGCTAATGATGTTACTGTCTTCCTTTCTTCCCCTCAGAAGTAAACTTTTTGTATGATATTCTCCTTTCAAGATAAATGATCTTTTAACAAGTGTGGTATGTAATTATTCTGAGACAGTCTTATCCTATCATTCCACATCTCCCATGACTGATTTTCCACTTTGTTGACATTGGTTTTTTATGTCTTCTAGGACTTCCGTATGCTGATGGCAAGCATTAGGACTCTTGCATGAGCCGAGATTCTGGTGGCATAAATTACATTCAAATCCTCCCACCCTGCATTTTCTGTTCCCCATTGGTAGGTCCTCAAAGATGAGAAGCACTGTACAATGAGACTGAAGTGGAATTCAGGTTGTCAGAACCTGCATCTTTATCCTTACAAACCTGAAGTCTCAAGAAGACTTTCTTATGTCTGAATTGAGAGGGCTTTGTACTGAAATACAATAGCTACAATTCTTCAGATCTAAAGTTATCTTTACATGGGTTAGTAACATTCATTACACGCTATGCCTTTCCAGGTTTCTCAGGGCAGATTAGCAAGGAGGAGTAGACAACTGGCTGTCTTTTGTAATGTCAGTAACTCATCAAGGGCCAGTTCCATTACCACCACATAGACCTGTGTGCAGCATGCTGAAATCTTACAATTAAGCAGACATTTTGCATGCATTTGTTTAGAAATGTAAAATATAAATGTGGTCCAAGTAAGGCAGGGGTATGAATTTTTATTTACTGTCTTGTGCTCCTGACTGGACTTACTGCAACTTATAAAAAGAAGGTCAGGAATCCAGCCATATTTTTGGTTATCAAATCATCCCTAATAGTAGAACAAGTCATTTTCCTCAAGGGCTCTCAGCAAACCAGATTCTTTTACAACATTCTGGTTTTAAAGGATATTAGACTCACTGCAGCAGTTAAATTGGGTGGAATTTGTAGCTCAGGAAGCTTTGCAGAACTACAGACTGAGAGAAGACATAAAGAAGATACATTCTTTGGTAATTTTTTCTTTAGTCGTACACTACTGGATAGCAGAAACATGACTCCAGATAGCTGGTCCTTTGTTTTAACCACTACATTCATTGTTACTGTGAGCTACCTCTATACTTGGGCATCCTTTCAGCTTCTTAAAGCTTTCAATGTATGAACAGTGATGAAGCTATTCTGCTATGAACTGATTTAGTCAGGCTACTGACTACTATATGAATGTTTTGGGCAGGATTTACAATGGAAGAGAAACAGGGAGCAAATATTAATAGAAGAGTGCCAATTCTATCAGCTAGACACAGCAGGTGGTTGAATCTATTTTTGATACACAGCAGCGTACCTGTTGTTGGGATTTTTACTTTTCATTCCTTGATTGGTGAAAGAGAAGAAAGTAAACAGAAGAGTTTCAGTTAATGAAAGGACAGTGCATACATGAATACTTGTAAAATTAATGAAATTAGTGGGATCTACAAGACTTCACACATACTGGAGATTCCTCATTTCTCACTAATATTTAACACTTAACAAATATCAACACTTAACATTTTATTCTTTGAAGTATCTGTGACTTTCTTTTTAGAGGACCAGAAGGCAAATATATCTATCATTTCTGGGTAGAAGTCTCTTGTAACTCTTCCGAAATCCCTCACAACTACCAGCTTAGCTTAACCACAGAATCACAGAATGGCTGAGGTTGGAAGGGACCTCTGTAGATCATATTATCCAGCCGTCCTGCTCAAGCAGTGCCACCTAAAGCCAGTTGTCCAGGACAATGTCCAGATGGCTTTTGAATACTTCCAAGGATGAAGACTGCACAACTGCTTAGGGCAGTCTATGTCAGTGCTTGGTCATCCTCACAGTGGAAAAGTGTGTTTCCTGATGTTCAGGGGAAAACTCCTGTGTTTCTGTCTATGCTCATTGCCCCTGGTCTTGTCACTGGGCACCACAGAAAAGAGCCTGGCTCTGTCCTCTTTGCACTCTACCTACAGGTATTTATATCCATTGATAAGATCCCCCTGAGCCTACTCTGCTGGAGGCTGAACAGTCCCACCTCTCTCAGCTTTTCCTCATAGAAGAGAAGCTCCAGTCCCTCCATCATCTTAACAGAACTTCACTGGTTCCTCTCCAGTATGTCCATGTCTCTCTTTTAATGGGAAGACCAGAACTGGACACAGTACAGCAGATGTTGCTTCACCAGTGCTGAGTGGAAGGATCACCTCCTTTAACCTGCTGAAAATGTTCTGCCTACCACAGTACAGGACACAATTCACCTTCTTGTGTGCACGTACTGAGTAATACAGGAAGGGAATAAAGTCCTTGTGTTTTCTCCATAGAATACAAAGTGTCAGGTACTTAAATCTTCTTATAAAAGAGGAAGCATTAAGGAAAAACAGCTCATCAGTGGTCATTACAAGTGAATTAATCTTCTTTATTACCATCCATAAATATTGCTAATGCGTTAGTGTTTCACACATTGAACTCAGAGATGAGAAAATATAAATCATTAATACATCCAGTACCTTCCAGCCACTTCATAACACAAATCCTGATGTATCTGTTCAGTACCTTGTAAAAAGTGTGAGACTCTCCATGTCCTACAGAGCTGAGAGACCTATGTAAGGTTATTTGCAGCAGGCAGCTGGTTGTAGGAGTACTTCTTAGTAAATTCAGTTCTGAAAGTGTTCATAAGCCACCGGGCAACAAAAGCAGCCCAGTTTGCTCCTCTGTGCATGGTATGGATGTATGAATCTGAGATGTATTCTTAGGCATGGTACCACACAGGTGTGCTTAACAGGGACGCATGTCTCAGTCCTCCAGCAATGCCATGCAGCTATATATTTTGTACTTTCATCTGAGGTCTCACTCTGCTTCTGCCTTTGTTTTTCTTTCTATTCCCTTCTATAGCTTTCCAAAACACGACGTAATGCAGAAATCCGCTCTCCCTAGGAATTTTCAATGACTCCTTTACAGTGCTGTTTTCTTGCCTCTGTGCAGCTGATGCATGAGACAGATGCAGCAATCAAAGATCTAGCTCTCCATTTTGACTATAAGCAACACGCCAAAGGTCTGGAATTTATAAGAAATGAAACTTTATTAGGAACTCCTGCGTGTATTTCACACATATTCATAGTAACAGAGCTCACAGCAGATTTTTCATTTGGTCAGCTACCCTGACCATGGTTACTATGCATGTTTTTGTGATCTCTTTCTGACTACTTGGCAATTTAAATGTTTTGTAGAAACTGATATCTTGGAGAGTATATATTTTTCTGAGGTGAATTTCACATTTGACTAAATGCTTTGCTGGCATTCCTTTAAGTACTGCACAAATCATTGCGCATACAGACATACATAGGCACAAATCAAATAGCAGAACGTGTTTGTTTCACTCAGGATGCTTCCAGCACATAGTTAACAAAAACACTCCACATGCAGATAATAACCAAAAGTGAATATGGGCAGTCTAGTTCAATGTAATTGTGACCCTTCTTCACTGTAATCACTGTCTGCATGGCAACAAGGCATCATACAGTCTTTCAGTAGGTCAGAACGCAAACTATGCCTCTAAAGATTTTTTTTTAAAATGCTTATAGCATCTGATATCATTTCCACATTATTGTATAGCATAATGAGACATTTCGTGGCTTTTCATTCCAGCACCAAAATTAAACTGGGGAATGCTAGTACCAAGTGATGTGTTGCAGATTTGGAGCACATACAGATGAAAAACAGCCTGTGTGGCTTTTGGATGAAATGAAGCTGCAGAATACTATCACAAAAAGGTTGGTACGCTAACAGATTAATTAAAATTTGACTTTACAGGAAAGATACATTTTATTAGTTCAAACCTCACCTGTCTCTATTCACCTCTATGTATCCAATTAAAATAATATGAGCAATTCATATTAATCAAAGACTTGAATTACTCAGTCAAATAAATCTTCTGCTTTTTTCGTCCTTCTAGGAAGTTCCTTATATTATAGGTGCTCCAGCTGAAGAGCACAGGAATGAATTTGCATTCAACCTTTGTCTCACTTAAATGTCACGGGAAAAAGTGATTTTTTATAATAAATTTTTAAAATTACCATTCCCAGATAAACAAAAAGCAACAACCAGTCATTCACATTATTATGCAAATCAGATTATTTCCTCCAGATTTATCTTTTAATCATCCAAGAATAACTACAAACATATAGCACAATGGATACTTCGGACACAGAAGATATTTCCTGCAGAACCCAGGAATTTCATCATCTCTTGTATAAAGAGTAATAATGAAGATAATAAATAATTGCCAACTTCCATTTTTGGTTTCCATTATTGTACTCATCTTACTATCCTTCAGACACGTATTTACAAACCAGATATGGAACCCAGAGCACATGTAAAACACTCAGGGATGAAATTGAGATGTACTCTGTACCATCCACAGCCCATGCTGGAAGAGAGGCACACCGCTGGTATCAGCAGACAGGTATGGAATGGTTTCATTCATACTTGGAAATGAGAAAAAATATAAGGAAAAAAAAATTGCTTTGAGGAATCATTCAAATTGGAAAGTGTAAAAATGGTTATCATGTGAGTTAACAGATCCT
Source organism: Streptopelia decaocto (assembly GCF_964273445.1). Lineage (NCBI taxonomy): Eukaryota > Metazoa > Chordata > Aves > Columbiformes > Columbidae > Streptopelia > Streptopelia decaocto. The sequence continues at coordinate 79,727,442 of NC_138656.1, read as the reverse complement.
AAATGGGGTGAAAGGTAATGGCCTAGTTATCAGCCTTGGAAATCAGTGAGTGCTGGTTTCAGGTAGCTCTTCAGGGATGATCAAGTAGGTAAAGTGAAAAGGACAGTAATTTGAAAACAGTCCTATTGAACGGAGCTGTGAAAAGCAATGAGTTAGATGACATGACACAAAGAAACCAAGAGAGACTAGAAATCTGTGCTAAAAGGAGCAAAAAGAGTTTCCTCTTCTGAAAAAGATGCAACCTAACATATCTGGGGAAATCCAATTAGAAAAGGATACAAAAATAGCCAGCCTGGTGGAGAGGTCTGGGTAAGATTAATAATACAAAAGTCCCAAGGGTAAAAGCTGAAAGTGAATGAGACACGGTTTGGAAATGTGACATGGCTGCAAAACCGACCTATACATTATAGGGTTGTATTCACAAATGCAGCACATTATGGAACAACAAGGCACAGGATTTTGATAGCACATGCTCCTCTCCGAGGACTCTACCAGAAGAGATGATGATAAACTTCAAGGAGTTCATAGAAAAGCAAGAGCATTTGAAATTAAATTAAAAATTTAAAGAGCATAAGGTATGTTGCTGTGGAAACAGGAAACTGTAAAGACCTTTGGCATTGGGGTTGAAAGGACAGCAGTGGCCATTCGTTCTTATTTAATGAGAGGTAACTCAACCTAAGAGAATTACATGCAGAACTTAACACTGTTAGGAGACAATGCTCCCACATGATCATGCAAGGTCCTTTTTTATGACAGTTCTCCAGCAAGTTTTAGAAACAGAAATAAATCATGAACTCTACTTGTGAACTATTATAACTTGATAAGTAACAAAAATACATTATTGTTGCTCAAATGTATGTTCATATGTGTACGTCATAGAAACATACAATACATACCTCTTGTGTAACAGGAGATAAGAATTTACGCCAAAGCCTTGTGACAAAAATTCTCTATACACATTCTTTGCAAATATAGCCCTCAAATGGGAATATATATATTTTTAATAGGTACAGAGGTATCATTGGAAATCTATTATCTAAAACTATTTAAGAATTCTAGTCATCTTATGTGTGAACTGTAACTCTACAAATATGATCTAATTAGTATTTCAGGACATGAAAAGCACAGTAAATATTACTATATGAACATAATTAGTGCCATAATTCCCCATATTCTGCCAGAAATTAAGAATTTACATCCATTTTGATGACTAAACCTTTTGTATTACCAGAAGTGACAGAATACAGGTAATTCAAATGTATAAAGTTATACCAATCTTTGGGAAAAATTGAGGATCAAAAGGGAATGTAGAGAAGGCTGAAATCCCCTTTTGCCACTTATAATAGTGATCTGTGCAAAAAGCATTTCACAAATATATTCTCAAATAAATTAAAATAAAGAAGCAAGCTTTCCCGAATGCAACCATTGCTAATCAAAAGCAGCTTAAGTCTTCATCTCCAGGTACTGCACAAAATTCATAGTGTAAATCTTTTATAACAAGTGTATGAATGTGCCACAGTGATATGGAAGTTTCATTAAAATGTTGAAACATTTTATAATCGGAAACAATATACAGTTCTAGTTCGTTTCCCTGAACAATGATTCAATAGACAGCAAGTTTTCATTAAGTTATTTCTATTCTGTGATGAAATCATAACTAATATCAAAAGTATCACAGCAAACATTCTGATGAAAGCATGAGATTGTCCCTGTTGTTTCTCAGGTTCTCAATTCAGTTTCTAAATAATCTTTGAGATAATTAAGAACACAGATATATGTGTTTTATTTTAAGTTAGATTTCATTTTCATTTGAAAATCCTTAAATAAGATGATATGCAAAAGTAACATGGAGAAAAGATAGACAGCATTCCCAGTTTCCAATGACAAAAGTACAGGTTTCTTTCACATTCCTTGAACTAGCTTTCTTCAGATAAACATTGAAATATTTTTCCATATTTCCTGTACCTGCTAACAAGGAAAAATCAACTCTGTTTTATCATAGTTGAGAAATTGTACACAGTGTATAGTACTTGCAAGGACTCAAAATAATCACCTCTGGCAAGAAGCTAACAGCACCTCGGAAGAATAACATGCATGAAAATATGCAGGTAGCCAAACAAGTTATCCAAGCTTAGGCATGGTGAAATGACAACTAATTTATAAGTCACCTCACAGCTCCTGAAATGCTGACTCTCTTACAACTCTGGCAGTGGAGCACTGCACTTCCAGGTAGAAAGATTGTATTTCGAAGGACTCTGAAGGGATAGGGATGAGATGGGGAAGAGACGCAGGAAAAGGGAAAATATTCCTTGTTTTAATTAGCTATATTTTCTTAAGGGTTTTGAACGAAAGAAGGCTCAAACACAGACAAAACAAAATCCTTTCTTCAGTAAATTTTAACTGAATGTTTTTCCTGCCACTGACTTTATCCAATGGTTAAAAGGAAAGTTTCTTCAAATATGCCATCTAGCACTGACAACAGCCACAGTCCAACCCAGATTTCTCTCATAAGCTTCAAAATAGTAATTTAAACAAATTATGACATTCTAGTTCATTATGTAGCAAAAGAATAAAAATAAAATGCAAATACTATCAATGAGGTGCCTAACCAGAGAAAAGTGCTTTGTATAACATTACTTCTATGCAGTTTAGAGGAAAAAAAAAATGTGTGGTTCTTTACTCCATAAAAAACTCATCCCCTCAAGTCAAATTGAAAATATCACAGATTCAAATTTATGGATACTTAATTTTGTTCTATAGTGACAGCCCTACAGGTCTGGACTTTCCTATGGATGTGCATGTAACTTGCTGGGAGTTAAATGAAAAATGCTATTAACCAATAACGTAGTGGAAAACTACTCATAAGCAGACAAAAAAAGAAGCAAAAAGAAAAGAACAGGTTTTTTATTGTAAGAAAAAAAATTTTGCATATTCTCTATGTGTATATCAAGGCAGCAAGTAGTGCTAATATTACTCAAAAAGTAGTATCACTTTCCACATCTCAAAGATGGTCCTTGAGAGTACTGTGGCATGCTGGCCTCACAACTGATGGATTTCAGGACCTGGCTGGAGCCACTGAGGTCCACCAAAACTCCCACATGCATGATCATCTATCTTATGGAGTACAGCCCATTGTGGAATTCAAAGATAGTTTTGCCTTATGGGCAAAGACACCAAAGCTAAACAGAAATCTATGCATCTCTCCCAAGTGTTCTTTTATCAGTCAGGTTTATTAATGACATACAATGCTGTGACAGAGCAATTTAAAACAGAAGTAACACCTTGAGAGAAAGGAACACTAAACACCTAGAGATAACACTGTAGGATGGTCAGCGGTGGGGCTGGAGAAAGCAATTACGAACACATATAGAATTCACAGCTACAAACACTGTACACAGGGACAGAACAAGCTCACTGGCTAGCTGGTACACACAAAAGAAAAATACAAAATAAGAAATTCTAGTTCAAGGAGTCTGGAAAGGAGCTGACAAAGAAAAGCATGATCTGCAAAGAGTTCTCTGTACTGAGAAATTTTTTCTGGACAAGGGTTGAATTTCCTTGCTTAAACTCTCTGCATTCTTAGGGTTATGGTTGGAGTTGAGACAAAGAGAACACTCAAAGCTACATTGGTAAGAAAAGAACCTGCAATTCAAAGTAAGAGCCAAGGCTGAACAGACACAACAGTCCTCAGATGAATAAAGCACCTGTGATGGGACTGATGTCTCTGTCCATAAGAGTGAGGAAAGAGACAAACAGAAACCCTAAAGGCACAGCTTTGAGGGCTCTGGAAAGGTTCCAGCAAACTAAAAAGGACAGATTATTGCAAGAATTCTGATTCTAATAGTTGAGTCTGGGATGGGAGTGCAAGCAGTGGCAAAAATGTCAGAACTTGGTGGGGCTGTAACTTGTGAGAAAGCTAATACTACCACCAAGTGCAAGAGGTTAGGTCTGAGAAAGAGAGGAAACCTAGAGCACTGGTTGTATTATAAAGAAGCTACAAAGAAAAAGCCAAGAGAAAAGGAGGGAAAGGGCAGAGTGGTAAAAGAATTAGTAAGTCCCCTGAAAACTTTCTCAGTTCAGCCTGGTCTGGGAATATGGATATAAAGCACAGCATGTGCCTAGGTTAGGATTTGGATTAGGATTCCCTTGGGTTTAGGGGAAAAGGAAAGCCTAGAGCTCCAGTTGGACTGAGGCTGCACACAGGTTGAAAAAGCGAGGGCAAAGCTGTAAAAAGTAGTGTCCCCTGAGAACCTGTCCCAGGGCACTGGGTCTTGGACAAAGGCTCAACTAAGGCCAGGACCACTATCAAGGGTCAGTGTATCAATTAGGAAAGGGACAAGCCTACAGCTGTGCTTAGAGAGAGGCTGCAGAGAGGCTGACAAAACATGACCGCCAAGACTGTCCAGTCATAACTTGCTCATCCCTGCTGTGGCACTAGGCACTGAGCTAGAGTTCAGCCAAGGATGAGGCCAAGGAAGAGAGTTAGGGTCAGGCAAGGGAGGAATCTTACAGCTGGAGCTGGAGTGGGGCTGCAAAGGGGCTGCCCCAGGAAGGTGTAGGTTGCAGATGGGGCCAAGGCCTAGGGCTAGGGTTAAGGTTCATGCTAGAAAAGAAACAAAGCCTTGAGCTGCACTTGCAGTAGGTCTACAGAGGCACTGCCAGGAAAAGGTGTATATTACATAAAAATTTCTCCCTAGATAACCTGCTCGATCTGGTCATGGCACTGGGCCTTGGCATAGAGTTCTTCTTAGCTGCATAGTATAGTTTTATTGTTTGTCTCTTTCCTAGCCCTAGTCCTAGTACCAGTTGAATCTTTGCTGAAGATCCTTCAAATGAGAAAGTTCTCTGAGACAACACTTTTACCAGCCCGTACCTTCCTTTGGCAGACCCTCTGCACCACACCAACCACAGAACTAAGTTTTCTCTTTCCTAACCATAACCCTAAGGTTAAGCCTTGACACTGGTCTTGCCTGGATCCTATCCCAAGCCAGAGTCCAGGTGAACAGCTTCCCAGAGCTGTTCAGCTGAACAGCTTCTGTTTGCAGCCTACACCTTCCTTGGGTAGACCCTTTGTAGCTGCACTCCAGCTGGGACTTTCTCCCCTTCCAAACCCTTGGCCTTGGCCTTTTTCTTGGCTGAGCCCCACCCCCAGAACAAGTGCCATGGCCTAGATGAAAAAGTATTCCAGGGGACAAGTCTATCTGCAACCTACATCTTTCTTGTGGCAGTCCCTTTGCAGCTCTGATCCACCTGGACGTCTGTGATTATTTTTCTTGAACCCTAAGAATCCCAAGTGATAGGCTGACTGCCCTAGCCTGGATTCTTGATTCCATCAGAGCCTCCACATTCCTGAAAGTAAAAGTCAATTATTAGCTGTTCCTTTTCTTAGAAGATTTTCCAGACTCCTAAACATAGTTATCCCACAGTTTCTCTTTTTCTCTTAACTATAATTTTATTCTTAAATAGCAACCATAAAATAAGCCTAGACACTGTCCTCCTTCATCTTACCCAGAAAAGGATTTACTCAAGGGGGAAATCTAGCCTACAGGATTTTTTTTCAGACAGCCCTTCTTCTGCACCACTTAAGCTGTAGCTCTAGGCTCTTTCTCTCAACCATTAGAGAGCTGTTAAAGGAACTGAATAGTACAAAAATAATTGTTTCCTTAGGAATTTTTCATCTCAACTGGCATGTTTTTCCTAAGTTTCATTTTAGGGTCTGGGTTAAGGTTATTTTTGACTGAAAGTCCACAGCCAAGTTTGTTTGCATCTGGACAGCAGCTGACAAAGAAATCTATGGGCATACTCCAATATCCTCCATGCAAGAACACTGAATCTTTGTGTGGAGCACCATCTTTGGCATATGCATCAGCCAAGTGTTTGTGTTAGAGCTAGAGGAGGTTTAGAGAAAAAGGGAACCCAGAGATGAAGTTGGTGTGGGGCTGCAACGTATCCTCCTCTGTCAAGTAAGAGCTGTTGCTACAACTGGAGAATTGCATTGCATTTATCGAAGCATACTTCTGAACGAAGAGGCTTTCCCCTCCTATGACCCAAGGTAGGCTTAGGGTACACAGTTAAGTTTAGGTTTGTTGAGGAAAAAGAGAAGCCCAGAGCTTCAGGGATACAAGGTCTGGCAAGAGGGTGCTTAAAAAACCTCAGAGTTCCAAAAAAAAGAATTATTTTGGCCAGTTTTCAGTATGGATAAAGTCCATCTGCCCTTTTGTGACACTCAGCTGAGGTGTAGGATTTGGTGTTAGGGCTTTGGTTACTGTTGTGAGAAAAAGAAATCCTAGAATGACAGTTTGGAGGCATCTTCTAAAGTTAAGACAAATGTGAAATTTATTTTCTTAGGAATAGTGATTCTTTTTGGTTGGAGTGTTAGCCCTGTCCTATAGATCAAATTAGAGTTACTGCCTGAGGCTGGGGCTGAGAGGAAGAAATTTCAAAACTGCCCTTGCAGGGTGACTGGGAATGGACCATCAAAAGAAACTGAAGTTCTCCCATTAGGAACTTTTTGTCATGATTGGGCTGGCATGCTTTGTTCTGAGGCTCACCTTGCATTAGGGTTTGTGTTGAAAGAAACATAATAATTTGTTTGAACATGTGAAATGATTCCATGCATACATTTTTACTAGCCTTAAATGACTTGCAGAGTAGTGATGCATTCATGTGCTTGCATGGTACCATCAGTAAGGATTCCTTGTGCTAACCACAAACTTGTAGAGTAGGCATATGTTCACTTAGGCTAAGTGCAAAAAGTGTGGAGGAGAAAGTTACAAGGTCCTTTGTAAAGGAATGGACATTTTTTTCCCATTTTCCAACATACAGCAGTGAATACTCTCATCTTGTTAACAGTATTTTGACAATGAAAAACCTACATGTTCTTGTTTTGTATGATACTGTTTTCTTGACCCTCTGTTGCACCTTCCAGTGGAAGGTGTCCCTACCCATGGCAGTGAATCTGGAACTAGATGATCTTTAAGGTGCCTTCCAACCCAAACCATTCTATGATTCTGTGATTATATGCATGCTCACACACACACAACTGTGCTCCAAAATTTTCTGTTGAGATCTGTAACAACTAAAAAGCCTTAGAACCAACAGCAGTGGTTAGAAGCAACTGAATGTTTTTTCTGTGACTTTCAAGGAAATAAATACATTCTCTAAATTATTCTACATAATTATTTAATTGTATAATTTTGTGCATGCTCACCGTCACAGTATCTATGTGTTTGTGTGTGTTATATGCTACAGCAAAGCATGAAAGCAACTGTAGGACTGTAAATCTAGCACACACGACATAGTTTATATTTGAGAGAACATAAATATAACTTTTATTTTTTTTCCTTTTGGCTGCATGGATAATCTTCCATAAACAAATCGAGGATGACAGAGCAATGTTAGCCTAAGCGTGTCTATTCAGGAGATCTTTTGTAATAAAACCCTCCTTTCTCAGGGAGAAGCTTATGCCTTAGGCTCTCCTCAGTGAGAATGAGAACCTAATTTTCATAACTTAAGAGAGCTCAGATTCAGATTTTGGTTTAGTTCATTAAGAACAACAGAGACCCATACCCAGATATGGCCAAACAGGTTAGTGCATTCATACTAGGACTTGATTGAGACCTATCTCACCTTCTGGTGTAAGCAAAATAAGGAACCTCTCTGAAAGGCTCTGATATAAATAAGGATGGCTATGGCAGTAACAGTTATGGGAATAATCCTAACAGTATTGCACTGACAGCTCGTATTTGGCTTGCTTCTTTGGACTAACTTCTTCCCGGGAAGCTGACCCAGTTTATGCCTCTGTTGCTCACTGCTTCCTTGAGCATAGCATCCATTTATTAAATCAGAATTCAGACCACTGGTTTGCATTCTGCATCAGGAATCAATTGAAATCTTCTTCTATCTTCTGCATGACAGTCTTTAGAGCTTGAAAACAATATTTTGAGTAAAGTACATGACCTCATTACTTCCTAAGAAATGACTGT